>NC_136914.1:38185721-38785721 GCF_949752795.1 Hyperoodon ampullatus
AAAAAATATATTTGTCTTTATAACATTACAGTTTAAAATCATATAATTGTATTCTGCAATAAGCATTAAGAATAGCTATTTACCCTGTCAGGTGGAAAAATTAGGGATCAGAATTTAATATGTAATTTATCTGTTAAAAAAAATGTTCAAGTATCAATACCTAGGTGCAACCTGCACTACTTTGTCAAATGTTAAAGCAAATGGTAGGAAGATAGAGCTTACACCATAGGATTATTTTATTGTTATTTCACATGTGAAAAACGTCTCAAGGAACTTTGTGATGAAGAAAGAAATTCACTGTGAAATGATTTCTCAAGAAAATTGTCTGCTTTAAAATATGCATTTAAAATTATTATCATTATAGAGACTTTTATGATCTGAAAAATAGATTGCTGTTTTGCATTGACTCTGGGAGAAAGATATAGCCAACAAGTGTCATAAACAGTTTCGTAGCAAGAAATTTAGCTTTTTGACCTTAATAGTAGCTAGTAGCTACTAAGAGAATAAACAGTGAAAGGCACAATTCAGTGTGAGTTCGGAGAATGTAAGAGTTTTAAATGCTAACTGACAGCACCGCTTCTCACTGAAGGCCAAAATAACACCTGAGTTTCACGGAGGACTTTGCAGTTTGCAAAATTATTTAACAGATGTCATCTCACTTGCCTTCAGGATTCCAGACACGGGTGTATGTATTTTATGGTATATAAGTTATATATTATAGGAAATAAACCTAATGAGTATACATTAAGAATTAATTTCTCTCTAATTAGGAAAATAATACTGTTAAATACATAAGGTTCCTGCGTCAGACAGTAATATGTCTGAGTATCTGTCTTCTGACGGTCAGTTCTGTCCTTTTTTCTGTCCTACATCACTCGGTAATATCAGGAAAAGGTGCTTTTAATTTATCTGACCTACTTGACTTCATGTCTTAGAATTTATTTGTGCTTCATTGATACCTGCTTGTACATTGCATATGCTGCTTTAGTTCTAAGAGAGAAATCTAGGTATTTAAGTTTAATTTAAATTTGATTCAATTTAATGTAATTTTTCCTGAATATCTATCTGATACATACATACTTGTGTATATATACGGATGTATATCTATATCTACATATATATAGATATATCATCTCATTTGATTCTGTTTCTCTTTGATCTGATGAACAACCTAAAGTTTTTGAATGTTTTATTCATATTTCTTAGTTTTTTGTCAGATTTTTCTTTATAAAAATACCTTCCATGTAGCTGTAACTTGAATCTAAATTAATGCTTAATTGCTAATAACATATTAGATATTCCTTAAGATCAATTATGGGGTGGAAATAGAGTGTGAAAATTTGGAAAGGAAAATAAATGCTAGTATTGGTTTTCATTTAGGACATATAATTTGATCAAAATTTCTTTTCCTACTTAATGTATAAAATACCACTTTATGTTTTTTGATTTCTTAAGTCTCAGACTTTTTTATATTCATGATTTCATTTAGAATTTACTACAAACAGAAATCACCCAGCATCCTAATGCAGCCAGTTTTTCAGAAATGTGGCAATGTCACTGAGAAAGCCAGTGGAGACAGTATAGCTTTACAGGCTCCAAGTCCTGGTGCCACCACTCATTAACTTTATGACTTTGAACAAATCGCATATTTTCTACATTATAAAAAGGATAATAACAGTTTCTTACATGCCCATTGTCTAAGAAATGAGATGATACATGAAAGAGGTTGGTAATTTGCTGTCCAATTTTTTGTTAATTAGAAGAGCACGCTTTAGAAGATTAATTCATATCACACTGAGCAATTGATTTGGATGAACTATTTAAAAAGCCACCTAGATACAAATTTCTCTTTCATTATTTTAAGTAGTAACAAGTATGTGCTTACTTCATCTTAGAAAAAAGAACTTGGAAAAAAATGTGAATATTCATTTGAAATAAAAATTGTTTCAGAGTAAAAGTCAATCTTTCATCTTGCTGTTTGCAGAAGTTTTCCATTGAATCTCTAGCCAACATTTCTTCTGTACTGAGCACTGTACTAGGTTTGGGGTGGCAAAAGAACTAGATGTTTGAGGGCTTCCCTGGTGGCGCAGTGGTTGAGAGTCCGCCTGCCGATGCAGGGGACACGGGTTCGTGCCCCGGTCTGGGAAGATCCCACATGCCGCGGAGCGGCTGGGCCCGTGAGCCATGGCCGCTGAGCCTGCGCGTCCGGAGCCTGTGCTCCGCAATGGGAGAGGCCACAACAGTGAGAGGCCCGCGTACCGCAAAAAAAAAAAAAAAAAAAAAAAGAACTAGATGTTTGAGTTGTTTCCCAAAGTTAGTTATATAACAGAGGAAACAGGATTGATAGAAAGGCTGGTGCTGTAAGCCACATTAATAAGCAGCGATCAACTCCTGGTAGAGCTGTGGTTCTAGAACGGACTTTGGATGTTCAGATAATCACAGTGACCGTGGGTTCAGACTTGCTATCCCACTGCCAGACAGCTTTCCAGCAGAGTTACAGATCCTGTTGTGAGGAAAGATTATTTTGCATATTCATTTTGTCTTGTCTCTTGATTCATAGATCATTTAAGGTAATTAGTTTATCATGATTTTAGGACAAATGAAATATATTAACTATATTTTGGTGCATTTTTAAGTTACCTTTTTTTGTAGCATCCTAAATTCTGGCTGTTTTGAGTATTACTTTCTTCTTAGGGAAATGTTAGAGCTCTTTGGAGGTCTTTCTTTTAATGAGTAGAATTTATACTACGTCTAGTATCTGACTGCCTCAGCTATGTTTTGAGACCTATATCCTAATAGACAGGCTTACCAAAGTCAAAGAGATAGTAAAGTAAAACTTTTGACTGAAGGATTAATTCGACAGTTGAGTAATTAATTACTTATATTAATGTGAATGTTCTGGATGGAAATGTCACATATGCTGAACTACTCCTTTCTGTGTTAATGTAGCATGGTAATCGATTATTAATTTTGTCCTCATCGTTATTTCCTCTTCTCTTAGGATTCAACGTGGGCAGGAGTGCTGGTGGGAGATCGACTGTCAGGGAGATTAACCGGGATGCTTGTCATTTTCCTGGTTTTCCAGTTCTTCAGTCATTCCTTCCTAAACACACTAATGTCCCTGCCCTCTATTTTCTCCTCATGGCATTGTTTCTGCAGCAGCCAGTTAGTGAGCTGCCTGAGAACCTGCAGGTCAGTGTGCCTGTCATCAGCAGCCGATGTAAGCAGGGTTGCCAGGTAGGAATTATCTAGTAGGGTGTAAGTGTAATTACATTTGTCAGAAAGTCACCGCAGGGTGATGGGTTAATCACACTAAAATCAACTGGTTCCATCCCTTTCTCACGTTTGGGATTTGATTTGGAATATAAAAATCGGAAAGTACCATAGAAAATTTTCCCAAAAAGAAGTCCTTTGTACCTATTTGGCCTTTTTCTCTTTATGGTTACTCTATATGATTATATATGTGTGAAGACTTTGGATGATATTTTAATGGTGATCAAAAGAATTCTTTTGAGTAACATGATTTTATCTAGAAATATAATTTCTGTAGAATTAAAAATGGAGTAGTGGGCTTCCCTGGTGTCGCAGTGGTTGGGAGTCCGCTTGCCAATGCAGGGGACACGGGTTCGTGCCCCGGTCCGGGAAGATCCCACATGCTGCGGAGCGGCTGGGCCCGTGAGCCATGGCCGCTGAGCCTGCGCATCCAGAGCCTGTGCTCCGCAATGGGAGAGGCCACAATAGTGAGAGGCCCGCGTACTGGGGGAAAAAAAAAAATGGAGTAGTGTACATACCATAAATTGGGTGGGTATGAAAGGATTCTTAGTACAAGTCTGATTAGAAAAATGTTTTTAAGTTCTTAATGACAGATAATGTCCACGTTAGGAAAACAGTAAGGCTTTACCTAATTTCTAATCTGAGACTATCATGGATATCTTTATGTAGTTCATGTTTGTGGCACTGCAAAGACATAGGAATTTAGTTTTAAACTCAGTTATACTTCCATAATAATGCCAAAATGCTATTCACATCAACTCTAGTCATTGACAAAACCTTTTAAATGAAAACGCTGAGTCTGTACCCTTACATTAAGTCACAGTACAGATTCATGCTTAGCAGTTTGGTTGGTTATGTAATTTTCAAAATAAGCATGACACCATAGTCATAAAGTGTTATATAAAACTACTATGAATAAATCTCCTCAAACTGATTTTTATTTCATCAAACCTTCATCTGTATGTAACCTAAAAGTGAATTAGAACATTGCTGAGAGTGGGGGAAAGAGTAAGTTCAATGTGCTTTTTAAAAAGATCCTGCTTAAAACCATCAGTTCTTTAATTTCATTGCCTAGCTAATTAGCAAGTGTTTTATTTTTGTTTGTTTTCCTTAGGAAAAAAAAAGAAAATGATGTTTTTAACATAGATACTTAAGGCAGGATGATACATAATATTCACTTTGTCTTGTAAATGTAAAAATGAGTTTTAAAATATAGGAGGGAGGAGTGCTAGGTCTCTATCTCTTTGTCATTGCTCACTTTGGAAAAAACTAATTTCAAAGAACTTTTAGAATATTAGAACTTTTGAGGGTCTCTACTGAAAAAAATTGGCAATGGCTAATCTTTATTCACTTTCACCTCTGCAGTTTGATTTAGATTCCATCTGGACATTTATCTTTGGAGTGCCTGCCTCCAGTGGAACTGTGGTCTCTTCTATCCATAACGTATACACAGAAGCTGCTTTTTTATTATTGGGGATGCTCCGCAGCATGCTGAATTCAGTAAGTTCCCTGAGATACTGATACCTGTTGGTAGTTCCTCCTGCCTGTAATATTTTTTAAAATTGAAGAATCCTTTGCTGTCATAACTCTTTATTTACTACGTGGTCTTTGGAACCTCAGCCTCTGTGTTTTGTTATCTTTAGTGTAAGGAAAGACCATGCAGTTGTTAAGATCCTGAGCTCGGGAGCTGGGTTCAAAATCCCAACTCTGGTACTTCAGACATACTAACTGCATGTGCATCAGTTTCCTTATGTATAAAATGCTGGTGATAATAGAATTTATCTCTTAGGACTGTTGTGAGGATGTATGAGTTAGTATATACACAAAGCACTTACAAGAGTGCCTGGTGTAGAGTAAGCACTTCATAAGTGTTAACTGATGCTGTTAGCGCTATAAAATACATATTTCAATGTATAAGTGTATATAACAAATATATATTGTACTGTATGTCATTGCGATATGTTGTTTGAACTTTTAAAATCACTCTCATTTAGAGATTTAAAATGTTATCAGTGCAAGTTTTATTTTGTATTTGTTTTTATGTTTTCTATTCTAATTATTTCTAACTTAGATATGAAAAATAGAAAGAGTAAATGACAAAATGTATGTTCCTACCTTTCTTACAGGAATACCGTGAATAATGATTTAATTTGTTTACACGATTTAGGACCACATTGTAAGAGGAATTATTAACTAGACTCTTTGGATTACAAGTACCTGATAAATCTGATTTTAGTCAAAATTATTCTTATGCCATCTAAGAAAAGAATGTTACTATTAACTGTGTTAATTTAGACTGCTTTGGGGTTCTTGTTTTGGTTTTTATTCATAAACAATTATAAAAATCTAAGCTGAAAAAGAAGCTACTCTCTGGGCAAGTATCAGAAGATAAGCATTGTTGAAATGTATTCTTTTTTTGTTACTCTTTTATCATCATCATCATCACTGTTATTGTTGTAAGGCTTTTAAGGAAAAACAACTCCTGTGTGTCTACTTTATTCAGTATTCTACTACAACGCTACTTTACGTCTGACACTTCTGGTCACCAAGTATGTGGAAGGTTTCACCACACTAGCTGGGTGTTCGACAGTTCAATTCAGGTCTGACACTATCTACTGGGAGGTAGCATTGGGTACCACAGGTTAAGGGCTCAGTCTCACAAGATACCCCTCCCCTGCACCAACCCTGCCCCACTTCAAATGCCAGTCACAAGTCCAGGTTGTTACCTGTGTTTCTGACTCACCAGTTATAAATTGCAGGTTCCCGTGACTGAGGAAAACACTTTACCTCCTAGATTACCAGTTTATTATAAAAGGACGTATCTCAGGAACAACCAGATGGAAGAGGTGCATAGGGCAAGGTGGGAAGGGACACGGAGCTTCCACGCCCTCTCCGTCCTGCTACTCTCCCAGCACCTCCACATGTTCATCAGTCCAGAAGCTTTCTGAACCCTGTGTTTTTTATTTTTATGGCACCTTCATTACACAGGCATGATTAATTAAATCATTGGTCACTGGTGATTGAACCTGGTCTCCAGCCCCTCTTCGTCCCTGGAGACTGTGGGAACAGGTTCGGTTAACTTCCAGCCCTCTAGTGCCATCCATGGTTGGTTCCCCTGGCAAGACAGCCCATCAACATAAACTCAAGTGTGGTGGAAAGCAGCTTGTTATGATTAACAAAAAAAGACACATTTATGGCTCTTTTATCACTTAGGAAATGCCAAGGGTTTTAGGATCTCTGTGCCTGAAATGGGACAAAGACTAAATATATATTTCTTATTATGAATCACAATATCACAGTTGCATAATGGTTAAGAGCACTGTTCTCATTTTTTATATGACAGTAGGAGGCTCAGAAAGGTCAAGTAACTTCCCCATTTTTATCTTAATCCTAACTCTCTGGTGTGATGGAGGATGGGGCACCTTTGATGGGAAGGAATAGAGCCACTACTGGCTCCAGCCATACTCATGTTGATAACGATGAATAATCAAAACCATTGACCCCAGTTACTGAGCTGTGAGTCCTCAAATGAATAGAAAAACATCCTGTCAGTTTCTAGGGGTATCACCTTTGTTTTAGCTTATTTCTAGATTTGTCGGCCTGTGTGTTTGCTTCTGTGTGTGGTTTACAAGAGTTCTGGACCATCAATTTATCCGGTTTTAGAAGAGTAGTGAGTAACTTTTAGTAGTGTCAGTTTTTCTAACATGTTATTTCCTCTCTTGTCCCCATGACAGCCTTGGCAGTCAGAAGAAGAGGGATCTTGGCTCCGGGAATATCCTGTGACCCTGATGCAGTTCTTTAGATACTTGTATCACAACGTCCCAGACCTGGCCTCCATGTGGATGAGCCCTGACTTCCTGTGTGCATTAGCAGCCACGGTCTTCCCCTTCAACATTCGCCCTTACTCAGAGATGGTAGGAAAGGGGGAGGAAAATATCAAAACTGGAATTAGTCTGCTCCAATGGTTAGCAGATTTTTTTGGCCAATCTTTTAAGCTTCTCACCAAGTTACAGTTTCATAACTTTCTGCTTCATCTCTTACATCATTATCTGGTATCTGGCTCCCCACATGCTCCTTCTGCTTTCCCCTGAAATAACAGTGAATTCTACTTCCTGTTTTCATTTACCATATCCTTGTAAGTCCCTCATTAGTGAATTCCCTCTTCGTGTAGTTGTTGATCCATTTCTTCTTATATTTAATGATAGCTGTATAGTTGTGAAATCAGGTTACAGAACTCTAGTCAGACCAAATTTATTTCCACTTCATTTATCTCAGGAATTAGGCATCTCCTGTATTTAGTCTTTACAAATTAATTACAGGATTGATTGTCTTTATAAGAAATGACATGTCTTTACAAATTAATTACAGGATTGATTGTCTGTAAGAAATGACATGTATGTTTGTCCTTTCTATTCAACTTTTTCTATTTTGTTCAACGGTTATTTTTCATATTTTACATTAACTTAAGAGAAAGTTATTAGACTGTAATCATATGTAGTATAAATACTTCTTTTGTCCCAAACGAACCCAAAAGACAGCTATTCTTCCATTGAACTTCAGAATTTCATGATGTTTTGTCTTCTACCACTTACTTGAGAGCCTAGAATAGGGTATCTTCTTCATACTAATTTTTCTTCACGTATAA
This sequence comes from Hyperoodon ampullatus, assembly GCF_949752795.1. NCBI lineage: Eukaryota > Metazoa > Chordata > Mammalia > Artiodactyla > Ziphiidae > Hyperoodon > Hyperoodon ampullatus. Next base: position 38,193,640 of record NC_136914.1, read on the forward strand.
TGGTGAAATACTCGTTCTAAAATTATGGCAATTTTTAGGAGAAAGGCAAGTATAGCACGTGACCTTAACACCATGGCTTGTTTATAATTTTAGAATCCACATTTCTGGTAAAAAAAAAGGATTATAGTCATATTTCGATGTTTTTTCCTTGTTGGCATCTTGTAATCTGTCTTCTAATCCTTCTTTCTTTTTCTGTTGGCTCAAACTTGGTACTAGTTTTGTTGTTGTTTTGTATTATTTACTTATTTGGGTTTTGTTTTGTTTTGTTTTTTACCTACAAAAATGGGTCAGCCCTTGGGTGCAATCATTATGCCAGATCTTTATCTGAAAGTCTATAACACTTGACTTCTCAGTAGGTATGTTTTAAATAAGCAAATATGGTCGTTCTCATTTTATTATTTCATTCATTTCAAGTTCAGTTATCCACAATAGAGATAAAATTCAACATAAAGCAGTTATATGGTTAGTGGCCAGTGAGTAGTTTAATATTAGAAAGAGCATGTGTTGAGTAATCCTGACATATGGTGCCTGATTACCACCCTGAAAAGAGAAAATAAGTAAAGCAAAGTGAACATTGTAATGCACTGAATAGCTTAATAGGAGGTAAACACTGAACAAAAATACTGTTGCTTCTACAATTTGGTGGAAGTAAAAATATCAAATGAAATCAAATGTGACTAGGATATATTTCCACTTGATTTTATTAGGTGACTGATCTTGATGATGAAGTTGGATCTCCAGCGGAAGAGTTTAAAGCCTTTGCAGCAGACACAGGGATGAACAGAAGCCAATCAGAGTACTGCAACGTGGGCGTCAAGACCTACCTGACCAATCACCCAGCTAAAAAGTTCGTTTTTGACTTCATGCGGGTCTTAATAATAGACAACCTCTGTCTTACCCCTGCCAGCAAGCAGACTCCACTAATTGATCTTTTGTTGGAGGTAAAGACAAAGAAATGCATTTACATCTCTTTCAAATTGTTTTTATAATGAGAGCGTTAATAACCAAGCAAGTTTTATGCCACATACCTTTCAGATTTCTAATTCTTTTGGGTTGTAAAGGCAGAACATATGGGCTATGGGAATTTTTTATCACAAATGTGCTAATATACACCCTATCGATTTGTTTCTCTTCTTTCTTTTCCTCTTGGCATGTCCTTAATTTAGTCCTTTATCACCCTTCCCCTGGATAGACCAGGAATTGACTAACTTTTTCTGTAAAGGGCCAAATAGTAAATATTTTCAGCTTTGTGGGCTGTACAGTCTCTCACAACTACTACACTCTGCCGTTGCAATGAGAAAGCAGCCACAGACAATACATCAACGAGTGAGTGTGGCCGTGTTCCAGTACAACTTTATGTACAGTAACAACTATAGGCTGAATTTGGCCCATGGACCTTAGTGTTCCAGCTCCTTCCCTAGTCATTTACAGTAGCATTGTCTCCTTAGCTTATAACTCCCTACTTCAGTCCCTCTTATTTATCACTTCTGGTATTATTGCTTTTAGTGTCCTGTGGGGCTTAAGGCATGGTGCATTGCACATAATAGGTGCTCAATATGCACTTACTGAATTTTCCCCAAGGCAGCAAACTTGTAGGTTGCTTGGTATCTGAGCTCAGGCTCCTATAACAAAATACCATAGACTGGGTGGCCTCAGTAGCAGACAGTCATTTCTCACAGTTCTGGAGACTGAGAAGCCTGACATCAGGATGCCAGCTTGGTCAGGTTGTGATGAGGGCCCTCTTCCTGGCTTGCAGATGGCTGCCTTGCTCTCACATGGCAGAGAAAGAGCTCAGGTGGTTATTCCTCTTCTTATAAGGGCAGGAATCCCCTCATGTGGACTCCCCATGACCTCATCTAAACCTAATTACCTCCAGAAAGCTCCACCTCTCTAATATCATCACATTGAGGCTTAGGGCTTAATTTATTAATTTTGCGGGGGGACACAAACATTTAGACCATTGCACTTGCTAATTCTCCTGATAAGTGATAAGAACTAGCTGATGCATCAGAAAACAAACCCTAAAGTGGTCACACTGCTGGCTCTAGAAATTGACCATCCCTGAAAACCAAATGTTCACCTAGAAAAATCTCAAGAAAAAATGGGGCTTCCCTGGTGGCGCAGTGGTTGAGAGTCCGGCTGCCGATGCAGGGGACACCGGTTCGTGCCCCGGTCCGGGAAGATCCCACGTGCCGCGGAGCGGCTGGGCCCGTGAGCCATGGCCACTGAGCCTGCGCGTCTGGAGCCTGTGCTCCGCAATGGTAGAGGCCACAACAGTGAGGCCCGCGTACCGCAAAAAAAATAATAATAATAAAAAATAAAAGATCATTAAAGGGGATCTAAAATATAATTAGTTGCCTATACATTCAGTCTTTTGGCCAATTCATATAAATAGGGTCAAGCAGTACATGCCAGAGCTCTGAAAATAATGTTTTATGAAAGATTCAGTCAGTGTAAAAGACTAACTGCTTCTCTCTGTGAGGAGCTTCCCACATGCCACCCTCAGCAGTTTGACAACTGAACCTGCACTTTCTCTGCTCCCTCTAGTGGCAAAAACATTTAACTTTTTATTTGAAACCTTAAAATCCCAGCAAATGTTTTATCTTATTCATGTGAAAATATCTCACTTTGGTCAATTAAAAGAAATCAGTGTAATTTAGGTACCAGTCATGCTAAGCATTTCAAAGCATTTTTTAATTTATTTATTATTTATTTATATATTTTTGGCTGTGTTGGGTCTTCGTTGCTGCACGCAGGCTTTCTCTAGTTGCAGCGAGCGGGAGCTACTCTTCGTTGTGGTGAGCGGGCTTCTCGTTGCGGTGGCTTCTCTTGCTGCAGAGCACGGGCTCTAGGCGCATGGGCTTCAGTAGTTGTAGCACTCAGGCTCAGTAGTTGTGGCTCACGGGCTCTAGCGCGCAGGCTCAGTAGTTGTGGCGCACAGGCTTAGCTGCTCCACGGCATGTGGGATCTTCCCGGACCAGGGCTCGAACCTGTGTCCCCTGCATCGGCAGGCGGATTCTTAACCACTGCGCCACCAGGGAAGTCCTATGCAAAGCATGTTAACCGGGACCACAGTGTTCAGTATTGGCAGAAAAATAATTGATTTCATCAAGAATTCATCTGGTAGAATTTAAAAGCCTACGTGGTGGAGCTTGTCCTCTTTGGAAACTTTAAGAAGAGAGATGGCTAGTATTTTAGTGCATGGGGTAAGAATTTGAAGCATTCTATGCAAAATAAAATGGTTTCCAGAAAATAACAGGATAAAGTTAAGAATATGTGTGTGAGAAAGCATAACTGAGCCAAAAAATAAAATACACATATGTAGAGGAAATGGAGTGGGTGTATGTATTCAGTAATAACAGTCTTGTAGGAATCCTAATAGCTAATTAACTAGCAATGGGTAAGTTGTATAATTGTCTTTTATTTTGGTTTTCTGTATTTTTCAGTAAGGAAAGTTTGATATGACATGTATTAACCTTGAGATAACGTTCTCATTATTGTGGACACTAATTTGCCCTGAAGTGGAATTGTATCTGATTGCATGAGGGAGTCAGGGGTGGTGGTATTTTAGGAATAACCAGGGAGTGTCAAGATTGAATTTCCCTAATAGATTATCAACTCTTTAAAGTTAGGGACCAACTTTCATGTGTCCTTTTGTCTCTCACAAAGTTAGCTCAGTGCCTTGGTGTGTTCTTTAAGTTTTTTTTTGAATTATTTAACTATAAGTACATGCCTGGAAGTTCCCAAACAGGAAGATATGATACCATCTAATAAGAGAGAGATAAATTTGCTTTTAAAAATCAGTGCTTTGATTTTTCAAATCTAATACACAAACACAGAATACACATACAAAAAATATCTAGTGGAAATTCTGTTGCATTCCATGTCTTCCCATGGTGTAAAATAATAAATTACAAGCATATCATTCTGAATGTTACAATTATGAAGTCTATCTCTGAAGAAAGTCAACAAAAGAACTATCCTATATATCTACCATTTACCTACGTGAAGGAAGGTGTTTGAACCAACTGATTTTCGGGCTGATATGCTCAAGCCAGGCCATTTTCAGTCTTATGATTGTTGGGATGTCATCGTAAGAGTGTCTACTTACTTGATTGTATCTATAAAAGAATGTGGGAAGTTATCTTTATTAGCAGTCTATAAAAATAAAAGCTTCCCATTCATATAGACTGGCTTGAGTGTAAGTCAGGCCAAATACAAGGGAAGCAGTGTGGTGTCATAGAAGGACCTGCTTTGAATTCTGGCCCTGTGGTTTATTATGTAAACATTTTAATCTCACTGAACTAAATTCATCCTCTAGAGAATGATATTATATACTATCTCCCCTGCATGATTGTTGTGAGAGTTATATATATATAAATCACCCAGCAAAACTATTTTGAGAAATTAAACATGTGCTGCTTATAGCTGTGTAGCCTTGGCCCAGCTCAGTTCTCTTCACCCCTTACAGTTTGCCCATCTTTAAGATAGCATAAAAATAGAACCTGTCTCTGAGAACTGTTGTGAGAATTAAGTAAGATAATACATATAAGATTCATAACACAGTGCCTGGCACGTAAGACCTGCTCAAAAATCAAGTGGCCTGTGGTGGCTTATACAATCACCAGCGTCCTCTGCTGTCACCACCAGGCATCTCATGAAAGGCCAAATGAATTTGCTGCACGTGGCCACAGAAGGAAAGTACCTGAGAACAGATCAAAAAGTACTCGTATGTACCTGAAGGAAAGAAATATGATGAAACGAAGGGGGCTGATTTGGAGTGTGTGCCTGTCTGATACCATTTTTCTGTAGTCTGAGGAGTTCGCTGCTTTCTGCTCCCGCCGTCTTCTAAAAGACCTCCCCATTCCCATCAGAGTGCAGCGCCCCCTGCAGAGCAATAAACAAACCCAAAAAAGTGGCAAAAGTGGGCAAAGAGAGTGCTATGAAATAACTGAGAGAGGAGAAGCCAGTCAGGAGGAATACTGCAGTCAGAAGGACAGAGCGCAAACCCCTCTTCCTTGAAGGCTTTGCCTGTTACGGAGCACTAAAGGCCTCCCCCGCAAAGCCAGAGTGCTCTCAGCCACGGGCAGCACACGCGCCCACGATGACTCTGCATGGTGTTCCCAGGCCTCGAAAAGGACGCTTTGAGTCTATGAAGACTCGTGTTGTTGACTGGCTTCACTGTCTTCTCTGGGAAGACAGATCTCACAGGCAGAGCAGAGCATAGGGCTCACCCTCTCTTCCTTCGGCCCTGAACTCATCCTGGTTGTCTGGTGGGCCAACCAGGTTTATCTAAAAAAATGATGGGGAGATTGTGGCTGAATTGCTCTTGCTGTGCATTTGTTAACTTCAGTATGGAGATTTTTAGTAGGGCTGGAAGAGTATGGAATGGCAGGTGAAGTGCTGAACTTTGGCGTCAAAGAAACTGACGTTTGAAACCTAGTTGTGACTTGACCAAGTGACTTGACCTCTCAAAGCCTCAATTACCTTATCTCTAAAGTGGAGATGATAGTATCTACTTCAAAAGGATATTGTACAGAATGAGATAAGGTACATAAAACTAAGCACTGTGTAGTTATTACATAATTGTAGTCCAGTGAATTGTTTAAAAAAAAAGAAAACAACACCCAAGAAAACTACGCATGCACTCATAAAGTCTTAAGTCCGTTAAAAGTTAGGCTACTATGAGTCTCAGCAAGAAAATTTGAACTTGGCAGTTAGAGCCAATAACAGAGTTAATTCTGGGTCATGATCATTCATGAAACAGCTTCAGTGAGAGGAATCAGAGGATTAAATATGCCTGTTGGTGACTGAGCCAGCCTTAAATCCTTATAGAATACAAAAGAATACTTTCTAATTAAGTAAAAATAAATATTGTTGACAGATCAGGCTACCTCTCTATGTTCTATGTTCCCTGTTTTACATACTCCAAAACTTTGTCTAATTAAGGTCTTGTTATCCTACTCATTGTTACTTATCCCATTAGCCACATTGAGTTGATTATAATCCTGAATGAGTATTGCCATCCTGAGGGGTATTTAAATCCTCCTGTGAGTGGAGAGCCTTACTCCTTAGTAAATTTTGATCACTCAAGCTGTTTGAAAATGGTCTCTGATCTGATTGCAGGGTAGTCCTCATAGACCTATCAATCTGTCACTTAACCACTTGAAGGTCCTCGCTTTCCTTCCGTTAACAGGGGTGGGGTCTTGATGTACTGTCAGCATGAGGAATAGGCAGGCCTTGGCTCCAACTCTTCTGCTGACCATTGTATTAGTCTGGTTATCTACACAGGAAAATATATTAAGATTATAAACAGGGACTTCCCTGGTGGCGCAGTTGTTAAGAATCCGTCTGCCAATGGAGGGGACATGGGTTCGAGCCCTGGCCCGGGAAGATCCCACATGCCGCGGAGCAACTAAGCCCATGCACCACAGCTACTGAGCCTGCACTCTAGAGCCTGCTAGCCACAACTACTGAGCCTGTGCTCTAGGGCCCACGAGCCACAACTACTGAGCCTGCACTCTAGAGCCCACAAGCCACAACTACTGAGCCTGTGTGCCACAACTACTGAGCCTGTGTGCCACAACTACTGAAGCGTGCATGCCTAGAGCCCTTGCTCCACAACAAGAGAAGCCACTACAATTAGAAGCCCGCACACCATAACTAGATAAAACCCGCGCGCAGCAATGAAGACCCAATGCAGTCAAAAATAAATCAATAAAATTTTCTAAAAAAAAGATTATAAACAACGTGTCGTGACCTTCCCTTTTTCCCAAATTATACTAATGCCAAACCAAACTCCTGCGCTTCCCTGGTGGCGCAGTGGTTGAGAGTCCGCCTGCCAATGCAGGGGACACGGGTTCGTGCCCCGTGTGGGAAGATCCCACATGCCGTGGAGTGGCTGGGCCTGTGAGCCATGGCTGCTGAGCCTGCGCGTCCGGAGCCTGTGCTCTGCAACGGGAGAGGCCACAGCAGTGAGAGGCCCGCATACCGCAAAAAAAAAAAAAAAAAAAAAAAGCCCCAAACTCCTAAGAACTAATATTCTTTTAACTGTTACTAGGCCCATGTTTTTCATTTTAAAACAAAATAACTATGTTTTATCAGAAAAACAGAGAAACGTTCATTACAACTTTGGTTGGTTTTTGAATCCTTAGAATAATATCTTTGATCTGAACATAGGATTCCAATTTTAACTGCTTTTTTAAAATCTTCACCAGCACCACTTTGAAAATCAGAATAGAAAGAACTGGGTTTTTCCCCAGTGGAACAGATTTTAACTTTGAATGCATAAAGCAGAACAGTGTTCTATAGCCCACTTTTGCGGCTGGTCATAAACATAGTCCTGGACCTGTCTGTGCGAGAAGAAATAGATGCTTTAACTTCACTTGCAAATCATCAGTACTCTGCTTGTAACTACAGCATCCAGATCTCTCTTTTTTTTTTTTTTAATTAATTTATTTTTGGCTGCGTTGGGTCTTCGTTGCTGCACGTGAGTTTTCTCTAGCTGCGGCGAGCAGGGGCTACTCTTCGTTGCCATGCGCAGGCTTCTCATTACAGTGGCTTCTCTTGTTGCAGAGCACGGGTTCTAGGCACACGGGCTTCAGTAGTTGCAGCACGCGAGCTCTAGAGCACAGGATCAGTAGTTGTGGCGCACGGGCTTAGTTGCCCCGCAGCATGTGGGATCTTCCTGGACCAGGGCTCGAACCCGTGTCCCCTGCATTGGCAGGTGGATTCTTAACCACTGCACCACCAGGGAAGCCCCCCAGATCTCTTTTTTTTTTTTTTTTTTTTTTTTTTTTTTCTGTACGTGGGCCTCTCACTGCTGTGGCCTCTCCCGTTGCGGAGCACAGGCTCCGGACACACACAGGCTCCGCGGCCATGGCTCGCGGGCCCAGCCGCTCCGCGGCATGTGGGATCTTCCGGGATCGGGGCACGAACCCGTGTCCCCTGCATCGGCAGGCGGACTCTCAACCACTGCGCCACCAGGGAAGCCCCCCCCAGATCTCTTTTTAAGAAACAACTTTATGGAAGTTTATTGAATCGTTCAATATCCAGCTCCTATCCAAAGCCAGCTAACAGGACTGGCATTTAAGAAGAATGACAAAAGGATCTTTTGTCATTTTAAAACCTACCTTTCATCCCTGTGTTCCCAGTGCTTTGCCACCTCTCAGGCTAGAGACTTGAAAGTTATGCACCTGGATCATACCACCCTAATTACCAAAAGAAATGCCATCAGAGAACTATAGTTCAACTTTGTGCCCTAATCTTTTATTCAAGATAATTTTAAAAATCGTCCTTGTACTGTATAAAACCATTATCAAAGGTACAACCTATAGGGCTGTTCATTGTCCTCTTTATAAAAACCTACAGGGAACATTCTTCTCAGAACAATCTTAGGAAAACATCCTTGCTGACTACATAGTATGCTTCCTTTTTTATAGATAATTAAAGGTTTGTAAATCATATTATTTTTTTTCTCCTTGACCCTAGGAAGCTCAAAGCAAAATTGTGTGCTTAATTGATTTTTTTGATATAAATACTTGCCTCCCCATTGACTTTACCTTCTTGGTTACTAGACTCCTGAGCTTTTGTGTTTGTTTAAATGGCTTTATGATTTATTTTATCTGTATCTCATTAGAAACTGCCAGATCTCTTTTGGAAGTGAGGTAGATAATTAATAGATATCAAATATTTATTAAATACTTAAAATGTTTAGAATACTGCTTTTGGAGGAATGGATTCAAAAGAAGGTATTGTTTCACCTTTGCTTCAATTTGTTTTTTAATCTATGGTCAGAAAAATAAGAGAGTATAAGCATACATACCATCTCTCGTGACATATTCTACTACTTACCAGTAGTTTTTTTTTAATGTAACTATGGTTGAGCCTTACCTTTGTTTACTGGGTTCTGTTTCTAATTCTAAATTTTATTGATTAGGCTTCCCCTGAAAGATCGACAAGAACTCAGCAAAAAGAATTTCAGACTTATATTTTGGATAGTGTGATGGACCATTTGCTTGCAGCTGATGTTTTATTAGGTAATATCATGTTTTATTTTCACTCTGTTAAAAGTACCTATAATCACTTCCCTTCTCCATTTAAACCCCAAGTATACCACTTTTTTAACTTCATCTTTTTCCTTCTTTTCTGTGCATTTTCCCCTCTTATTGGTATTTTCCTATAATGAGGAAAAGGCCCATCCAGCTCCTTCCTTTGAAACTGGGACAAAGGATCAACAACAGGGAGTACTTAAGCTGCTTGTCCACGTTCATATGCTCAGAGGTGGCAGGAAGAGGACAAGGAAAGAGAAAAAATGTTTTTAAAACCATATTATGTGAACAGTATATTTTTATGAATTATCTAATACTTTAAAAAATTACTGTAATATACTTACAAATAAATTACAAATGTAGCACTCTGTGAATTACCACCCAGGCAACATGCCTGTGTAAGAGCACTCAGATAGAAATGCATTACCAGCACCCTCAGAAACTATACCTATTAGTGGAATTATTCAGTTATAGGTATCTATGTTATTCTTTAGAATGGCTTTCAGGATGTAAATTCAAAGCACATTAAAATGTTTTTCCTGTATGTCTCTAGTTACAATAAAACTACAAAACTTGATACATTTACAGTGGAGCTAACATTTATATGTAAAACAATGACAAAATTTAAAGGAGAAGGAAAAGTAATGATTTAGCATATTTGCTACTTGAATTTCTGGTAATTATATAAATCATAGAACCTCCATGCTCTTACATTATCATTTTTTTTTAACAAAGTAAGTTTGCCAAGAAAATCTTTAGTGTTGTCATAACATGCAACTCTCAAAGCGTGGTGTCAAGTCAGACTTTTGTATTTGTTCTTACCACTTGAGAATCTTAAGTAATATCAGTCTTACTACATAAAGACACAAAACGAAGAGTTTTGCATTGTGTAGTGATTTAGAGTTAGGTGGGAATAATAATTACAGTCAGTTAAGGCTCCTAATTTCTAGAAAGGAGGGAGGGGCTTAAAGGGGGCATTCTGTTGGAGGAGGAGCCAGGAGGATTAGTGTTGAGGCAGTATGTACACAGCGAGCACACTGAAGCCACCGGGGCAGCTTGTAGAAGAGAAACAGTGCTGATGGGAATCATGGAAGGGGCGAGAGGTACCCCATGGCACCACCACCACTGATGGTACTCTGTGTTTTACAGTTCTTCTGGACCTCTCTTCTGCCTCCATTACTTCGTTGTGCTTAAAGTTTTGTTTGATGATTTGTTTTGCCCTTTATTAGTTAGAATCAATTTACAACTAAGAAACTGACTTAATTTTTCTCTCAAAGGGAGGCTATGTGTCACTGACAGTTGAAGAACTGTTTGCTTACCACAGACTGTCTTAAGGCAGTAAGAAACTTCACAGTCTCCATCCATAACACTTTTATCCTGCAGAAATTATTTCTTCCAACATTTATCATGGCTTCTGGCCATGAACATCATTTTGCTTAAAGTAGTACATAAGAGCTAATGGTCTTATTTCTAACGGTAGTAGATGTACTCATCTTGCCTTAGCCTGATTTGTTGGAGGGTCTGGTCTTAGGCTGGTGGATATCAATTTTCTTAGACATTTTTTTCCTGCTGTAATTTAGGGGAAGATGCATCTCTGCCTATTACCAGTGGAGGGAGCTACCAAGTATTGGTGAACAATGTGTTTTATTTCACACAACGTGTGGTGGACAAGCTTTGGCAAGGCATGTTCAACAAAGAATCTAAACTTCTTATAGATTTTATAATTCAACTAATTGCACAGGTAATCCATTGTCACATTAGTTGTAGAGTACATGTTTTCCTATTGAAACACTTTGCCTCGGGTGTTAAAATTGTTGGAAATAAGTGTAACCAGTAAGATAATGAATGTTGACATTTGAATGTAAAGCTCAGCTTATTAAAAGTGAATAAAACGTAGGTCTGTAACCATTCCCCCCCACCCTTACCCGTGGCCCGGTGCCAGTGTGTCCAGTATGTAAAGCTTCCTCATTCTCTCAGGCTGTGGGCTCCCACTGCCTTCCCCACTGGCATTGCTCTTTGCTAACCACATAGCTGCACAGCTTCCTGTTGGTTTAAAGACCTTAAGTTAATACGATCTGATAGATTTTCATAGTATGATGCATCAGTGTGTCAAGATTTACAGAGCATGAAGACTTGATATTAGAGGAGTATTCTCTTCTTGTAATTGAATCTTTACAAAGTTCACTGTAGTCCTTGTTCCTTTGAAGATGTCGTATTAGTGTGTGTTTGTGGTACCTTTTCTGGTTTGGCACAAGTGATAAATCTTATTCAACACACGATGTAGAAAGTAGGAAATACTGTTGTCATGTTATTAGACACACACATGTCACCCAAGAATTTTTTAAGAATAAATTTATATTTAAGCCAAAGAGAAAAGTTCTCATGTGAGATGAAACAAGAATGTCAGAAGTAAGTTCTTTACTAACATTTTAGGTAATTTTTTTTTTTTTTAGTAATTTGAGTAGCGATTGATCACCCCTACAAAACTTGTGGGGTAGGAGTCTCTACCCAGATGGCACTTCCCCGTGTTCTCAGGGAGGCTGCTCTGCACACAGATGTATATACACACAGCACTCATCTCATTGTATTTATGTGTCTCTTGGGTTCTGAACCTCACAATAGCAAGAGCTTTGTATATTTTATCTTAGCACCCCAGTACTTAGCATGGTGTCTGATACATAATAAACCTAATCAATGTCCATCTGTGAATGATAAGCAGACTTTTTTTGTCCATTTTACTAAAGTATCTCTCATATCTTTAGTCAAAAAGAAGATCCCAGGGATTGTCACTGGATGCCGTTTATCACTGCCTCAATAGGACCATATTGTACCAGTTCTCCCGGGCACACAAAACTGTCCCGCAGCAAGTAGCTCTCCTTGATTCACTCAGGGTCCTGACTGTAAACAGGAACTTGATCCTGGGCCCTGGGAACCATGACCAAGAATTCATTAGCTGTCTGGCTCACTGCCTCATTAACCTGCATGTTGGAAGGTAACTCTTTTAGGTTCAGTTTGAATTTGTCTTTGATATTTTTCTACCAGAACTCTTTGTTCTACTTTTTTGATTATAACATTTCTTTTTTCTTTAATCTCGGTTTTACTTAAAACTTCATGAGAAGGTAAAAGACAAGGGTTGAATTTCTGCAGTGAAATACGAGTATATTTTTGCTTTAATTTTCTGTATCTTTAATTTTTTTGTTAATCACTTGTCACATATATAATTTTTAAATAAGAGTTTGCTTTTCAAGTAAATTAGATACACACTGTTGGAGGTTAAGAGGGGTAGAAATACAAGAATGCACTAAATAAATGCAATATATGTTAAATGGGTAAAATTAGGATTTTGCCACTGATTGCTTTGCAAGATACTTCTCTGGTGTCTGCTGGGGGCCAGGCATTGAATTAGGGACTGGGATGAAATGTGAATGAGACAGACCCTGTGGCAGGTCTTGGAGCCTGCAGTCTAGGAGGGAGGATCCATAACTAAGCAATGTGCTCTGCTAGAAGCACGGTGCTTTGGGAGCACATAGAAGGTGCCCCTAGCCTGGGAGAGACATCTGAGTTACAGCTTGAACCTGGTTGAGGAGGAAGTTAATCCTCCAAAGAGAATGGGGAAGAGTGATGTGGGAAGAAAGAGCCATCTATGCAGTTGCCCAGAGGGCAAAAAGAATATGGCACATGTAGGAAACTGCAGGTATTTCACTGCTGCTGGAGCAAAGAGTGGTGAGATAAGATATGGGAGAGGGGGCATAGTCATAGGAGGAGAATGTTCTTAAATGAACTTTTCGTAATATTTAGGTAAAAATGTTAATAGTGATCAAAAAGCATCTTAAATAGTAAGATGCTCCTCTTAATGCTGTAATTTAGTTTAATTACATTTAGTTGAGTGGATTTGTGACATCATCGCTTGAAAATGGCATTCTCATGATAAACTATAAGTTCTGTTCTGTGCATCTGCCAAATGTCTGTCTGCCACTTATGGAGCTCTGTGACAGAGCCAGCGTTTACTTGTGTCTGCAGAGTAGTACTTAGTCATCACAGTTTCCAGCTGCAGTAATTTCCTTCATATAGTTTAAACTGACTGGAATTTTTCAGCAATGTGGATGGGTTTGGACTGGAAGCAGAAGCCCGCATGACTACATGGCACATTATGATACCCTCGGACATTGAACCAGATGGTGGTTACAGCCAAGATATTAGTGAAGGTAGTTATCTCAATTTTTTCCCCCTTTTCTCTCCACTCATTTCTAAGATATAACCAAAAAAACCGACTTCAGAAACCGCCAACACTGACAACCAATCTCTCCATAGGGCGTACCTGAACATATACCAATATGCCCGCCAGCATGTACCAACGTGCTAGCTGTACATCTCCTTATGCCAGGATGAGTAAACCCCTGATATTGCTCACCCTCCACATTTCATAGTAACACCAGGAAACTTGGTGATACTTACATTTGCACAAGCAGTAGTGCAAATATGATACTAACTTGGCGCTTACTATTAAGAGAGCTGGCTATTGATAGTATTAGGCCAATCACAGTAGAGGCAAATATTGCTTGAGACAGATTGTCAGTACTACCATTTTTACTCTTTCTCCCTTTTTAATATCTAGTTTTCCCACTGATTTTGTAATTATCGTGCATATGAGAGTCTTTGGGTGGATTGATTTCTAATTTCCAACGTTGTTCAGTTGAAAAGATTAGATAATTACAGAAGTGTTTGTCTCTCCAGCAATATTTAGTGTGGTAGTTTTGCATATGATTTTATCCTTTATAGGTCCAGCACTCATTCTTTCATTCATTTAAGCATTAATTTGTTCTCTATTCTTTCACTAAAATTTCTTGAACCCCAGACACTAAGGACACAGTGATTCTTTTCACCCCCCAAGGAACTAACAGTCTAGAACACTGGTTCTCAAAGTGAGGTGCTCAGACTAGTAACATTGGCATCATTTGGGAACTAGTTAGAAAAGCAGATTTTCTGGCCCCATTCAGATCTACTGAGTACTCAGTACTCAGATACTCTGGGGAATGAAGACCAGCAATCTGTTTGAACAACCTCCCAGGTGATTCTGATGCTTGCTAAAGACTGACTGGCCTAGAGCAGGAGTCGGACAAATTAGCAAGGAGTCCAAAGCAAGATGGAATTTAATAGTAAAAACTCTTAAAAATATTTGTTTACTATTTCTTTCCTTTTGTAAAATTGTCAAGAACAATTAACTCATTTGTGAATATACCTTAAATATTTAGATCTAAAATTTACTTTTAAGTGGAGAATAAGTTCTTTTCTTTTATAGAAGAAGCTAGACAATGAAATATATATATGTAATTTCCAGTTTTATAAATAAATGTGTAGTCTTTTTGCTTGATATGAAGTTTTTTTTTTTTTTTTTTAAGTTTTCCAGGTAGCCAACTGCATTTTTGGTTATCTGAATAATCCTTTTTTACTGAGCTGGCTATGATGTGAAGCATTTTTTGGACAATTAAGTACTATACATCTAAGTTGAAATTCTTAGATAAAAAAGAAGAAAAAAAATACTAACTCCCTTTATATTCTTTTTGATCAGTTGCTGTTTTTCATTTCCTAGGGCGTCAGCTTCTCATAAAAGCTGTCAACAGAGTTTGGACTGAATTGATTCATAGTAAGAAACAAACATTGGAGGAGCTTTTCAAAGTCACTCTACCTGTGAATGAAAGAGGCCATGTGGACATAGCTATAGCAAAGCCGCTCATTGAAGAAGCTGGTTTGAAATGTTGGCAGAATCATCTGGGTAAGAAAGTTTACAGATATCATGTGACCAAGGGACTTACATACAACTATCATATATGGGTGCACGTTGGATATGAAATTAAAACTTTCCCCAAAAGATATTATGATGACAGTAGAAATGAAAATCAATACAATATAGCCCATTCTAGGATGATTATGCTGAGATTAGGTTTTTCTTCTTAGATTTTTTTTTTAATTAAAAAAAAAATTTTTTTAAAATGTGTTATACATCAGGCATCTATGAGCTTGGTAAATAAGACATTGCTCACAACTTTAGTATGGTCACCATCTTGGTTATGAGTCTACATCCCTTATCTATAATTCTGAAATTCAAAAAGCCCTGAAAACCCAAGGTGTTATTATTAATTTGATGCCAGTACTCACTTGGTAGCAAAACCTAACCTATCTTTGTTTATCCTACTAGGCATTAATATTAATACATTTTGCTGCAGAAATATTAATTATTATATTATTAATTATTGTTTATTACCCTAGACCTTCTGGTGGTCTAGGGTGATACAGTACATATAATATACAATATATGTACCTTCTTAAAATTCTAAATTCCAAAGTATACGCGACACCAAAGATTTTAGGTAGGGGACTGTGAATTGTTATTAACATAGAAAGTGATTACAGTTAAAATAAATTTGCATATTATTGCAGAGCTATGAGGTTTCAACCAAATGTGAGTTCAACTAGTACAATAATTGTCAAGCAGCTATCCTTATACAAGTTAAGTAAATGTAATATCTGAGAGTGTCTGCATCTGTAACATAAGCTGCTTTTCATAACTACAGAATTGTGGTTTGTAACCGTTATGCAACGTATTAAAAGTAAGCCTAATAAATACATGGAGAAACTGTAAAATACTCTAATTTTAATTTTGTAGCCCATGAAAAGAAATGCATAAGTCGAGGAGAAGCTTTAGTGCCCACCACACAATCCAAATTGTCCCGTGTCAGCAGTGGTTTTGGTCTTTCCAAGTTAACAGGATCGAGAAGGAATCGAAAGGAAAGTGGGCTTCATAAACACAGTCTTTCCACCCAGGTAAATTGTTTAGTTTTATTAATGATATGATTAGAAATTTGTAATTCAAGGTTTAGTTGTAGTTTTTGGTTTTTGGTTTTTTTTTTTTGTGGTACACGGGCCTCCACTGTTGTGGCCTCTCCCGTTGTGGAGCACAGGCTCCAGACGCGCAGGCTCAGCGGCCATGGCTCACGGGCCCAGCCGCTCTGCGGCATGTGGAATCTTCCCGGACCAGGGCACGAACCCGCGTCCCCTGCATCGGCAGGCGGACTCTCAACCACTGCGCCACCAGGGAAGCCCTAGTTGTAGTATTTTATATAATACACTTAATACATGCAAGCATATGATTTGAAATGGAACTTTTCTGTGTTTTTGCTTTAGACAAGAGAGAGAAATAACTCAGGTTGTGGAGCCTTCTCCCATTTTATTATGATAAAATTGCACTATGAATGTTGTGTATTTACATCCATTTCATAATTGGACATAAGATGGGATTCAGATATTGATATATGATAGACTATGGATACTTTCTTCTCAGCTTTTCCAAACCTTCAATAATTTTATTAATAGTTATATAAATTTTAAAGCAACAGCAGATAAAATAGCTTTTTATTTTTTATAATTTTGTTGTACACGCCTGAGATTGATTTTTTTTTTTTTAACTCATCTACCTCCAGCATTAATTTCTTCCTCATCATACTGTCTTTGCCATCCCAGAATCTTAGTGGCAGCTGTGAAAAGGGCCTGGGAGAAACCATGTGTATGAGTCATTCCACGTGTCAGGTTGGGTTCACCAGGAAGCACACTCTGAGAGGGGGTTTAGTGTGCAGGATGTTTATTAGGGGTGCCCTTGATATTTGTGGATGGGAGAAGAAGGAAGCAGGATTGGTCACAGGGAAATGTCAGGCTACAGTGCAGGTCTGGCGACAGACCCAGCTGTGACCCAGGTGGAGCTTTGGTACCAAAATGACCTGTCAGAGTTGACCTTTACTGAGCTGAAATGGCTGAGCCTGCTTGCCTCCAAATCAGCCCGTGATTGTGGGGTGCCCACAGCTCTCTGCAGCTGAGGTGATCCCTGAAGTACTGACAGCACTCCCAGAAGTTGTGGCAGTGAGCCCTTTCTTGAAAGGGGCACTGGGGGATGGGGGGTATATGGATCTGTGTCCATACCATAAGCCTCCATCAGATTCATTATATAATTAATCTTTCAGAGTTTTCTCTGGGGTTTTTTGGGTGTTGTTGTGATGCCTTTAATAGAATTTTAACTAACTTGGGGGCATTATTTCAAGGCTAGTTAACATTTTTTTCCAGGAAATCCATGAAATATTAAGACTTTTTCCACTCATTGTTAGGAGATTTCTCAGTGGATGTTTACACACATCGCCGTTGTTCGTGACTTAGTAGACACGCAATATAAGGAATATCAGGAGGTAAGAATCATAACCATAATAATGGTTTGTTTTGCATTCCTTGAGTGAGAAAAGACTGTTTCCCTTGATATCTTCCTCCTGCTTTTAAGAATAAGTTGCTGAACTGAATTTATCATCAGATAATGTTTTTGATTATCCCTGCCAGCAGCTACTTTGGCCATTGGTTTTAACATAGAAAGACTGGAACTTCCTACAGGCAAACTGCATTAAAAAGTGACAGACTGGAGATCAGCACAGCTGAATCCTAATGACATTCACTACTAACATATTGCATGTGTTTGTTCCTAATAAAAATTAAAATATTGGAAAGATCCCTTTCTTTCATACTTAACAAGGAGACCATGAAAATGTGCATCAAAATCTCTGAGAAGTCTCTTAAAATTCTAAAAAATTAAAAGATAAAGTTATTTTTTATTACAAGTGCTTGGTGATTTTGTCAGTAAGAAATATTTTCAGTGAAATCCTCTTGATGAATTCATAGTTACTCAACAACTTATTCAAAATATTTTATTTCCATGGCAGCTGAGTTATATGTTATTAAAGATTTCTGAATGATAAGCTGCTAATATTTTATGGGCATGATACTAGATACTTAGTTATTACAGGGGATCTCCTCCTGCCAGGACCACATAAGTACTATGATGGTATCATTATAATATCAAGATTACTCCTTCAATAATCATTAGTGTTAGTTGTACAGTATAAAGGGATCTTTATTCTTAAATTGTATACGTATATTCCATGAATTATTAGATAAGCATCTAATCATTAGGTGCTTAGTTTTAAGCATCTGCTGTTGAAATGTTACACATTTTTTTTTTTCTTTTTTTTTTTTTTTTGCGGTACGCGGGCCTCTCACTGCTGTGGCCTCTCCCGTTGCGGAGCACAGGCTCCGGACGCGCAAGCCCAGCGGCCATGGCCCACGGGCCCAGCCGCTCCGCGGCACGCGGGATCCTCCCGGACCGGGGCACGAACCCGCGTCCCCCGCATCGGCAGGCGGACCCTCAACCACTGTGCCACGAGGGAAGCCCCCCCTGAAATGTTACACATTTTGACACTTGACAAATAGAAAGAAGTTATTCCAAGTCATAAATTTCCATTTAAGTAAGGTGGTTTGGATCTATACCAGGGCCAAGTAAAAATGGTTTTCCTTTAATTTTTATATGAATGTTAAGTTCCCTATGAGAGATGCATGTGTATAATCTTTACCTAAAATTATTGGAAATGTTATGGTGATTACCAGGAATCTAGCGTGTTGGCAATATTTTTTGTTGTGGCTTTCTAGATTTTCTTTTCATGTTCTAGTAACTGTTTTACAGTTGGGAGTGGGGAAGGGGATTCATCCTTAAATTACTGTCTTTATTAACTCACACTGGACAAACCATTTCCATGTATTTTCATAAGTAATATTACCATCTTCCCTGTGCCCGAGCTACAAGTTCCTTCAACACTCTGGTCAGGCATACTGCACACGCTACCCTGTAGGGATCTTCCATGTATTGTATACTTGGTGCTAAAATAATCGCCTTGGGCCATCACTAAAACCCCACCTTCTCACAAGATCGGCAGCTTACTTTAACCATAAATAAATGTAACTTTACTTTTATAATATTGCCTGAAATGACCTGGATTGTTTTCTGTTTCCAAAGAATAACTTGGTTTCAAGGTACTTTTAGACTGTTCATTGTTGCTCGTGCTTTTGCTTGAAAACCAACCTGGACTCCCTCTTGTTAGCGTCAGCAAAATGCCCTGAAGTACGTGACGGAGGAGTGGTGCCAAATCGAGTACGAGCTGCTGCGGGAGCGGGGGCTCTGGGGCCCCCCCATCGGTTCCCATCTCGACAAATGGATGTTGGAGATGACGGAAGGGCCCTGCAGAATGAGGAAAAAAATGGTGCGGAATGATATGTTTTACACCCATTACCCTTACGTGCCGGAAACGGAACAAGAGACAAACGTGGCGGTGAGTGTGCAGAATTCAGCGTTTGTAGTGACGCTTCCAAGTCTTCCTTCTTTTTTGTAAGCGTTTTCCCTTATTAGGTCAATTATGAAAAACACCTAATTTAGAAGATTTGATGAACTATAGTAAGTTGGTAATGCCAGGGTGCTGGCAGTGGAATGAAAAGGTGCAGCAGGGAGGCTTCACAGTGAAGTGGTTTGGATCTTAGACCCTGGAGCCAGCTGCCGGGTTTGAAACCTGCTGCTGCCCCTTCACTAGCTGGTGACCTCGTACCAGCCACGTTAACCTCTTCAGCTTCTGCTTTCTTTATGCCTAAAATGGAGAAAATAACAGGTCCATCTTAGAAGCTATTGGGAGGATTAAATTAATTAAAATTAGTAAAGTACTTAGAATAGTGTCTGGCACAGAGTGAGCACTATCTAAGTGAGTGTTAATAAAATAAACATTGCCACTAAGCAATATTCTTTGAAGAAATACAGAGCACAGTTAAAGAATAATAATAGCCTGAGTGTATAGATCTTCCCATTTATATTGCGAAGCTTCATCACTGGCTCCACGGGTATAAAACGAACAACGTTTGCCCCTCAAGTTCCTTTTTATTCAGACAGGTTGCCCTTCCTAAAGACTTCATTCAGATTTTTGCACTGACCATAAAAATTTTGTCTAAAATGATCATGATCCAGGAATCATGCTTTTGCGTTCGGGAAAATACAGTCTTCCCCAATAAAGTCACAGCAAATTTGGAAGAGAAACCCTTCATGGTTTAAGTACTTTCACATACCTGACTTTAATATGATTCTGTCAACAACTGAAGAAACTAAGATTTATAAAGAAGACTTGGCACATGTGTCTTCTAGTAAGTAGTTCAGATCATATAACATGAGACAACTTGCATTGTTCCAGTGTCTCTTTTTTTCCCAACCAAAACCCTGGCTCCATTTATCTTGTGCTAATTGACTACACATTTGTCCTCATGCTACTTAAAATATAGGCCTTAGACCTGCTAATATATAGTTATTTAAGTTTTTTTTTTTTTAAGATAGCTCCCTAAAGTTTACTTTTCTCAAAGCTATTCCTTTCTGTCAAGAATGCCATACTTGGGGGACTTCCCTGGTTAAGACTTCGCTTTCCAATGCAGGGGGTGTGGGTTGGCTCCCTGGTCAGAGAGCTAAGATCCCACATGCCTTGTGGCCAAAAAAACAAAATATATTGGGACTTCCCTGGTGGCACAGTGGTTAAGAATCTGCCTGCCAATGCAGGGGACGTGTTCAATCCCAGGTCCAGGAAGATACCACATGCAGCGGAACAGCTAAGCCCGTGTGCCACAACTACTGAGCCTGGGCCCTAGAGCTAGTGAGCCACAACTACTGAAGCCCACGTGCCTAGAGCCCGTGCTCCTCAACAAGAGAAGCCACCGCAATGAGAAGCCCACACACCGCAACGAAGAGTAGCCCCTGCCCGCCACAACTAGAGAAAGCCCAGGCACAGCAACAAAGACCCAATGCAACCAAAAATAAATAAATAAAAAATAAATTAAAAAAAAAACATAAAACAGAAGAATAAATTCAATAAAGACTTTTAAAAAATAATAAAAATAAAATAAAAAAAGAATGCCATTAAATTTTAATTTAAAGCACTGTAATTTCTAATACTAGCACACTATGTAGAAAAAAAAATCCACCTGTATTTTTGCAGCCTTTTAATAGCACCTACGTTTGTCAGATCACAGTAGCAATATAATCTCTATTCTTCATCCATTTTCCCCAAATAAATAATTGAATAAGAATTTAAGCCTGTAGCAATTTGATAAAATATTTCTTACTGAGTCAACGGTCATTCAAATTGAATCCATTCAGGGCTAGGAAAATAGAAGATGAATGTGCTCTCCTAAATATGTGACCATTCACTATCTATATAACTGAGGCATATACTTTTTGAATTACATAACCATAGTATTTTTTTTATTGTGTCTGTGCCTTTCCTTCTTTATAACAGTGTCATTTGTTTTACAAAAGTATATTTGAAGTTCTGTATCAGATAAAAACAAAATAACCTATTCAGAGTCCGCACTTACAACCTTAATATCATTAACATTTTACCTAAGCCAAGGAGTTCACCAGTCTGTGAAATCTAAACAGACAGTCTCAGAAATAAGTATGAACCATACAGAACTTTTTTTTTTTTAAACCAGATAGGTTACATATTGGGAAATACAAGGCAGTCAAATGTTAGAGATACATTTGCAAAAAAGAAAAAGCAGGTGGGAAGGGGAGATGATTACAGATTGTAGAATTCACGCTGCTGCTTAAGTTCATGCACAAGTCAAGGTTAATCTGCTCTGATGAAGTTTTCTGAATGAATAATGATTTTGGTGTTGCTAGTTCAAAATCTTTTGTAAATTTGAAACCCCATTAAATGTCCACTTTGTTTTCTTATGGAATATGCAGTCTGGCAATATCAACAGCAAAGAAAATTCCAAAAAGTAGAGCAGCTGCTATCCCACTAACTTCTGTTGTGAAATCAAAAAAGGAGAGCAGATACTTAACGAAGCACAGTGAGCTTGATGCTCTGCAGAGTGGTCACTTGCAGTTTCCTGTATGTCTCATGACAGCCCTCTGAAGTGTAGTTATATTATTATCCCAATTTCACCGATGATAAATAGAAGCCTAGAAAATTAAGGAACACCTTCTAGGTCATGCTAAGTATTGGAGCAAGATATAATGACTATAGATTGACAGTTCCTCTGAAGTTCCTCACTCTTGAAAAAGGATTCCAATCTTTGGTGGTTTTGAGAAGTTGTCAGTGGACAGTGAATTTCTTCCAGACAGAACCACACATTGGGTTGGCCAAGAAGCTCGTGCGGGTTTTTCTGTAATGTCTTATGGAAAAACGTAGACGAACTTTTTGGCCAACCCAATACTAGGTTTTGTCTCTCTAATGCTAAAGAATATCTAGAACTTAATAAATGTTGAGTGAATGGACTTACCAGAACTCTTTCTTCCTAAGTTAGAGTTTATCCATTGCTTCCCATTCAGCATTCTTATAGAATTTTCCTAATTATTTTTCCACTAAAAAGGGCTAGAGTCAAATTTTATGGGGTGTGAAGTTTATATAACTTGGGGAGGCACTATAAGAAAAAGAGTACAAAATTATATACTAGGGCCCCACTTCCAGGACTTTGAAAGGAGCCCATGGGAAGTGACGGCTGTTGAGGTATATGCTTCATTAATTTCACCATAAATCCTCCTGTGGTCTGAGCTGTATTAAATATTGCCTCCCAGAGTTAGAGATCAGTCACGTCTTCCCTTTCAGCTCCCATAAACGTGTTGCCCTCCTTGCACCCATGTTTATAAAATATAGGCAGTACTTTTTGCGACATTACAGGTATTTCAGGTATAACAGGTACAAACTGAAAATTGCTTTTAAGGCCTCTTGATAGGTAAAACAGGCTTTGCCTGGAGTAAGGACAAATGATTTGATCTTTGCCTTATTTATTAAGAACAATTATTGTTTTAAGTAACATTTAAATCTTTAGGCCTCTTAATTGAACTGAAGAAATACAGTGATGATTTAAAAGTTATTTCTTGTTTTAAAATCTTTGATGTGTTAGAAATGAATCAAGTGATTATTTCTTTAGTCATTAAAGTTTTATTCCTTAAACCTGGATAATGCTACATACTGTATTAAAAAAGCTTACCTTTTATTATAAGTTTTGAATTTTATTTTTAAATTAGTTGTTTATTTGTAGAATGTAGAACATGTGAGTGTTTCATTTGCCGCCGACTTAAAAGCTTTGAAAGTTTATCAAATAAAATTGTTTTAATGGGAACAACAATAATTTTTTTGTCCTGAGAAAAGTTATGTACATGTGGAAAATTCTCTGATCTCACATAAAAATAATTTATCCCCTTTGCACAGGGACTTTCCTTAGGGGACCATTTTCAAAACTAAAATAGCTATACTGAATTTCACTGTAATTCTGTATTTTAAGTGGTAATATTAGTTATAAATATTAAGATGTGAGCCTGGGATATGATGAAAATACAAAATATGGTTGTTTTTAAGCAGTTGTCTAATTACTCTGAATCCTAAGGAATGAGAATAAAATTCCATATCTTGCCATTTAAGAAGTTATATTTAAGTACTAAAACCAGGTTTTAATTCTGTAATCCCCTTATTTTCACAGAATAATAATCTCAAACAAATTTACATTCTTTGCAAATATCATTGGGGCAAAGGCTTCACCGTTTCCTATTAATGTTGGGCTGCTTGGGGCAGAAGGTAAACGACTTACCTGAAGTTCCTTTTCTAATTAAGGGAGTCTCATGTGGGTGCCTCCACATATATTTTTATATAATATATAGATATCACAGGATTCATAGGAACTAAGCAACTCATTCAAGAAATTCCATTGCCAGCAATATAGAAAAATTGGAAGTAAAGGGAGTATAAAATTATTTTCTACAAATTCTGACTTTGAAAAATTTAGGTTTCTATATAAACATAATTATAATAATAATTTAGTTATAAAAGTTTAAAGAGTGCTATGATAATGCTAAAATTATTAGTATAACATATATCTTCGCTAATGAATGCTGTACCTTTTAGTAAAATAGGATCCTCAATCAGTAAGTGGTTCAGTGGGCAAATATGTATTAAACCAGCACTGTGCCGTATGCTGCAGGGAAAATACAATTGTGTACATGTCAGACCCTGCCCACATTCTGGTTGGGGATATATAGTGGACATCAGAATTGGGTTTGCCAACAGTAATTGGTCATTTTGCTATATTGGTTTATCACATATCTATCCAGTGATCTACCTTGTTTTTTTATTAATTTCAAAATGAGTTGCAGAGTCAGTACCCTTCACCCCTAAATACTTCCCCATGCATATAAATAGAGTTCAACATTTGTTCATAATTCTTTTTTATTGACATAAATTTTGCATATACTGAAATATATAAATCCTAAGTGTACTGTTCAGTGAGTTTTAACAAATGTGTAGTAATACTCGTGTAACCCAAATCTTTACCAAGATTGAGAACATAGATGTATATTTTCAAGATTATACTTCAACATAAGGTATGCTTTTAAAAGTTTGCTTTTAAGGAGAGAGGTTTATTAAAACCATATTAAGTATTTGAAAGTATGCCCAGTAGTTCAATGTTTGTTTTGCCAAGGGAAGCAAACATCTGTAAAAGCATTTTGCTTGCTCATATCTACTCTAGGGAAAGGTACTAGAAGTCATCTCCAGGTACAAACTGTGAAAAGGAAGAAAAATTGGAATGATTTTTGGATGTGTTACTGTCTGTCTGTAGCTGTCTGTGTGTTTACACGCACAAGTCACACACTCCAGTTCAACAGATACTGCCTTCTTGTTAGTCTAGATTTTATTGAGAATAAAATATAGAGTAACTACCTAATTCTTTAGAAAGTAATTTTTACAAAAACTTTTGGTTTGGAGGCTGATGATCCAGGCTCCCTTCTGCTTTCAGCCTTTCTGAGGTCATAGCTGTGAAGGTAGCAAAGGAAATAAGTCCTTGAGCTTTTAAGGGAAGGTGTTTTTTCACTAACAAGCGCTTAGTGATTTCTGTGGTATGGGATATTGTAGATAATAGTTTAAACCAGTTGCTTCTGTTACAAAACAGATCTAGGGATAAACACAGTAAAAGGTAGGTGGAAGGTGATAGCTAGCACTAGGTTCTGTTATCTGGTTTTCTGTTTTTTCCTTTGAAGCCGTATAAAGACTTGCCTGTAAATCATCCATGACACTCGCAGCCTGTGGTGAAGTTTTGTCTGTAAGGTTTTTAAGTTTGTCCTGTTCAGTAGCCTTGAGAATTTTAGTGTAGTTTCTTTTACTTTAAAACTACTTTGGATAATTGAGAAAATAATCACAAGATGCTAAGTGATCATTTCAAGCAACTTAGGATATCATATTAATTTTGTGTGAGTACATCTTCCATATTCCATACAGTCCTCAAGAATATTTTATTTTTGTGTTGTTCTTTGTTATTTTTTTCTGATGTGTCTATACTTAATACCCTGTTTTCAGTCTGAGATCCCAAGTAAACAGCCTGAGACACCCGATGATATCATTCCTCAAAAGGTAAAACACAAAATACCATAAAAGAATGCAAAATACTTGCAGTTTTGTTTCTTTTTCCTTTGTGTTATTTTGTTTTTGTTTTCTTTTATTTTGTTTTATTTTAGTGCATGGTAGACTAGACTAACCTAAAGGGTTGACTTTCAATTTGTTGTTTCTGTAAGTTCCTTAGAGTTGAAAAGTGAATTTCATTCATGCTGAGAGATGTCCTCGTCTCTCTCGCTTTGTTCTGATTAGCTTTGTAGGGTCTGTATGCTGCTCACTAACAGGCTGAGTATTCACTGCTCTCACCGTGAAATGTGTACTGCTTCACACTTAAACTAACAAGTTCCAAGGCATGTTAGTAATGGGCAGCCTGACACTACCAACTTTTTGTTTTAATTACTCATTTAATTCTTCTAGATATTAAACAGTATATATTTTGAGGATGCAAGTGTATTCTCTTTTAAAATTACTTTTTCAATCAGAAGGAACTAAATGGAAACTAAGCATATATGACCACTTTTTAAAATACAATTTTAATTTATTTTAATTAATTTAAATTTATATAATTGTTTTCTTTTTCCAGAAGGATTCAGTACATAATTCAGTAAAAAAAAAAAAAAAAAAAAAAAAATGCAGTTCAGAAATGTCACAGAAATATACCTCAAAATATTTAAGGGAAATTGCTTATAGTTCCAAGTGTAAGTCAGGTATGAAGTCAGTAACCAAGATGTTGTCCCACATCTGTTAATTCATTGTCTTGCCCATCACTAACTATGCTTTCATCTTTTTAAAACTGAACAGTTATGAGTTGAAGATAATTGTTAGATCTCATGTAGAGAATTGTTATAGTACAAAATTTACTACCCTGCTTTCATTTCAAAAATATTGCAGTATTATTAGTTGGTTCATCAGATCCTTCCTTCCATAACTGTAATATTTTTTTTACATCATTTCAATACTTTCCTATGTTATGTATTTCAGTTTCCATTTGCTGCATATCATTCATCAGTTAGCTTGCAGCTCTCTTCATTCTCTAACTTTATACCTGAAGTTAAAAGAAGGGTAATGGTGGCTTGAGTTAGGCATCTTTTCATCTCAAAATTGGTTCAGTATTTTAGTCTAAATATTCCTGTTGGACACTTGTTTTCTACTTTAGTTGAAAATCATTTTTTTTAAAAAGGTCTTGCTTAAAATAAGCATTATTGTAGACAGTACATATAACTACCTGAGTCGAAGAGTTAGGCTGATAGAATACTTTCAATTAGACATTCATAGGAAAAGAAAGGTAAGATAATGTTTAGAAAGGGAAGGTCTTTAAGCATGTTTCAAACCCTGTCTTTTTCTTAATTGTTAATTTAAAGTCTGGGTCTTATTATGATCAACCTGTATACATATAAATTTTTCCCTATGGTTTTACATTTTTGTAGGAAATTTTAGACCTTAATTTTTCATTATCTATTGTTTTAAGAAAAAAAGTTTGGGTCAATCAGAGAACCTGCTTTTAGGATAAATATTAATTATTCTGAAAAGGAAATGCTCTTGTATCATACACCAAAAAGATAAATCTTTTCTAATGTTTCTACATAATTAATTTCTTCTTCAAAATGGACTTATATGTTCTTGATATACTCATTTAGTTAGTAAGTTTATGGATCACATTCTTTTACACAACAAACAACAGGATGTTCTAGCAAATTAGACATACCAGCTTGGAGTAGCAGGCCAACCAAACAGTGTCATCTGACCTGAAGCCGGTCGATTCCATATTGGGTCAGGACTCTGAAGGTTTGGGCCATTTCCAGAGTTCCAGAGAGACATGGGAATATGAGAACAGGGCAGTTCTGGATCCCTACCTCCAAATATCTGAAGTAAACACTCACACAGGTAATTCCAACTGAATGGATGGCCCTTTAGGCTTATTTACTTGGGGTGGAAGCAAGGTTTCAGGCTCCTCAGAAACTAGACATCCCCTTGCAACTTGATGCTCTCCAACACTGGGCATTCTCTCTACTGTACTGATGCATCAGTGAGGCTGTACTATACTAACATGGAAACATTTGGCTAAAGATGATGTGTTTCTTTTTTCGGGAGGAACAAAACTGCTAATATTGTTGTTTTATATATGTTTTTTTTAAATCAGTGCAATTTAAAAATAGAGAAACTTAATCCAAAAGGCTGTGGATTTACCCTTTATAAATACAGTCTATTAAGTCTTGAAGATAAATTATCTGAGTCCTTTCCTTTTGTTGTTTCTTAGAAACCTGCTCGATACAGAAGAGCTGTAAGTTATGACAGTAAAGAATACTACATGCGACTAGCCTCTGGCAACCCAGCCATTGTCCAAGATGCCATCGTAGAGAGTTCGGAAGGTGAAGCTACTCAACAAGAACCAGAGCATGGTGAAGACACTATTGCTAAAGTCAAAGGTCAGCCTTCCTCTCTGATTTTAATTAAAAACCATTTGGGAGCATTCCTTTTACTTGAGTCTATATGAAAATACTAGCAACTGTAAACAGTAGGGCCAACCTAAAAGTATCCGTACATATTTTACTATCACATCCTTCTTAAAGATTGATTTCTATATCAGAACTAAAGAGACTGGCTCTTCTTTATTGCCTACAGATGAATGTAATATGCCTGTTAGCTTGATAATTTTTTTTCACTGTATCTGGCAGAATTCTCAGTGGTAGCTGATATTTTAAGTTAAGGCCCTGAAAACTAAATAAATATATATAAAACTAAAACAACCACTAAATGTGTCATTAATGCATGTTGGCTAACAGTAAGAAATAATGGTCTTTCTTCCAATGAGCTAAGACAGATTATTCCAAAGCTATACTTTATGAGCCTAGAAACACATGCATATGATGATGAATTGGACTAAAATGGCCATGGACTTTTTGATTCTGTACTTCTGCATATGTGTGCCCTCTGCCCTCTTGCTACAGCTTCTCTGTGATCTGGACTTACCCAGTCTTGAAGATACTGGTCAAACTCTCTTCCTCTGAAGGCTTTTCCCAATTCCGCTGTCCTCCAGTAGCACTTTGTTCATATCTTTTATAGCAATTTCAGTGATTTCTTTCACTGATTTATGTTTTCCTAAATTATAAGTTTCTCAGAGGCAGAGGTTATTTCTCCTCTCACTTTATAGATTTTGGCACATGCCTAGCACAAAATGGGAATTCAGTCAATACTGAATAAGTAAATCAGTCCATTGTTTTAATTTTTTAAGCCTCTGATTTATCATAAATTCAAAAGTCTTGGTGTAGTCTATAGATAACGCCCTAGAATATAAATTAAGAACTCTAAATTAAAAATTATTTTCAGATCTCATTGATAAAAAACTAACAGTATATGACCATGTCAACAAAAAAATTTATCTGCAATTGTGATCGGTTTCTCCTATTACATTATACCTGTTCTCTCGTGATAATTATGAATTACTAAAGATTTCCTAATCCAGCTAACATTTTCATAGAATCGATGAAACTTTTATTAGTTGAACAAAGTTTTCAGCCTTATCATTTCTTGACACTGCATCAGCAAAGTTATTGAGATGGGTCCAAAGTTGTATTTCCTGGCTATAAACAAGGTGTATAATTCACAGAGTTTGTGATGTCTTGTGTTTGGGTCATTGGCATTTAACTTCTCTTGGCCTCATTTTCCTAATGTCTAATTGAGCTAAAACCACAAATATTGGTGTCACTACTATGATATGCAAGATGCTATGCTAGACATAGAGTTGGAGGTTTTGATTCGTCAAACTAAAAATAAAGCAGCTGGAAGCTTTTCCCCTTGTGGATATTCTCAGCAAGACTTGATCTTTCTTGTTTATTTATTATACTCTTTCACATGTGAAAATGAGGTTCTTCCCAAGGCAGAGCAGAACCTCTGATAACTTGTGTTCAAAGGATAGGATTCTAACAGGCTGATTTATGTTTTTCCAAAATTCTTAATGTAACTATCATTGGTAAATACAACATTACTTTTTTTGGTACAGAACTAAAGAATATTAAATTAAATGTGAGATTTAGAGTTTATTTTGAGTGTTTCCCATACTCTGGGTTATCAGTGGTTACTTTCATCAGCTGATTTTAATTTCATCTCCTGTGATTATCAATAAAATTATCAAAATGTAGGCAGTAAAATGATAACTTATGTGGCACATTAAATTGTCTGGCCCTATATTTTTAAAAGAATTGTGTTCTTATTCTTTATGACCTGATGATTTAATCAAATTCATTCATGTATGAATGACCATACTGCCACTTGTAATATGAGTCTTGAAGTAGTCCTCATGGGCCCTCCAAGTAGGTGGAATCTCTTATAATCATGTTTATAACTTGCTGTCCTTATTTTTGTTTCTGATAGTGACTGATCATTTATTGAGGGTATCCCCTCAATGACACCTGCCCATTAGCACCACCACTTTTACCATTAATTATTCTAAGCCCTCTGTTTATCATCATCATCTGATACTTACTGAGAATTTACTATTTATTATGCATGATACTAAACACTTTACATGAATTACCTCATTTAGTCCTCCAACAATCCTCCTGGTATCCATGATAGATAGTATTCTTGTCCCGGTTTTATAGATGAGAAACTGAGGTTCAGAGGGGACAAATAATACCCCAAGGTCATGCAGCTGTTTAACTCCAGAGCCTGTGCTGTTGACCACTGAACTGTGCTGCCTCCCCATACCTTCCAGAACTCTCTCAAATTGGAAATGTAGAAGAGGGACCACGTGAAACTAAACGGCTCCCAAATGACCCCAACAAGACCACATGACCCTCTTGGCTCTTACCCTGCAGGACTGGTCAAGCCGCCTCTAAAACGGTCTCGATCTGCACCTGATGGAGGAGATGAGGAGACCCAGGAGCAGCTACAAGACCAGATTGCTGAGGGTAGCTCTATAGAAGAGGAGGAGAAGACGGACAACGCCACCCTGCTGCGCCTATTAGAAGAGGGAGAAAAGGTGCCTTACTTCTGAAAAGGAGGGATTGTATTAAGTGGTTTGTTTCCATTTTACAAGACTAGTTGAAGGGTATTTATCTGGCAACCAAAGGTAAATATTTTAGCCTCTGCAGTGAAATCAGTATTAGGCGCCCTTTTAGGTTCAACACTCTGCATCTTTCATCTGTAGGGTTTTCTGACTTCTCTGAACACACTGAACAGCAAGAAGTTGCATCAGATATAGTATTAACAGTTGACACCTAGTTCACTGTCTTCCTCTAGACCCTTTATTAGGCTGCAACTCTTGTCGTAATTCTCATTTCAAACCCATGTACACAACCCATTCGGTAATTTGGCCCTGTATTTTTTCCTATACCTCTGTAATTCCAGTAACCACAACTTCAACTAGCAACTTCAACTAGCCCATCATCCCCAGCCTTGTACTTCACCCCTGCTGTGCTTCATTCACAAAAGACTACTTTGCCTTCCTGTTTCTCTCAGCCTCTTATACCCTGCGACCCCTCCAGGCTCACTTTACTGACTCTGCCATGTAGCCTGAGCCCCCTGCATTTCGTCCCTTGCAGTTCAGTACATCCATGATATTTCTTTACTCTGCACTTTACTCATTGTGTTCTCTGCCTAAATGCCCCTCTCTCCATCACTTGCATAACCTCTATCCTAGTAACTCCCATTTGATGCAACATCATTTATCTGGATGTCTTTAATGCTCACACAGAGGAAGCTTTCCTTCACTGTCTTGCCAGCTCAGGCTTAATTAGACACCCTCCTCTATGCTTTGATAGCGCCTTATATATATCACTCATTTTATCATGTTATTATTGTTTGTTCCTGTGTCTGTCTCTTCACCTAGATAGTGAGCTCTTTTGAGGCAGGCACTGTTTCTTATTTCTGTCCCAGTGCCTTACACAGTTTCACTCACCTGATAGAAACTCAGTAAACCTTGAATGAAGGAGTGATTGGTTGAATTAATAAAGGGATAAATGAGTAAAGTAATGAATGAATTGAATGTGTAGTGAGTATCACCTTTTTAAAGGTTGTTTTGCTTATTATATTAGATCTTGGTATAACACTTGAAATCTTATCCACTAAGAAATAGTACCTAAAAATTAGGGTTTATTTTTTTTAATTCTGTTCAAATATATGGCCTGATTAATCTTAAATGAAAACATAAAAAGAAAAAAGTATGTAACTATAAAAGTACATTAGATCTGAAGGAAGCACAAGAGGCTTCTAGGGTCTTGGGAATGTTCTGTTTCTTGATCTGGATGCTGGTTGCATCATATTTTAAGCATTTGAAAATTCATCAAGCTATGCACTTAAGAAATAAACATTTTTTTCTGTGTTTATATTATACTTACAATAGAGTTATTTTAAAAGTATGTCAGTTTTTCTCCTGTAACATTCTAAGTTTTTATTATTGAAGTAGTTCAGATGTGGTGATGAAAATTAACTTATATTTGCATATTTTAGAAAATCTATTTTCTGATGCTGTCATTTTTTAAACTTTTTAAACTCATGAGTACAGTTTTTGCTGTAATTGCTTTAAGTTTGAATAGTGCAGGAGGTGTATTTAGACTGACATTTATTTGACTCTGATTTAATTGCTGATTTTTTTTTCCTTGATTCATGTTGAACTGAGTGTAAGCAAGAAAGAATTTTTACTAAGGACTAGATCCTGCCTGTTGGAAAGAAAACACTGCTAACATTGAGAGATTTAGCAAGTCCTTCCTTCTATGAGGAAAATGCAACTCCTGCCAAGTTTGGCTTTTTACAATGGCACAACAGGCTGCCAGGCAGGCAGATTCCAGTGGAGAGCAAATAGAGACAAATTCCACAACTCCAGTTCCAGGGGTTGTTATGGAAAAGGAGGAAAGTAAGCTATGTGGAAGAGAAGACAGCCAACAATTCCTAACATGGTTATGTACATTGTCTCACTAACTCTCATGACAAGCCAATGAAGTATATTTGAAACTTATATGAAGACACAGAAGCCCAGAAACATTAAGAAATTTGACCAAATCTATAGTTAAACAACAGAACTGGGAATTCACTTAGGATTGTCAGGCTCTGCATACCTTTTTCACTCTTTATCATCCTGCCTGGCCCAGGGCACAATCCTAATCTCCTCGCATGCATGCCTCAATTCCCTTTCCTGCAAAGTTTGTGTCTGTCTTCTTCCTTTTCTAACTTGTTCATTGACTGTAGAGCCTAGTACACATGTGCCTGGCATGGAGTTAGTACTCAGTGAATATTAGGATAAGTGGATTGGGTGGATGGATATGAGTAATGGTTGCTTCCTTTTACTGAAGTCAACTGTAACTCAGACTGCAATCTTAGCTATTATCTTTAATATGCTTAAACTCTGGTTAATGTACTTAGCTCAGGGGATGCCATCACAGAGTGACATCTTCATAAAATCTTGTTTGCCCATTAAATCCATGTTTAAAGACATTTTGCTTCATTTATATCAAAAAAAGAAATCACCTGATTTTTTAAAACTATATTAATGAATGTTTATGGTTTTCTTTATAGATCCAACACATGTACCGCTGTGCTCGAGTCCAGGGCCTAGATACCAGTGAAGGGCTACTTCTTTTTGGTAAAGAGCATTTTTATGTGATTGATGGATTTACAATGACAGCAACCAGGGAAATAAGAGATATTGAAACCTTACCTCCAAAGTAAGTAAATGAATGAAGAGACACAAAGTACAGCTATCTTTAGAAAGCAATATATCTACATGGGTTTGTTTGGTTTTTCTCTTTTTTTTTTTTTTTGGCTGCGTTGGGTCTTCATTGCTGCGCGCAGGCTTTCTCTAGTTGCAGTGAGCGGGGGCTACTCTTTGTTGTGGTGTGCAGGCTTCTCACTGCCGTGGCTTCTCTTGTTGCGGAGCACAGGCTCTAGGTGCGCAGGCTTCAGTAGTTGTGGCACGCAGGCTCAGTAGTTGTGGCTTGCAGGCTCTAGAGCGCAGGCTCAGTAGTTGTGGCGCACGAGCTTAGTTGCTCTGCAGCATGTGGTATCTTCCCAGACCAGGGCTCGAACCTGCGTCCCCTGCTTGGCACATGGATTCTTAACCACTGTGCCACCAGGGAAGTCCTACATAGTTTTTTTTAATGCAAAAATTGTGCTTCAAGTTATGTTATCTCAGTTTTTGTGCATCCATCATTAAATATTCACCAGAGTAATAGTTATTTCAAGGCTATAAGAGACAAATTTGCCTTATTTATCAAAACGAAAACTAAATAAAATTTATTGCTATGCATTAATAGCACTAGGTATAATACAAGTTCCTTGTATTATAATCTATATGTTTATAAAGTTATTCTGAATTTGTAAATTGTTCTTTTTTTCAAATTTCAGTGCAAAAACAGTTGTAGAGAAAATACAGGCAGCTGTATAATACTCTAACAAATGTAAGAGCATCCATGTCCTCTGAGTACCCTAGAAGCAGTGTGACTGAAGCACAGGCAGGAATTAACTGACTGAATTTATCCATCTTCCTTTTCTTCTGCCAGCCCTATGATGGACGTGATAGTGGGTAATGGAAAACCCAGAGACAGACAAAGCCCAAAGGAAGATGAAAAAGCTTAAGGCTTAGAAAATCAACACGCTCTTCTCTTCCTTTAACATTCTGAACACCTGACATGCACTGTGAATGTGGACATGGTCATCTTCATTGCTAGGAGATATTTCAAATAATTACTTTCAGTAGCAATCAGGGCCACATTTTGACTTTTACGGGCCTCTTCCTACATATAAAGATACCTAAAATGATGTTTTTCTGACTGTGTTGGTTTAAAGATGAATATATTCATATTATATATTAAAACATTTTCTTCTACCTAAAAGTTCAGTTTTTTCTTTTGATTTTAAAACAAATTAAAACATTTTCTTGGACCCCCTAAAAGAATATAGGCCTTGGCACTTGCCAGCTGTGCCTGAAAAATAAGCCCTGACAGCATGAATAGGATTTTTTTTAAGTTATATTCATCAAAAGGGGTTTCTGGTATACTGAATAGCTACCAAATTATTCTCTTAAAGGTATGTCTTTTTTGAACTAAATATACAGATATATCAATTCCTGCTTCTCTTCACATGTTGAAAATAACACACTCTTTATTGAACAGTGAATTTATCTCTTGCTGTGTTTTTATTATCTCCTTTCTCTGGGCTGCCTATAGTATGCATGAGCCAATTATCCCTAGAGGAGCCAGGCAAGGCCCCAGTCAACTCAAGAGAACATGCAGCATTTTTGCCTATGAAGATATCAAGGAAGTTCATAAAAGGAGGTATCTCCTGCAGGTGGGTTGATTTAGTAGCAATAAATGTTTTGTCAGGTTCCTTTACTTAGAGGATGTATACATGATAGGATCCACATGATTCCTTAGAGTATTAGATTTGGTTGTATGATAGACAAGCTCATGTCACATGGGTGCATAACTTTATAATACATTCCCCTTCTTAAAAAAAAAAAAAAAACCTAAAACTTCGAGTGATATTTCGTTATCCATCTTTCCCTATAGCTATCCAAATTTATATTATAATTTTCTTTTTATATAAAAATTGCATTCTCACTATAAATTTACAAAATCATAATTTTTTAAATATTTTTCCATTATTCTGTTAAAGATTTTAGAAAAATTGAGCAGAACAAACTGGCACTGTTTATTGTGTAATTTAATCTGCTGGAAATTCATGACTCTAAAAATGTTCTTCAGTCACCAAGTTAATTTCTTCAACATTATAGAAATTCATAGTGGAAAAGTTAATATATAACCCTACTTGTGTTTTTACTTAATGTTTTTCTCTCTGATCATTTCAGCCTATTGCTGTGGAAGTTTTCTCTGGAGATGGACGGAATTACCTCCTTGCTTTTCAAAAAGGAATTAGAAACAAAGTCTATCAAAGGTATTGTTTATTAGGAATACTTCATAATGCAGTCATGGGAAGAAATGGGAGGTAAAGCATTGCCAGTTCAGCTAGTTTTTTAAAAATCCGTTAAATCCATGAATTAACTTCTTTGAAGAAAATGTTTGTTTCATTTTTGCCAGCCTCTTGAAATGTTATTCTTCTGATGCTATTCTATTTTGAAATCACATTTTTCCTTCTGGTAACTTGTAGTAGATATCATCAAAAGCCACCTTAGTGATAAAGTCCCATGTCTCTCAGTGTAAAAGGATGATGAAACTGGAGCTTAAAAAAATAATACTTCAGATTCAAAATAGGCTTCTTTCATATTTACCAAAAAGAAGACAGTGTCATACCTTGCTATTGAATGCAGAGCCTGAGTTTCCTTAGAATTTGTATTCATATGAGACTTTTCTGACTTTGGAAGAGAAGTTGGATACCTTCATCCCTGAAAAAGTAGCATAGCCAAGTAAAGCAGTTGATGTAATCTAACCACATTTCATTTTTTGTAAGCTGTGTTTAAATTTTATCTTTTAAAAGAAAAGTAGTATATTTCCATGTGCTTCAAAATACTTCTGTTGGGCATGTGAATAGTAAGGCTTTTATGAACTTATCATAATATAATATGAGAGCCCTCTTATTCTTTGAAGAGTGGTGTAGATCTGGCAGTCCCTCTATTAGGGAAGTTTTGTATTTCACGTGAGGAATGACTAATACCAAGCAACATTGCTTATCATTGCAGTACAGTAATACTACCTGTGAGCACGAGGGAAATGAGGGAGTTTCTTCAAATAAAGTGCCTGTGGATGTTGATTGGGAAGAGCTAAGTAAATGACTGAAATTTTAGTTACCTATCTTATGAATTTCTAAAGGTGATATTGCTTTCAGTGTTAGTAAATTATCTGCTCTTCCCAACTAGAAGCTGTGGCAAGGAGATGAGATTGTCTTTATCTGAGAAATGTCTGTGTATACGCCAAGTTCAAGGTCCACATTCATTCCAAGAATTTTCCCACAATTCTTTTTTACCCTTAAAAAATGTATGTTGACATTATGAGCAACTCTGGAAATAATTATAATAGTGTCACATAAAGGTTCTTACCATGTATATATTTTCATTTGTTAGAGATGTCTCTGTCCTATCATTTGTTTAGCTGTTAGCACTACTGACTGTCATGTGAATATTTAGCTTTTAATCACTCTTTAGGACATCATTAAGTTGACTTAATTACTGTGATTCAGTGTGTCAGGCTTTTTCTTCAAGTAATGTGGCAGCATATGTAAAAATCCAAAATGACAGATTTTGCTATGGATCTTTATATTTGGCTTTGGAAGCCATCATCCTACCCTTTTTTGTTACAGAATGTTCTAATTATTGTATATTCCCTTTGCCTGCCATTTACTGAGTAGTGGAGGGGTAAATGCAGCAATTAAGATCTAAATGAATCATGCTTTTGTAAGTTCCCATTAGATCCTGACTGAAACGTCATTTCCAATTTTATACTGTTTTTAAATTTTCCAGGTTTTTGGCTGTAGTGCCATCTCTAACTGACAGTTCAGAGTCTGTGTCTGGGCAACGACCAAACACAAGCGTGGAGCAGGGGTAGGTTGCTTGCTTCTTGCACATTATAGTTTAATACTGCAGTTGGATCATTTCTATTTGGACAGTATTATTTAATATTTTTAATGAGTGTTCTGCCACCCCACCCCAACCCCCAGGGGTTTGCAAAAAAAATTTTAACTACTGAAAACCAGAAAAAAGAAAAAAAAGAAAATGTATGCATGATCGCTCATGTCAGATCAGTATCAAATTGATCACATTTTGATCAATTCCCTTTAATCTTTTAAGCATGCATATATTCCTATGTGCACAATTGAGTCCATACTAAAAACACAGATTTTTATTCTGCGTCTTCTATTCAGTCTTATATGTAAATATTTCCTCCTGGCTTTAAAAAATTCTTTAGAAACTTTGGCTTTATTTACTAGCCCTTCATCATATGTATAAAGCATTCTCTTGTTTTTGGATATTTCATTGTTATCAGGTTTCCCTGTTATAATAATGCAAATGTGATACCTCATTATTTTTTAGGATAAAATTCCCATAGTAAAATGGTATGAATTTTAAGACTCTTAATATGCAAAACCAACTAGATTTCTATAAAAATTATACACATCTGTATTCCACCGATACTGGATAAGTTTGCTTATCTCAATAGATATCAGCTTTTTATATTTACTTTTCCATTTTTACCTATTTTTAAAGATGCTTTGTTTTTAAATGTGCATTTCTTCTCATATTAGAAATCTTGAGCTCTGTATATATTTGTTAGCCATTTAAAATTATCATTTATGAGTTATCTGTAACTTTTGCCCATTTTTTTCCACGGATTTCTTTATTGGTGATGGTGGTTTGGGTTTTTTTGTAGTTTTTTTTTTTTTTCAGTTATAATTGACATTACATTAGTTTTAGGTGAACAATATAATAATTCAATTTTGTATATACTGTGAAATGACCACCTCAGTAAGTCTAGTTAACATCTCCTCTGAGTCCTTATTATCAATATGTACAAGATTTTTCGGTAATAGCATATTATTCCCTTTGCTTGTCATATTTGTTGCAAATTGCCAAGTTTTTCTATTAATTTTTTTTCTTACATTTAAATATAAACTTCTGTTTTTGTGTGTTCAAACCTATCAGTGGTTCCTTTGTGCTCTTTTCAGCTGCTTTTAATCTTAGGAAGTCTTTTGGATGATAAAGCCATTTCAAGAATCTGTATACCCAGCTTCATTTTCAGGTACTCAGGAACTGGTAGCCCTTTATAATCCATTAGAAAAGAAGCAGTAGACAGCAGAAGCAAGAAGAACTACAATCCTGCAGCCTGTGGAAAGAAAACCACATTCACAGAAAGATAGACAAAATGAAAAGGCAGAGGACTATGTACCACATGAAGGAACAAGATAAAACCCCAGAAAAACAACTAAATGAAGTGGACTTAGGCAACATTCCAGAAAAAGAATTCAGAATAATGATAGTGAAGATGATCCAGGACCTCGGAAAAAAAATGGCAGCAAAGATCGAGAAGATGCAAGAAATGTTTAACAAAGACTTAGAAGAACTGAAGAACAAACACCTAAAAGAATTAAAGAACGGACAAACAGAGATGAACAATACAATAACTGAAATGAAAAGTACACTAGAAAGAATCAATAGCAGAATAACTGAGGCAGAAGAATGGGTAAGTGATCTGGAAGACAGAATGGTGGAATTCACTTCCACGGAACAGAATAAAGGGAGAAGAATGAAAAGAAATGAAGACAGCCTAAGAGACCTCTGGGACAACATTAAACACACCAACATTTGCATTATAGGTGTCCCAGAAGGAGAAGAGACAGAGAAAGGAACCAAGAAAATGTTTGAAGATATTATAGTCAAAAACTTCCCAAACTTGGGCAAGAAAAGAGCCACCCAAATCTAGGAAGCGCAGAGTCCCAGGCAGGATAAACCCAAGGAGAAACACACCAAGACACATAGTAATCAAACTGACAAAAATTAAAGACAAAGAAAAATTATTAAAAGCAACAAGGGAAAAATGACAAATAACATACAAGGGAACTCCCATAAGGTTAACAGCTGATTTCTCAGCAGAAACTCTACAAGCCACAAGGGACTGGCACAATATATTTAAAGTGATGAAAGGAAAGAATCTACAACCAAGATTACTCTACCCAGCAATGATCTCATTCTGATTCGATGGAGAGATCAAAAGCTTTACAGACAAGCAAAACCTAAGAGAATTCAGCACCACCAAACCAGCTCTACAACAAATGCTAAAGGGACTTCTCTAAGTGGGAAAAACAAGAGAAGAAAAGGACCTACAAAAACAAACCCCAAACAATTAAGAAAATGATAATAGGAACATACATATCGATAATAACCTTAAGTGTGAATGGATTAAATGCTCCAACCAAAAGACACAGGCTCGCTGAATGGATACAAAAGCAAGACCCATATATATGCTGTGTACAAGAGACCCACTTCAGACCTAGGGACACATACAGACTGAAAGTGAGGGGATGGAAAAAGATATTCCATGCAAATGGAAATCAAAAGAAAGCTGGAGTAGCAATACTCATATCAGATAAAATAGACTTTAAAATAATGTTATAAGAGACAAGGAAGGATACTACATAATGATCAAGGGATCAATCCAAGAAGAAGATGTAACAGTTATAAATATATGTGCACCCAACATAGGAGTACCTCAATACATAAGGCAACTGCTAACAGCTATAAAAGAGGAAATTGACAGTAACACAATAATAGTGGGGGACTTTAACATCTCACTTACACCAATGGACAGATCATCCAGACGGAAAATAAATAAGGAAACACAAGCTTTAAAAGACACAAGAGACCAGATGGATTTAATTGATATTTATAAGACATTCCATCCGAAAACAGCAGATTACACTTTCTTCTCAAGTGTACACAGAACATTCTCCAGGATAGATCACATCTTGGGTCACAAATCAAGCCTTGGTAAATTTAAGAAAATTGAAATCATATCAAGCATTTTTTCCAACCACAACGCTATGAGATTAGAAATAAATTACAGGGAAAAA
Source organism: Hyperoodon ampullatus (assembly GCF_949752795.1). NCBI lineage: Eukaryota > Metazoa > Chordata > Mammalia > Artiodactyla > Ziphiidae > Hyperoodon > Hyperoodon ampullatus. The sequence continues at coordinate 38,233,481 of NC_136914.1, forward strand.
AACATAACACAAACACATGGAGGCTAAGCAATGCATTACTAAATAACCAAGAGATCACTGAAGAAATCAAAGAGGAAATCAAAAAATACCTGGAGTCCACTGACAACAAAAACATGGTGATCCAAAATCTATGGGATGCAGCAAAAGCAGTTCTAAGAAGTTTATAGCAATACAGTCCTACCTCAAGAAACAAGAAATATCTCAAACAATCTAACCTTACACCTAAAGGAACTAGAGAAAGAAGAACAAATGAAACCCAAAGTTAGGAGAAGGAAAGAAATCATAAAGATCAGAGCAGAAATAAATGAAATAGAAACAAAGAAAACAGTAGCAAAGATCAATAAAACTAAAAGCTGGTTCTTTGAGAAGATAAACAAAATTGATAAACCTTTAGCCAGACTCATCAGGAAAAAGAGGGAGAGGACTCAAATCAATAAACTTAGAAATGAAAAAGGAAAAGTTAAAATGGACACTGCAGAAATACAGAGCATCATAAGAGACTACTGCAAGCAGCTCTGTGCCCATAAAATGGACCACCTGGAAGAAATGGACAAATTCTTAGAAAAGCACAACCTTCTGAGACTGAACCAGGAAGAAACAGAAAATATAAAGAGACCAAACATAAGTGCTGAAATTGAGACTGTGATTAAAAATCTTCCAACAAAAAAAAGTCCAGGACTAGATGGCTTCACAGGTGAATTCTGTCAAATATTTAGAGAAGAGCTAACACCCATCCTTCTTAAACTCTTCAGAAAAATTGCGGAGAAAGGAACACTCCCAAACTCGTTCTACAAGACCACCATCACCAAAACCAGACAAAGATACTACAAGAAAAAAAAAATTATAGACCAATATCCCTGATGAATATAGATGCAAAAATCCTTAACAAAATACTAGCAAACAGAATCCAACAGCACATTAAAAGGATCATACACCATGATCAAGTGGGATTTATCCCAGGGATGCGAGAATTCTTCAATATATGCAAATCAATCAATGTGATACACTGTATTAACAAATTGAAGAATAAAAACCATATAATCATCTCAATAGACACAGAAAAAGCTTTTGACAAAATTCAACACCCATTTATGATAAAAACTCTCCAGAAAGTGGGCATAGAGGGAACCTACCTCAACCTAATAAAGGCCATATATGACAAACCCACAGCAAACATCATTCTCAGTGGTGAAAAACTGAAAGCATTTCCTCTAAGATCAGGCATAAGACAAGGAAGTCCACTCTCGCCACTGTTATTCAACATCGTTTTGGAAGTCCTAGCCATGGCAATCAGAGAACAAAAAGAAATTAAAGGAATACAAATTGGAAAAGAAGAAGTCAAACTGTCACTGTTTGCAGATGACATGAGAATACATACATACATAGAGAATGCTAAAGATGCCACCAGAAAACTACTAGAGCTAATCAATGAATTTGGTAAAAGTTGCAGGATACAAAATTAATGCACAGAAATCTCTTGCATTCCTATACACTTAACAACAAAAGATCAGAAAGGGAAATTAAGGAAACAATCCCATTCACCACTGCGATAAAAAGAATAAGATACCTAGGAATAAACCTACCTAAGGAGGTAAAAGACCTGTACTCAGAAAACTGTAAGACACTGATGAAAGAAATCAAAGATGACACCAACAGATGGAGAGATATACCATGTTCTTGGATTGGAAGAATCAGCATTGTGAAAATAACTATACTACCCAAAGCAATCTGCATATTCAATGCAATCCCTATCAAGCTACCAATAGCATTTTTCACAGAACTAGAACAAAACAATTCACAATGTGTATGGAAACACAAAAGACCCCGAATAGCCAAAGCAATCTTGAGAAAGCAAAACGGAGCTGGAGGAATCAGGCTTCCTGACCTCAGAGTATACTACAAAGCCACAATAATCAAGACAGTATGGTACTGGCACAAAAACAGAAATATAGATCAATGGAACAGGATAGAAAGCCCAGAGATAAGCCCATACACATACAGTCACCTTATCTTTGATAAAAGAGGCAAGAATATATAATGGAGAAAAGACAGCCTCTTCAATAAGTGGTGCTGGGGAAATTGAACAGCTACATGTAAAAGAATGAAAGTAGAACACTCCCTATCACCATACACAAAAATAAACTCAAAATGGATTAAAGACCTAAATGTAAGACCAGACACTATTAAACTCATAGAGGAAAGCATAGGCATAACAACACTCTTTGACATAAATCACAGCAAGATCTTTTTTGACCCACCTCCTAGAGTAATGGAAATAAAAATAAAAATAAACAAATGGGACCTAATGAAACTTAAAAGCTTTTGTACAGCAATAGAAACTGTAAACAAGATGAAAAGACAACGCTTAGAATGGGAGAAAATAATTGCAAACAATTCAGCAGACAAAGGATTAATCTCCAAAATATATAAGCCGCTCATGCAGCTCAATATTAAAAAAACAAACAACCCAATCAAAAAATTGGGCAGAAGACCTAAATAGACATTTCTCCAAGGAAGACATACATATGGCTAACAGACAAATGAAAAGCTGCTCAACATCACTAATTATTAGAGAAATGCAAATCAAAACTACAATGAGGTATCACCTCACACCGGTTAGAATGGGCATCATCAGAAAATCTACAAACAAGAAAAGCTGCAGGGCTTCCCTGGTGGCGCAGTGGTTGAGAGTCCGCCTGCCGATGCAGGGGACACGAGTTCGAGCCCTGGTCTGGGAGGATCCCACATGCCACGGAGCAACTGGGCCCGTGAGCCACAACTACTGAGCCTGCGTGTCTGGAGCCTGTGCTCCGCAACAAGAGAGGCCGCGATAGTGAGAGGCCCGCGCACCGTGATGAAGAGTGGCCCCCGCTCGCCGCAACTAGAGAAAGCCCTCGCACAGAAACGAAGACCCAACACAGCCAAAAATAAATAAATAAAAATTAAAAAAAAAAAAAAAAAAAGAAAAGCTGCAGAGGGTGTGGAGAAAAGGTAACCCTTTTGCACTGTTGGTGGGAATGTAAATTGATACAGCCACTATGGAGAACAGTATGGAGATTCCTGAAAATAGAACTACCATGTGACCCAGCAGTCCCACTATTGGGCATATACCCAGAGAAAACCTTAATTCAAAAAGACACATGCACCCAGTGTTCATTGCCACACTATTTTCAATAGCCAAGACATGGAAGCAACCTAAATGCCCATCGACAGACGAATGGATAAAGAAAATGTGGTACGTATATACAATGGATATTACTCAGCCATAAAAAGAAATGAAATTGAGCTACTTGTAGAGACGTGGATGGACCTAGAGACTGTCATACAGAGTGAAGTAAGTCAGAAAGAGAAAAACAAATATTGTATATTAACGCACATATGTGGAATCTAGAAAAATGGTACAGATGAACCAGTTTGCAAAGCAGAAATAGAGACACAGATGTAGAGAACAAACGTATGGACACCAAGAGGGCAGAGCAGGGGTGGGGGGGCTGTGAATTGGGAGATTGGGATGGACATGTATACACTAATATGTATAAAATAGATAACTAATAAGAACCTGCTGTATAAAAAAATAAATAAAATTCAAAAAAAAAGAAGCAGTGCTTTGGGGCTACAAATTAATTATTACAACATGCAGGAAAATAACTTAAAACTTCTGGGGATTCTGTAATTTGTAAATAAAATTTTATTTCAATGTGTATGTGTCTAAATATATTTGTTTATTTCTCTTTAACTTACTGCTTTTATTTTTCTTTAGCTGAGATTTATAAATGCTGCTTATATGCTTTTGTTAACCTCAGAAACATGTTCTATTCCTAATCATTTGTGTTGGTGTTAAGATAAATATAGGAAGTGAAAGGCTCCCTTAAAGCATACTAAGCCTTTTTTCTACTTGTGAGCAAATTGCTAGTGCTTCTGCTTGCCTAGATAATCTTCAGCTTGCTATTTCATTGTTCTTACTACTGTCTGTGCTGAGTTCGCAGTTCTTGAAGAACTGTTGAAAACTCAAAGGCAAGAAGCAGAAATTCATTCCCAACTTTAATCTTCTTTTCAATTGTTCCCTTTCCTACAGTGTTAAGGAATGATCATAGCTCTTTTTCCAGGGAGAGTACCCTATATATTCAATTTGCCTGAAGGGAAGAATTTTTCTGGAAGTGAAAAGTGGTATCTGTACCTTTGACCTAGATATGTTTATGAACTAAGGTTTACAAATCTCTTAATTTCCTTTCAGCAATAAAATATATAGTTAAGTGCTTTCCTCCTGGTTCAGTGATCAACTCACAGTCTTCAGATTAATAATTATCAATATTATAACCTTAAGGTTTTATAGCATTCTAGAAAATCTGCTATAGAAAAAGTTCTATAATTTTCTGAACAGCAATGACTTTCCTGTCATAAAATCTTTATATTTTCATTCACTTTTTCAACATCTCTTTTAGGAATTGTACTGTGCACCTACTATGTACAAAACATTGTATACTCTTTATCAGTTATTCCAATTTAATGTCTTTAGATCCGTTTATATAGAAATTATTGTAAAGGTTAGAAAGTTGAACTACATCAGTGTTTTTCAAACTCATTTTCTATAACCCATGGTAAAAAATACTACATTGCATCCCAACTCACACAAACTCAGTTACATACAATAAAATTCACAGAAAATATTTTTCCTTCCTATATGTAGTGCCTTCCAATGTTCTCTATTTTCTTCAATTTGATTATGTTATTTCATAATTCAAAATGCTGTTCACAACCCCCTAAACTGATTTCATGACCCACTAATAAGTTGTCCTCCATAGTTTGAAAAATTCGTGGACCATTGACTTAAAATTTTCACCTTTGTAATTACACAGATTTTTAAAGTTATGTTGCCTACAAATTATTATTTATCATTTTTAGATCTGGGTTGCTTAGCACTCTGGTTGGAGAGAAGTCTGTGACTCAGAGATGGGAGGTAAGTTCAGTGAAAATGTAAGCTTCCTTCGTAATTTGTAGCTAGAAGGTATAAGTCATACACTTAAAAGTACTTTAATAATTTATAAAATGTATACCATAGAAAAAAAGTTTTGTTTTTGTTTTTAGGGGGAAAAAATGCTTTATTCTGAAATCTGCAAGAAACTGTCCTTTACCTCATTTTGCATATAAATTTTTAAAATTGAATGTAGCGGAAATAATTGATTGCTTTAAAATGAATCTATTTATCTTTCCCAAGAGAGGTGAAATCAGCAACTTTCAGTATTTGATGCACTTGAACACTTTGGCTGGCAGATCATATAATGACCTCATGCAGTATCCTGTCTTCCCCTGGATCCTTGCAGATTACGACTCAGAGGTAAATTTCAAATCATTTTGTGAAAGTGGAACACATTCTCGAAAGTAATTAAAAGATACTGCAGTGGCTCAAATGATTTATATGCTTTATAGTTTAAGTTCTCAACGGGCACTTACTCCCAAGAAGATGAGAAGAGCTTTAGCTTAGACTTGTACAAAGTTTGGATACTTGATGAACTTCTTGGATTCATGATATCTATTGAATTTCCTAAAGTGCTAATAAATTTGTATCCACTGGAGGATGTCCCTGTCCTCTACACTGCAGCCAGCAGGAACAAATCTAATTGAGTCATTCCTCAGTTTTAAATTATTGCATACATCATCATCACAATTTGGAGAGAATTTTTAAACCTCAGTATAGCACCCTTCACAAAGTAGCTGATACGTAGATATCCCTCCTGTGCTTCGAGGACCGCTGTCCTGGGCTACCCCGTTCTCTCTCCGCAGCTCTGCCTGTGCTCCTCTCCCCGCCTGCACTTCTCCCCATGCCCATGCACATCTTCTCTCCCGCTGACAGGTTCCTCTGGCTAGCTGTATTTCATCCTGCAGGACACGCTCCAGTATACCTCCGGGGAGCCTCCTGTCCTCCTCTTCCTTCTTCCTCTGTTCCCACACTGCCTTGTAGCTGTATCATGCTGCTTTCTTTTACAGCATGTTGTAGTCATGATTTTTGTCTGACCGTGCTCAACTGTGAGGTCCTTAAAAACAAAGACTATCTTACGTAGCTCTTAAGTCCCAACCTCTAGAGCAGGGGTCCCCAACCCCCAGGATCTGATGCCTGATGATCTGAGGTGGAGCTGATGTAATAATAATAGAAGTAAAGTGCACAATAAATGTAATGTGCTTGAATCATCCCAAAACCATCCCCCCCCCCCCCGCCCTGGACCTTGGAAAAATTGTCTTCCATGAAAATGGTCCCTGGTGCCAAAAAGGTTGGGGACCGCTGCTCTAGAGCAATGCCCGGTACTTAGTAAATACTTTAATCTTTGTTGAAATAACCAAAAAAAGTATAAATGAGGTATTTTGCATGTAGATTTTCAGAGGGCAAATACTAACTTGACTTATATTGGTAAATGTGGATCAGTTTCTCCTGTTCAAGACTTTTAAAATATAAGTTGGCAAAATTGGTGGGCCATGATGCCCTAAAAAAGGACACAAATTACGTATCCCATGGGTATGTACTTCAAATTTCTACTTTTAAAACCCTCAGGAGGTAAATTTTGGTTTCCTTTTAAATACATGAATTAGGTCAGCTAGAAATGAGCTTTTAAAATAATCTCTGGTAGACTGAAAGAATCCATCTCATTTGGAAGTCACTTGATCTGGTATGATGTCTTCTGGAGGTGAACAAATTACTGAGTGCTCTAGTTTATTTCACTGCCCTTTCACCTCTAGGAAGAAAATGCTCAGAAGTGAAGTTGGAGTGAAATGGGGGAGAGGGGAAGAGAACAAAAAGGAGATTTGATCCTCCAGTTATGTGGGTGGCAGAGGATAAAGATGAATTGGAGCTTTTGTGTCCACAGTCTCCTGCTGTGCCCTTGCCAAGACTGGGAAGGGTTTTCCCTCTTATTCCTCATCTCCAAACCTGGATCCTGAGTGCCTTCCTCTGTGATCACTTAATTTCCAAAACAGTTGTCTTCAAGCCGAACCAATTAACAAACTGCCATATGCCTGTCTGTAAAATATGGATAGCCAGTAGGTGCATGGCATTGTCTTGGAGTCCAGTTCTGCTGGTGTGACCCCACGGATAATAGCACATTTACAGATCATCATTGCTATAGCCATTGTGTCTACATTGGTGAGAATAGAGGATGTATAGTAATTTGGAATTGGGTTTCGTTTTGTATTTTAGGAGGTAGATCTTACTAATCCCAAGACATTTAGAAACCTGGCTAAGCCAATGGGAGCACAGACAGATGAACGATTAGCTCAGTATAAGAAGCGATATAAAGACTGGGAAGATCCTAATGGTAAGTAACTTTTCTTGTCATGGGACTTTGTACCCAAGTTTCAAAAGTAAGCCATTATTTAGTGGTCTGACATCCTTCCATCTTTCCCCAGATTGCTTATATATCATTATATCTATATATGTTGCATATGCACACTTATACACAACTATCAGAGTAGAAGAATGAGGTTTTGCATGCCAACTGATGGCCATGCTTAGAAGGCATTTTTTAGGTAGCTTGTCAGGTACTGGCAGAAAGCAAAGTATGTCTGCTTTGACTAGGGTAGAAATTCACCATCATAACATGCCATTATCTCTAATCGTGTTTAGGCCAGAAACTAAACTTTCCTTTATTGACTCTTTTAATTTTTTTAATTGAAGTATAGTTGATTTACAGTGTTTCAGGTGTACAGCAAAGTGATTCAGTCATTCAGTTTTTTCAGATTGTTTTCCATTATAGGTTGCTTTAATTTTATTGAGGCACTTTTTAGAACCCTTTTGCATTAAAAAATTATAGTTGACTACCTTCTAAAATACTACAGTTTACCTACTTATGTTTTTTTATGTTTAATGTTTATCATGTGTCCCCTTCAAACAGGCAAACAAAAGAGAAAAAAACTAAGCCTAACTATATTCCCTGTGTGGAATCCTTTCTTTTTCCTGCAAGGAGAATATGTAATAAAAATTGCGTAATATTCGAAGACAACGGTTTAGAGAAATTTATACTGTTGAAAAGCCAGAACCTAATAAAAAGTCGCTATATGTCAATATCTTGCTTTAGTCAAAGATGATTTGCTATTAAGGATTACCTGTTACAGTTAGCCTCAAAACATGAATTGCTAGATGTGCTCAGTTTGGGGGAAAGGCACAGAATTATATTAAACTGGATAACTGCCAAATATATAAGTGAGAGGTTGCAGTGTCATCATAAAGTTTTCATGCTGCAAATGCCAGTGCTAATTGCACTTAGTGTCACAGTTATCACATACGTTAGCATTTTCAAGTCTATTGATGAATGCCAATTTTATTTTTCATATTACTTTCATTTTCAATTATGCTTTAATTTTCTTGGCAAGGCGAAACTCCAGCCTACCACTACGGGACCCACTATTCATCTGCAATGATTGTGGCTTCGTACCTAGTAAGGATGGAGCCCTTCACACAGATATTCCTAAGGCTACAGGTAAAACTCTTAAGTTTAGAATTTTTGCATTTTATTCAAGCCTTTTATTTAAGATTGTTGCTTTTTTCTTTAATGTTGTTATCTTGCCTGACAAGAAGCCCTGTGAAGTTTTTAGTCACAAAAGTAGTCAAAACATAGTGAAAGTGGAATTTCACTGAACCAAACTTGATAAATAAACTGGAATTTGTTTACACTATACAAGTGCCAGGGTCCTTTAGTCAAATAAGCAAGTAGCATATGCTTTCCAGCCAGGTGTATGGAATTCAGCCTTAACTGGTTGAATTCAACAAATATTTAAAAAAGAGTAATACTGTCTAGCTCATTTGCTGTCTTCCGTATTGTAATTGCCTTTCTCCACATTCTCTTTCATTTATTCAGCAAATATTTATTGAATAGTTACCGTATTCCAGGCACTGGTCTAGGTGCTTAGAGATATCAGTGAATAAAGACAAAAGTCCTGCCTTATGGAATTTATATATTTTAGTTGAGGGAGACAGACAAACATAATAAGTATATCGTAAAATGTTTTAGAATGTGATAAGTGCTATCAGAAAAATGTAGATCAGGGAAACGGAATGGGAAGTACGGGAATGGGAGGTGGAGGAGGACATGATGGTCAGAGTAGGTCTCCTTGAAAAGGTGATATCTGAACAGAAACTTGAAGGACGTGAGGGAGTTACTGGTGCAGATATCTGGAGAAAGTATGTTCCAGGCAGAGAGAATGGCCTGTGAGGGACCCTGAGTCAGGCATATCCCTGAGATGCTTGAGGAACAACAGCAAGGAAGCCAGTATGTCTGGAGGAGAGTGACTGCAGGGGAAAGCAATAGGGGATGAGGTCAAAGAGCTAGCAGGGGCCAGATGGTGGTAGGCCTTGGTGGCCATTGTATGGACTTCAGCATTTTCACACAGTGAACTTCATTGTAAAGACAAACACACTGTGTCCCCTCAAACACAGCATAGGGAGTTTGATTGAGGAAGGGAGTGGTGTTATCTGTGAGGCTGTGTAAGCAAAAGAAATCCCTTTTCTATTTAAATTTGTTTTATCAATCTATAACTTTTTGATCACCTTCCAAGTTCTCCACTTAATTCTCATTGGTGTGAGAACCTGAATGTCATGTTAATTTATCAAATTAGTCAAATACATATATAAACTGAATATTTCCAACTGTAGATGGCTACATTAGAATCTTTTTTTTTTAGGAGAGCATTATCAAACAATGGAGGAACTCCTCGATTTCCTTATAGTCTTGCCCTCTCTAAAAACTGATCTTTTTTTTAAATGACTTTTTAAAGTCTTTGTACTTGGATTTCACTTTGATACAGAGCAAGAGCACCCTTGGTAAGGAGTACCCCGAAAAGAATTAGATTAATTTTCTTTCTGTGATTATTTAAAATTTTGTGTATTTAACGTAGGATGATGGGAAATTGAATTGTCACCAAACATATTTACTTGGGTTTCAAGCCCTTGAGCTTGGAAGCTGTGAGGTGGGAGTGGTTCTCTAACAGAAAGGTGCCTTCTCGTTCTGCCCACAGGGAGGCCACTTTGACCTGGCTGACCGGATGTTTCACAGTGTACGCGAGGCCTGGTATTCAGCATCAAAGCACAACATGGCAGATGTAAAGGAACTTATCCCAGAATTTTTTTACTTACCAGAATTCCTGTTCAATTCCAACAACTTTGATCTAGGTATGTAGCACTATGGCACTATCTTAGGATCGTTAGCCAGGAAAAGACCAACAGAAATAAGTCAGTTTTCTGACGACTGTCTGTAGTACACACTGACAAGAAAAGATTTTGTTTCCAGACCAAACTTGGATCCACTCACCCAACATGCAGCAAAGCCAATCTACTGACACTGGGTCGGTCATGGTGAAGGGAAAGGACAGCACTTATTGCAGGGCCAAGCAAGGAGAATGGGCAGTTCATGCCGAAAAGGCCTGAACTCCCCAGTGATGGCTTTCAGAGGAGGGTTTTTAAAGAGTGTGAGGGAGAGGGTCACACGATATGCATTCAGCTTGTGCACAAGTCTACGATTGGTTGACAGTGAGGGTAACAGGGTGATGTTTTGGGAATATCAGTCATCAACCTTCTGGTTCCAGCTGGTCTGGGGTCTGTGTGCTGGTGGTCAGCATGTAGTTAACTTTGTCCACCTGGTGGGGGTTTTAGTATCTGCAAAACAGCTCAAGGACATGGCTCAGGATATTGTCTGTAGCCCTCGAGGAGGAACTAAAGGTCCTTGACTTTGCTCTATGGCTAAACTAATATTATTTTGTCTTGCTTGAGTGTTTTCCTTTGTTTCTGCATTTTCTTACTCCTCTGATTAAATTTACTCTTTGGAACTTGGGGTAGGCCTAGGAGGCTAAACCTTTTCTGCAAACAAGAGGCAGGGGACATGTTGGGGGGCAGGGGAGTATTGTTCTTGAGAAGGCCTTGCAGGTTCCTGCTTGGTTTCTATTTCCTTGTGAGTTTAGCTGCTGCTAATTACAACTGGGTGTATGAGAGTAAATATAACAAAGGAAAATAGATTTATGCCCCCAAATAAGCTGTTTCAAACCTATAGTTTTGGGAAAAATTAAGAATTAACAGATGACATCTAATGGTCAGAATATCATCATTTATTTCAGTGAAAACAAAGGTGAGGTGAAATTTTGTTTGAAAATTAATATGATTGAAACTCACAGCCAAGAGTGGCATATACATATTTTTCATGTATTGTTTAAATCTTTTGTATTTCCTGAGGCATTCTCAGCTTACATGCTAATAAAATTTAAAGTTAGAATTTCAGAATAACTTTAGGTAAATCCCTTTCTTCATCCTGTTAGAGTACTATTTTCTAGAAAAACAGAACCAAAACAACACTTATAAAAAGGAGAGAAATTTCCTTGGTACTCTTCTCTCTTTATATTGTCCAGCAGTTTCAGGAAGTAGATTTCACCTTGGCTACAGTTTCTTGGAACACAGTTTGCTGATCTATGTTTCTGAATATTTATTTTTACGACATATCAAAATTCTGTTGTTTCACTTTAGAATATTAGTGCCAGATATTGTTCTGTTTTCATACTTTCTTCATGCCCTGTATCATACTGTATTTAAGAGTTCAACATATTAACCATTACTAGGGCTTCCCTGGTGGCGCAGTGGTTGAGAGTCCGCCTGCCGATGCAGGGGACGCGGGTTCATGCCCTGGTCCGGGAAGCTCCCACATGCCGCGGAGCAGCTGGGCCCGTGAGCCATGGCTGCTGAGCCTGCACGTCTGGAGTCTGTGCTCCGCAACGGGAGAGGCCACAGCAGTGAGAAACCCGCATACCGGAAAAAAAAAAAAAATTACTATACTACCTCATAAAATTCATTAATGGAAAATTCAGGGAATATTCATATCCAATATATTTTGAGTGTTTTTTCTTTGTAATATAATTTTTATTTATTTAATTGTTCATCAGCAGCTTGAACCTTGTGAAATTGTAGCTCTAGGTGCAATAGGAAAGGCAGTAAGACTCTCAATAGCCCCAGCAAAAGGCCTGAAATTGAGTCTCATTACCTCTGATTGGGCCTGGAGCTCACCCTTGAGCAGCTAAAGACATCAAGTTCTAACACTTAGAGTCGGAGGGAGTGGCAGTTCCTCAAAGAAATAAAGTAGATGGTGAACAGGGAAAAACAACAAATGTGTGCACAGCATTTGAATATGAATGCACTTTAGTGTTTTATTATGTTCACTTATAATTCACCTTTGGAGAATGCTACTTTCTTCCCTAGGGACACCACTTTCAAAGAGACAGATAACGGAGAGGTGCAGAAAGAAAGAGATACCCCAATATTCCAGAAACACTCAGTCCGTTATAATAATCTATGTCACAGAAATGTTCTAGCCAGACTACCTAAAAACCCAACCGAATCATCTATTTTTAAATAAGTAAATAAAAGAAAGGTCATGTATGTTTGTCATGCTCACCTTCGTAACAAATCATCTTCCCTCTTTGAAATCACACACGTTAAAAAACGCTATTTGCATGTAAGAGCTAAAGCTATAAAACTCTTAAAACGTAGGGGTAAATCCTCATGATCTTGGGTTTGGATCAACAGCATAAGCAAAAGCAACAAAAAAAGATAAATTGGACTTTATCAAAATTTAAAACTTCTGCATCCAAGGGCATTATGAAGAAAACCTACAGAATGGGAGAAAATATTTGCAAATGATGTATCTTATAAGGGTCTAGTATTCAGAATATAAAGAACTCTTACAACTTAACAGCAATAGGATAAACAACCCAGTTAAAGGGGCAAAAGACCTGAATAGACATTTCTCCAAAGAAGTTATACAGATGGCCAATAAGCATACGAAAAGATCATTAGTCATTAAGGAAATGCAAGTCAAACCCACAGTGAGGTACGACTTCACGTTCACTAGGGTGCTGTGATTAAAAAAAGCACACAAACAGAAGATGACAAGGGCTAGTGAGGATGGAGAAAGTAGAACCTTTGTATGTTTCTGATCAGAATGTAAAATGGTTCGGCACTGTGGGAAGCAGTTTGGTAGGAAATGTTGAATTGCCATATGACCAAGCAATTCCACTCCAAGAACTGTCCAAAAGAACTGAAAACAGGGACTTAAACAAAGACCTGTACATGCACATTCATTGCAGCCTTATTCACAATAGCCAGATGGTAGAAACAGCCCACATACCTATCAATGGATAAACAAATTGTGGAATATACATATAATGGAATATTATTCAGCCATAAAGTGGTATGAAATAATGATAAATGCGACAACATGGATGAAGCTCAAAAACATTGCACCAAGTAAAAGAAGCCAGACACAAAAGGTCACATAATGTATGATTTCCACTTACATGGAATGTCCAGAATAGGTAAATCTAGAGAGACAGAACACAGATTGGTGGTTACCAGGGGATGGGAGTAGGAGTGGGGAGGAATGGGAAACAACTGTTTGATTCATTTAAGATTTCTTTTTGAGGTGATGAAAATGTTTTAGGACTAGATAGAAGTGGTAGTTGCACAATATTGTGAACGTACGAAATGCCACTGAATTGTTCACTTTAAAATGGTTGATTTTATGTTATGTGAATTTTACCTCAGTATAAAAAAAATCAAACAAAACACTGTTGGTCTCTCTACCCAGAAAAGATGGTAAATGATATAAAAGAAAGAGCACTTAGGTTTTTTCCCCTGGCTCTGGAGCAATTAGGTTTTTTTGTCTGGTCTTCTTATCTTTGTAGCCTTGTATATACATGGAGGGGAACTGCAGAGTAGCAGAATCAGACCAAGACTTTTCTACAGACTGTTCCCTTTAAATGACATTTTAAAATTATAGATAGTGCTGGTAAAATAAAATTATATCACACAGTATTTAGGGATTATAAGCCAATTTTTTTTTTTTTTTCGGTATGCGGGCTTCTCACTGTTGTGGCCTCTCCCGTTGCGGAGCACAGGCTCCGGACGCGCAGACTCATCGGCCATGGCTCACGGGCCCAGCCACTCCGCGGCACGTGGAATCCTCCCAGACACGAACCCGTGTCCCCTGCATCGGCAGGCAGACTCTCAACCACTGCGCCACCAGGGAAGCCCTATGAGCAGAATTTTGAAAAGTAGTTTATATCTCAAGTAGCCTGGGGATTATTACGTGCTTCTTTTTATCAAAAAAATTATTACTTCTTATTCTTATTAGGCCTAGAGGGCATTTCAAGGAAGGTGAGGTAAGGGCCTGAGAGAGGGGGGAGGGGCTGTAATAACTTGATTGTTTTATTTTTTTCTTAAGTTATATGGTAATTTTTCCAACTAAGTCAAGACATTCCTTTAAACAATAAACTGATTTTTGTATCTCTCACTTACATCACATTGTGAAGAAGCCATCAAATTGCAATGATGAAAACAAGATTATTTCTAAAGGAAATATTTTTAAAGGCCCTTACTTGGAAACTGCCTTTTGTGTTCTAAAATGTGAACAATTATACTTCCCTATGAAAATTTATAATTCAGCTTTTATCTAACCAACTGCCATTAAGCTAATGAGTCAACATTATTTAGAGTCATTTTTTACAGTGACCATCTGATTTGTGCCTAGGAGAACTCTATAAGCTAAAGTTAACTTTTTGATGTTATTTCGAAAAGAAGAAAAAAACCTGTTTCCTCAGTTGCCAGTCCCATTTAATGTGTTTTGTTGTCAATACATTTCATAGCAAACGGTTTCTTTAATATTTTAGAGATTATCTGGCTATGACTTAAAATAACAGTTTACATGGAATAAATATTACTTTGTTATAAATTATTTAAACTTCCCCCCGCCCCCGTAGCCACATAATCTTCCCCAAATTTTTTTTCTGTTAAATGATATAACAGCCAAAAGTTATATTGTTTCAGATTTTATTTTATTTTTTTAATGAGAATCCTTACAGCAAAATACATGTGGGTTCTACAGAGCTCTCTCAAGAATTTAAGAATCAGAAAGATGAGTGAACACATGTATTGCAAATATTTCTAGGAGACTGTGGTACTTTTATTTTCTCTTAAGCCAAGAGAGCATTCAGACTGAAAATGGCTGAGGAGTTAGATACCCTTTCCATAACCTCTTCCATGTGAATGGCAGACCAGACAAGAAATTCAGTACTAGGTAACTGCTATTGACTCACCAAGCTTAAAGCATTCTGGAAAAGCCTAAATGAACAGTTTTTGAGAAATTGCTAATGGTCTTACAAATGAGTGGTCTTAAGGGGCTTAAATTGATTTGAGCAGTTTTTCCAAACTCAAAACAGTAGACCCATAAAATGTTTCATTCCTGTCGTCAGTTAAGTTTCAGAAATGTTGTATCTAATGTCCTTCCTAGAGAAGAGCAGTGCCTCCAAGGAGTCTTGCAGGAAAGACACGTGTTTAAGCTTGCATAACTCAGCATTTCCTGAAGTCATTTGCCAGCGGGAGCCCCTCAGTTTTGTTAACACTCAGTAAATTTCTCCGAGGGAGTGCTCGGAGGAGTCACCTTGGGGAAATACCAGAGTAGATATCTCTGAGGGTCCTTTCTGTGGTAAAATTTTATAGTCCTGGTAATGAAACTAACCCACTATTTCTCTGTTACTTTACTATTTTTCTCATTCTTTTATTTTCTTTTTAATGTATCCAATTACACAGGTTGTAAACAAAATGGCACCAAGCTTGGAGATGTTATCCTTCCACCCTGGGCAAAAGGGGACCCACGAGAATTCATCCGAGTGCACCGTGAGGTAATGGCTGTACGCTCTGCAGTTGAACTGAGATCTCACTGGGTCACTGACCACAGTACAAAGAGAGGACCTTGAGCAATGTATCCCCCACGTGTTTAAGTTACTAATGTTGTTCACATGAATTTTAGTTATTCTGGTTCCTATAGACCACTGGCGAATTCTTTTACTTTCTTAGGAAGTAATAAAAGCCAGCCAGCGACTGAACCTGTGTTTTGAAATTACAGGCTTTGGAATGTGACTATGTGAGTGCCCATCTGCATGAGTGGATTGACTTAATCTTCGGCTATAAACAGCAAGGTCCTGCTGCAGTAGAAGCTGTAAATGTCTTCCATCATCTTTTTTATGAGGGGCAAGTGGATATCTACAACATAAATGACCCACTAAAGGAGACAGCCACCATAGGGTTCATTAATAACTTTGGTCAGATCCCTAAACAGGTATGGATGTTTTTTCCTTATCATTGATATTTTCTGTTACATTTTTTTAAGCTCTGTAATATTTCTATAGATGGTAGATGACCATATAATAATTAAGTTTAGACAGTTTTTAATTAAGAACCATAAATATCACCCAGTAGTTTCAGTAGGTCCCTAGATTATTACTTTCTCCTCCCTTTTACAGTCCAGATAAACAGAAACTTTACTGGTCAAAGAGCATTTTTCCTCGCAGGCTAGTGCTTTCCTGTACCCACACAGTTCCTGGCAGGAAGACGGGAAGAGCATGGTCAGGGAAGCAGATGTGGCCTTGGAGGCCACAGGTTACACAGAGATGGGGTTTCATCCCACGGCCAGTAAAAAACCAATGCTGACTTTAAGCATTGTCATATAAAGTCGTATTTAGACTTTAAAGATCCCTCTGGTCACAATCTTACACATGCACATACTGTAGGGGAGCCAGATGAGGAGGAGGAAGCTCTCACAGTGGTTCAGGGAACAGACAGATAGCGGCGGTTTGGATTCGATTATTGGTGTAGGTCTGACAAGTGCTGGGGTGTGAGAGTGCACACCATGGTAATTCCTAGGCCCAGCCCTGCCACCAGCTGCTCCAACCACTATCTGGAACCTGGCGAGGAAGACCCAGACCCTCTCAGCACCCAGATGCTGTAGATCTCTCACCTTGGGCAGTGAGCGAACCTCTGTTAAGGGAGTTTGTCCCTTCCTCCATCTTTATTGTCTCAGGCACACCAGGAGGGCAGGGTGCACCAGAAGAAACTGCAGCACAGTGGAGAAGGCTAGCTCTGCCGCCCGTGCAGACCACCACCTTTTGCCTAGTGCCCTGGCCTCTGCATTCTGGCCCTGGCTCTCCTTCTTTGTTCCTGCTTCAGACATCTCTCCTGGAATCCCTCTTCTTAGGTTAACCAACTTTGAGGTTTCCAGGGTTGACAGTTGGGAACACAGAACAATGGCAAGTCTTAGTTCATGGAAAAGCCGTGATAGACAGCGGGACACCCTGTAACTGCGCCACTTACAGGGTAATCTGACTCCCCAATGCAGGAACCATGTGTACTTTTAAAGTGAAATGCTTGTTGATAAACTCTAATCATAGCAGAAGAACCTTAGCCATGTTTTTGAGGGTTACAAGTGCGGGAACCGTGTTTCATACCTTCTGGGAAACAAATACTCTGAACAAAAAAATCTAGACACGTGCACTGTTGCAGGATTTTTGTTCCACTTTTGAGTTTAACAGGCAGATCGTCTGGGAGATAGAAGAGTTTGGATACTAACATATTTCTAGGACATTGCAGGAACTAATAGAGAGTACTTCCAAGTGTAACCATCCTAGAAACAGCTAAGCTTTGTGATCACCATATTGATATATCCTTATATACGCTGGCCTGGCCTGCTCTGTCCTCAGGTCCTTGTAAAGTTCTTCAGTAAATGTTCTTTCATGAACATGCTTTAAAGTATGTGGGTCTTTTTATAGAACTTCAGAGTCTTATCTCATTATTAACATTTATGAGAAATAACAGAACCCTGATCCTAAGCCTTGTATGTAGATAAAATGAGAATTATATGTTTAAAGTTTTGGGAGCCTAAAATCTATATCTTTCTCTATACAAAGCATTTTTTCTATTTTTTCTCCTGGAAATCCAGCATGTCAAATTCACAGAGTGTGATGGTGTTGTAGTCATCTTAAATCTCATTTCATCTAAGGTTTTACAGATATCTTCTTCAAATATCAATTGTCCATCAAAAAAGAGTCTGCCTATTTTGATGATCTATGGTATTTTAAGAACAGTCATCTTAAATGTATATTAAGACTTTTCAATTCTTTAGAAATACTGAACAGAAATGCCAAAGATCTTCTTTTCTTTTTTTCCTTTACAACATTGAAAAGTAAAAAGAAGACAACAATGCTCACACTGTCAGCAAATTAGTAGCACCTAAATGATACGGAAATGATGTCACATACAGAAAGCCCATGTTGGAGCCAGAAGTAACCCAGTTAGAGAGTATGGCTGCCTGCCCTCAGTGGCACAGAATGGTATCGTGCTCTAAGAAATTGGTTAATTTTTAAACATCGCTGGAAAATAGTTGTCAACCTACTGTCATTTGAGGAGATTAATTTCCTGTTGAAAAATTCTCATGAGCTCAGTGTAGCATAGAGCATGCTGGTAACCCAAGCTTTTGTGTAGGAGTCCTGTCCCCACTGACTGCGGCATGAGGTCTCTGGCAACCTTCTGAGCCTTTTTAAATTTCTTTCCTCAAGTGTCAAATGTGATAATGTGATACCTAATGGTTGTTGTGAAGCTTAAGTGAAATAACAACAAAATACCTGGCATATAAAAGGGCTTAATAATTGTTAGCTTCAGTATAAAATGTGTCATCTTCTCTCATACCAGTTATTTAAAAAACCTCATCCACCGAAGCGAGTCAGGAGTCGACTCAACGGAGACAATGCAGGGATCTTGGTCCCACCAGGATCTACCAGTGACAAGATCTTTTTTCATCATCTAGACAACTTGAGGCCTTCTCTAACACCTGTAAAAGGTAAAATGGCAGGAAATAAGCTTTTGATTCATGAGTCTGTGGGATTATTTAATAATCCTAGTTTAGCAATAATAAATTTGCTTCTCAACAATAGCGTAATTTGTAATAAGTGGTAAATCACCAAATACTTGTTAGATTCTCCTTTTCCTTTTCTGTTTTCTTCTTTGGACCTATTGGATTTTGCATCAAAAAGAACCCAACAAGTTTCTCCTCTCTGCTAGGATAATGAAATCTCTAATATACCAAACCTTATAGTTCAACTTTATATTCTACATGTAGAAAAACTTCTGTCATCTTCATTTACACACGTTCCACCAATTTAGAGCAGTAAGAAGACTGCGCTTTTAATATGCCAACTAAAAGCCTCTGTCTTTTATCTAATGTTATCTTCAGTTATCTTAAATTACTTTTCCAAGTAGATTTTTTTAACCTTGTGTAACCAAAAGTGGGGTCCAGCTGCTTGCCTCTCAAAAGCCAATAAAGAGGCAAGGTTGGCGGAAAGGGAAGTTTACTTTATTTTGGATGCCAGCAACTGCGGGGACCTGGGGGGGACTCCTTTCCAAAGGCAACCCCCCAACCCCGGCACTGACAACCAGTGGGCAAGAGCTTTTGTAGATGGAGGGAGGGGGCTACATGCAGAAACAGCACAGTCAACTCTAACAGTTATCTTGAAATTGCTCGTGCCGTGGTCTGACCAGCATCATCTTGATTGTTTTAAGTACAATTAATCAGTTCAGTTCCAGGGTTGGTTTGTTCCCGTTTCCTTGGGGCCAGTTCTCAGAATTTTGGCAGCTTATGTCATGGCTACAGTCTGGTCATCGTGTAGTTAACTTCTTCCACCGGGTGTGGGTTTCAGTATCTACAAGACAGCTCACAGGACACGGCTCAGAACATTATCTAGAGCCCTTGAGGAGGAACTAAAGGTCCTTGACTTTGCTTAATGACTGGACTTTTATTATTTGGTTTCCTTTGACTGTTTTCCTCTGTTTCTGCATTTTCTCACTTCTCTGCTTAAACTTATTCTTTGGCTAAAGTTTTTCCACAGACAAAAGGCAGGCGGAGGACATGGGGGGCAAGGACCACAGGGTTCTGCTCCATTTCGCTTAGAATGAAAAACTGGTTTACAGAGTCTTGAAGTTGTCACTTAAGTCCAAAACTTGGGGCATCAAAGTCTGGTTAATTGGATTGGCTACCAGCTATCTGCCATTTGTCTCATTCCACAGACTCTGCCCCATGCCAGCTCCAGCCACTGCCCAGAGATGGTTGTGGAGCACTGGTGTGGTCGGTCGGCAGAGTCCTCGGGCAGAGCCGGGCTTCTCGGGGAACGTCACGGCCTTCCTTCAAGAAGCCTCAGGCTGGGAGGTCCTGAAGGCCTAGGTTGGTTGACGGTCTGTACAGCATTCTGGGGAGCATCCCACATCACTCTGGCAGTCCTGGAGATCCAGAAGGCGGGCCTGATGGCTGGGAACCAAACCCAAGCAAGTGTCCAGAAACAGGCAGGCTGGAGACAACAGTCAGGGTCGATGACCGCCCAGCAGGTCTGCGGAAGACTCAAAAGCCAAGCCCTACTTACTTCTAAGGTCATTTTTTCTTAATGTAGGTGTCAAGATGCTTAATTTGTATGAATATTTGAGATCCCTTTACCATCCCCTATGGGATAATGAAGTTAGTTTTCCCTGTCCTTGTTCTAATGTGTTGACTGTTTTTTATAGAACTCAAAGAGCCTGTGGGACAAATCGTCTGCACAGACAAAGGCATTCTTGCAGTAGAACAGAATAAGGTTCTCATCCCACCAACCTGGAACAAAACTTTTGCATGGGGCTACGCAGACCTCAGCTGCAGGCTGGGAACCTATGAGTCAGACAAGGTTTGCATTGTTTCTTGGCTCGCTCATTTAATGTTGCTCTTCCGTGGTCTGGATATCCTGCTTAATGGGGATGGGGAGAGCTCAGGCCAAGGGCTTCTCGGCTGTTCCTCCACAGCCCAGACGAAAGGAGAGCTTCACGGCATCAGATCAGGATAAAGGAGCTAGTGGACAAGTCATGTTTCCTGCAGAAAAGCCTCTCTTGGAAGGTTGTGTACTCGGGGCTAGCAGTTTCCCCCCACTCAAAGAATTCCTCCAGGAGGTCCTAGCCAACCAGGTATTTAATATTTCTGCCAACCAGAAGAGCTTCCTTTTGAGTCACCATCCTGCCCGCTAATCATTTCACTACTCTTAAATGGCTGGCAGAATACCTGTCCCCCTTCCCCCAAGAAGCAGCAGCTACTGTTTTGAGTCCCATAAGCATCTCTTGGAGAGGCAGCATGTAGTGGTCCTTTGGTGCCCTCTGTTTGCCCTTGACAGTCCTCTCCTGAACGCACGAGGGGCACAGTCTGTGCAAGTCAGTAACAGTTCTGTTTAGTCACGCTCTCATGAACAGCAGCACTCATGCTTTCCTTGTACATTCTACCTGGCTCCAGCAGACGCATCCTTTCACCAGATCACCCCCTGCATCTCACAGAGCATCATACAATCTGAACGTCATTTTCCCAGACTGGAGTAACTGGAGACCCCCATTATGAACAAAGTTCTTATTATGGTTTTTAACAGCAACTACAGTTAGGAGGCTGTAGGGAGGAGTTCAGAGTAGAGTTTCAGTAAAGTGTTGCTAAACTGAAGCCAGCCCAGCACATGAGCAGCTATTTGCCTGGGGGGGACCTGCATAGAGATTCTCCTTCGCTCGGTGTGCTCATTGTGTCCCAGGAGTTTGTAGTGCTTGATGGCATGCGTGTCTCACATCTGTTCTATTTCACAGGTAGTGACAGTTTATGAATGTTTGTCAGAATGGGCCCAGATTCTCTGTGCAATCTGCCCCAACCCCAAGCTGGTCATCACAGGTGGAACAAGCACGGTCGTGTGTGTGTGGGAGATGGGTGCCTCGAAAGAAAAGGCTAAGACCCTCACTCTCAAACAGGTAACAGTCCATCCCAGCTGCCCACACTCTAGAGAAACTGAAAACTGTCCTTAATTCCAAGGTGATTTAGACATAAATGGACAAAACCAAACAGTGTATGTTCTTTTGCTAGAAGTGGGTCTTAAAAAAAGGAAATGGGGCTTCCCTGGTGGCGCAGTGGTTGAGAGTATGCCTGCCAATGCAGGGGACGCGGGTTCGTGCCCCGGTCCAGGAGGATCCCACATGCCGCGGAGTGGCTAGGCCCATGAGCCATGGCCGCTGAGCCTGTGCGTCCGGAGCCTGTGCTCCGCAACGGGAGAGGCCACAACGGTGAGAGGCCCGCGTACCACAAAAAAAATAAAATAAAATAAAAAATAAATTAAAAAAGGAAATGAAATCAGAAGATACTATTTCTGAAAATGATCCAAGCTATCCTTTTTTAAAATCTGAAGTAAGTTGTCTTTAGGTAATACATTTTTTTAATATATTTAAGTAATATAAATGTTTCTCAGAAGTTATATGTAGGTTAAATTTTTGCAAACCAAGTTATATTTGCTATTGATTCATAATAACTTCTTTCCGGATGATTTTCATTCATCTAGACCATTCAATCTTTGATTCTTTTGTTTTTCTCTTTCTTCATTTATCATAATGCTTAAGAACCTGACAAACTCATGAATGTATTCAGAAGAAACACCGATGGTATTATTAACAAGTATTTTTGATCACTTGTTATGTACTGACTATTATAAACTTTTAATCAAAGCAGGAATCCTTTTATAATTAAGCCATCATCTTTTAATATTTGATATGTGAATTTACCATAAAGGTTTCTATTTATGTATGTATGTATGTATATATGTATATATGTATGTATGTATGTATGGCTGCATTGGGTCTTTGCCACTGCACTCAGGCTTTCTCTAGTTGCATTGAGCGGGGGCTACTCTTTGTTGCGGTGCGTGGGCCTTTCACTGCGGTGGCCTCTCTTGTTGTGTAGCACGGGCCCTAGGTGTGCGGGCCTCAGTAGTTGTGGTGCAAGGGCTCAGTAGTTGTGGCACATGGGCTCTAGAGCGCAGGCTCAGTAGTTGTGGCGCATGGGCTTAGCTGCTCTGCGGCATGTGGGATCTTCCCGGACCAGGGCCGGAACCCATGTCCCCTGCATTGACAGGTGGATTCCCAACCATTGTGCCACCAGGGAAGCCCCAAGCTTTCTTTTTAATGGAGTTTACATCTAGGTGTTTTTTATGATACGCAATTTGAAAAGTAGTGTAACAATGTCTGCCATTCATTGAGCACCTGCCGTGTTCAGGGCACTGTACTAGGGGTTTAAAAAACGTAAAAACTCCAATCCTGAAATTCTCCAAGGTCGTTATTAGCTCTATTTACACCTGAAAAAAACGCAGCTTACAGTGGTTAAGACACATGTCCACGTCACACTTTGTGGTATAGCCAGGATATAAATGCAGTTCTTCCTGACTCCAAAGCTATTTTAAAGCCAGGTTCAAACAAACAGTGGTGTTTTAAGTATCTCTGGAAAGAACTGAGCCCCTCGTACTTATACCAACGACCGTCTCTGTAGTCCAGAAGCTTCACTGGTTGCTGGGTCTAAAGGGGAGCCCATAAGAGACACGGTCTCGACGTGAACAGGTAAAAGGCTGACAGTGCTGTTTGCTGACCCAGACGCTCCTGCTTCGAGTGTTTTCAGTTTAGGAAATGGACTTTGAAGCTAGTATGCCTGTAACCCCTCAGTAGAAAGTACTTCTTACTTAAAACAGCCTTCTGGCGTTTGCTAAGTATACAATAAGGGTGTCTGCATCACCAAAATTTTAAGCCAGCTCATTAAGTAAATAGTAAATACTCAGGAATTCGTAACAGTAATCTGAATCTTTTCCTTCAAAATGTTTATTTTCCCACATTGCCATTTCCCTGGATCCTGTTTCTCTTCATATTCCAGCAAAAGAGAGAAGTTTTTATTCTAGTTTGAAGAAGGGGTCCCTCTCAGTCACAGGAGATGTCCAGGTGTCTCCAGTTCAGTAACAGACGCTCAGCAGACACATCAGGACTGCATTTTCCTGTATCTTTCTGGGACCACGTACTACACCCATGCACTAGGATTTTTAAAAATCCATCCAGTTGTAGTTCCTTAGAATGGACTTAGAGGAGTTGATGGCACAAAAGAATAGATTCCGAGTTTAAATTCTGAATTTGGGGGCCATAATCGATACATCTCCACGTGGAAAAGGTATGAAGAAACCCCAGCTGGGTTGCAGTTGCCATTCTCCTTTCCTTCTAAGGTACTGGCCCGAGTCCAGGAGAGAAGTAATATAAAAATGGAGATTAGAGCCTCCAGAGTCCTCCAGACTTCTCTCTTCCCCCTGGTGGGATGAGGCAGGGACAGTGGCAAGAAGAGAACGAAGACCTTCCAGATACTGCTGTGCAAGGCACCCCCTCCCAGCACGTGCGCCTGTCAGCTCCCAGCAAGTCCGGCTCTCCTGGAATCCCATGGGGAGCACTGCCACTGTGGTCAGCCTGGTTTTGTCTGTTCTCCTTTTAGGCCTTACTTGGCCACACTGATACTGTCACCTGTGCCACTGCATCATTAGCCTATCACATCATCGTCAGCGGGTCCCGTGACCGAACCTGCATCATTTGGGATCTGAACAAACTGTCGTTCCTAACCCAGCTCCGAGGCCATCGGGCTCCCGTTTCTGCTCTCTGTATCAATGAATTAACAGTAAGTAGTGAATTGGCCACTTGGTTTATATGTAGGAAGACAAATAGGTCTGGCCTACATAAATAAAAAATAACTCTGTTTTCTAAGTTGATCGGCATGCATTTTATAAAAGCCCCTTGTTTTAGATGTTGTTTGCAAAAGCGAATGGATATTAAAGTTTGTAAGCCAGAGAGCAATTTTGTCTTAAAATCCAGTCACTGCAGCATACTTTAAAGAGCAAGATTTCGTTCAAAATAAAACATTCTAGAATACGCTTTTCTTAAAGGCAAGGAATTTGTGGGATTTGTCAAAATTGTTGAAGTTTTATGAAGTATACTCAAAGTATTTATTATATAAAGTGAAAAGAGTAACATTTGGGTACCCAAACAAGAGAAACATTCTTGTAAAACTGTTTTCTAAACAGATTCCAAAGTTATCAAAGAAATTATCTTTTCTCAAAAATACAATGAATCAGAAGAAAATAAATGCACTGGCGTAGAAGCCCCCCATGCAGACTGAGCAGGGAGGGGAGGATAGTCATTGCAAGTCGTATTGGTAAACGGGACGCTAACGGTAGGTTTTGAGAGACTGAGGTCTCTGTGTCCAAGGGACAGATGATCACATAGGCAGGTCAGTCTTTGCAAATCAACCAGCTCCCCCGCAGCCTCATCACTTCTTAGCTCTAAATATCCATTCCCACTCTTCCCCTTAGCCCTGCCCGGGATCATCCTACATGGCGCAGAGTAGTTCTAGCCATGTCGTATCATCACCCACAGGCAGCTTTCCTTTTGAGGGAGGCTACATCTTTCATTTCTACCAGAAGATGCTAAGTACTGTGCTTTTAGTCAGATACCTTGTAGTCACTCAAAGGAAAAGGGAAGTTACTCAGTTCTAGTTAATGGCACTTGGAATGTCTCATAATAATAGGAGTAATCAGAGTTGGGAATGAGTAGGAGCGTGTGGGAATAAAAGAGTAAAATTTGCTTTTGGTATATTTGAAAGGCTTAAAATGTCTTTAGAACAGCACCTTGGGTTGGTCCTACAAGTGCATGTAAGAGGTTTATGGCAATGTCAGCGCAACAGAACCACTCTGATCACCGCTGTGTTGCTCTGAGTCAAATGCTTAATTGCACTATTTCAAGCACTCTGTTTTGGGGTTGTTCTTAACTCAAATGCTGACAATTTTATTTATCATTAGTTGTTATTTGAGCCAGCATACACCCATTGGATTGCAGTAGTTGCTGCGGACACTACGGATGTGTTTGATTTTTCCCTTTTAAGATGCTTTTGTAATCTCTTCATAACTCATGAAAAGATTTCTGTTTGTTATATTTTTTCAGCCATTGTCAATCCTACTTTACTTCATTCTACACTTTGGGCGTAAGCTACTTGCAGCTGCCCTTGATTCTTCTTCTTACTCTCAGCCCTCATAAGCACAGGGTTTGCTCTAATGGAGGCACCCTGGAGTAATTGCAGAAGGTCTTGCATAGCACAGCGTGGAGTGGCTCTCTCCCGTCTCCTGCAGAGACTGAGGCCATTAATTAAAACTCAGCTGCTGACACGCATTGTCAGAGGTGGTTCAGGGCTGATACAGAGGTAGACACAGCAGTGCTTTGCTAAGTATTATTTTTGTTTGGGTTTTGGTTTGCTTCTTGCCACCTTGGTAGACTAAGGGCAGAGGGAGGAGGGGGGTGGGGCGGGGGCGGGGGGAGAAAACAGTAGCAAGACCAGCCCAGACAGTGGTTTGGAAAAGCCCCAGGCCGCCTTATCATGCCACCCCTGCCTCCCCTTTACCTTCTTTCTTGCGTTAGCACTGCTGTTCAGTTTCTAACTTCCCTCTGCTTTTGATGACCATCTGCCAATTTCTGTAGGTTCTCATGTGCCTACTGCCTGTACTGAAACTCACCGAATCATTTCTGAAGTCACTACCTAGCATCAGGCCAGTCAGGCTGTCTCAGGGGTAAGGGAGGCCGCATGAGATGGTGAATAAGCTTTGGGGTGTCTAAAGGGTCCACCACACTAACTGACACAGAGTAGATGCTTCAGGAAGTGTCTTATTTCCTTTAACAGTAGTGGATTGTATTCTCACCAGGTTGTATTCCCCCCAACCTGGTAGAATTTGAAGGAAAAGGTTAGTTTTTTCCCATCTTTAGAACTCATGAAAACCTGAGCTATCAGCTCAGAGAGTCTTAGGGTTTATTCAGTTTGCCAAGAAATGACCTATATACTAGTTTTCTTCTTTTTTTCCTCATTCCCCCACTATTATTGTGAATAACAAATTTTTAAATAGGGTGTTAACAGTGTTACCAGGATTTCATCTTTGCACTCATTGGAGAGAGTTAGAGCTGTACGTGGACTGACAGATTTCTCTTCTACCCCATGATTTTGGTGATTTGGCTCATTTGATAAAACTAAGTGGATTCCTACCTCTCAGTGGAAGGTATAAATAAATTTTGTAAATACCGGGAGGAAAAAAAGCAGTTCATCACCCCTCAGATTCCAGATAGCTTTGACTTGGAATGCAGCGGGGCTCAGCACTGCGTGGGGGCATAGGCTGGGGGCGTGGAAGGGCTCCTGCACCGTCTCCACGCGAGATCACCTCGGCCGCAGCCTCTACGCGACCTCAGATGCTTAAAGAGGCTTCTGTTTGGGGTACTTTTTTTAAGTCAGCAAGCACTGGATTCCAGGCTACCTCAGAAATTCCCCAGTCACTAGTCAGAGGACTGAGAGTGTTCCAAAGAGCGAAGCCAAGGATTCAGTTTGCTTCTGAAATCAGGATGTAACCTGGAGTGAGTGAAGTTTCTCTTCACCTTCTCAGGGGGACATTGTGTCCTGCGCTGGCACGTACATCCATGTGTGGAGCATCAATGGGAACCCTGTCGTGAGTGTGAACACATTCACAGGCAGGAGCCAGCAGATCATCTGCTGCTGCGTGTCGGAGATGAACGAGTGGGACACACAGAATGTCATAGTCACAGGACACTCAGACGGTGTGGTCCGGGTAAGTCGGCTGTGAGGAAACACATTAGGGTATTTGCTGCCGTGGTTCACCTGAAACTTCTGAAGCTGTCCACAGTTGAAGGACACCTGGAGGTTGTCGTATTGTTCGGCAAACTCTCACTCAGATGCAAACAAACCTTGGCCATTGGGTTATCAGACGCGGAGAACGTCAGTGACTCAGCTTCTCTTCTTCCCATTAAGTAGATCTATCAGTGCCGCTAACCACTTGACAGCTTGACACCAGCAGATCACTTAAACACGATTTCCGTGTCACCTCGGGATTGCTAAAAATGTCACTTGCATAAGTATTGGCTTTTCAGCTTGTCAAACGGCTTCTTAGGCAAAATGGGGACTGTGTCTCCTCTACAGAGAATCACTGAGCTAGAAAATGCTTCCAGGGGCCTCAGGTCATCCATTCATTCCCTGTCTAGGATCCTGTATGATTTCACCTGAATCCTAGATACTTTATCCTTCTCTTAGTTTTCATGCCTTGGGCCTCTACCGAAAATGAAACCCACAGAGTATTTACCTTTGTAGTCTGTTCTAATATTGGGGTTTTTCTCTCGGGAGATTTTTCTTTGTGTCTTTCTTCATTAATTCACTCTATAAAAGCAGAGAGCAGCTGGCTGCTGCCCTTGTAATCACAGTCACATGCTGAGCAATGATGAGGCCATCAGCCAATCCCACGCCACACCCTGCACCTCAGACAGCAGGCACACCCTAAAGTCTGCAGAGCAGCATTCCACATTACCGCATCTGTGGGGCATCGTGAAGAGCTCCGTAGCCAAATATGTCTGGGGATCCTGCTTCCTGTATGCCTTATTGCAGATCTAGAGTATATGTTAGTATATGCAAGGTTCTCGGGGGGGTTTGTAAGAACCAAAGACGTGTACCTAGTTGAACTATGTTTTTGAAATCTCTTTGACCCCAGTCCTTTTCTGTCGACCATGAAACACCCACTCCTATCTCATGGAACACGGTTTGGGGAGAACTGTTTATTTGTAAGCAGTCCCTGCCACATTTTTCAAGATACAGGGAAATTAACTATACACAATAATAGGAATTAAGTTATCTGTTTAACCCTGCGAACCAGTCTTCATCCAGTAACTGCTAAATTGTTTCTGTAACCAGTTCAACTGTTTTTCATTTCCATACTTACTTAAATTCAGTTTTGGAGAATGGAATTTTTGCAAGTTCCTGAAACACCAGCTCCTGAGACTGTTGAAGTCCTAGAAATGCAGGAAGACTGTCCAGAAGCACAACTAGGTATTTAATACTTTCTAAAAAGTTTTTTCAATAGTTTTCATGTTTCTTTTTTTTTAAGTCATTATGCGTAAACTTACATCAACCAAGATAAGCAAGAGCCTGAGGCTGGGCGTTGCTGTCAGAAGCAGGATCACTGCCTAGTGTGTAAGGCAGCTGAGCAGGCATGCGAAGTTCTGTCTGGTTCACCAGGCAGCACCCCTTGTTGTAGTGTCTTTGTGGTCGGCTTCCACATCCCATAATAAATACAGTTACAAGCTTCCTGGAATACCAGAGGCTTGGGCTTTCAGTTCTGAAGAATACAAAGCAGATCCAGAGGGCGCAGTGTTGGATGGGTCAGAGGGCCACACCTCAGTCCCACGTCTGTCTCACCCTTCACTTGAACAGCTCCCTGTGAGTGACAGGGCAGTATCGTGTTTGTAAACTATTCACAGAGGCAGACCAGAGTCCATGCCCTGGACCTGCTCAAGAAGAACATTCATCAGACAGAAGCTTGGTGATCTGTATTCTGCTATCTGCTATTTGTGAAGCACTTTAAAATTTTCCAGTGAAATATAGAGATAGATTATATTTATGCAGAATATTTGGGAACAATGCCAGAGAATCAGGCTAAGATGTGCTTTGGGTTACTGAATTCCAGAGAAGTTACCCCTCATCAATTTAGAACAGTTGGTGCAAGACACTTCATAGAAAGGAACAGGGTTTTTTAAGTTCAACCTCTAAATCGTCTCTCCATGGTTAATTTTTATACACTGAGAATTCAGCGTGAGTTTGACGATGTGAGGGAGTTGTTAAGGAAAAAGGCTTATCAGAGAGACACAAATCCACTGCCCTTGTAAGTTGAGAGCAGTCTTTACTTTCTTTGCCAGAACAGGTGGACAGAACATTTTAAAGCTTGTATTCCTTTAATGCATGTAAATTGCCATAGTCAAATGTAGCTCCACTGAGAAAGTCATCTGGGCATTTGGGGACCTAAAAATTAAGTTCAATTCAGTTAGTATTTGGGGGTTAATAACTATTGTGTGTCGGACATTGGATTGTGTGGTCCAGTGAGAAGTGGGTCCCTTCCCTTCCTTTTAACAAAGCGTGTTAAGTGGATAACAGCGAAAGGTGAAGAAGAGAGATAGAAGAAGGGGTTGGATTTGGGGAGGAGAGACATTTGTATGTCTTCGTCTTCCTTATGTTTCATACTGTGGACAAAGTTTGGCAGAAGCGGCAGAGGGGAGAGCAGCCCACAGGAACGATTGACTTGGGACGGTGTCGAAGTGGTGGGACTTGAGGACAGTGGCCTGGGTGAAAGGGAGGATAAGCTAGTGGTTCTCTGGAAATCAAAGCTGCTTCAGAGACTGCTGTTTGAAGACTTTCATGATCATAAGCCAAATTAAGTATTTGTCTTGCTAAAAAATATTTGTAGTGGGCTGGTGCTTGCTCGCTTGTTCTTGCTCTCCTTTTTTCCAGTTACATATATTTATTTCCCATAAATTTTCCCTGCAGTAGACTTTATTGCAAGGGAGTTGAGATGAAGAAATGCACAGTAACAGTGGAAAGAGGAGGAAGAACAAAACTCTGAATTAAAGCTCTCATCCACAGTTGGTTCATCTATGTTGTCCTTTATATTAACTGCTGTATGGAAGGCACTGTGCTTGGGACCCCCTTCTCTCCAGCTGACCACTGTGTTGTAGAAAGAATGACAGAAAGTAATAGTTTGGGGTGAAAATTTTAATATGTGCGAGCCATACAGCTGTTAAAGGAGTCCAGAAGAGAGAGTTACTTTCTGTTGCAGGAACCAGGTAAGATTTTAGAGAAAGAAGCATTTAAGCTGTGCTTTGGAAGATAGGTAACATCGGAACACACAGAGATTGGGAAGGTGAGTCTAGGTGGGGCCAACCCGAGTGTGCAAAATTAGCTCTACGGAGGAGCAGCCAGGCTGCATGGAGAACAGAGTTGGCACCATCCAGCTGAACTGTGGTAGGAATGGGAGGCAGGTAGTGAGAATCCGCAAAGGCAGGTTTGGGCCAGATTGTGAAAGAATGAATGCCAAGCTAAGGATTTTGGCCAAAAGCATTCTGTGAACTCCGAAATTCTACCGTTTTGATATCTGTACCTAGCTGGAAATTCTGGCAATTTATTTTCTCTTACTGTAATATTGAGCTTAAAATAGCATGTCTCTTGTTTCTTAACTAGTAGAGGAAAAATACCAGCGGGACAAAGCTGGGTCTAACTCTAATGTGTGTGTGTTCTCTAATTCTCCCACTGCAATACCCAGGGCCAGAAGCCCAGGAAGAGGACAGCAGCGACTCGGAAGCGGATGAGCAGAGCATCAGCCAGGACCCCGGGGACACTCCCAGCCAGCCCAGCAGCACCAGCCACAGGCCCCGGGCGGCCTCCTGCCGAGCCACAGCCACCTGGTGTAATGACAGTGGCTCCGATGACTCCAGGCGCTGGTCCGACCAGCTCAGCCTTGATGAGAAAGACGGCTTCGTATTTGTGAACTACTCAGAGGGCCAGACCAGACCTCACCTGCAGGCTCCCCTTAATCACCCCCACCCCAATCCCGCTGAAGCGCGGAATTTCAGCAGATTGAAGCCTGGTAACTTGAAGCCTGGTGTCTGTTTCTTGCCTCTTGTGGGTGGCGCGAGGGCTGGTGGACGGAGGCAGTGGGCTGTAGCTCTCCCTTGCCCCATCCCTGTGACCAAGACCCCCCACAAAGAGGGCCTCAAGTTTCTTCTTGTGTAAGGCAGACTTAAAGGCCCTTGGGCATTCTCTCCTACCATGGTATTTGCGATACGTTGGGCATTTTTTAAAGAATAACACCTCAAACCAAAACTTCATTCATTCACAGATTATGAAAGCCTTTGAAAATGGGCAAGCTGTTGATTACAGATACATAGATAAAATTGTATTCACGGGTAACTTTGCCTATGATAGAGTTGGGGCAGGGTCCTCAACCGGAGAAATTGTGTCTTCTTGTACTGAGGATTTCCCCTTCTCCGTGTGTGTCTTTGTGAAGGCCTGACCTGGTCCATGGTCAGTGTCAGGCCAGACTGCTGTGCCTCTAACTGAGGCAGCAGCTGCCGAGAACAGAGAGGCTGCCGGAGCTGTGTGTTGCAGCACCCTGACGTTTGAGGGCAGCGGGTTAGGGTGCACCTACCAGACGCTGGCTCCCCTCATTTTGTCAGTCACACGTCGCACTTTTCCACCCCAGGGTACCGGTGGGAGCGGCAGCTGGTGTTCAGGAGTAAGCTGACTATGCACACGGCCTTTGACCGGAAGGACAATGCACACCCGGCCGAGATCACTGCCCTGGGCGTCTCCAAGTAAGTGTCCAAGCTCTTCCGGCCACTCTTCCCCACGGGGCCGTTTGCTCATACTGGGCGCACACACTCAGGCCGTCTCTGGGAGCACAGGTTTCATCTGCATCATCATGTGTGGCTCCAACAGACGAATCAGAAGAAGAAACCTGCCGGTGTATGGATTTCACTTCCGAATGTCAAAAACCAAAAAGCTTTGCCTTCAAAAAAAAAAGTAAAACAAAAACGAAAACTTCACCTTCTGTGTTCTTCAAAGGTACGGCACGGTTCGATTCCAGGGGAGCTGATACGGAAGTGTACATTAGGGCTCAGTCCCATTTTTGTCCCTTTGCACGCACGACCCCCTCCCCAGCGCACACGCCCCCTGGGAACCGGCGTCACCGGAAGCTCTCCGGCCGCATGGCGGTGCCGGGGCCGGGGCCTTCCATGCGGTGACTCTGCGTCGTGTCTCCTGCAGGGACCACAGTAGGATCCTCGTGGGCGATAGTCGAGGCCGGGTTTTCAGCTGGTCTGTGAGTGACCAGCCGGGCCGCTCCGCCGCTGACCACTGGGTGAAGGACGAAGGAGGGGACAGCTGTTCGGGCTGCTCCGTGCGGTTTTCTCTCACGGAAAGACGGCACCATTGCAGGAACTGCGGTCAGCTCTTCTGCCAGAAGTAAGATGAGATACAAGCTTCCTGAGTGTCTGTGGGTTAAGCTCTGAGGATGTGCATTATGCCCGTGCACTGTGTCTGTCTAAACCAGCCTTCACTTCCTCCTTGTTCTTTTTTATTGCCATTGTGAAATATTTGTCACATTGGAAAATACAGAGGTAATCATCACAAACACATGGCCACCCGTGACTCAGGCTGGGAAGGTGCTAACATTTGCTCACATTTGCATATAAAACAGCACCGATTCATTTCAAGTCCTCTCTTCACCCTCACCCGTCACACCCTCTTCTCCATGTGTTTTTACTTTGAGTGCATACATTGTGTTCATAGATAACACTATATTATTGTCTATTGTGTTTTCAGTTTTACATAAATATAGCATAATGTCTGTACCCCTCCGTAACTTTTTTTTTTACTCAACATTGTTTTTGAAATTCATTCACATAAATAACTATTATTCTAATAATTTCATCTGAACTGCTGTCATATTTTTTGTATGAATATATCAGTATTTATCTCCTTCCCTTTTGATGGACTGTTAAGGGATTTTCTTTCATTTTATCCGTACTACAAACAATGCTGCAATGCACACCCGTATAAATGCCCTCTTAATACACAAGCTAGAGTTTCTCTAGAGGAGATACCTCAGAACGGACTTGAGGATGGTAGACATACTCGTGAGCTTAACTAGATATTCAGAATACTCTCCAGAACAGTAGTACTAGTTTACTCCACTGCCAGCAGGATATGCAAGTTCTCCTTGTTCTTATTCACACCTGGTATTGCCAAACTTTTCCGCTTTTGCCAATCTGATAGCCAGTAGTGCTTTGTTGTTTTAACTTGCAGTGCTTCTGAGGTTGAACGTCTTTTCATATGCTTATTGCCAGTTTGAGTTTCCTCTTGGGTAACTTGGCCCAGTTTCCTTTTGTATTTGCTCTTCGAGTTTTTTCCCCCTACTTGAGGAGTTGTTTTATGTATTCTGGGCTCTAATCCTTTGTCTTTCATATGTCTTGCAGATATCTTCTGCCACTCTGTGGCTTGTGTTTTAACTTTATGTATGTTTTTTCTGTCACACAAGTTTTTAATTTTGATGTAGTAGCATGTATTGCTTTTTATGACTTTTGCTGTTTTTTGGTCTTAAAAAATCTTTCCCTGTCCTGTGGTCATAAAGATAGCCTTATTTATTTTCTTTTAAAAGTTTCAAAGTTTCGTTTTTCTTTTCTTTTCTTTTTGCTAATATGTGCAAAGCACCTGGTATTTATTTTTATTATTATTTTTTTAATCTATTCTTGGCTGCATTGGGTCTTCGTTGCTATGCACAGGCTTTCTGTAGTTGTGGCGAGCTGGGGCTACTCTTCGTTGCGGTTCACGGGCTTCTAATTGCGGTGGCTTCTTTTGTTGCGGAGCACCGGCTCTAGGCATGCGGGCTTCAGTAGTTGTGGCACACGGGCTGCTCAGTAGTTGTGACTCGCGGGCTCTAGAGCACAGGCTCAGTAGTTGTGGTGCACTGGCTTAGTTGCCCTACAGCATGTGGGATCTTCCCAGACCAGGGCTCGAACCCGTGTCCCCTGCATTGGCAGGCAGATTCTTAACCACTGCGCCACCAGGGAAGTCCTCAAAGTTTTGTTTTTCATGTTGAGGTCTTTAGGTCCAAATCCATTTGGAATTTATTTGAGAGTACGACATGGGGTGGGGATCACTTATATTTCCCCAGTATGAAGAGTCAGCTGTCCCATCACCATTGATCTGGATGCCATCTCTGTTATACCCTGGGGTCCCACATATGCATGTACAGTCCTTTCCATGGCAGACAACAGAAAAGATCCCATGGGCAGTACCCTCTAATGCTTATATTGCCTTACTAAAGAGATGCTTTCACAGAAAATGCAAATTATATAACTGCTTCTGAGTTAGTTATTGAGGGGCATTGGCTTATTGGAAAGGGGGGTGGCCTTGGGTTTACACTGACAAATGCTCCCTGGGCTGCTGTCCATTGTGCCGTCTCAGGCACGTTACTAACCCCTCTGAGCTTCAGTTTCTTCATCTGTAAAATGCAGATAATTACACATGCCCAATAGAGGTGTTGAGAGAATTAAATGAAATCGTGTATGAGTTTTGTAAAGCACCAGGTGCAAAGTCTGGTAACATAGGTGTTCAGTAAGAAGTGTTATTATAATTATTAATTTTTTTCAGACTAATGTCTTCCTTTTCTCCTGGGAAGTCTTATTCAAGATGAAGCAGCATAATGTTGCTGCCAGCCGTTTCTTATAGGAATTTCTATGAGGCTGGCAGAGGATTCTGTCTTGCGGTTCTGTGCTTTGAGACACCCACTCTGTAAAGCCTAGTGATCTTATAATTTTTTTTAATGTTTATTTATTTAGTTCTTTGATTGCGCCAGGTCTTAATTGTGGCAGGCAGGCAGGCTCCTTAGTTGCAGCATGTGGGCTCCTTAGTTGCAGCATGTGGGCTCCTTAGTTGTGGCATGCAAGCTCTTAGTTGCAGCATGCATACGGGATCTAGTTCCCTTACCAGGGATTGAACCGGGGCCCCCTGCTTTGGGAGCACAGAGTCTTAACCACTGTGCCACCAGGGAAGTCCCCAATCTAATAATTTCTGATAGTCGGCACCTCCATTTGTATGCTGGCACACATCTGTTCTTTATAGAGTTTAATTTTGAAAGTACTGTTTAAATGTAGGTAATTCTTTAAATTAGCTATTGCTCTCAGATGTGGGAGGGAGGCTTTATTTGAAAAACAAACCAAACAAGTGATTGATTATGACAGAGCAGGCACAGAAGGAATGCTGTCCAGGAGGGCGTAGCTCTACTGTGATCTTTGTGCCCTTCTGTTGCTGAGGGAGCTTGCCAGCCTTCATTCCTGAGGGTCTCCTCAAAGTCCAGTTCTTTAAACCCCCTTCTGGGCACTTCTACTGGTCTAATGGAAGAAATAAAACTCTGTTTCAGTCTTGTGAAGAGCCAAGGTCAAAGTGATGAAGTACCACACCCAAGGTCATACCCTGCCTTAGGCCAGGAATAGGAATGCTTTCTATGAAGGACTCGGACACATCGCTAAGTATAGTCCACTTCAGGGAATTCTGTCACGATAAACAGAAAATGAGAAAATTTGGACCAGACAGAAAAGCCAAACTACCTGTTTAAGAAATGACTGAGGAGTGAACCAAAGTGTTTAAAAGCCCAAAGGAACTTGATAGTGACCAAAGTGTCTTTTAAAATGGGTGGTAAGTCCTCTCTTGCCAAGAGAAAAAAGTCAGGCTCCTAGTAAAGACATTGGCATGCTGCCCAAGTTTATAGGGCATGAGGAAGAATGCATTTCCATCCTGCACAGGAAGAGTAGCCTCATAGATGTTCACTTCCTTGGTCTCATCCTGTAGGAAAATCTTTTTTTCTTTTTTTTTTTTTTTTTAATTCTCTGCAGTCAAATAAATGGCTTGCCTTGGTTTAATGTTACTTTTTTTCATAGAATGACACAAGTAATACAGCACTGATTTTGGTCCTTGGTCAAACCACATGACCCAAACCAGTATGGCTTTGGGCATTCTTCTGGCCCCGTACGGTCTTGGGCGTTAAACCACAAGCTGTCCATTCAGATTTTAAATTCGTGTTTCTGAGCCCAGTGATCAAACATGGAGAAGACCCATAACTACCTCATTTTGCCTTTCCTTTAGGTGCAGCCGATTTCAGTCAGAAATCAAACGCTTGAAAATCTCATCCCCGGTACGTGTTTGTCAGAACTGTTATTACAATTTACAGCATGAGAGGGGTTCAGAAGATGGGCCTCGAAATTGTTGAAGATTCAACAAGCCGATTGGAGACCACGGTCTGTAGACCCCCTTCCCTATTCCCCTGTCACAACTCGCAGCTCGGAAGGCATCAAAACAGTCTCCGTTTACACATCTCTTCATACCGTGTGTTTGAAGTGTGGGATTCAAAGGGAACATTGAATAAACGGGTGTAGAGTACAGTCATGGGGCAGACACTATTCAGGTGAACAGCACAAGAAGAATACAAGGTGGTTCCTAGGAGCAACATTTCAATATCCGATTCTCCCTTAACAATAGCTGTCTCCAAGAGAAAATCCTCACGTATTAACTGTCCTTTTCTTGCGTCTCATTTTTGTAGAGCTCCTCATCCTTATTTGGAAAAATCAACGACTACAAAAAAAAAAAAAAAAAGGCTTTTAGAAAATAGTTGTAAATCTGACTTCTTTGCAAGTAACTGTGTATATTGTAAATAGGTACAAAGGCCTTTTTTCTAAATAAGGACTTAACTGCCTGTAACATGAGACTTCAAACTAAACCACTAACTCAATGAAATACTTATGGTTTGTCTGACATTGCTCACCAATTAATTATAAATATGTTTTATTTTTTAATCCTCAAAGACGTTATCTGTGGTCTTTCCCCCCTCCCTTTCAAACCCAGCCCATGTGCCTGATGTCATTTCTTTCAAGTTGCCCGCAGTATCTCCACTTAACCTAAGCTAGTAACCAAAACAGTGTCATGTGGACCTTCTTTAGGAAACAGTGTGGGAGAATAAGAGTCTGTTCATGAGATACCCTGGAAATCTTTGGGCGTGTCATACGTGGCTACATCTCACACGTGGCTACACACCACCTCAGTGTTGTTCTAATGTCATAAGGCCCCTTGTAAACTTCTCTTTGGACTGCCCTTTGGTCATAGCGTCCCCTCTTAGCACTGCATAGCGGTGGTCGGGCAATCGACGCAGTGCAGGAAACAGCCCTGCCTCAGCTAATGGAAACATATTTGCATGTAACCCACTTTAGCTTCTCCTGCATAGAACATAAGAAGTATGTGTCTTTGGTGACACTGATGTTCTACTATAGCTTATTTTCAAAAAAGGGTTAAAAAAAGAAAAAAGTGTACAGAATTAACATATAAACCTTGTTGTAAAACTGGATCATGTCAGAACTGCTTAAAATTAACCTTTACCATTTAATGCCATCTACCTGAAAACAGTGAGATTTATACTGTATCAATGTCTATTTTTTTGTTTTTGCTATGAATATAATTACAGTATTTTAATATTTAGTTATTTAATTTGTTCTACTAGTTGGATACAGAACACACAAATCCAGGGAGACTAAAGCTGGTGGGGGCTAAGAGATAAGTTTAGTTTACAGAAAAAAGGCTTTGGTGGTGGGATTTTTTTAAATGTGTGTTATGTACATATATAAATATATATATAAAACAAATGAAACAATTAATCTAGATTTTAACATTTTCAGATATTTAGTGATAATATTATGAACAATTCTAAAAGCCCTGTGATTTGAAAAATGTAGAAGCATTTATGGCCCAAGAAAGGAAGGAGAGGCCTTCACACCTCATGGAGTTATCATACGAAGGACAGCGGCTTTGGCTTTCCCGATTTTTCATCTTTAGGCCCTGGTGACAGGCACACTTATGCACTAAAATGCACATATATGCACATGCATTCAAAAATAGGCATTGGTACAATAGTAATCTTGTACCTAATGGGCTGAAACCAGCTTAAGAACAAATTTGTTCTTCCTGATAACTAGGTCTCCAAGAGAAAATATAAAGGCTGCTTTAGTGCCTTATGCTTACTAAATTTAAACCTTTATTTACCTAGGTTTGAGCCTACAGTCTATTTATGATTACATATCAAAATTGATTAAAACACTTCCATTTCTAAAAGTTCAAATATACTTGTTAATAAAAGGATTATTGGCATTAATACTTTAACTTGAAGAAAAGTTGTGTTCTGTTTTCCTTCCTGTGTCTCACTCCTCCCCACCTTCCTCTTCCCCCCTCACCTTCTTTCTTCAATTCTAATAAATAATGCTGGATGTTCAACAGTTGCAGGACTTGTGCTGTCACGTAATCATGGGCTTTGCCCCTGTCCGGCCCTAGAGATGAGTTGTAGCAGTGTTATTCTACACTTTTTAAAAGAGGCGTCCTCCTTGTGTCCACAAACCATGTTTACCCCAAACCCAATGGCAGAGATGTTCTTTAAAGACTTGAATATATGAATGTCTGTATGTAGCTACTTAAAGGTTATTCCTCTATGTAATATGAAGTTATATGGGATGAACACTTTTAAACTTTCCGACACAACTTCCATAACTAGAAGGTGGAAACCAAAACCCTCATGATAGTATTTCCTCTGGCAGCTGGTGCTGTGGGCAACTGTTTTGTTCAGTGGGTTTCTTTTCCTTTTGCTTTTAATGTAGAAATCACAAATCACTCACACATACAAGTACACTCACGTAAACTAATCGTTCCTCTGAATGTCCTTCTGTGTTCCATGTAAATTTGTTTACCAACATATATTCTCAGCATGTACATCCACCTTTGTGTGGTCCGTATTCTTTCTCTGAGAGTACCTCACAGGGCTTCTGCCTGATCTCTGTAGTAGTTTGTCCATCCACCCCCCCACCCCCCCCATCCATCCATCCATCCATCCATCCATCCATCCATCCATCCATCTATCCATCCATGTCTTCTAACATTCGTGTGTAGTGTGCAACTGTAATGTCATGCTTTTGAAGAGAAGAATAGCTGCCCCTAGCAGCCATCCATCTGAATAATAGCAAAACACTCTAGATAAGTTATTTTGCACTTTCTTATGTATAAAGTTGGTAGAAACTTATTTTTCCTTTGTATCATTTAAAAACATTTTGTTTTGGTAAATGAACTGTGTATAAAATATTTATGCCATTAAAACTGTTTTTAGAAAGTATTTTTAATTTCAGCAAGTTTGGTTACTTGTTGCATGACTATTAACACAGCTGACTTTTTGTGTCAGTGCAATGTATATTTTTTTGTCCTGTTATTAACTTGTAAGCCCTAGTAATGGCCAATTATTTGTACAGCAACAGAAGTAAAGTGAAGATACTGGCTAAGACTGGATTGATTGTGGACTTTTGTACTATATTGCAGAATCCAATATCTGTTCTTTGGTGGTTATGTAAAAGGCCTGAAGAATTACTATCTAGTGTGCAATCTGTGATAACTGAATGTTCATTGTATATCTGTCTCTGATGCAAAAAGGTAGAGTAACACAATTACAATACATGATTAAATGCAATAGTCCAGATACTTTTTTTTTCGTTTCAAATAAATACCTACTATCTACCACTGCCCCTTCTCACCTCCCCCCCAAAAAAAAGAAAAGAAAGAAGAAAGTTTTTAAGCCAGCTCTTCAAGAGAGGAAAAACTAACAAAACTGAGGTCTAATAAAACTTTGTGTAGTTCTTTTCTAGTTGTGAATATATCTTTCAGAAGTGCCTGCTTAAAGTCTCTGCTTGCAGAGTTGTTGGCTGCTAGGGTCTGGTTCCAGTTCTAGTGCGATCCATCTTTAAAAACCAGGCTTTCTGCATCCAGAGCACCCCAGTTGTGCTGGACTCCTGGGGCTATGTGCACAGCCACAGGGAGAGGCAAGTGGCTTCTGGGAGACACGACCCTCAGACTTGAATGGACCTGTGGAAAAGGACTGCATCGCATGGTTTGGGCTCCTTTTGCCTGAGCCTGTTCTCTACCCATCATATTGTGGAAAGTAAGCAGTAATAAATTATACATCTATCTGTCTATTTCCTGCCCCTGCCGTATTCACATCAGGAATACTCTGGTGTCCTGCCCCCCATTTCTGGAAGCACAGCGCCCACTGTCATTAGCTAGATAACTTGCCATTTCAGTCTTTGAGAGTGTTAGCAACTTACATCCGTTTTTATAGTTACTCGCTTATTTGGTTTGAAAGCTGACTTTCCAGAACAGGACAATGTAGAAAACACTTTTTAAGTTTATTTAGGGTGCTTTAGTGACTTTTCTTCTTTCTAAAGATACTAACAAAATTCCCAGTTCATTTTAAGTATGATCAGCAGAGTTCCACATTTGAGGATATTGTGCTTATTACAAATTCCACCCCAGTGCAACTCCACTTTAGAGGCAGAAGATAGGGAATGCTAACAACTTCTACGACAGTAGGTATTTCTTCAAAAATAAGAAGTCAGTGGTAAGAGAGAAAACCTAGGGCAGTTCTCATTGTTTTAATGAAATACTACTCATAATTCTAATGACTTCAAGAAGAGTTGGTATCAAATACGGGCTTGCAAAAATTCTTTTCAGGGTTTAAATGTGCAAATGATCTTCAGTGAGTCCCTTTTCTGCCATTTGCTTCTCATCTTTAATAAAATTTCCTCTTCAGCCCTCATTTTGGCCCTTTTGGACTGTTGAAGAAGCAGTCCAATGGAATTGGCTTAGCACTAGCTTAGTCTTTTTTGCCTTATCAATATTCTCATTTTCTCCCACCCATTGCAAAGCTCCTTTTTATTTATTTATTGTTCCTGTTGACTTTTGCTAGAAATGGCACCAAACCAAGCTACCACACTCAGAGATAGCATGGTGTTGGGAGAGCCCTGGCACAGGAATTCAGAGATGGAGCCTCCAGCTCTCCCCAGCTTGTAGACTTCTGAAGCCCCTCATGTAATCCCTCTTGGTGCACCAGGTTTCCTGTGTCAACACTGACCCTGAGAATGGGATGACACTAAAGTAATGCTTTTTCAACTTTCTGGTCTTAAGACCTTTTGATCCTTAAAAACTTGAGTACTCCAACCACTTTTGTTTATAGGGGCTGTATCTATTAGTAGTCATTGTATTAGAAATCAAAACTGAGATTTTAAAAATATATTAATTTATTTAGAAGTAGCAATGATGAAACTCTTATGTAATAACATCGATTACATGTTTATATGAAAAAAAAACTTTTCCAAACAAAAAATATTAGTGAAGAGAGTGGAATGGTTTTATGATTTTGCAAATCTCTTTTATGTCTGGCTTAATTGAACACAGGTGGATTCTCACATCTGCTCCTACATTCAGTCTCTTGTGATTCTTCGTTTTGGTTGAAGCATATGAGGAAAATCCAGTCTCACACAGGTATGTGGTTAAAAGGGGGAGGGGAGAAGGATATTTTAATACCTTATGCAGGTCGTTTCTGAATAGCTTTCAGTTTCTTAAAGATTGATTACTATGTGGCATTTGAAACTATATCAGTGAACTTTTTATACTCTACTACTTTAAACTCCATTAGTCTACTATGTTGAATCTATCTTTTACCAATATGTAATTTTATAGCACCCATTGGCCATTTAGCACTACATCACTACTACTACAGTGTGTGTAGATCTTCCAAGATGTTTTATTCTGTAATACATCAAAAAAATCACATCATACATAATATCAAAATATCTCCAGCAGTCTCAGAAAATTCTAAGTCAAACTGGTGGATATCACAAGTTTTTCAAAATCAGAATTTTGGCTTAAAACCTAACATTTTTTCATTGGCACCAGTCACTGTTTCCTGTTTTCTTTGAAGCAATAGGCTCACTCTGTTAATTTCAAGAATATTTCTGTCAAAGAACCGTGGTTTGTCAGCTGTTCTTTCAGGGTGAAAAGATGTGCCGTGAGAAAAGCAGCAGGCCAGCCGCAACTCAGTTGCACAAGTACTTCGAGACAAACATTGTACTTAAGGATGCAGACGCCTTGTGGGTACCTCTCATTTTGTGTCACATAACTTAAGGTTCAAGGTTTAATAAAAGTAGTAATTTTACTGCTTCTCCGAGGACATCCTTAAGTGAAACAGAGCCTTCTTTCTACTGGGAGTGCTTGATAATGACTAGTAGTAGTTCGGTGCCACTGCCTGATTTCATGCTTGGATTCCAGCAGTTTTACTGTTGCTGTTGCATCTGAGTTCTATACAAATATCAATGCAGTGAAAAAGGCAAACAACATTTCAGTATTATTATGAAAATAGTCTTCATCTTGTAGACCCCTTGAAAGGGTCTTCAGGACTCCCAGGGGTCTGGGACTCCCAGACTTTGAGAAGCAGTGGTCCAAGGAGA
This sequence comes from Hyperoodon ampullatus, assembly GCF_949752795.1. Taxonomy (NCBI): domain Eukaryota; kingdom Metazoa; phylum Chordata; class Mammalia; order Artiodactyla; family Ziphiidae; genus Hyperoodon; species Hyperoodon ampullatus. The sequence goes on from NC_136914.1 coordinate 38,275,947, forward strand.
AGATACAGGAGATGATCCCTAAATTGTAAAGCAGCAGGTCTGAATCTCATCTGGGAGCAGTGTTCCTAACCATAGACCCAGGGCTTTCAGCGGGGCTCCTGTTGAAACCTGCCAAGTGCAAGACCAGGCCCTGCCTCGCTGGGCTCACCACTGGGACCATGGGCATCTGCTGGAATACTGCCTCCCCAGCCCAAAGCACACAGGGACCAAGCGTGCATCTCTGAAGTGCTGGAGTTTCTAAGAAGGTCTTTTTATGGTAACATTCTTCTAGTCAAGACTACAAATTTTTGATAATGTAAAAAAAAAAAACTGTAATCCTTTGATATTGGGTACTGTTCTACCTAATATGGTGCACTCATCGGGAGATTGATGACCAAGAGTCAGTCTGGGGTTTAAGTTCTCATTCTACCACTTACTGTGTGATATTAGGCCACTTCTCCACATCTGAGCTTCCTCATAAGTAAATTTTGTATTATGATACCTGCCCCCAGACAATTGTTACAAAGATTAAATCGGGTAATATATGTAGGACATGTAGTGCTTGACCAGATGTTCTCAGTATATTGTAGCATTAATTTAGAAATATGAACATAAAAGAAGTGGTGCACTAAAACATTTCCTAAAGCCTAAATATTTAAATCCACTGATGGGGAGTTTGTCTTCAGTCAGATACACAGCAGGCAGAATGTTAGCCTGGAAAGAGCCCTGGGAAATCATGCCGCCCAAACCCTCATTTAGCACAAGAGGAAAGGGACTCAGAGAGATGTTTGACATTCCCAAAGCCCTGTTGCTTGTTAAGTTTAACTCCCTGCTCTACCCCTAAACTTCCGACTCTCAGGCCAATGATCTTTAGAAACAGCTTCCAGGTCCCATTTTCCTTTTTTTTTTTTGGTAGGAGTGGGGACTACAATGAAAATGTACTTAGGATATCATTTCCCTACCATCCTGCCCTGCTTTATCATGAAGATAAAGGGTTGGAACTTCAACCTTGGCCTTCAACTACAGTATTACACTTCCTGCTCAACAAAAACAAAGGAAAGTTGCAAGCTGCATTCCAGAGCAGAGGACCATTAGAGGAAAACAAATCCTTCTTGATCTTGCTCTCAAGCACTGCTGTCCATTTCAAACAAAAGTTATACCCTAAAAACACTTTCTGTTCATAAAAGCCAACCACTCCTTTGCAAACTGATTTAGACAGAAATAAACCAGGGAGCAAAGGTCAACCTAAGGAGCCTGGCTGTAAACTTAAGGATCATTACAGTCTGGCCCTGCGGGCTGATTCTACCCAGAGGAAGGAACACAGACCTACTCCAGCAATGTTATCGAGTATGCTTGCGGCTCAAGTTTGGATCCACCCACGTAGATTTATTTTCCCTTCTCTTAAGGTAGCAATTTACATGTCCGTGATGATACATATTACACTGAGCCTTGAGGATAATATAAAAATGACATAACTACCCTCTTCAAGAACTTTCTAGCCTATAAACCAGGGGCTTGCCTTCATGTAGGTATAGTATCTGTAACTGAATTTTCAGCAAGTCTATTACACTTCTCACCGTGTCTAATTCAGTAAGGACACTGTCATCACAACTGGTTTTCTTAGCTCTGTGATCTTCATTTTCATATCATTGTATTTTTGTATCATCTCATCTTTGATTCTTTATTGAATTCATATATGTTTTCAGTAAGTTACATAATACAAAGGCTTCCCAGAAAATTCTCTTCTTTTAGGGTTGTTTTTCCCCCCAGACTGGGTTCTTGGTCATGTGTGAATACTTTCCTGCCTTCTTGCCTGCCTGCCTTTGTTTTGTGTTGGTGTCATAGCATTAATTTGCATCTTCCTCCTTTTAAATGTGGGTGCTCCAACCCAGACTTTGCATTTGCTGACATACAGTGTGAGTGAATTCATCCTTAGTTTGGGGCTGGCTGTGGGCTTCTTTTTTTAATTAGTCTTTATTGGAGTATAGTTGATTGACAATGTTATGTTAGTTTCTGCTGTACAGCAAAGTGAATATTTTCCTACCTCTGCCTTTGCCGCCATGGTCCATTCTCAACTCAGCAGCCAGGCAAGCCCACTAAGATACCTGATCCTGTCAGTCCCTGCTTAAAACCCTGCAGGTCTCCTCACCTCCTCCCCTCTTTCATTCTGCTCATCTGCTCGAAAACTTGCCACGCCTGCGCCCGCACCCCGCCTGCGCCCGCACCCCGCCCCCCACCCCCCCCAGACCGTAACCTCTGCCTTGTGGCTCCTAACCCAGCTCTGCTCTGCTCTCCCCACCCCACCCGTTTCAGTCGTGTCTCAATGGTCACCTTCTAAAGGAAGCCTTCCCTGACCACCCTGCAGTATTGAGCCACCCACCCCTCAGCGCTGCCCATCAGATAGCAAGGATGGGAGACTGAACAAGCTGTGGGGTCCCCAGTGGCGGAGTCAACTGGCAGCCCTTTCCCGCCCCTCCCCAGACCCGGAACACCTTCCTCTGTAGATCCTACCATTACAGATTCTCTAGTCAGATTTTTAAACAACTTTATTGAGATATAATTAACATACTGTAAAATTCATCAAAGTATGCAACTTAATGGGTTTAATATGTTTAGAGTTGTGCAACTATCACCATCGTCTAATTTTAGAACATTTTCATCACACCAAAAGAAACCACACCGTTAGCCATCACTCCCCATTCTCCTCCCTGTCCCCACCCCCTGGCAGCCACTAATCTACCCTCTGTCTATAGATTTGCCTATTCTGGACATTTTGTATAATGGAATTGTGTAATATGTGGTCTTTAGGAACTATCTCATTTCAGTGAACATAGTATTTTGGAGATTCATTCATATTGTAGCATGTATCAGAACTTACTTCCTTTGTATTGCCAAGTACTTTAGTCCATTGTGTGGCTATACCACATTTTATTTATCTATTTCCCACTTGATGGACATTTAGTTTGCTTCTACTTTCTTACTATTGTAGGTAATGCTGTTGTAAACATTCATGTACAGGTTTTTGTGTGGATGGGCATTTTCATTTCTCTTGGGTATATACCAAAGACTGGAATTGCTGGATCATATGGTAAATCTTCAGCATGTTGAGGAACTGTCAAACTGTTTTACATTCACTCCAGCAATGCGTCCAACTGGTTTTTATTCTCAGGGAACAGCACCAACCAACCCTCACTCCCTTCTCTGTCACCTACAAGCCCTCTTTAAAATGTTTCTTTGCTTTAGAGACAGGCCACTTTTGAATATACTCTCAAGAAGGTATCTGTTAAGAAAGTAGCTGACAGCAACAGCCTGCACTAGCACCCTGGAAATGATGAGATAGAACTTCAAGGAGAAACAGATGGATACACTATCATAGTTGGAGACCTCAACACCTCACTATCAGAAATGGACAGATGCAGCGGACAGAAATTCAGTACAGACATAGTTGAACTCAACAGCACCGTCAATCAACTGGATAAAATTGACACCCATATACACCCAACAACAGCAGAATACACATTCCTCTCAAGCTCCCATGCAATTCACCAAAATAGACCATATTCTGGGCCATAAACTACATCTTAATTTAAAAGGAATGAAATCATATAATGTCTGCTCTCAGACCACAAAGGAATTAAACTAGAAATCCCCAAATATATGGAGATTAAACACCACACTTCTAAATAACACATCAGCCAAAGAAGAAATCTTGAAAGAAATTTTAAAATATTTTGAGCTAAATGAAAACGCAACTTACCAAAATTTGTAAGTGAAAGTAGTGCTTAGAGGGAGATTTATACCATTGAATGCATACATTAGAAAAGACAAAAGATCAAAAATCAGTAACCTAAGGTTTCACCTTAGGAAACCAGGAAAAGAAGAGCAAATTAAATCCAAAGTAAGCAGAAGAAGAGAAATGATATGAATTAGAGCAGAAATTAGTGAACTTGAAAATAGGAAATCAATACCAAAAAATCAGTGAAACCAAAATCTGGTTCTTTGAAAATATCAATAAAAATCAGTAAGCCTCTAGCCAGTCTACCTTAAAAGAAAAAGGGAAGACACCAATTACTGATATTAGAAAAGAAATAGAGGCCATCACTGCAGATCCTGTGAAATTAAAAGGATAATAAAGCAACACTGTGAACAACTCTGCCCACAAATTTGATAACCTAGATGAAATGGACCAATTCCTTGAAAGGCACAATTTGCCAAAGCTCACACAAGAAGAAATTGTCTGAATAGGCCTATATCTATCAAAGAAATAATAACCTTCTAAAACAGAAAACAACAGGACCAGGTGGGTTCACTGGTGAATTCTACCAAATGGAGAAATTATACCAATTCTCTACAATCTTATTCAGAGGACAGAAGCAGAGGGAATACTTCCTAACTCATTCTATGAGGCTAGCATTACCCTAATACCAAAAGCAGACAAAGACATTATAAGAAAAGAAAACTACAGACCAATCTCTCATGAACATAGGTGCAAAATCCTCAACAAAATATTAGCAAATCAAATCCAACAATGTATGAAAAGAATTATGTACCATAACCAAGTGAGATTGATTTCAAGTGTTGAAGGCTGGTTCACCATTTGAAAATCAATTAATGTAATCCATCACATCATTTAGCTGAAAAAGAAAAATCACATGATAATATCATATGCAAAAATAAAAAAAGCATTTGACAAAATCCAACTCATTCATGATAAAAAAAAAAACTCTCAGTAAAATAGGAATAGAAGGGGAACCACCTCAACCTGATAAAGTCTGTCTTTAAAAATCCTACAGCTAACATTGTACTCAATGGTGAGAAACTCAAAGCTTTATCACTAAAATCAGCTACAGGGGCTTCCCTGGTGGCTCAGTGGTTGAGAGTCCGCCTGCTGATGCAGGGGACATGGGTTCGTGCCCTGGTCTGGGAAGATCCCACATGCCACGGAGCGGCTAGGCCCATGAGCCATGGCCGCTGAGCCTGTGCATCCAGAGCCTGTGCTCCGCAACAGGAGAGGCCACAACAGTGAGAGGCCCGCGTACCACAAAAAAAAAAAAAAAAAAAAAAAAAATCAGCTAAAAAGCAAGGATGTCTCCTTTCACCGCTCCTCAACATCATACTGGAAGTTCTACCTAATGCAATAAGACACAAAAAAGAAGTAAGTATACAGCAGGGAAGAAAGACATAAAACTTTTTGTTGGCAGATGACAGGATCATATGTAGAAAACCCCCCAAAAATTTGACCAAAAACTCCTAGAACTAATAAGCAGTTATAGGAAGTTTGCAGATTATAAGGGTAGTATAAAAAAGTCAATCACTGGGGGCTTCCCTGGTGGCGCAGCGGTTGAGGGTCCGCCTGCCGATGCAGGGGATGCGGGTTCGTGCCCCGGTCCGGGAGGATCCCACATGCTGCGGAGTGGCTGGGCCCGTGGGCCATGGCCGCTGGGCCTGTGCGTCCGGAGCCTGTGCTCCGCAACGGGAGAGGCCGCAGCAGTGAGAGGCCCGTGTACCGCAAAAAAAAAAAAAAAAAAAAAAAAAAAATCCCTTTCCTATATACCAGCAATGAACAAGTGAAATTTGAAATTAAAAACACAATTCCATTTACATTAGCAACCCCCAAAATAAAATACTTAGGTTTAGGGACTTCCCTGGCAGTCCAGTGGTTAAGACTGCACTTCCACCACGGGGGGTGCGGGTTTGATCCCTGTTTGGGGAACTAAGATCCTGCATGCCGTGTGGCCAAAAGAAAATTAGTTTATTGCTAAAAATGCTAACCATCACCTGAGCCTTCAGTGAGCTGCAATCTTTTTGCTGCTGGAGGATCTTGCCTCAGTGTTGATGCTGCTGACTGATCAGGGTGGTGGTTGCTGAGGTTGGGGTGGCTGAGGCAATTTCTTAAAACAATGATGAATTTTGCCCCATCGATTGACTTCCTTTCATAAACAATTTCTCTGTAGCATGCAATGCTGTTTCATAGCACTTTACCCTTAGTAGAACTTCTTTCAAAAGTAGAGTCAGTCCTCTCAAACCCTGCTGCTGCTTTATGAATTGCTTTATGTAACATTCTAAATCCTTTGTGTCATTTCAACAATCTTCACATCTTCACCAGTAGTAGATTCTATCTCAAGGAACCACTTTCGTTTGCTCATCCATTAGTTTTATATTTATAACAAATATAATAATGAAGAAGTTTAAAATATCATGAGAATTACCAATTTGTGATACAGAGACTCCAAGTGAACAAATGCTGTTGGAAAAATAGCTCCAATAGCTCCAACTCTTGCTCAATGCAGGGCTGTCACTAAACCTAAATCTGTAAAAAAAACACAAAATCTGCAAAGTGCAATAAAGTGCAATAAAACGAGGTGTGTCTGTATGTGAAATCAAAGAATAAATAAATGGAGAGAGATATTCCATGTTCATGGATAGGAAAACTCAATATTGTCAAGATATCACTTCTTCCCTACTTGATCTGTAGATTCAATGCAATCCCAATCAAAATCCCAAGTTACTTTATGGCTATCAGTGAACTGATTCTAAAGTTCATATGGAGAGGCAAAAGACCTAGAATACCAGGACAATACTGTAGGAAAACCAACTTGGAGGACCGACACTACCTGACCTCAAGACTTACCATAAAGGTACAATCATCAAGACAGTGTGGTATTGGTGAAAGAACAGAGAAAAAGATCGATGGAACAGAATACAGAGCCCAGAAATGGAAGCATATAAATACAGTCAACTGATCTTTGACAAAGGAACAAAGCCTATACAATGGAGCAAAGATATAGTCTTTTAACAAATGGTACTGGAACAGCTGGTCATCCACATGCAAAAAAATGAATCTAGTCACAGACCTTACACCTTTTAGAAAAATTAACTCAAGATGGTTCATAAACCTAAATGTAAAATGCAAAACTATAAAACTAGAATTTAACATAGAAAACCTAGATAACCTTGGGTATGGCAATGATTTACAACATTAAAGTTGTTACATCATGGTTACAACATCAAAGGCACAATCCATGAAAGAAAGAATTGGTAAAGCAGACTTCATTAAAATTAAAAACTTTTGTCCTGCAAAAGATAATGTCAAGAGAAGGAGAAGACAAGCCACAGATTAGTAGAAAATATTTGCAAAAGACAAATGTGATGAAGGACTGTTATCTAAAATATACAATGAACACTTAAAACTCAGCAGTAAGAAAATAACCTGATTTTAAAATGGGCCGAAGACATTAACAGACACCTCACCAAAGAAGATATATGGATAGCAAATAAGCATATGAAAAGATGCTCCACACCATATGTCATCAGGGAAATGCAAATTAAAACATTACATATCTATAAAATGACCAAAATCCAGAACACTGACAGAACCAAATGCTGACAAGGGTGTGGAACAATAGGAACCCTCATTCATTGATGGTGAAAATGCAAAATGGTACAGCCACTTTGGAAGACAGTTTGGTGGTTTCTGACAAAACTGAACATATTCTTACCATGTGATCAAGCAACCACAATTCTTGGTATTTACCCAAAGGAGTTGAAAAATTATGTCCATCAAAAACCTGCACACTGATGTTGACAGCAGCTTTATTCATTTTTGCCAAAACTTGGAAGCAAGCAAGATTCCTTCAGTAGGTGAATGGGTAAATAACTATGGTACATCCAGACAATGGAATATCATTCATCACTAAAAAGAAATGAGTTAAAGCCATGAAAAGACATGGAAGAATCTTAAATGCATATTACTAAGTGAAAGAAGCCAATCTGAAAAGGCTGCATACTGTATGATTCTAACTGTATGACATTCTGGAAAAGGCAAAACAATGGAGACAGTAAAAAGATCAGGGGTTGGGGGTGTGTAGGAGGAATGAATAGGGGAAGCACAGAGGATTTTTAGGGCAGTGAAAATCCTCTGTATGGAACCATAATGATGGGTACATGTCATACATTTCTCCAAATCCAAAGAATGTACACTACCAGGAATGAGCCATAATGTGAACTACACACTTTGGGTGACTTGGATGTGTCACTGTAGGTTTATCAGTTGTAACAAACGTACCATTCTGGTTGGGGATACTGACAGTGGGAGAGGCTCTGCATGTGGTAGGCAAGGCTGGAGGGTGGGGCAGAGCAGAGGGCATATAGGCAATCTCTGTGCCTTCCCCCCACTTTCCCCATGAACCTTGAACTGCTCTAAATTGTCTTAAGAATGAAGGGGAAAAAAAAAAGCCACAGCCTTGGAGAAAATATTTGTTAAGTCATGTATCTGATAAGGGATTTATATCCAGGATATATAACAATGTCTTACAACTTAAGAAAAAACATCACATGTAAAAATGTGCAAAGATATGAACAGACATTTTATCAAAGAAGGTATACAAATGGCACATGAAAAGATGCTCAACACCAATAGCCATTGGGGAAATGCAAACTAAAACCACCTTGGACACCAGCTAGAAAGGCTATCTTTAAAAAGACAAAGCTGAGTTTTGGTGAGGATGTAGGGAAACTGGAACCTTGTACACTGCAGTAGGAATGTAAAATTGTATAGCCACTTTGGACAGTTTGGCCATTTCTTTAAAAGTTAAACATAAATTTACTATACAACCCAGGAATTCCACCCTACAAATCTGACAGAAATGCAGACATGCCCACACAACATGTCCACAAATATTTATAGCAGCATTTCTCATAAGAGCCAAAAATTGGAAATAACCCAAATAATCAACAGGTAAATGGGTCAGCAAAATACGGTATTAATAAAAAAGAACAAAGTACTGATACATGCAAAAATATTATGCCAGACACAGAACACTACATAGTGTATGATTCTATTTACACGCAATGTCCAGAAAAGGCAAATTTATAGAGACAGAAAGCAAATCAGTGGTTGCCTAAAGCTGGGGGTTGGAGTGACGATTAACTGCAAATGGACATCAGGGAATTTTTTTGGAGTGATGGAAATATTCTCAAATCAGAGGTACATAAACTATATCTCAATAAAGAGGTATGGTACATAAACTATATCTCAATAAAGCTATTGTAAAAAAAAAAAAAAAGGAATTGCTAATGATTCAAATGTGTCTACCTTACCTGTACTAGCTGAAGCCTCTGGTTCCTTCACAAAGTTTTGAGATTTATTACAACTGATCAAAAATATACTTAATAGATTACTCAAGAATGTTCTCCAAACTTATCACTTTTCTAGGTCCTGTCTGAAGTTTGACAATGAACCTTCTTGAATAGAAAACCACCTGGATCCATTAAACTCAAGCTGGACACACAGTGGAAAAGGAGGGTATAAGAGCTTAAACCCCAAATCCATAACCTGTCGTCCTGTAAGCTTGACAGAGCAGTTTGACATTTCATTCTCTCCCCAAGAGGACACCTTTGGGCAGGCTGTCCCTCAATGATTTTCTCTCTCTGGGCAACAAGGCTGCTTTACCACCCATGTCCGTTGTACACATTAGAGGACCAGACTGTATTCTCTCAGCTCATTTTGGAAACTCTATTTGCCATCAACAGAGAACATTCCGTTTATCAGCCCTTACTAAATGACTCTTCTTGTTAATCTGATGATTCAAAAACGTTCTCCCCTTCTGTGCAGGAAAAGGAAGACAATGGAATTAAGGTAGGACAGGCTTTTGATTTTGGTTAAATTGTCTAGATCTGCTTTTATTTGCAGCCACTACACACAGATTCCCAAATAGAGCCCCCCGCACAAGGAGTGAATTTTAAACTCTTAAGTTTCAGGAGCCAGTGGCAAGATCTGGCTGTGAACTTTCTGCAGGACAGACAGCTTCTCCATGGAGGTCAGAATGATGGTGTCCATTCAAGGAACACTTACATTAACACTACCTAAATCAGATGTGACCAGAGACGTGGTTACCTTTCTGTTCGGTCCTATCAAACTGTCTCTTCCCAGTGGAGACTGACAACAGGAGAGGAGCAGATAGGAAGAAGGAAGGAACTCAGGATCAACTCCTCTATGTTGAACACAAAGGCACATTCATAGGAGTTTTCACTTAACCCTTAAAACAACCCTAGGAACTAAGAATAATGAAGCCCGTCTTAGAACCACACAAAATTGAAAACGGGGATGAGTGTGGAGGGGCTGTCCAAGAGACACAAATGAGAATGTGCACAGTTGGGTCTTCAGACCCCAAACCTTTCATTTGTTCAGAAGCTTGAGGGCCTAGGGAGTTGCCGGCATTGAGCCAGACACTGGGGACACAGTGGCCATCAAAACAGACGCCACTCACTGTCCAAGTAGCTTAAACGTCTAGTGGTGACTGGATCAAAGATTCACAAAAATAAATAATTATAAACTAAGAAGTACCCTAGAAATTCGGTGCTCTTTCAATTAAGAGGACATCACCTCTCGACAAACACACATGTTCAGTGATCACCAGAACTTATTTATTCCCAGCCCTGAAGATGTCACTGTAGGTATCGGTGATGAAATATACACAGTATACAGTATTTCTGTATTTGTCATTTTGTAAACACTAGTTGAATGAATGTTTCCTCTCCAAAGAGAAAAATGGCACAACAGAGTCAAAATGTGATTTGTTTCAGTTTTATTTTCCTATCTCAGTTTCAGTAAAAGGTTCAGAGAACTGATTGACACATATCAAAAGCTATCTCCCACTCATATACAGTATATACACTGTTTCCACTTTTTCTTTTCCCCTGAACAAGGTGATACTATCTTTGTTCAAACCAAATTACAAATGAAGAGATACTATAAAATGAGAATAAAATGGTGGTGTGTGTGTGCGTGTCGTCTTTTTACTCTCAGACAGTAAAATGTATACCCACCACCACAAGGGGAAAAGCACTGAGGAAACATTTGTACTAAGCAGTTAGTACCATTAGAGTACCTCTCCAAATAGCAAATTTGGAACAATTAGCCATTACTGTAAAGGAAGTTCCTAGTCTTTCATTTTTCTGCCATCACATTGCTACACTGGAATTTAAACCCTCTTCAGAGTGCAAATATAAAAATGATCAAAAGTCAGGGTTTTATGGCAATCTTTGCTAAAGTATATTCTTGATAAAATATATTCTATTTTAATATACATGCTATAAAAGTACACTAAAAATGTCAACCTTTAGAGTGCTGTTAAAATTAAGAATTTACTTTTTTACATATAGAATAATATACACCCAACTCTAAATGTATTAGAGGATAGCTATTACTGTGACCCCAAATATTTCTAGCTTCATATTTTGTTTACCATAATATTGATTTTATAATATGTATTCAGTAATGTGCTCATAATTCTGTTTTGCAGTGCCTCACTCATCACTTTAAAGAAAAATGCAGAGGGAACTGCATATCTCCAAGTTCTTACAGTGCAATTCACCATGTTTTCAACATAAGTTCCTATTACAAAATTTTATTTTTTTAAATTTTGGTAAGTAAATTCTTTTATGATCTACATTTGGAGCTTTTAATGCAGCAAGTAAAAATGAGCAATGTTGAAAATTAACTTGAGGGTAACCTGATTTTAAAAATGATCACTTCCTTCTGTGATAATACCTCCAATGCCAATTCTAAATTTTTATGGAATAGTGTGAAATAATGCTGACTGCACACATCCAGTGGCAATGAATTGACTGAGTGCATGCCAAGACAAGAAATGAGACTCTTGGGACTGACTTTAACTATATCCACCATAATCATGGAGTACACATGATGAGGCTGCTAGTTATAGATGACATCTGTGGAACCCAGGCATATCTGCGATTTTTTTTTTTTTGAGTAGTAGAACAGAAATATAAAAGAATTGAAATTTGTTTCTGATTTAAACAAAAATATTTACTCTTTTCATTAGCAAAACATTCTTAAAATATATCTATTTTTCCTCTGAACATTTAGCCAAGGAGCACTAGGCAATTTTTGAAGGTTTCAGTGCTGACTGTTCAATACAATAAATACAGCTGTAGAGAGCACACAGCAACAATAGCTTATTTACATCCACTGAGAAGAAAGTTATTCTCATCTGGGTACAGTGTCCAGTCCCCCAAAGGAAAGGTTTGGCATTCGTGTGCTTTTTGTTCTTGGTGGGAATCACTTCTGCTTGATTTTCATTGTTGAAAGAAAAAAAAAAATCAGCTGATGGCCTCAGATTTTCTGACATGATGTGAAAGAAGAATGCGAAAAAAATTAGCTGCTACCATGGAGTTAGTCTGGGATTGGGTTTCCAGGCAGATCTTGCTTCTTCCCAGGTGAGTGTCCAGTGGGCTCCACGGGAACTAAGAGGTAGGTGCCCAGGACCCAGGCGTGCTGAGCTGCATCCGGGGACGGGTCACTCTCGCTCAGCTGAGCACCCCCTGCTCTGCCTCATTCACCACCCCTACTCACCACCCTATGTACTGATGCTCGTGGCTACAGAACGTATGGAAACCAGTTCACAGGGAAACAAAAGCGGAGAACTCAACCAAGAGGTGGGCTATGCATGTGTCATCGTCCAGTGCTGCCTCCTGAGCTACTGTCTGTTGTGATCATGGGTGGAGGATGGGAACATATGTTCTTCATAGCAGAATTCTCCTGTGTTTCTCCTGAAAGTTTTTGAAAAGGTTATGTTTTTCCAAACAATTCGATCAAAGTAGAGTCTGATGTCTACTCTTTCTGGCAAACCAATAATGGTAGAAATTTCAGCCTCTCTCTTTTGAATTTCAAACTTACCTAAAAGTGGAATGTTTTTCCCTGGCAAATGATTACTTACTTCTTTGAAAAGTGGACAGTCTTTCTTTTTTGGATCCAACTCAGCCCTTCAGAAAATACTTCAGACTGAAAGAGGAGGAAGTAGAGGAGAACTAACTTCCTATTGTGCCTTACATAAAACATTTTGCTGAAATGAAGAGCAGCTCCGACTACAAAAGTAAATATTTGTGCAAAGGGCACACTGCCAGATGCAATCTCAAGACATCCTCAATTTACTCATAGTGTTGTGACTCTTTGAAACACAAGTCTTTTAAGTGATGAAACCTAGCAAGTAATGGGAAGGAAGTTAACATCAGAAAATACACTTAGAAAAAGTACAGGATATTTTGCCTGGCATTTGCTACTTATTTCATAACTTAGATCAAATAAGTGTTAAATATTCACAGTAATTTCAGAGAAGAAACATTCATGTCTGTAAAACTTCAATCTATTGCATTTTCAACATTTTTCTGTACAATTACAAAATGTCATTTTTTGGTGCTTTCCTGTAGAATTCTTTACTATCAGTCCTTCCCTCTCCAGATCCAGTTATACCTTCAAGGTGGGCTGTAGGATTCCCTTCTCAATGAGATGAGTCTTCAGCGTTTTGTATACATTTAACTGCTGTTCTGGTTGAAGCACCAACAACTGCTGTAGCACTTTGCTGGGATTTGGACCCCTGATAACAGAGCAGAAAAGACAAAGTTCACACTATTATTCTAAGAGAGCTAAAGGAAGCATATACTTGTAATTTAAAATAAACCATGCATTTAAGTGCAGAGGATCAATCTTTACAGAATTGAAACAGCTCTTGATCAGAGCCCACTTTAATGCCCAACGTCAGTGTCAAAGGGAGAAAAAAAAAAAACCCTAGAACTATCTGCATTGAGAGGCATACAGTCTAGATGTGGGAAGAATGCACAAACACAGAAGACAGGAACAACACAAGGCAATTTAGGGAGTGCAGATCTAAGTTCCACAAAAATCCACAAAAAGGCAAATCCTGAGATTGGACAAGACACAGAAACCATTCTGTAAAAAAAAGGACCATTCCTGGTAGATGAGGATAAACCAAAAGAGAACATGAAAACATAATTTAAGTCTTTAGCTTCAAAGAAACGTCAGACAGGGAAGGTACCCTGTTGAAGAAATACCGTCGGGGAACTCTTCCTGAGCCCAGCCCTGAAGCCCCCACCTGGGATCTACAATGGGAACAACAGCCTTTTTTCAAAGAAGGTCTTAGGTAAACCCCAATATAGGAAACAAAATAAAAGCGGATCTGCTTTAGCAGGTGGAGAGCCCTGCCCATCTTCCCCAGCAGCCCCAATGGGGAGGAAATGAGCCCAGGTAGTGTTAAGTAAAGTATCCACTGGGCAGTGACACTGCTCTCCAACAGGTATCATACCAGCCTATGCAGGGGCCTCTCCCTGGGCAGCTCCTTCTGGGGAAGCTCCTCCAACATCCCTGTGCCAGCCCTTCTCTCTGCACCCTCTGATGGTGCACTCTGGGTCAGAAAAGACCCCAACCAGGATTTCCACCCTCCAGAGACACCATGACAGTCAGGGGATTGCAATTTCCTACCTTTTGCACCCTAGAACTCAACCCATTTATAAGCTGGAGATCACTTGTGTTTTTGCACTTACACTGCTAAAGTGCTATTTTGTTAAATTCAGAATGAACCTAATTCAGACTGTGATGTAGATGTATTGTTCTCTGCAATTTCTACAATCCACTTGAAAAGGAAAACCAGAGTGAGCTTACTTTTTGTGGAGAGGGATTAGGGAAATCCAATGAGAAAAAGCAAGATGGAGAATGGCACAGAATTGTGAGAAAGACATTTACATGGGTAATTAAATTTATGACTTATTGCACAATAGCATGGATTAGCCGTCCCATGGGTCACCTTTGTACACGTGGCTCAACTCATTTGCCAAAAACCTGAAGCCATATGTCTCTCACAGCTACAGTCTACTCAAGTCAGGACACAGCTTGCCTTAAATTTCTTCAAAAGATTCAGCAACTTCCTAACATAAACCCAGAGTAGGGCCCACAGAGGAAAGGAAGGCTATTCTAGCAAGTTCAGCTAAATGCAAAATTGTCAGCAGGGGCTCCCAGCTAGTTGCACACTGGCTCTAGCACTGTATTTCTAATCGTCTAAATGTGTACTTTCAAATGGAGGACAACATGGCTCAGCATGACTTTTCCCTTCTGAGAGAACAGCAGATAAAAAAAAAAGTATGAGTTAATGCTCTAAAAGCTGCCATCTTCTGCAAATAAAGAGTTCTAAGGATTTAAAGCCACTAATTACTAATACTCAAATATATCAGTAAATAAATCATATGCAAATGGATTAAATACTCCAATTAAAAAGACAAAGATAGCTGGGTTATAAAAAAAGAAAATCCTTGTGAGAAAAGTGAAACACACTTTAAATATAAGGAAAAAGGCACACAAAAAATAAAAGGATAGACAAAGAAATATTATGCAAACACTAATAAGAAGAAGGCTGATGTAGCTATACTTATATTCAACAAAATAAGCTTTAAACAAGTAGTATATAAAGATGGACATTATAGAATGATACTAAGAGTGATTCCACAGTGAGACACGAGTTCTAAATGTGTGGACACCTAATACAACCTCAATGTATATAAAGCAAAAACTGGGAGATTCTGACAAAGCTCTCTTCGTAACTGATACAGAACAAGCAGATGGAAAAACAAACCAAAAAACCAGTACAGAAGATTTAGCTGAACTTCACCCAGTTGACTTACAACACTAATCCTGAAACTGCACAATGTATATTTGATTCATGTGCACATACAATGTATATCTGAGTAGACAATATGCCTGGGCACAAAACAAGTCATGACAAATATTAATACTGAAGTAATAAAGACACTGCTGACCACAGTGGAATTAAAGCAAAAATCAATAAAGGAAGGAGAATGAGAAAATCTCCATTTCTTTGGAAGCAAATCAATATACTTCTAAATAATCCCATGTCAAAGAAGATATAGAACTGGAAATCAGTAAATATTTGTATTTGAATAATGAAACTACATATATAACGTGGGATGAGAATACTTGAAAGTACTTTAAAAGAGCACTCAAAAAGCAGTAGTTAAGAGGAAATATATAATGTTAGATAAATATATTAGACAAGAAAGCTGAAAATCAGTAATCTAAGCTTTATCTCAAGAAGCTTGAAAAGGAACAGAAAATTGAACCTAAAGAAAGATAAAGGATGCAAAAACAGAAATATAGATCAATGGAACAGCACAGAAAGCCCAGAAGTAAACCCACACACCTATGGTCAATTAATCTATGACAAAGGAGGCAAGAATATATAAGGGAGAAAAGACAGTCTCTTCAATAAGTGGTGCTGGGAAAACTGGACAGCTACATGTAAAAGAATGAAATTAGAACATTCTCTAACACTATACATACACAAAAATAAACTCAAAATGGATCAAAGACCTAAATATAAGGCTGAACACTATAAAACTCTGAGAGGAAAACATAGGGAGAACACTCTTTGACATAAGTTGCAGCAATATCTTTTGGGATCCACCTCCTAGAGTAATGAAAATAAAAACAAAAATATTCCGTAATCATTAAAATAGTAACTTCTCAGTTTTCCTTCTGCCCACCCTCCACCCAGTCCCTGGCTATCATCATCCTACGTTCTGTCTCCTTGAATTTGACTTCCTTAAGTACCTCATAAATAGAATCATACATTATTTATTTGTTTGTTTATTTTTGCATTACGCGGGCCTCTCACTGTTGTGGCCTCTCCCGTTGCGGAGCACAGGCTCTGGACGCGCAGGCTCAGCGGCCATGGCTCACGGGCCCAGCCTCTCCGCGGCACGTGGGATCCTCCCGGACTGGGGAACAAACCCGTGTCCCCTGCATCGGCAGGCGGACTCTCAACCACTGCGCCACCAGGGAAGCCCTATCTGTTTATTTTGACTGGCTTATTTCACTTGGCTTAATGTCTTAATGTTGAAGCATGTGTCAGAATTTCCTTCCATTTTAAGGCTGAATGATATTCTACTGTAGGTATATACCAGATTTTGTTTATCTGTTGATGGACACTTGGGTTGCTTCCACATTTTGGCTATTGTGAATAATGCTGCTCTGAACATGGGTGTACAAATGTCTCTTCCAGTCCCTTTCAATCCTTGTAGGTATATACCCAGAACTGGGATTGCTGGGCATACAGTAATTCTATTTTAATCTGTTGAGGCAGCACCACATTGTTTCTATAGCAGCACACCATTTTAACATTGCCATCAGCAGTGCAAGGGTTCCAATTTCTCCACATCTTGCCAACGCTTTTTAAAAAAATAATAATCATTTTAGTGGGTGTAAAGTGATATTTCATTGTGGTTTTAATTTGCCTTTCCCTAATGGTTAATGATGTTGAACATCTATGTCTTTGGAGAAAAGTCTATTTAAGTCCTTTGCCCATTTTTGAATTGGGTTTTTATGGTAAATTTTAGGAGTTCTCTATATAGTTTAGATATTAATCCCTTACCAGATATGCAATTTGCAAATGTTTTCTCCCATTCTGTGGGTTGCCTTTACACTCTGTTGGTAGTGTCTTTTGATGCACAAAAGTTTTAAATGTTGATGAACTCAATTTTGTCCATTTTTTCTTTTGTTACCTGTGCCTTATAGTAAGTTGAATCAGGAAGTGTGTATTTTCCAATTTTGTTCTTCCTTTTCAGGACTGCTTTTGGCTATTTGGGATTCCATATGAATTTCGGGTGGATTTTTCTAGTTTTGCAAAAAATGAATTTTGATAGGGATTGCATTGAAACTGGATATTGCTTTGGGCAGATTATTTCTTCCCATTTTTTAAAATGTTTTTAATTTCCTTCAGCAGTGTTTTATAGTTTTCAGTGACATAGTTTCAGTTAAACTCTGTTTATTTCTGAGTGATTATTTTTGATGCTATTGTAAATTTAATTGTTTTCCTAATTTCCTTTTTAGATTGCTCATTGCAGTGTATAGAAACACAATGGATTTTTGTGTCTTGAATTTGTATCCTGCTACTTTGCTTAATTTGTTTATTAGTTTTAACAGGTCTGTGAGTCTGTGTATGTTTTAACAGGTCTGTGAGTCTGTGTATGTAATCTTTAGGATTTTCTACATGTGAGTGTATCATCTGGGAACAGAGACAGTTTTACTTCTTTTCCAGTTTGGATGCCTTGTACTTGTTTTTCTTGCCTAGTTGCTCTGGCTAGAACTTCCAATGCAATGTGAATAGAAGTTGTGGAGGCAGGCATTCTTGTCTTTTTTCTGATCTTAGAGGAAAAGCATTCAGTCTTTCACCACTGAGTGTGATGTTAGCAGTGGGTTTTTCATAAATGTCCTTTATCATGTTGGAAATTTCTTTCCAAAAAAAAACAAAAACAAAAATAAATAAACAAATGGGACCTAATTAAACTTAAAAGCTTTTCCACAGCAAAGGAAACTACAAACAAAACGAAAAGACATCCCACAGAATGGGAGAAAATACTTGCAAATGAAGTGACTAACAAGAGATTAATCTCCAAAATATACAAAACAACTCATGCAGCTCTATGTCAAAAAAAAACACAACCCAGTCAAAAAATGGGCAGAAGATCTAAATAGACATTTCTCCAAAGAAGACACACAGATGGCCAAGAAGCACATGGAAAGATGCTCAACATCATTAATTATCAGACAAATGCAAATCAAAACTACAATGAGGTACAGCCAGAAAAAGGAACAAAACTGGGTCATTTGTAGAGATGTGGATGGATCTAGAGACTGTCATACAGAGTGAAGTAAGTCAGAAAGAGAAAAGCAAATACCGTATATTAACACATATATGTGGAACCTAGAAAAATGGTATAGATGAACCAGTTTGCAGGGCAGAAATAGAGACACAGATGTAGAGAACAAAAGTATGGACACCAAGGGGGGAAAGTGGTGGGGGGGGGTGATGGTGGTGGTGGTGTGATGAATGGGGAGATTGGGATTGACATGTATACACTAATATGTATGAAATGGATAACTAGTAAGGACCTACTGTATAAAAAAAAAATTTAAAAATCAAAAAAAAAAAAAACCTACAATGAGGTATCACCTCACACCAGTCAGAATGCCCATCATCAAAAAGTCCACAAACAATAAATGCTAAAGAGGGTGTGGAGAAAAGGGAACCCTCCTACACTGTTGGTGGGGATATAAATTGGTAAACCCACTGTGGAGAACAGTACAGAGGTTCCTTAAAAAATTAAAAATAGAACTACCATATGATCCAGCAATCTAACTCCTGGGCATATATTCAGAGAAAACCATAATTCATAAAGATATATGCAACCCCAATATTCACTGCAGCACTATGGTACAATAGCCAAGACATGGAAGTAACCTAAATGTTCATTGACAGAGGAGTAAAGAAGATGTGGTACATATATACAATGGAATATTACTCAGCCATAAAAAAGAGCAAAATAATGCCATTTTCAGCAACACGGATGGACCTAGAGATTATCATACTAAGTAAAGTAAGTGAAGTAAGTCAGACAAGGACAAATACCATATGATATCACTCATATGTGGAATCTAATTTTTACAAATGAACTTATTTACAAAACAGAAACAGACTCACAGATTTCGAAAACAAACGTATGGTTACCAAAGGCGAAACATGGAGGAGGGGGGGCCGATAAACTAGGAGCTTGTGATTAACACACACACACTACTATATATAAAATAGATAACCAACAAGGACCTACTGTATAGCAAAGGGAACTCTACTCAGTATTCTATAATAACCTATATGGGTAAAGAGTCTGAAAAAGAATGAATATTTGTATAACTGAATCACTTCGCTGTACACCTGAAACTAGCACAGCATTGTAAATCAACTATACGGCAATACAGTTTTTAAAAAAGATAAAGGAATAAAAGATGAGAGTAGACATCAATGAAATAGGAAACAAATACACAGCAGAGAAAGGTAAAGTCAGAATGTGATTCTTTGAAAAGATTAATGAAATAGATAAACTAACAAGACGGCTCAAGGAAAATAAAAGTTAATACAGAAATGCTCACACTACTATGGGTATATACTTAAAATGCATATTTAGGGACCTATAAATATGAGTTTCAATCCACATAACTCTAAAGGAAATACAGGTTTTCTAGGCTCAGACACCAGTAGAGACCGTGGCATATAAAGTTAACATGTGGTTGATGTGATTAGCTTTCACACCTCAAACTGGCATTTCAGGGCAGATCCAAAACATTAAAGTTTAGTAATGAGAATAAAGCACCCCATATAAAACAGCAACACCCTCCAACTACCCCTCCCCGCCTCTCCACTCCCCACCTGCACCCCATACACACCCATAATCCCTCGGCCTGCTCTGCTTTTCTCCGTGGCTCTTATAACCACCAAACAAGCTACATTTGTTTGTTCTCCACTTCTGCCCCTTCTCCCTCCCACTCCCCAGGAAGAAAATAAGCCCTAAGGACAGGAACTTGGTTTGTTTTGTTCTCTGCTATATCTGTGCCCAGAACATTCCCCAACACATAGCAGGCACTCAAGCAATAACTGGTGGACTGGATGAATCATTATGTCCTCCTCCTTTAAAAGTAACTCTTAGGGTTCACTGTCACCACAATGTCCACAGTTGAGAAATTAAATCTCCTGCTGTTCCAAATCTAGTACCATTCACCCACTCTAAATGAATCTTAACTCAGCCCTATAAGACTATGACATATACTATTTTTTAACTTGTTCTAATGTAAGGGAAATAATTATAATTTAATCATACTGCCCAAGGCTACAGTGTGACACAGTTCCAGGAGCCACCATTCCCTTTGCTGTTATAGATTACCAATGACAAAAAAAAGTAACTAATTCAAACTAATGCCTATCGAAATGAGAACTCCAAGAAATCATCTAATAAAACATTTTTTAAAAATCTAGAAGTACCTTATAAAACTTGTGATGTATACATGCACAAAAGTTGCCATCAAATACTGACAATCAAATCTGTCCATTATCCCGCCATGTCCAGGAATGGTGTTTGCAAAATCCTTCAGAAAAAAACAAACATATTAGTAACTTTTCAAAAAAAATCACCTGCTGTAAAACTCCTATCTGTAAATGTCTCCTTAACATCACGGACTTGAAGGAAAATACTTTACTATTGGATTTTCCCACTAAATACAAACTTATTAGAACATGTCCAACAGATTAAAACTGCATCTTTGGAATATGTGCCCATGTTAGAATGACTACTGAATTGACCCACAGCTTTCAAATAACACTAATTAAATATTAATTAAATCTAGCACTAACTTTTTTTAGTTAATAAAACTTTTTCTAAATCAAAAATGCTATCGGCTATTACTAATCTAATCTTATAGCTGGGTCTTCCGTTTAATCAGAAACTATTTGGGGAGCTATTTTAGCATTGTTGACAGATATACAACTGGTTCTAGCTCATGTTTATCCTAATGGTTCTTACTCTGAAATAAATATTTTACTACTGTGATAAATATTTCTTTTTTTTATGTGTTGGGGTAAAAAGGAAATCAAAATAGATAGTTCATTTGGGACATGTTAGTCCATTAAATGGCCAAATTAAGGGAATGGTTAGTAAGCCTCTGCAGATTGACCCTGTATAGATCCATCCACACGTGTCAGGGCCCAGGAAATGGAAATGACTAATTGTCCTTCTCGTTTACTCAAGCAGCCTAAAAACCTCTAAAATGCAACAGCGATTATACCTTCATTTCAGACATGAAAAGAAACCTCACCATTCACCAAGAAACCTTGGATTGGAGACCATTCTAAACATAACATTTCTCTGTTTAAAACAACTATTGAAAAACTCTTTGGTTAATTTTTGCCAACACATTTCCTTCCTTCTCTTCCCTACTAACCCAAGCACAATAGAGCCGTGGTAACCCCATCCCGCTTTGCTGTTTGCAGCCTTTACAGGCCTCTCGTCTTGCATAGCTATTGCTACGGTTCTTTGTGGATGTGTATTATCTCCCCTAGTAGGTGGTGAGCATCATGAGAACAGGGACAACATCTTGTACACTTTTGCGTATTGCATTCCACCTAATCTAGTATCTTCCCCACTGCAAGTGCTCGCTGAGTTCGCGTATTTATTTCCCTGACCTCTGGGATCTGGCCACCACTCTGTAGTCTAACCGCCTACTCCCTACCATGGCCACAGTGTTCCTCTTCCCCTTCCAGCGGCTGATCTCCTCTACTCCTTTGCACTTGCTGGAACTCCCTTCCTTCGATTTCTCTGCAGGACTCATTCTCTTCCCTTCCTGATATCCCTGCTCAAATGCCACCTCCTCAGAGAAGCCCGCCCTGACCACCCCACCTTCAGTAGCCACTCTCTAACTCCCAATGGCAAACATTCAGTCTTAACTTAGTGAAGCCATGTGAGGAGAGTTAAGATAACAGGCCAAATATATCTCACTTTATGAGAATTTAAGTTAAACAAAACATAGGGCTAATTTTAAGTATCTGGAACAGGGTCAGCAAAATATGTCCCACAGACCAATTCCAGCCCACTACCTGTTTCTTGTAAGTACAGTTTTATTAGAACCCAGCCACACCCATTCATTGATGTATTGTCCACGGGGCTCTCACACTACAGTGGAAGACTTCAGAACTGAGCAGTTTGCAATATTGCTGCTATTAGCATATGATTTGGCCCTTTACAGAAAGAGTTTGCTGACCCTTGGTTCAGCAGAATGGACAGTTACATATCCAAAGGCTCTCTTGCACTTCCCTTCACTTGAGACTGTAACAGGACACTAAACTTAGACAATTCATAGCTGGATTCTTGGATGAACACTTGAAGGACCAAGATTCTGTGCCTGTCCCAGCATTAAGTGACACATGCCATTTCTAGAAAAGAGGGTGATATAACACTTTAAAATGTATTAACACGGCATGACCAAAACCTAACAAGAAAGAATATATACTCTGTGAGGCTGACACAAATAGGGTGGAAAGGTTTTTGCCCACGGGCTTAATGCGGGAGACCAAAAGAGAACCAAATTCCAACTATATTACATTCTCTAATTATATTCTGTAACACTGTAGCAAAGAATCTAAAACACACACCTTGATTTTGAAAGCTCTTTTGAATCCGCTGGCAAAGAATCCTCCAAATGGGCCAATCAAAGATGCAAATGTGGAAAGAGCAATGCTGTGTATCTGGAAAGGATACAAGCTTACTGTTTCCTAAAGAGGGAAAAAAACGGAGAGGGGTTGGGGCTAACTGCATGAAAAATGTATTCAAGCACGCCACCTAAACTCAGAGCCATTATATATAAACACTAAGTCAAAGCACATGCCATATTTTTGTTAATTTCACAAACTTTCAAGATCATAGGAAATAATAAATGTGTAAGCTCTCGTTACCACTCTGCTTATTCAGCCTGCACTCCCTATTCCCTCTGTAAGCGTACTGAAAGCGCCTGGTGTGCTAAAATCTGATAGGCTACTTTTCTAATTTGTCTAGAAACTTCTACATCACTTGGGTCATAGGCTTACCAAGAATCAGTTAATTTCTGACATTGTTTTTTACCAGTAGCACTCTGTTTTTGTAATTATATAATGTATTTTGTATTTGTATTTTATTTCACTTTAATGTTATATGACAAATGAGGGAAAAGTTGGTCTTTCTCTTAAAATTAAGTTAAATGCTGTGGAAACACCTGAAAATAAAATGCTTAAAAAGACTACCAAAATTAGCATCAGCAAGACAATTATAAAAGATTTGGGGAGGAAACCACAAAAATTGAGAATTCTGCAGTCAAATTACTTGTAAATTCTTAGTTCTTACTCCACTTTAAATAAACTGAAACTACAAATTGTAGAGAGTGCATAATGGGTGTGGTTTAAGAAAGATCACTAAGAACTCCAATCTTTGGACCTGTTCGCAAAGGAAAGGCCTTGCCCCAATCAAAGATTAGCAGTATCAAAGAGTTTTACAGCAGATAATAGATGGCTTGGACACTGAAAAAATTCTTGGAATCAATGTATTGAGCCCTCAAGTAGAGAAATAATTTGTTGGTTAACCTTCTTCTCAAAAATTAACTTTAGTTAAAAGTTAAATATTTCAGGGAATTCCCTGGAGGTCCAGTGATTAGGAGTTGGCGCTTTCACTGCCAGAGCCCAGGGTTCAATTCCTGGTCAGGGAACTAAGATCCCGCAAGCTGTGTAGCACGGCCAAATAAATAATAAACGTTTCAGATGCATTCATGTGTACACACACACACACACACAATTATTTGATTCCCCACTTTAACCAACCACCCACTAGTCCTAGTAGCATAGACAGCATGTCAACATCCTTCAAGGTTGCCTTTAAATGGCAGCAGTGTGCTTTTGGAAGGGAAACTGATTTTTAGAAACAGCAGCTTTCTGTAATAGTAAAAGTCTCCTAAAAATCAAGGAATTTTTGAGCTGGTGAATTTTAATTAAGTTTTAAATTGAGTCAATTTATACCAGTTACACGTGAAACTCATTATAACGTTTGATTTGTAGAAATCTAAGAGACATTTTAAAATGTTTTCAAGATAAATTACCACCAGTATTCAAACCATTAGGCAAGTAAGTTTCTAACAGACAACTGGTTTGTGATAGTAATATTAACTTTATATACAAAAAAGGGAAATCACAAGGGGATAGAATATATGATTGATGCCAAGCAGACAGTGATCTGTATTACAGACTTAAAAATTCTGCAGAAATCGATCTCTTGCAATAAATGAAGCTTAATCTTTGGGAGGGAGGATCCCCACCATGTTTATCTTACCTGTCTCAACAATGCCTTCAAAAAGGGAGGAAGTGAATAACTCTGAAGCTGGAAAAGTTCTGAGGGTTCACATTCTGTAACGAAGGAGTTTACATCACTTCGGTATTCCACTGGGCAGACAAAGTACTGGTATTTGGATAACACATAAGCGGCCTAAATAACAAAGCAAGCGTTCGTAAAACATTGAATGAAAATATCTGTATGTATGTATGTGTGCGTGTGTGTGCGTGCGCGTGTGTGTATATATATAAAATTTTTAAAATATATATATGTTATGTGTCAGAAAGGCCAGAAACAGAATGCCAAATTTTCCTCGCATTCACATCCTGCCATGTATTTTCAAAGTTAAATGACCATAACCGATGGAATAAAAGACTTTAAAAAGCCATTAGAAAACAAAAGTTTTTGGAAATCAGTATGATTATAATCTCAGTATAACCACAATAAAAAAGAGGGAAGGGGAAAGTGAGAAAAAGAAGCCGATTTGAACATTTAGACAAGCATTATAGCAAGGTTTTACTTTTTTTAAGAACACATTTAATGTCAGCAGAAGCTAACAATTATAAAGGTATGGGAGAGTACAGGACTAAAGTTTCTTGCATAAAGGTTATATTAATTTCATCAATTAAAAAATAAACCGTGATTCAAAATTACTAAGAAAACAGCACAGGTGAAAAACACCATTGTTCTTAACCAACCCAGACAATGTTGACTAAATTATTCTTTCCCTGGACACATCACTGCAATTTTTAAAACTAGCTGTCCTCAGCCATGGAAGAAGATACATAAAAACAAAATATCTTATTATAAATTTAAATTGCTAGACAATAGTTCATTTTCTTTCTTTTACAGACATTCACACCATTATACTGCTCAAAAATGGTTAATAGAAGTACAAATATGACACTAGAAATGGATATAAATTGATTTTGCTTCCAAACAACCAGTTACCTCAAAATTACTTATTAAAAAAAATATAAGCTCCCTCCTCCTTATTTCGTCATGCATTACATTCTTATAGGATAGCTCTTTATTTTCTTCCAATGATATGGCTGTTCTTGTAGTATTTCTAAATTGTCTTTAATGATACCAGATTCTTGTAGTAGTATTTAACTTAATAATCCCTTCTTCATAATGTATAATCATTGGACAGGACCAGATCCCTTTTCATTATTCTGTTCATCAGTTATTACCTCATTGATATTCTAACAAATAAACAATGGAATAATTTTTTTAATTCTATTGCAATTTTCATTGAGAATGAACTATACTGATAAACAGGAATTATGGTGGTTTTCCCCTCCAGCCTGGCCCATTTCCATTTATTTGTATATTTGCTCCCTCTCAAAGCTCTATGTTGTTATTAGTCACTCTATATTTGGCTATAGAATATATTCTAGAACTGTTAGGGACAAGATTCTTAAAAAATTAAACTTCCTGACAGTAATTTTTTTTGGTATATTTATCTTATATCCAGCCATTTTTCTGTACCTTTTTTGATTTCTCACAAGACACCTTTGAGTAAAAACCTAAATTCCATAATTGTACACTAATTTTTAAAACATTAACAATATCCATTATTCATAGCTAAAAGTAAACATCAATTATTTTTAACAAACTTTTTCTGTAAACTGGACTCACAGCAGTAAGCACCCACTAGCCCAAGCAGCTGGCATGTGTTAAAGAGACAGAACTCTTCAATATCATTTGCATTCTCTACTTTTATTCAAAGCCACCACCCCTCCCAGCACCTGTGCACCCACAAGGCAGAACAGCTGTTAGAAACTAGCAAAACACAACAGCCTAGCTTTATATGAGAATCAGCTGAGGGAGTTAATTGACCTGGGAGAGGGCTAGGACATAGGTGTTGTGTAAGCTCCCCAGGTGGTTCTAATATGAGGTTAGGATGAGAGTTACTGGGCTATAGAATACAGGCATACCTCGTTTTATTGCACGCACTTTATTGTGCTTCACAGGTACTGTGTTTTTCACAAATTGAAGGTCTATGGCAACCCTGCCTCAAACAAGTCTAATGGTACCATTTTTCCAACTGCAAGACTTCAGTGGAGGAAGTAACTACAGATGTGGTAAAATAGTAAGAGAATTAGAAGTGGAGCCTGAAGAGGGGAATGAATTGCTGCAATCTCATTATAAAATGTTCACGGCTGAGGAATTACTTCTTATGAATGAGTAAACAAAGTGGTTTCTTGAGATGAACTGTATTCCTGGTGAAGATGCTGTGAAGACTGTTGAAATGACAACAAAGGATTTAGAATATTACATAAACGTAGTTGGTAAAGCAGCTGCAGAGTTTGAGAGGGTTGACTCCAATTCTGAAAGAAGTTCTACTGAGCAGGGTAAAGTGCTATCAAACAGCCTTGCATGCTACAGAGAAATCCTTCATGAAAGAAGAGACGATCGATGTGGCAGACCTCCTTGCTGTCTTATTCAAGAGACTGCCTCAGCCACCCACCTTCAGCAACCACCACCCTGATCAGTCAGCAGCATCAACATCTGGGCAAGACCCCCGCTGGCAAAAAGATTATGACTCAGCGAAGGCTCAGATGAGGCTTAGCATTTTTTAGCCATAAAGTATTTAAAATTAAGGTATGTACACTGGTTTTTTTTAGACTTAATCTAGTACACACTTAATAGACTACAGTATAATGTAACTGTAACTTTTATATTCACTGGGAAACCAAAACATTCACGTGACTTGCATTATAGCAATACTCTCTTTATTGTGGTGGCCTGGAACTGAAGCTGCAATATCTCTGAGGTATGCCTGTGGATTCTGTCTAGTGGGCTTCAGTTAATACATTATTAGCATTTTCTGTTTTAATTCTTTTAGGTTCAGAATAGACTAATAAACTTGCTACCACTTTTCAAAATATAAATAAAATAAAAATCCTAGTGAAACTCACAATGAATCCAAAGATGACTGTGGAAAAGAAACCGCCAATGAATCCTTCCCAAGTCTTCTTAGGAGACAACTGAAAAAGGCCAAATAGAATTAGAAAGAGTTACTGCACTCACAAAACACACAGATACATATGTTCAATAAATTCCCATAATACTTTGTACCTCTCTCCTTCTTTTTTTCGTATTGGAAAGGCTTTGCAACCCTTTTTCCTTCAGTCCATGATGGTGATTTATTTGTGCAAATCTCTCTAGTAGAGTCGAACACATATTAGGCCTTCAGACATCCTACATAGTGTGAATATGTTTGTTTCTGTAAATAGCCTCAATTTGCTTTTTTCACTCAAAGGACTATAAACTCTATGCTAAAATAAATGTCCCGTGATGTTCATGCTTATATAAACCCCCAGGATAATGTAATAAGGATGAGATATATTCATTCATTCTAAGTATACATGGTCTGTGTTGACCTACTACTGATCAAAAATAGAATGAGTATAACAAAACATGGATTCTGCAGCACCCCAGATTTTCATATATTCCCAAATGCCAAGCTTACAACAGTCCTCTTTCTGAAATGGCAAAAAAGCTCCGTAGCCCTAGGTACAGTATTTGCATCACAAGTATGCACATATCCTCCCTCCTTTAGTCACTATATATGTCTTTCTCCATGAAGAAACATATTGGGCTTCTGAGAATACCGTTTGTTTCAGATTCCGGCTATTGTTTATTAGTCCATGGAGCATTCAGGGAGAGAAATCTGGAAGAAAGTCTAGAACTTGGTGAAGCAGGGGCAGGAGAAAAAGATTTAGGAGTAGACAGTGCTAACTGGCTGAGGCTCTCCGTAAGATAAGGACTCAGTACAGGGCTATGATCGTCAGGAGATCACTGACGGCCTCTGTGATATTCCTTTCAGTGGATCAATGGGAACAGAAGCCAAATAAATATCGGAGGGAAGTTTCTGAGATAGAAATGGGTGATATGCTAAACTACATGAGCTCTTGTCCTGAAGTTTATAAAGCACCAAGGCTTTCTTGACCAATCTGACAATTCCGCCATAGAGAAGTGACTGATATACACTGTCTCCTAGGATAGTTCAGTATTATTGTCATGAAGTAGGAGTTGACTCAAATTCAGAAGTGCCTGCTGATTATTTTAAAGGTAGCTTATCGAATTAAATTGACCCATATCATATTGATTTAGGGGTTAACTTGCTTAATTACATCTGCATATATTATACAACTAATCCAGCCTGGTAATTCACTAGAAATTGATGTTCAAAATCAGACAGTGAGATTCTTCTACAGCCTCTGAGGGCTCCTAAGCCAAAAACTTCTCAGCTGGTATAAAAGCCTTGACTACTTCACCACTTGCTCTTGTGCTGAAATAAGCTTTAGAAACTTTAGAAATGTATATAGCTTGCTGGCCAGTATCCCCACAGCTCAGCTTAATGCTGTGTGCTGGACTCCTATGTGGGCTTCCCCACATAGGATTCATTGGCGGTTTCTTTTCCACATTTAAGGAAGGTGTTTTTGAAGGACAGGCAGGCTGTCCATGCACTCCTCTAGGAATGATAAACTATCCTTACATCACTCTGAACAAAACAGGTTTTCTATCTGAACAATTGTCTCAGTCCCTCCATAAATGCCTTCATGTGATAACATCAAAATAGCCAATTAATGCATTTGTCAGAAAGTTATAAAAGACTTTGCCCAATATCTGAACTGAGTGAATCCTCTATGTAGCCCCAACGTGAAAGCTTTTTTATTTTTATTTTTAAAAGAAATCAGTTCTAGAAAAAGGTCTGTTTTTCCATGAGGAGTTGGTTTCTTTCTTTCTTTCCCAAGATGGGAACTGTATAAATTACTTCGTTTTCTTCTTTGCCTCCATTGACTGTAAACAGAACCAAATCTAAGGCAAAACCACATGGTCTCCTCGTGTACTTTCCTGTCACTTATCTTCACTTTTCCTTCTCACTTGCATCATTCATCAGTGTTTTATTGTAGTACCTCAAATTTTTTCTTAAAACAAATTTGGGTATAAAAGTCTTTCAGGGCTTCCCTGGTGGCACAGTGGTTGAGAGTCCACCTGCCGATGCAGGGGACACGGGTTCGTGCCCCGGTCCGGGAAGATCCCACATGCCGCGGAGCGGCTGGGCCCGTGAGCCATGGCCGCTGAGCCTGCACGTCCAGAGCCTGTGCTCTGCAACGGGAGAGGCCACAACAGTGAGAGGCCCGCGTACCACAAAAAAAAAAAGTCTTTCAAATGGACATGAGTATGTGACGATGGTATAATATACACTCTCAAACAATCTGGTGAAGGAGGAGATAAATGAGATGGCTTGAGAGGAAAGCAGAGTCAAGGACAGGCCTGTTTAGAGGGTTGCTGGGAAGCAGAATAAAGAACCGCAAGACAGCCAAGGGAAAGAAACCAGCAAAAAGATGACATGAGCCTTCACGGGAGAGGGGAAATGATCAAGGAGCCAAGAGACTATCTGATGAAGAACCAGACGGAATCACTGGGAAATACAGATCACTGCCTCTGCACTGTGGCTGCTGAGGGCAACTAAGGAAAATCAAAGCACCTCGGAAATCAAAAATGTGCAACAGCACCAAATGGTTGGGAATTTCTCCAGTGGCTAATCTTTTAGGTTATGGTCAGGGTTTGCTTGTGGTATTTTTCCATTACCTTAATTAATGGAGTTCTTCCAAAAAAAAATCCAAAAAGGTAAGCAGTTATGTCATTGCAAATAACACTTGATATTGGAACAAGGAACCTTAAAAAAAAAAAAAAAAAGAAAAAAGTCCATATGATTAAGTGGCAACTATTTCTACAGGTTATGACTCATAATGAACCAATGCAATAACCCTTTGGATTACATTGCAGCCTAGCCCAGAACATAGCACGTACTAAAAGATTAATTAACAGACACAATAAATACCAACCAAATTTGCCCATTTAGCAATTAAGCAGAGCAAAATCTATAAACATACGAGAAGAATACTGCTAATGAAAATATTAAATAATCAACTTAACTTTAAAATTAAACAATCAATTTCTATAGCTATGGACTTTCAAATTTCAGTTTTATGAGGAATGCCAACTAAAAACTCTCACCCGCCATCTGGCTCTACAAGGATTAGGTCACCGGCCACTGCAGTAGCTGACCTCCAACACACCCTGAAAGGAGTTCAGCAGGGAGATCAGGAATGCGGCACTGTGTGCTCTGGGAAACACTGGCAGAACAGGCCTTCAGAGAGTTAGATATTTTTTAGGAGAAGATTTTATGAGCCCCATTTCTTACCTCTTCTCATATCTAGAAAAGCACTAAAATCATTAACGGAGGCGTCTGCGTCTGCTCCCTGTGACCAGCAGCGACCTTCTGCCAAAATGTGTGCTTGATGCACGTGCCGACTTCACTAAAACCATGTATTACCGACCTCCCCTCCGACCTCTTGCAGCAGTTCCTCAGAGCTATCTGAGAGGCTGTTCTCCCAGGCTATAGTCCTCATTTGGCTCCAAATAAAACTTAACTCACGGGCCTCCCTGGTGGCGCAGTGGTTGAGAGTCCGCCTGCTGATGCAGGGGATACGGGTTCGTGCCCCGGTCTGGGAGGATCCCATATGCCGCGGAGCGGCTGGGCCCGTGAGCCATGGCCGCTGAGCCTGCGCATCCAGAGCCTGTGCTCCGCAACGGGAGAGGCCACAACAGTGAGAGGCCCGCGTACCGCAAAAAAAAAAAAAAAAAAAAAAACTTAACTCACAACGCTCACGTTGTGCATTTTTTTCAGTTGACAGGAACAAGTTACAATGGTATAGAGAATTTTTTAAAAACAGCCTTTCAAAAGAGAAACGAGTCATTTGTTCAGACAGTATAATCTGATAAACTTACACCAAGCTCTTAATACAAACTCTTTCAGGAAAAATTATCAGTTTTAATACTATCTTAGCCTGAAGTGGCATTAAAACCCTACTAACTGTACAGAACCTACTAATTTCAGTAACTGCCTCCCATCAACTAAAAGTCTGTATATGGAAGACTATCTTAAAATGATTCCAATTGTTTACACGCACATACATATCTTGGTTAAAAAAACACAAACCTGTCAAGGGAACAAATTTATCTTGAATAAACCCATCAATTATAGAAGATTTTAATTACTGTATTTTAAAAGAATGTGGAGAAAATATAGTCAGATTTCTTAAAATCTTAAGTTTTTCTCCACTCTTATTTTTAATTTATAATAATTGTTATAATTTAAGCTAATTTTTAACTGATAAAAATGCTTTCTGAATCTGCAACCCACTGCTTATATAGCAAGTCCAAATACCCGAAATCTGGACACCAACTCCTATTATAAAGGCAGAGTAGAACTTACCCAACTTTCACATTGTTTGCCGAAAAGCAAACTTTCCCTTTTTTCTTTTTTTTTTTTTGCATCCCACATAAACAATACACTCTTTTTAAATGCAATTCTTTGTTTTTTTAAAAAAAGTCATATTAAGGTGTAGTAACACCTGAAAATGTAATTAATTGTTTGGTGCTTTTATGAGGACTTCCTGCATTTTATTTGAAACCTGAATAAGGAAGTTTTCCAGTTGTTAACAAAGCATTTGTCTTCAGTTGTCAAACAGTAAGCAAAACTCAGTAAGCTATTTTAATGGAATAGAGCAAAAACAAATAGTACATTTTAGTAGAAATCTGTAAGATATTGTCCAATGTAAAAGAGCTTTAAAAGTGCTATGACTTAAATATAAAGCAGCATAATACTGTCCCCTTACCATATCATGCCTTCAAACAGATTTTGGATGACAAGATGTGACTGAGTAACTGTTATCAGTAAAGTGACATGAGTCCATGCGAACTGTTAACAGCACAACAATACAACAATTAGTGAACACAACGGATCAGTGCAGCCCATGAAGCAATTTTGAAACACAAATTTCTAGCATGACTGTTGGTCACATTTCATAAGATAAGGTCATATAAAATAAATGCCATTAGTAAATTACATTAATTTTAGTACCTACTGAGATGTGAAAACCATGAACACATTTAACAAAGTAACCTTAATTTATACACAAATGGAATGCTAATAATACTGAGATACACTACTAAGTTTAAAAAAGACATATTAAAAAATAAACCATAATCTTGAATCATGAGATTAAAATGATAATGAGAAGTTTATGGTGTTGCTGTGGCATTCAGATAGGAGCTAAAACTTTACTCTGGCTGCATTCTCTAGTTATTAGAAATGCTAAAAATGATTTTTCTCTGAGTTCACTATGGTACCATTTTCCCATAAAGAGTTATTTCTAACTTCAAATGATTCAAACCAGCAGGGATCAATTGCCCTTAAACTCAATCTTTTCATACTTGAAAGTTGATCTTCACAGCTCTGTGCAATGACAGTACTCCATTTCAAATTCTCAAAGTCCTCTGTGTTTCATCAATTCCATCTAGCCTGAGAGATGGCCACTTTAACTACTTTTAGCATCATTAGTATGAGCAAATTGTGAACAAAAAGCGCTAACATTTCTATGTACTAGTCTCATAATTTTTATTGGAAGTTATGACTTTTCAAAAATTCCTAGGATTTTGATTTATTCAAAATAAACCTATTTTCCATTTCAGCAAAAAATATATTATATTGGTTGGGTTTTTTTTTAAATTTTCATCTGCTTAAACAATCCAATTCTCTTCTACCCTGACTGCTTCCAAATGCATAAATGATTTTTTTCCAATAGGAACCATTTATATTTTCATAGCAGATTCTAGTATTTCTAATTTGTCTTGATGGTTTCTAGATTTTCACTGAGAATTTTACTCTTTCCTCTCAGGACCCCCAGAAATTAGAAATGTAAGAAATACTACAATTTCCCAGCTATGGTGCTCAGCAGGATGTCTTAATGGGAAAAAGCACAGCATGAAAAATAGGAAATATACCCCAAATCCAAAACAAGCCTTACTAATACATGAATTCACAGATCTAAATACTATATTTTGCATTTTACAGTCTTATAATTAGCTACCTTTTAAGGAAATAAGAGAAGGTTATCATGTACAATGATAAACTTCATAAAACACTGAACACTGTTCAATGATACACTGAATGAAATATCTTTGGCCACAAAGAATCATGTGACTGTATAACTAACCACAGCTGCAAAGAAAATGTAAGCTCTGTTCCCCTTATGCCCAGGCTAAGAGCAAGTAAACATAGCTACTTTCCATACAAAAAGATGGTAGATGTTTCCAAGACTTACTAACTGTTCAGGAGACTGTGGAAACACTTCAAATTTCTACAAATTTAGGGAGCCCAAATACTTGAATTTAATTTTATAGCCTTTGAAAATATTCAAAGAAAAAGTTTTTAGGAAAACTTTGGAAACAGTTAAAATTTTTAAATCCTCAAAAAATTTTCAACTTCAACTTTTTATATATAATAGTAATCCAAAATTCAAATATCCCTCACATTTAGGCAACTAGCAGATTAGATTATATCTTCTCACTACAGAAAAAAATAAAGGTGAAGGTTTTTATTACATATAGTGACTACAGAATAATGGTTAATACACACCATATAAAACTGCAGACGATAATGTTTCTTCACCAAGCTCAGCACAAACATGCAGAAACCTGTTCAAGAACAAAAAACATGGCTTGTTGTATATAATTTGTTACAAAGTTTAAGATTCACTGAGCTCATATAAGCCAAATTTCTATACCACACCTAGCTATAATTTAGCTACTCACTCATACACTCTCTCTCCTGCTCTTCTATTAAGCATTTTAAGTAAAAGTTTCTTGAGGGAAATGATCCTGTATTCTCCAAAATTCCTAATATAGTCCAGGCATAAATTCAATAAACATCTCCTGCATTAATTAAGTGAATTAATCCCTTGCTAATGTGTGGACATGGAAAAACAGATCCTGAATTTCAGTTCACTAAAATTTATTTGCTAGTCAATCCATCAAATGTCTGTGTAAAATGTTTCAATCTCTATATAATATAAAAATTAATAATAATTATTATGGCAGCTGACATCTACTGAACACTTACTATTTTCCAGGCTCTTGTCTAAGCATTTGATAAGCATTAACTCATTTAACCCTTCCAACCTTCCTATGATGTAGGTACCTATTATCATCTCCAATTTACAGATGAAGAAAAATACACAAAGGACTTCATTAATTTACTGGGGATCACGGGGCTAGAAAAGAGTTAAACCCTTAGATCCTAATAACTCTCAAGAGTCTCGTGGTTCCATAAACTATCATCAGCAAGATTCAGGTTAAGAGTGATTTGAAATTTCTCAGACCCATGTTATAATAATTACAGTAAAACATAATACTCTTAATAATTTCATGATGTACAAACAGTATTTGTGTTTCTGTTTATATCCTACAAATTTATTACCATAAAATTTTACTAAATAAAAATTCTACCTAATGAAATGAAATCTAATAATTATATACTAAATAATGGGAGGCAATATGAAGCACTTTTTGCCCAATATATCAGTAAAGTTCTAAATTATTTTTTTACAGAAGTAGATACTGGAAATGCATAAGCCAAGTTTAATTTCAGCTAAACAGCTACCCATGCATTCTATTCTGCAATATCTTTAGAGAGTTCTCTAAGATAGAAAACGAACTGTCCCCTAATCTATCCCATATGAAATAAGTACTAGACTTTGTATATCTAAGTTATACTTACCAAGGCAATTCTACCCACTAGAGTAAGCAAGGTTGATACTACTCTGACCAGAGCGAAGAATCAAACAGCAGCTGCTGGCAGCTATTTTTTGATGACCGATTTGTAATGTCAGTGTAAAGGATGATGATAAAGGAAGAGAATGCACACTGGCTCCCAGATCCTACCTCACCTCCTATTTGTCACCTATAGAATCTAACTGATTGAA
Source organism: Hyperoodon ampullatus (assembly GCF_949752795.1). NCBI lineage: Eukaryota > Metazoa > Chordata > Mammalia > Artiodactyla > Ziphiidae > Hyperoodon > Hyperoodon ampullatus. The sequence continues at coordinate 38,311,334 of NC_136914.1, forward strand.
CTGCAAAAGAAATATGGAAACATTCTCTGAGTAGAGGCAAACTGACAGCCATATGTCACTTTCTTGAGAAAAAGAAAGGAAGCAAGGTGGGGCAGGGGGAGATTAAAACATGGAATTCATGGCACTGAAATCACCAGTAGCATAAAAGACCTTTTTAAAAATCATTGCTTTTAAATTTCTCTTCAACAGCAGGTAGATTTATTTTTTGGCTTAAGGAATAATGAAATTTCTATGCTGCTTTATGCCATTGGTCCATGGTTAAAGGTGAATGTAGATTGGACTTGGTTCAAAGGCTAATGGGGTAAAAGCAAAGCAGAGGCAAGACAGATGCCTCTGGAACCTCCCCTTCTGTCCAAACGGACCTCTCTGGCTCTCCCAGCACAGCCTCGGGAACCTCTCAACATCATTAACTATGAATTACCTCTTCACAAATACTAGTACAACACGTTTGGTTTGTCTCTTTCTTGAAATTATATAATACCATTCACCCTTAAGCACTTCTTCAAATAAAATTACCAGCAGACTTATTCAATACTTTCCTAATGATGATTTTTATCCAGGACAGTCTTGGGAACTCACTTTTACCTGATCCAATTTCACTGTTAAATCAACCAGTAGCAATGCAGCTGTTTAGGGTGCTCTAATAAAGGATATAATTATCTGACTCCTAGAAACATTAAAATAATACAATTCTCTGAATGTGGAAGAAGAGGATGTAAAGTGTTTTCCTAGCATATCTAAGGTTAAGTATTATTTTCAAAGAAAAAGAATCCAAAAAAGAAACATAAGTTTACTTTTTCATTCACAACCATCTAGCTATGTGTATATTTTGTTTAACCGTGTAAAAATACATACATGCTATATTTCAATAAACCTCTGGAAAGGATAACTTTATATACATTTAGATCCGTAGTTTTACTTTTTCCCCAATTAACAAAGAACATTTGTACGGTTATATTTCTAATTAAAATCATAGGATTTGTTACAGTATTGTAAACAAAAGTATTCATTGAAAAAGTTTCCTAACATACAGTTCTTGATATATAATTATGTTTAGTTACGCTTAGTGATCACCATTTATATAAACAGCACTGTGCTGTCCATGCAATGATGTGTATATCCTGTTGCCCAGTATCAAGGAGTTCCCAGGTGGTTAGGGAGAGCCAGTTACCCAATAGATTACAGACAATTATATTCAAAAAGAACAAAAAAGAATGAGATGAGATTTCTAAAGCTGTCAGGAGAAGTGAAGGGAAAAAAAAGGCATTGAAAAGTCCAAAAGATAGGATAGAGGAAATTTCCGAAAAAAATGGACAATCAAAAAATATTTATGGAGCACTTCAGATGCACCAGACACAAGATACAAAAAAATGGATAAGACATTCATTCCACTCAAGGAGCTCATAATCTAGTTGAAGAGACAGGAAAATATAAAGAAATAATCAAGTTATTTTAAAAATTTCTTATTGGTGATTAACCAATTCAGTAAACACATGCATTCCTTAACTCAAAAAACAAACTAAGATGGACCCAGGATTAAATACTGGAGCTTACTGACTCATCCTTTACTCTTTCACATGGCTGTATTTTTCATTACACTTCCCTAACTAATCAAACTCCAAAACATTTCAAACATCATGTTCAACAAATTCAGAAGCACACTGCATTATGTGTGCCCATATTCAGCCACTAGAATACAACTGAGTTGTTTTAAAAAAGTTTGAACATGCACTGTAGAAATTCACACAAACCAACCATTATATTAGCTAAAATAGAGAAAAGTTTTCTCTTAATCTGCATGGTGAGTTTAAGGTATAGAACAAGACTGACGTGTATAGATTCTAATCATCTTAATTTAAAAACTGTAAGTGGTTCTGAAGATACAGTCCTTTATGAACAGTTGTTTGTGACATCTTTCAAAGATTTCATCAACATACTTTGAGATAAAAGATATTCAGGATATTTGGAAAAAAATTCTTAATCATGCATTAATTTTAGCTATAATTTCATCTTATATGTCCATTGATTTTTCTTGAATTCAAAGTATTATATTCAAGTCATAACTTACCCTTAAGGGTTTTTAAAAAGAAGTCAAAACAGTTAGCCATGCACAAATACAAGCAAAAACAAAACAAAACAAAACACAAACCACTAAACTTAATACGCCTTTAATATGCCTATCACTGGTTGGATAAAGAGATCTTAAGGTGATGATATTAAGGGTCCAACATCTTAAGCTTATTCACCCCATCATTACTAGACATGTAATCACATAGTTGCTCTGGTTTCTAAAGAGCCCCAAATCCAAGGCACCAAGATCTTTTTAAAATATATCCAGACTCTAGAGAAAATGTTGTTCCTATAATTTTCTTTTTGCTATCACTCAAATTCATTTTACAACAAAATTATCTAAGTGTCAGAATGACTTCCAGGTCCTAGTCAGTGAGTCATCTGGTATAATATTAAACAAGTCATTTAATGTGGTGGGCCTTGGTGAGTGGGTCAGACCTGGATATATATACATTTTATTTTAATAAAATTCAACTTCAATGAAAGAGCTTGTGTTGTCTCTGCTTTTTAAATCTGCTAAGACCTATAAAAGTGATTTGACCACTGCAGAACTAAAATTTGGACAGGACCCTTGGAATGCTGTTTAACGAGAAGAATTCCAGAGATTTTTATCAGCATAATTTGAGAGAAAGGTACAAATATCTCAACAGAGCACACTTTCTATTTCCTCACTCCTGTTTTAAAGTCTACCTTCATTTGCTAGACTAAGCTCATGAACGTTGCTAATCACTTCAAGAATCACCAGTAAGGCCTCAAGACCCAGCAACCAAAACACTGATGCTGAAAAAAAATCTCTCTAAAAAGCACTGTGTGTGGACGTGCATGTTCTCAGCCTCTTGATCATTCATCTAGTAAATGTGTATTGGGAACCTAAATGCCAGACCCTGTGCTAGGCACTGGAAATTAAAAAAACAAGAGAAACACAAAGTGAGTGCTTATGGTCGTTTAACAGGACCATATTTAGGACACGTGTAAAATGATAACAGATATAGAATACTATGAATAATTTATATTGGAAGTTTCATCTCTTATCCCAGCAGCTCCTAGCTTACTACAAAGTTGTGTTTTACAGAAACAGACTCACAGACATAAAAAACAAACTTACAGTTACCAAAGGGGAAAAGGGGTGGGGAAGGGATAAATTAGGATTTGGGGGTTAGCAGATGCAATCTATAAAATATATATAAAATAGATAAACAACAAGGGCCAACTGTATAACACAGGAACTATATTCAATACTCTGTAACAAACCAAAATGGAAAAGAACATGAAAAAGAATTTATATATGAATCACTTTGATGTACACCAGAAACTAACACAACACTGTAAATCAACTATACTTTAAAAAAAAAAAAAAAGTTTTGCTTTAAAAATACATTCGTAAGGGGCTTCCCTGGTGGCGCAGTGGTTGAGAGTCTGCCTGCCGATGCAGGGGACGCGGTTAATGCCCCGCTCCGGGAAGATCCCACATGCCACGGAGAGGCTGGGCCCGTGAGCCATGGCCGCTGAGCCTGCGTGTCTGGAGCCTGTGCTCCGCAACGGAGAGGCCACAGCAGTGAGAGGCCCGTGTACCGCAAAAAAGGAAAAAAAAAAAAAAAAAATTTGTAAGACTGTAATAATGTCAATATCCTGGTGTTATCTTACACTGTAATTTTTCAAAATATTACCATTGGTGGAAACTAGGCAAAGTGCATAAGGGATTCTCTATTATTTCTTAAAACTACATGGAAATACATAATTATCTCAACAAAAAGTACATTTCAAGCCAATAATTTGGGATACAAAAGCAATTTTTCATAGACTATCATAAATAGCAGTTGGTTTCTAAGTTCAGCCCACAGTATTTTAATTTTTTTTTTTTTAATTTTTTGGCGGTGCCATGCAGCATGTGGGATCTTAGTTCCCCAACCAGGGATTGAACACCCGCGCCCTGCAGTGGGAGCTTGGAGTCTTAACCACTGGACCACCAGGGAAGTCCCATAATTTTTTAAAATTTATAACCTACTTAGTGTTAAATATAAACCTCAGGCCAAGCCTACATTATATTTAGTATGAATTAGAGCAACAGGTTCCTATCTTGTCACCCTATTAAAGCTACCCAACTCATCCTTCATTTAATTACAGATCTGGTTATATCATCTCTTAGCTTAAAATCCTCCAGTGATTTTCCTGGAATAAAGCCCAAACTCTTCCCACAATACACAAAGCTTCTCAAGACGGGGCTCCTGCTTACCTCTGCAACCTTCACTGACTCTCACTGGTCCCGAACATGCCACCCTCTTTCGTTCTCAAGACTGTACAGCTGTTCCCTCCTCCTGGAATGCCCTTTCCTTCTGTCCACCTGGCAAACACCTGATTGTTCTTTGCTTCTCACGACACCTGTCATCTCTTCTTCAAGGTGTTCTATGGCCTTCCCACCCCAGCAAAGCAAGGCCCTCCTTCCCCTTCTTTATGCTCTTAGAGGTCCTTGTTCACATTCCAGCAATGAACTAGGGGACATGTGTCTCAGCAGTTGCAAGACCCTGGAAGGCATGCTACCAGCCTATTTCCCTTTGTATCCTCAACACCATGTACAGTACTGGCACTTGGAAAGCACTCAAATGTTTGTTGAAGGAACAACACTGATGAATTTCAATAAGCTTCCATGATTCTATAAAAAAGCAAGTGGTAAGCTATGTCCATGGTGGAAATCAGTTAGAAAAAAGAAGAAATACTGATTTTGCTTTATAAAAGTAGAGTCAGAAATTTTAGGGAATGAAGAAACAATGACTGAAAAGGGTTGGTTGGGAGGCTATCATGTATACAATGTTATAAAAAGAAACAAGAAAGAAAATAAATTACATTGTCTTTACCCCCTCAATTGAGAAGTTATTTTCAAGTATAAGTTAGAGCAAATGCAAAGCAAGGAAATAGTAGTTGCCTTATTTTCTGACATGCTACCCATCAGATTTTGCTGTATGCACATCAGCTGTAACTGCAGATATGGAAAAAGTGAGATAAGTTTAGATGTGCCAATATAAAACCACAAATAAGCTATATTAAGTGGGAAAAACAGGTGCAGGATGGTCTGCTCTCATTTGTGTACAAAAATGAGGGAAGGAGGATATAAACATATAAGCTTGAATACTCAAATAATGTCTGAATAGTGGTAGGAAGCCCCTGGAAAGAGTAAGTAAGGATCTGAGCGGGGAGGGAGATATCACGGAATACTCCTTTTCAGCCCGAATTTTTACTGTGGGAACGTATTATGTTTTCATTTTTAAAAACTAGTTTTAAAAAACCAACCTAGGTAAGGACTCTTGAGATGCTTGGCTTTTAGCACCCTCCCTATTCAGAACTCAGGCATGGTGCTGAGAGAGCCAAGCTCCATGGAGAGCCCACACTCGGGTGCCCGGGTCACCAGCCAGCACTAACCGTGCCCGTGAGAGTGAGCCACCATGGACGTCTAGCCCACTTAGGACACATATGACCAGCACTATCGCCATCTAACTGCAACTGGAGGGGAGGCCCTAAGTTAGAACTGCCCAGTGAAGCCCAGTCAATCCACAGGACCAGGAGAAAAAAATTAGCTGTTGTTTTAAGCCAAGGGAACAATAAAATACTAATCAAGGATTTCTGTTTTTAAATTGTTCATGTATTACATTTCTTTCTCTTCCGTCCTGGTAGCCCACTAAATTATGTTAGAAGAGATTAAGGCAAAAACCTACAGAGCAAAGAGAATTGAAGAAATGTCAAGGAAAAAAAGAAGAAAAATGGCTACAAAATTTGGAAGCTGGTAAACCAACTGGATGACTTTCAGCAGATCTGAGAAATCAGGGACAAGTAGAAGTATTTTCTAGAGAAAACTGAACAGGAAAGCTCACTGGAAGGCTAGGTTAAGGCTTGGGCTTCTAAACTAGAGGACTAAGTACCAGTCTACTACTAGTAAGTGGAACCCTAGCCAAAGCAGTCAATTGTGAGAACAGAACAAAGATATTATTAGAAATGTATGAACATAAAACATTTACCTTCTAAGCACATTTCATAGGAAACTATTAGAGGCTATGCTGCAGCAGAATGAGGGTGTTATCCTAGAAATTGGAAGACACAGGAAAAGCCAAATCATGAGGGGACAGCTGACAGCAGGCCTACAAGCAGCCAGTCCAAACAGGAACAGGAGCCCAGACATCCCTGGGATAAAGGTCACCAGGAAAAACGGGAACTAATCAACTCTCTGATTTCTGTGAACATCTGAAAAAATGACCAACAGACATGGGACAGACTCAAAAGGAAAATTAAGGATTCCTACACAGAAATTTATGAAGGTGGAAAAGAAAAGGTAAAGAGCAGCTATTAAGGGCAGGAAAAACAAAAAGTTGTAAAAGAATGGAAATGTAATCAAAGATACTATTTGGCTCTATAGGAAGTGATACTTTAGGTACCTATTTAATAATATAAATAATGACAATAAAAAACTGAGTATGGAAAAGGGAGAGGTTATTACAGGAAGTCAATAGATAATGCCTAAATAAATTAAGAAATAGGCATATTACTTAGAAAAATGAAAACAATCTGCAAGTGTTGGGGTGCAGGGTTATTGTTTACATTAACAATAACATTAGCAGATTCTTTTGACATTATCAGATTTTTTAACTAATGGACATATGTTAATGATTTATATTTTAATTAATCACAACTTTACTATTAAGTAATTATAAGAATAATTATATACGAAATAAAGTTATTGTTATTACAGACAGTTTTCTTGCTAATAAGAAGTCTTGCCAGTAAAAATATAGACTAAGAAGGTACAGTATGCTTCTCTCCTGTAATAGTAAAGAATCCATCCCAGAATTTACTTTACATTTAACAAAATGAATCAAACGTGTTTGTTTGATAAGAGAAACTATGCAAAATTTCTTTCTACCATGAAAAAAAAGTCACAGATGAGGTTTAATGAACATAAAATCAGAGTCAAGCATATTATTCTCCAAAATTTTAGCTGTTAGCAGTCATAATTAATCTCTCTAATAATCATGATTCTTCTAAACTGATGAGAATTTAAAATGAAATAACTACCTTAGAATGAATAACTTCTTTTGCCCTTGAAAGAACAAATACTTTTCAATATGTATTTCCAAAAATGGAGATATCTACATTCAATATCTATTTCCAAGAATGTATTTTAGACATATCATTTATAATTTAAAAAAATTAAGTAATGGACTGAGAAAACTGGACTTAACAAAAAACCTGAAAGTAAAATAGGAAATTTCTTTGGAAAATGTAGGTTCCCCTGCCCCAAAAATGATTCTCTGAAAATTACCAGTATCATTTCAGATTGTATTTCATTCTCTGGCTTCCTAGAATCAGAAATAAAATAGAGACCAAGACCTGCAGGGGTGTTTATTAAAATTGAACACCATGAAAAAGATCATAATTACTGAATATAAATGACATACTTTTAAAGGACTGGACATTCTTCCCCACATACTCTGTATATTTTTTTGTTTAATGAGAAATGGAAGTCATCCATATTGTATTCAGTTTCCAAAATTGTATTAACTGGAGAAGAATTTATTTATGAGAAACTCCTAACAGCTAAAACAGTGACTATTAAAAGCTAAAGTGAAAACTCACAAATAAATTTCATTTCCTCCTTTAAAAGTGGAAATAATGATAATGATAAATACTTAAATAGTACCAGGTACTGTTCTAAGTGCTTGACAAAGAAACTGAGGCACAGGTAAATTAATTAAATTTCCCAAGGTTTATTCAGCTAGTAAATGGTGGAACCAGGATTCATACTGGCAATCTGATTTTTAAACAGTACATATCTAAATCAATTTCTTAGAAATTTCTTTTATGATTGGTAAACTTTATTGGAAAAAAATCTATTAATTCTAATGTTATCCTAAATATCTGATTCTTAATCTAAAATCATAAAAACATGTGGCATAGCCTAATATAAACAAATATGTATATTATATATATATATATATATAAATGAATATATAATAAACCATGTCTGGAAAACTAAGTACCCTGAATAATTCTACCTGAAAACTCTATTTCCTAGGAACAAATAAAGCAATACATATGTGAATGTTTCTTTATAAATTATACTTGATAAATAACCCATATATTTAAAAGTGCCTTTAATATAATTTGTGAAGAAAATTTTCAAATATATGGAGTGACTATTAAGCAAGTACTTTTTTTTAAACCACCATTACAGAGTGACTAGTGCTTAAGACTGTGATGAAAGAAATAGCTTTACATATGAGACATTTTACAAAGAGAAGCTGGATTAAAATGTAACAAATAAAGGATGTTATAAATTTAAATAACAAATAAATATAAGCATGTAACATATATTGGCTACATATCAATAAAGACTTTTTTCCTTAACTTACCTGCCAGATAGAGGGCAAATGATATAAATCTGTGGTAGCGAATGAGGAACTGAAGTTGCTCTTCTCTTTGAACAAATGTAGCAAAATAATCAGCTACAGTCTCTCCATAGAAAAAGTAGTTTACACATAGTAGAAAGTACCTATAATATTAAAACAATTAGCTTCTTTAGATTTGAAATTTTTTTCCCCTCAAACTCAACAAAACTATTTTCTACAGTTTGATGATGACACAAAGTTCAAAACCAAGTCGAGAAGACCAGTTCATGATATATTCCACCAAAATGCTTTTTTTTCCTGTTTTAAACTTAATTTCAAACTTATCAGTCAACAAAAATTTACTGAATAGTTCATGCCTTTATTTAGCTCAATATCTAAATGCCAGAGACAGATAATTAGGAAACAATGTAGAAAATACTAGACATACACTCACTCTCTCTCATACACTCTCAGACACACACACACACAGCATTAAGTTTATAATGAAAATTCACTCCCAGCTACTCACAGGTCTAATGTTTTGTAAAGATCCTAAGCCAAATTCCCACCTGCCCTAGGGAAGATCAACAGGAAAAGAAAGTAGAGGTAATTTGACCTCTAACCTCCACCCTCCTGCCCTGCACACACTGGGGTCTTGCCCCCTCTTCTCAATGCTCCAGATGCACTCTAGTTGAACAGTGACTCAAAAAGGGTAGCTGTGGGGAACGGAGCTAGCAGCAGGCAAAAATCTCTGGGAAAAACTTTAAAAACTTGATAAATGGCCTGTCCTTTCTCCCAGTTCTGGTATATCTTTGTCCTCAGGGAGAAGCTGAACCCATGAGATTTTGCTGATGGGAGCATGTGTGAGCCAGAACAAAAGGCTGAGAAACACTGCCTTAGGGTTCCTCCTGGACTCCTCCTTAGAAGGGCAGAGTCCTAGGCAACCAGGAGGGCAGCAGAAGACGAAAGGGGTGGTTTCCCTCTGGTTCTCATGAATGGAATTACACCCCACTGCTCCCAAAGGGAAGTATTTTAATTTTTATCAGCTGTATTACCATTTTTCTCTCTCCTACAATGGAAACTGTGTCGCCTCTGTAAGGCTGTCACAGCCTACTCCAGCCACCAATCCAACTTTTTGGCCACTACTCCCTAATAAATATACACCTTCTGCTCAGGAGGGCCAGGAAGATCTCACCATCTGTGGCACATGCCTCTTCTGTCCCACATCTGAAACCTGATGGGTGATGCTTCCCCAACCCAGAACACTCTTCTCTAGCCAAAGCCTGTCTTTATTTCAAGTAACAGTTTCTCTCTCACCTTCTCCAAGAAGCCTCTACAATCACTGGAGCCCATCTTGACCTACCTTTTTCTTCCCCCTACACTTAAAATCAATCCTGCACGGTTTAGCTTTTAATTACTCTCCGACTACTTAATCTACCTAACACTCCCTGTACACACTGCCACTCATGAAGAAACTTTCCAGAAGGAAAAATTAAGTGTTAACAAAACCAAGAAACTGTTTTCAACTACCATAAACCCAAAAAGTGATTCGTTTGTTATAAGATACTGGCCCCTCTGGCTGATACTAATCAAACAACTATATTCAAAGACATGGCCTGTTAGGTTAATTATGAACTATCATATTATCATGTTTCATGTTCAAGGTCCTGATAACTAAGAAACCTAGAAAGTTTTAAAAATATATAAAGCTTTAAATATTAAAATTATTTGGTGATTTTTATGCAGTAATTTTACATGCATTTGTACATATACAATATTTCAGAGGCTGGTAACTGCCTTGAAATATTTAGCAGGGTGTCTTACGCACTGACCCCAGAGTCTTCCTCTTCCCTCTGACTACCCTCCTTGTTGCATGTCACAGGGCCCAGGGCCTGGAGGAGACCAAACCAGAAGCAGCAAAGGTGAGGTCATCCCTCCTCTCACTGCCCTGCCCCCTGCCCCCTGCCGGCATCCTGGGGCCTATGGGGGCTTTGGAGAAGGTGGGCCAGCCTGCAGGGGTGGGGATGGGAGGGGAGGAGGGAGACAGACATTCAGCTTGGGCTTTCCTGTCCTGAATAAACCACTGATCACTCAAAAAAAAAAAAGACCAAAACAGACAAAACAAAACAAAAAAACCCATAACTATTTTCATATCTCATCTTCAAGTCTTTGTAGAAATATCAAATTTTGTGTGTGGTCTCATATCAACTGAGGGGAAATAAGGCAAAAGATTACACATATTCATAACATTTTACAAAATGAAACTTTCTGTTAAAATTGTAATTATAGGGCTTCCCTGGTGGCGCAGTGGTTGAGAGTCCGCCCGCCGATGCGGGGGACGTGGGTTCGTGCCCCGGTCCGGGAGGATCCCACGTGCCGCGGAGCGGCTGGGCCCGTGAGCCTTGGCCGCTGAGCCTGCGCCTCCGGAGCCTGTGCTCCGCAACGGGAGAGGCCACAGCAGTGAGAGGCCCGCGTACCGCAAAAAAAAAAAAAAAAAAAAAAAAAAAAAAATTGTAATTATAAAGGATATAAAAATGTGTCGAATATAATGCTGAGGTTTTTAAAAAGAGCACAAGAATAGTGTTTATATTCAATTTAAATCAGGTATCTCTACAAAGAGTGAAAGATGAGATATGAAAATAGTTGTGTTGAAATGGGAGAGTTAAGGGTAATTTCCTTCTCTCAAAATTCAATTTCATTCTTTTAATTTATATTTCTTTAAAATCAATCTATAAGGTCAACCGTGTAGATACTGATTGATCAGGATACTTCCTTACAAACTTTAGAAAAGAATCAGATTTTCATATCTGAAACAGTTTTAAGTCACTTACCAGCTTAGTGTTCTAAACCAAGGTAGGTCATAAGAATGATAGACTCTGTAACCTATAGTGATAATTTCATGGAAGCATTTCACTTGGATGCCTAGAACCTGAAACCAAGAGAAAACATTAACATACATTTCTCAATATTTACATTTATGGTTAGTTATTTAATAAGTAGCTTGTTGTCACATGTATTTTAAAAATCTCCAGCCTACCCACTTTTAGTTAGTCTAAATATCAGCAGCAAGAATTCAATATTCAACTTCTCTATAATCAAGTGATATCCCAAAGAGGAAAGCAAAACAATGTTTTAGTCAAAAAGTTTGAGAGATCCTTCCCAGGGTAGGAGGTGGCATTGTAGTTTAGAGTTTGAGGGGTATAGTCTGATTGGGAACACAGCTGACTAGGCTTTATCCCTCATTACTGCTTCATTTCTTGTGGTTGTCCATCTCAAGATGGATGGTCTTTCTGTCCATTTGTTTCTTGAGTCATCCTAGGAAAATGATCATAAGTGAAAGTTTGCTTGTATATATTTTTAACCATACAACCTGGTAGTCTTGCGAAGGATAAAGATACTATCAGGACAAATAGCTAAAATATCTTTACCCAGTCACCCAGGGGTTTGGGCATGAGCTTTTCATTCTTCCCTCCATGCCAACTCTCCCATAGCCAGCTACACACATCTCTGATCAACCCAAGCAGTGCTTCCTTGACAAATTATAAGCAGCCTTCTACATCTGCAGCCCCGCTGGCCAGTCAAGTGAGTCCATGCAGTTCTGTCTGCATAGTGTCCAATACACATGCCTAGTAAATCGGTTTATATTCAAGAATCCCTTTTTGATGGTCTATGTAGCTGTCCTTCAAACTGCTAAATCCACCAATCTGGGTGAAGGTAATTTCTGAGACTGCAGCATCATATCCAATGTTTGGCTTAAGACAATTCCAAGACTCAAAGAGCAAATGGCAAGCTGATCACTCATCACCATAAACTAAGAGATTCAAACCTTTGTGAATATAGCAGACTAACTTTTTCAACCTCTAGAGAATATACCCAAGGGCTTGTTTTTGTACAACCCTGGAGTTAAGAATGGATTTTATATTTTTAAAGAGTTAAAAATAAAAAACAAAGATTATATGACAGACACATATGTGGCTCCTTAAAGCCTAAAATACAACAATATGGTCCTTTACAGAAAGAGCTAACCAAAGTCTGCCAAAGAATATACTTTGGGATTTCTTTTTGAGATCGCCACAAATCAGCTTTCCCAAACCTACTGCCCAGGATATTCTTAAGCTATTTTTCCCCACTATACCTAGTACATGTCCAATGACATACTTAAAAGAAGTAGTTGTGTCCCCTCAGCCATACAGTAAGAAAATATTATGCCAAACTATTACAAATAGTTCTTTTAAGAAAAACTCATAAATGTGTTATATTATAAACACAAGAGGAAATTTAAATACTGTCCTTCAAATAGCCTTTGTGTATAACATCAAGTCATTTTTTTAACAATAATAATCCAAGAATGGGGACAATGCTAGATGTTAAGATAAAATGGCAAAGTCATGCTATTTATAGAACCAAGGGCTTTTAGAATATCAAATGAACTGATGCTACTTCTATGAATACATTTGTTCAAGAGCAACCATTAGCACTATATATGGTGTTTCACTGAAAGAAGAAAAAAAGAATTTTTAATATCACACACATACATGTATATGGTTGTCACTTATAGCTTACCAGTAGAATATGGAACTGCTGGGAAAATAGAAAACAGGGAACTCAAAATAATAGACTAAGAACTGGGTGATCACACAGAAACTGATACGCCATGCCATCAATACTGGCAGCAATTCATTGGTAGGACACTGTTGGCCCGATTAATGTGTTATGAGCATTAAAAACAACAATCGATATGTAAATACCTACTCTGCTAGTTACTGAAGATTCAGAGAAATAATACAGGGTTTTTGTTCTCAAAGAGGCATAGTCTTTCAGGGAGAACACACACAACTACAATACCATGTGGAAACAGCCACATGGATATAAGCACAGGCAGACAAAAAACCTGTGGTAAGGGTGGGGATGGGCCCAGTTGGGGTGAAGGAGAAGGATGTACAGAGTCATGTACACAGGAGAGGAGGAGGACGTTAAGGGAACTACAAGTAGTCCAGAGCTGCTGGAACACAAAGCTGGGGTGAGAAGTAGAGAGAGATGAGTCTGGTCACAGCGCCACAGGAAACAGCATGAAAGGCTGCACAGAGGAGTTGGTGCCGATCATGAAAGGACATGATCAGACGTGAATGTCTGGGGATAACAGAGGTAGAAAGAACTGACTGGAGAAGCAGCAAGAGAAGAGACAGTAAGGCAGGCAAGATACCACCATCCAGATGAGTATGGATAAGTGCCAGAAGACGGTGGAGTATAAGGAATGAGAGACATCAAGGAGGTAGAACTGACTGGATTTGGTGCTTGAGGAAACTGGGGAGCTAAGGGAGAGAGGGGAACGCAGAACACCACCAGGGAAGGCTTGGAAAAGTAGATAGAGTTATGCAGAATGGCTGGCGATAGAACAGAAGTTCAGATTTAGATATGTTGAGCTGGAACTATGTGTTATCCAAATAAAAGTGCCTATTTTCACTCTGGGAATCTATTTGAAGAAAATAATCCTGCATATGAAAAAGCTTTATATTCTAATATGTTTAGGATAATTTTATTCACAATAAAGAAAAACCAGACTATAACCTGAACGTCTAAAAATAACACACTGCTCTAAATAACTTATGATGTACTACATTTCACTGAGTAGATGAAGGTATTAAAGCTGATGGCTATAAAGACCATGGAGCAACACAAAACATTCAATATTTAGTTTAAAAAGGATACAAAATTTTAGTCACACTATAATTACAATCATGGTTTTTAAAAGAAAAAAGATGAAAGGAAATACATCAAATGGCAGTATTAATTGAGTTGTGGTGGTTGATGATAGGGTTGGAATGATTTTTTTTAAATTATCTATTTTCCAAAGTAATTTCAATATACTTTTATGACTCTCACAATGGGAAAAAAAACTAATGCACTATTTAAAAATAAGTTAAATAGGGCTTCCCTGGTGGCGCAGTGGTTGAGAGTCTGCCTGCCAATGCAGGGGACACGGGTTCATGCCCCGGTCCGGGAAGATCCCACATGCCGCGGAGTGGCTGGGCCCGTGAGCCATGGCCGCTGAGCCTGCGCGTCCAGAGCCTGTGCTCCGCAACAGGAGAGGCCACAACAGTGAGAGGCCTGCGTACCGCAAAAAAAAATTAATAATAATAAAAAATAAAAATAAGTTAAATAATGTGAATTAAAACAGTTATTATAGGAGTTCCAGGAAGGGGTGGGGGAACCTCTTATATCTTTTATATGTTCACATCTACCTTTAAATCAAAATATGCTTTAGCAACTCCATCACTTAGAAAGTGTGATTCCAAGCTGTGACTGCAACAATTAAAGCACTATAAATAGAAGGTTGGAGGAAAAAAACTCCTTTTATTTTAAGGAATATGAGTATGAGTTCCATCTTAAAATAGTAACTATCATTTGCTAGAAGTAAGTTTTTAATAAAACTCTCTTGAATTCGTCAGGTTTTTTTTTTGTTTTGTTTTGTTTTGTTTTGCGGTACGTGGGTCTCTCACTGTCGTGGCCTCTCCCATTGCGGAGCACAGGCTCCGGATGCGCAGGCTCAGCGGCCATGGCTCACAGGCCCAGCCACTCCGTGGCATGTGGGATCCTCCTGGACCTGGGCACGAACCCAGGTCCCCTGCATTGGGAGGCGGACTCTCAACCACTGCGCCACCAGGGAAGCCCGAATTCGTCATTTTTGAGTGCTGATATTATAAGGCAAACGCAAACTAGGTACAATGTGTACTTCTCAAAATATAAATATAAATGACCTAGTCAGGGTTGTGAATGTAAATAATACCTTAAAACACATAAAGGTAGTATCAATTGAGTACCAAGTGTGTGTATATCCATCCATGTTCCCTTAACATAAACATCATAAATACAACTGAGATGGATGAAGACAAATAATAAAAAGGAGGGACACTGTACATATCCCCAAGAGCAGGCCCTCGCTGTTCACTGCTAAACCATGTTCAGCACCCAGGAAATGTGTGATGTTCGTCACCAATGTATTTCTCCTTCTTACTTCTATCACTTTGGGCTTCAAGTGTTTCATACTTCTTTAGATATAAAGGCTTTTATACACAGGGAATCCTTTGCTGTGAAAATCCTTCCTCCAAGGTCTCCCCTTCATCCCAGTGTATCCTACTCAACTTTCAAGATCGCAGTGCAGATGCTGGGCACTGGATAAAGTCTGGAAAGTCTCCTGGCTTCCCCCTTTGCTCTCATAGCATCCAATTCTTTTTTTCAAATGCTTACTGCAGTTTATGATTACATATCTGATCAGTTATTTAATATGTAGACAGTAAGCTCCATGAGGGCAGACACAGGTGCATTTTTCTCAGCATGACTGCATCATTCCCCAGAACTGCCTGGCATGTAGCAGGCATCCTGAAGCATGTGTTAAATGAATGAATTAAAAGCTGAAAAAATGTGTCTGACTTCATAACTTGTTGGGCTTCCCATATACAACAAAATCCCAAACTCCCAGAATGGCTTTTGCTTGCCTCTCTAGTCTCATCCCTAGACACTCTCCACATGTATAACTCACAAACCCCCCAACGGACCACAATCTCTCCTTACTACACCCCTGCCCCTGATATCCCCAACTTGGAATGCCCTCCCCCATCCAGTGCTTCTTTATGACTCAGCTTTCACATCACCTCCTCTGGAAGTCTTCCCTCATCTCTCTCTCAGACTGGATGAGGTCATTTTTTTACTGTGCTCTTCCAACAAGATCTATCATGGGGTTTATTCCACTCATTTACCACACCGTTTATTCATATGGTTACTTACATGTCTCTGCCATTAGAATGAGTCCCCTGAAGTCAGGGATCTAGCTAATAGTCATATATGTTGAAGTCGTGTGTGGTGTGTGTGTTTCTGTTCTACCTAATGCTTGGTGCAATGTCTGACACAAAGTTGTGTATCTACTGAATATCACGTATACTTGATACACACTGAAAGGCCAATTTGCAAATGGAAAAGATCAGTCCAGGTCATTTCATGAACCAGAAGATGCTTAAAGGAACTAAATTTGCTCTGTCAAGTCTTGAACCACCTTCTTTTTCATGACATGATCAAACTTACTTCAATATCAATGCTGAAAAACAACGCAAGAGACACTTGGGCAAACACTTACAAGAAGCATCAGCATAAAGGATCCCATATAGATGATCAGGAAAAACAATGAAATCATAGTTAGAGTAAGAATTCCACGAATCCACCAGTTTTTCCACCTAAAAAGGAAATATTTGTAGAGTTAGCATTAACGTGTTCTTAAATTTTTGTGTGTCGTTTCAGTAATGAGTTGCCAGACTTACAGGTTTCCCTTAACTATATTTTAGGAATCCCCGATACTTTACCTAATACAATAACAACAACGCAAACCAACCAAACAAACCAATAGCATTCACTCACTCACTGAGAGCTAAAGGAAATGTAAAAATTCTGTTAGCCGAAGAAAAAAACTAGTTTTTGCTCCATGTGAACGAGGATGAATCGCGAGGCTGGGAGGTGAGCTGGCCAACGCAGGTGTGCGCACGTTCCGCCCGGGGCCACTCAGGTGGGAAGGAGGAGCCAGGTGCACAGCCCTCCCAAAGGGCGTCTGTCCTTCCGTGTGGTGGATAAAAAGAGTATGGATTTTAAGGTGGTGTAGAACAGAGAGCATGGCCTTGCAGTGAGAAAAAGTAAAGAAAGGACAATGCGGAACTGTAACTGGAGAGCACCGCAATTTCAGGGAAATGAGGAAGGTGTGGGGAGGTCCGTCATTGAGGGCAAGGCCAGACGGAAGGTCAGTTCTTTCTGTTGCTCAGCGTGTGCTGCCTGCTTTCCTGCGGGACAGAGCCTTTCGTAGAAAAGTATTCTCTTCCCTTGGGCCTCTGCTGGTGCTTAGAGCACAGATTCCCTGAGGCACACCTGGCTGGTCCCCGGTAGACTGAGACTTGACCTCCTCGACCCTCTGCTGTCAGTAGGGGCCTGGGGAGCCCATCTGCCTGCCCCCCATCACCGCAGGAGCCTCACACTTCACCCCCAGTGTACCTTACAAATATTTTCACTCTTTATGTGGCTACGTCATAAGAAATGTCAGCAGCCACTGTATGAAACACCTCAGATCGTTCTAACAACACCTATAGAAGCATGATGCTTTCTGAATCTAAAACTGCTGCCCTCTGAGTTTATTCATTCTACACTCATTTTACTCACAGTAAAGTTTTTAAATAATTTTCTGATTTCTATTAATTCAAATGCTAACATTTAAAATATATCACAAGAGATTTTGACCCAACGTATAGTAACATATATGCACTGTATTCTAAGCACAAGCCCTCGTTCTCCTCTCTGTAACAGAAATATTAGCTGATTTCATCCATTTATCGAATACTGATTACACTCCCTGCTTTCAATCACTCTCCTATATAGCCTAGATACCCCTAACTACTCTTCCTCAAATATCCCTTTGATCATGTCCTTTCTGCACACAAGACCTAAAATGCCAACATTAAGTCCAAACTCTTTTATATAGTTTCCAAGGTTTTTCACAAGGTGGTCAAATTGTACTTACCCAACTTTCTTTCCCTCTACTGTTTAGTTAAGTATGTAGACTCATACATTTTTCATGAGACGGTAAGCTTTGGGGCTGAACTGAAATGAATGCAGAATCAAAAATGCTCCAGCTGAAAGGTTCTATTTGACTTAATAGAACGATCTCTTTGAGGATGAATGAATGGATTAGGAAACTGGGCTAGGTCGCACAGCTAGTCAGAGGTACATAAAGGACCATAAGCCAGCCTCCTGGTAATAATCCTGTCTTCCTTGCACGAACCTCAGAAATGTACTTAGCCCTCCTTCATAACTGATTCTCAGATTCAGAATTACTGAGAACCTCTTCTAGAGAAGAGGACACTACCCAAGTGTCAGAAATCAGTCCTTGGTGGGAGTTGAAAGGTCCAAGTGTACCTCTAATGTTAAAGGGCTGGCTCTGAACGGCAGGCAGAGAACGGTAGCTTCTGAGAACCAGAGATTTAAACAAAGACCTACTCTCTTTTATTATACAGATGTCACTCCAGCCAGAAAAATTCCCCTCCCCAACAAGATCAAAGACTTAATTGCCTTATTTTAATTTAAATGACTCCCCAAATCTCCCAAGAATACTTAACACAAAGTTAAGCACATAAAAGCACATACTTAAACTTAATATATATATCCATTGATACAGTAACCCAATGTTATCTCTCAGGGGAGAAGCACTGAATTCAAAACAGAGCATTGATAGGCAAAAAAATATGTACCATTGTTACTAAAATCCAGAGGAAAGTCTGGTTCCGAATTCAAAATTCTTGATTTCCTTTACCATGCCACCATGATCACATTAGAGAAAGCCTTAATTTTGAGTCCAAGTCATCACCTCACAGATTGTTTTAGGTAAAGGAACTCAGAATCAGTAGAGAAATCCATTCAAGTCTCATGTTTCCAGGACCTATATGAGCTAGAAATGAAATTTCTAAAAAGTATATAATTAAGCAGTGTCCTTTAAAGTGATTATCTAAAGTGGTTACACATTTATTGCTCAAATCAGTTATGTGATGCACAATGTCTTACTGTTACTAAGGGGTTAGTATTCTTAAGGGGTTTTTATTTCAAAAGTAATAAAAATTTATTTTCTTTTTTTTTTCTTTTTGGCCACGCCACACAGCATGTGGGATCCTAGTTCCTCCACCAGGGATCGAACCCATGCCCCTTGCAGTGGAAATGCGGAGTTTTAACCACTGGACCCCTGCGGAAGTCCCAAAAGTAATAAAATTTAAAAAAAAAATTTTCCTAGTGGTACAAGCATAATGAGAAAGACCTAGGTTGACAAGGCAGTTCACCTGAGCCAAGAATTAGGGCACAGAGGCACTCTTCAAGAACAAACAAGAACTTGGTGGGCCATGTAGCAAAGAGCAGGAGTTTTGAGAAAGTCCATCTACCAGCCTTAGAAGGAAGTTGACAGGACGTGTGCAGGTTCCCAGGGAGAAGGAAGATGGCATTATAGAGTACAAGAGCACCAGCAAGACTACGCCTGGGTATTTCCACGGTTTCTCAACCTTCACTAGTAACATTTGAGCCAGATCATTCTTTGTTGTGAAGAGTTGTTCTGTGTACTGTAGGATCTTCCCTGGCCTCTACCTACTAAGTGCCAGCAGCACCATCTCTTATTGCGACAACCTAAAATGTCTCCAGACACTGCCAAATGTTCAGTGGTTGGGGGAAGGTACAAAATCCAAGGCATTGCCCCTTCCAGAGAGAACTACTAAGTTAGACTCATTGCTGAAGAAGCTCTTTACTAAAGGATAGAGCCAGACTTCACTGGCTAATGAATATTCATTTCCACAGACCCATACACGGGTCAAGAAACAGACTGGGACAACTGCCAAGTGACTGAAGACCTTTCACGCTCTTTCCAATTTCAATGGCTTATGCTCTTTTTGGCATTATATATTAGAGCCTTAGAAATAAACATAAATCTTGACCAAGGAATTTCACTTTTAAAATTTTATACTAAGAAAATAATTATTGATGCTAAATAAAAGTTATCTATAAAGAAATATATTTAAAGCAGAGTTGGTTTTAATTGTGAAAATTTAGAAATTGGCTAAATGTCTAGCAATAGCTGTTTAAATTAAGTAAGTTGAACTATAGCTGTACAAAGGAATATATCATACAGCCATTAAAATATTTACACATATTTAAGGATGTTGTTCCTAATACCATGGAATGAAAATGAAAATAGCAAGGCAGAAAACAGTACAATGCTATTTTTACATTACACACACAGGCACACACATGCACACAATGCAAAAAACAAAAAAGTTTCAAAGATAAACATCACAGTATTTTAAATATTAATGTCTTGGTAGGAGGATTATAGGGTTTTCTTCGGCAAACCATGTACATTCCTTATGTAATTAGTATTTTTAATCCTATGCATCTACAATTTCTAAATCTTTGCAAGGCATACTATTTGGGGTATTAAATAAAAAGAGGCTAAAATGTGTAAAATGTAGATTTTAAAACATTTATTTAATCTTTACAGATAAGTTTCTCGAAAAGATTGAAACTAGTCATATATTATCTGCTGTTAAAACCAATTCTTTCATAAACAGAGCACAATGCCTAGGTTCAGAATGTGGCTCTATCACTTGCTAGCTACACGACCCTTGATATAAAACATTTCTGTGCTTCAGTTTCTCCATTTATACAGTTACAGGGTTGCTGTGAGAATAAATTAGTCAACACATATAAAGTGCTTGGAGCAGCACCTAGCAAATATACATGCTCAATAAATACCAGCTACTACTACTTGCCATTGTTGCTTTATGCCAGGAAAAAAAAAATTATTAAGGAAAATCTTGTTATGAATGACACACAGTAATCCAGCATTATTCTTACATAACATCAATATGAAAAAAAATCCAGATCTGAGAAAGACCAGGTGAGATTTTTAAAAAAAAGGTACATCTGTGAACTAGATCATGAAAACAACTGGGAACAAGAACTACTAAAATGATAACCATGCTTTTAATAATGGACAGCAAAAATGTATTCTACTGGCTAAAAAATATGAAAACTCTGTTCTGAACCAATTTATTCTACTATGATCATCCTCTAGGAAATTAAAAATCAGAAAAGCTCACATTACATTTACTAGATATGACTAAATCAGTATTTTTCAAACTCCAATTTATAACCCATGGGTAGTAAAATCAATTTAGTAATCCAGCGTATTTTTGTTCAAAAACATAGAACAGCTATCAAAAATAAAAGAAATCAGAGAGCATCACACATAGCAATGGGAAGAATTGCTTTATAACATTTTTACAGCAGTTAAAATATACATTTGTGTGTCTCTTGGGCATGGTGTAAAATGGACCTCTTACTGTGTGTAACAGTATTTAAAACTTGTAAAAAGAGTGTTCTGTACCAATACTTAAGGTTTCATATGTTAATCTGGATAAAATATTATATTTATTTTGTTTTTATAAATTTTATAATTCATATTACAAAGAATACAATGGAGGGCAATATAAAATTAGCTGAAATTGGGTGGTTATTAAACATTTTAAAGTATAGCACAAATATAAAATGGTAAAGGGTTGTAGAGTTTTGGATTTTAAACTCTGTTAAAAGGGAAAAAAATACCTATATCCATCTGGCATTTGAAAAACAGGGAACAGAGAATATAGAATTTTCTTTTTTAGATGTTCCGATACCAGAAAAGGCAACCTGCTTTGGTAAATGGGTCACTGGCTTCAGAAACCTGGCAGACAAGGGCAGAAATGCCAGGTCCACAACTTGCTAGCTCTGTAACCTTCACCAGTTAAACTCTCAGACTTGGTTTTCCCACACTTAAGATTTTAAGGATGAACGAAAGGATGTACATCAAGCCTCTAATAGTGTGCTCATATATGGTGAAAAAGTGTAAAGCCTCCTCTCATAGCTCTAAAACTCACCAAAAGTGAAATTTATTACATTGGACATGGTCCAGGATAACCTCACAGCTTATCTTGTGTACCCATTAGATTCATCTTCAACCAACCATACCTTGAAGACAAACCAGATAGAGCTTTCTTGAGGATCTCAGGGGTTCTATCTGAGGATGGTGGAATTTCTGGAATATCAGAATCTGTTCTGGAATCCAAATCTCCATATCTGTCATCAATATCTGTTTCCTAAAGTTAAAGAAAAAAGAAAATCACTTTTCAAAATAAAAGGAAGAAAAAGCACATCCTTGCCAATGTATTTATTTATTGCTCAGTGTGCCAACTCTCCTTTATATAACTTAAAACAAAAAAATAACTATTAACTTATCTTGAATATCCAAGCATTGTTGTACATCCTAGTTAGAAAAGTTTGATTATCTTTGCTAAAGTCTATCAATATAAAGGATTAATTTAAACAAAAGACACAAAAAGAAACTCCTATATTATCTAAATCAGAAATTTTCCACAGAATCAAACATTTATTGTTTTTCTACTTAACAGAGAATACAGTGTTAATGCCACATAGATTCTGATCAACTGTACATAGTCTCTTTTTTTATTTGATTACAATCAAAGCATCAACAAGAGGAATGTCTTACACTGGCATAGCATTTTAGATAGATAGATAGATAGATAGAGAAGACGAATCCAGCCTCTGTACCCTGACCCTGTGTTAAATCTCAGAGAGTTTTGGGTGAAGTAGAAAAGAATAGTTCTATTGCTTTGCCAGGCAAAGGGGGCCACAGTGGGCTAATGCCCTCAAAACCCATGTGTCCCAACTTGGAGAGGGTAGTGAGAGGTTTTATAGTAATGGGGTGTGATCAGCTTGTGGACATTCTTCTGATTGGTTGGTTGGTGATGCGGTAAGTAGAAGTCAGCATCATCAACCTTAAGGTTCCAACTGGTCTGGGGTCTACGTGCTTGTGGGAAGCATACCATCATTAATTATTAACTCTTCCCATCTGGAGGGGGTTTCATTATCTGCAAAACAGCTCAAAGATATTGTTGTGTGTATCTGTTGATGGGGAACCAGGACCTTGCCCCAAGGCTGCATTACTGTTTCTCTTGACTGTTTCTCCCTTGTCTCACATCCCCTCTGTTCCCTAATTAACAACTGCTTGAATCTGCCCATTGGAACTCAGAGAAGGTCATGGAGGCTGAATGAAGGCTATTTTCTGCAATCAGAGAAATGGGGGGACACAGAAAGTCTTTGTGCCCAAGAGCCCCACAGGGCCCTGCTTGGTAACAACCCCCCCTTTTCTTTGATACTCCTCAATCTTGAGAACAGATATTGGACAAGGAAGGGAATAACTGTTTTGGATAGAGACATTAATCATAAACTCAGCAGAGGAACTCGGTTTCAGGGGACTTGGTTTTAATCTCCCTTTTTTAACTTTCCCTGAATCTTTTAGGGAATAGGGTGACAACCACTCTGGCTACTTCCAGCTGAAATGGGGCATAGTCCTGCCTCAATTTGGGACACCGAGTTGGAAATATTACTGAGTTCCAAGTCCTGGATCTGAGTTTAGTATGATTAAGGTCTCAATCCCCTGGGAATTTAAGCCTGAAACCCAGTCTGGACCTGGCTCTTTAAGGGAGACTTGTAGCCAGGTAGCCAGTTGTCTAATTTTATCTAACTAGGTTTTAACTTCTGATATGGTATTCAGACATATATAACAGGAGCCATTGGCCATTAAATATGTCTCCTCTTTCGTTGTTAATATCTGATCTAAAGCAATTTTATTGTCTAAAAAGTTTAATAGTTACAAGAGGATACCTTGAAACCATAAGGTTGCAGTTACCAGTGGACACTGTTTTGAGATTGGCTGGTGCCATCCCCTAGGTCTGACACAGCTCAGAAAATTCGAGTTCTCAGCAATACAGGAGCATGTCTGAAATCACATCCATATGTCTGAACCAACAGCTACTCCATTTTGACTTTCAGTTGCATTTCTCTTCTTAATGGCCAAAGCAGATATCACCGTTAATGATTTCAGTGCTTTTCTAGATATGAGAAGATGCCAAGAATTTGGGCTCATAAAATCTTCTGAAAATATCTGACTATCTAAAGCCCTGTTCTGCCAGTTTTTCTCAGAGCAGGGTGCCTCATTCCTGATCTCCACCCTGAATTCCTTTCAGGAGGTGTTGAAGGTCAGTGGCCACAGTGGCCATTGACCTAATTCTTGCAGAGGCAGATGGCAACTTGCAGTTGGCAGAGCCCCTTCAGGATCATAAACTTGACCATGGTTTGGGGGGCATTTCATGACCATTTTGTCCCACTGTGCTAGGAATGCTCATTCCCAGGTCTGGCAAAGATTTCGCTGATAGACCACTCAATGTGCTATTACTTACTGGACTAGGCCTTACTAGTAACCAAAAGTCTCTGGGCCACCTGTCTTACTAGTTTCTTATGGTCCAGGAAACTATTCCCTCTTGTTGCTTCTTCCCATATCTAGAGTTACACTATTACAGTCATTGATCTCATATGGAACTATACATCATCATTTTATCAGAGGCTCAGTCACACATTTGGTAATGCAAGAAACAACAATTTTGCAAAACAGGCAATATAAAAAACAATATAGCTAGCAGATTAGTAAGGTCATAATTCAGAATATAAGTTAAGAACTTCCATTAGGTGCAGCCCAGTATATCCCAGGTCTTCTGACTTAGTCTGTTCTGTACGAATCCTTTTCTTTAAGGGAAATTATATATTGGCATTGTCCATAAGGCACCCAGCCCAGTTTCCTAGTGTTACTAGTCTGGTTATCCCTAGTATGGGTTTAATTGTCCCCAACATAAGTGACCCTTTAAATTTGAATGAACATAACCTGGCGTTAATCTTCTGGTTGTAGATCATGGAGCATCTGATCTTTATCCAAAGACTGATTACAAAGTTAGGCTTCAGAAACAAACTTAGAGTGTTCTTCTAATAATTTAATTAAATTTTGGAACAATATAACAATAACCACAAGGAACTATGTGGGAAGTGAGTCTTGGTAAGCACAGACATTAATTAACAAAACTAGAATTTAATATTCAGTGAAACATAATTTTTTTCTAAAATTGCCCTCATGTTCATCAAGTACAGCCAAGACTAATTTGTTTCTAAAATAAGATTGGTCCATTGACCACATAGGTTTTTCCACATTGACTCTGGTGTAATTCCTCAGAAGAAGTCTCAGACTAAATTTCCAAAAGGCCTCTCAAGGCCAGGAAAGCCACATCAAAGGCCTGCCATCAGATTTTGCCTAGGTGGATTTCTCTCTTTTAGAGGTCCCCAAAATATCAAGATTTCTGCACATGCCAGGAGACAGTTTTTCTCATTCGCCTGATAAGGCTGCTCAGAACCCAAGAGTCTCCAATTTTTGAAGGGAACAGGCAGAGGGAAAAGAAAAATATCTCAATTTTACTCACAGAGGTGTAATTTACCAAATTGTTGCAAATCATAACCAACTTGAGGGGAAGTTTTTTTCCTATATCTGGAAAACACAGATCAAAGCCAGTAACATTTCAGACAAAACTCATAAAAATTATAACCATATTCACCAGTTCATTTAGTAACCAATCCTCTTGTTAACTTTTTATGAAACCGTCAAGTTTTCCCTTAGGATTTTTTTTTTTTAATTTCTTACCCAGTTTCCCAGTACAACCTGAGATTTATCAAAATACAATAATAACTGTCTACAAATCATAGAGACTTAAAAAGTCATGGTTAAATATTTGATCACAATGGGATTGACAAAAGAAACTTAGTTATTGCTGTAACGTGCAACATTTTAAAATAACTAGAATTATGACTGATAACATTTCACAAGGACATACTAGATTTTTAGGAATGCCATGTAATTTAGCATACTAATTAAATATTTCTCTCTGAGATGCCTCGGCCTTCTAAAGCATCTTAACGTTAGCTGGAGGTTGAAAGAACTTTTAGAATCTGTCAAACAATACTTATTTCATTTAACCAAAGTGAAGAGACTTCAAAAGCAAATATAGATCACTTAAAGGCAAAGAAACTCACGGGCTGTTGTCAAAAGCAGTATTCTAAGAAAACTTTGAAGGGAGAAACCGAATTTGAATCTGGTCTTGCCCTAGCCCACTCCCAACAAAATCCATCTACCCAGCTAGATTTAATAATCCAATCTTAGAAAATCCTGACCATGCACAATTCTAAAAACATGTGCTTTCTTACGGAGAATATCCCAGGGTGGCACCAAATACCTTTAGATTCCTAAATACCTTTAGTCTCTCTCTGCCAAGGGAAGCCAACGTTCACTAATTAATGTTTCAGTATCTTAATATTTTATTTGGAAATGACCTACCTATTCAATAAACTTCCATCATTTAACTTAACTCTAAATTTTTAAGCTACCAAGCAGCTGAAAAGATTATTCTTAAGTACACATTCCTAAAACAATTATTCCTAAGGAGTTTTACCCAAAAGCTCTTATCTCACTTGCATTACTTAACATTGATAACTCTAAAGAAATGTCTATGTTAATAAAACCAACAAGCTTAAGCCACCTTCAATAGCAAATATCAGTTCAGTACTGAATATTCCCCAGATCATATGGTCCTAAAATTTTATCTTGGCCATTTTCTACCCATTTAGATTTAATTTGTAAGTGCTTAATTTTAAGTGAATTAAATAGAGCTCATTTACAAGTTAACTTTTACATAAAGACAACCAGAAATCTCAGTTTTTCCGCTTGATTTTAAAAAGGCTTCCCCCTCTGCCCCCCCACCTTTTTTTTTTTTTTTTTCCTAGAGATAGTCTAGATAAGATAAGTATTCGTGAGGGTCTGGGCACAGGGAGAGAAATACCAATTCCCTTTTCATGGGAGCATAGTTGAAGGTCTGGCAGTTTTGTAACAATACCCTGGGGGGCAGGGGGGCCGTTACAAGATGGAACAGAACTCTGGTTATGCATAACAAGGCTTGTCCCAAAGGGAAAAGCCCAACCAGCATTCCGCCACAGGCAAAGCCTGACACAACAGGGAAGGATTCCCTGGTATTGTCTCATGTGAGCCCTGTTATTTAGCAAAGACGTCTCGACTGGTCAATATAAGTACTGACACACATACATACAAACAACAAACACAGTCCCACAAACAAAAGATCAGACAAGGTGTAGCCCAAAGATTCCATTTCTACTCCCAGACTGAGAACTCAAAATGGCTCGCAATGATTGGGTAGAATTTTCCCATCCTGTGCAAGCCTGAGTGGCTTACCCCAAAACAATATCCCCCAAAACACAAACAACAGATAAACTACGGCCACACAGACAGAATATCAGAGGAGGTATAGTTTAAAAATTCCACTTCCACTCCCAGAGAAAGGCTTCCAAATAGACTGGGTCAGTTCTTGAAAGAGAACAAACCCAGAGTTGGCTCTCAGGGAGCCCAGAGTGGCTAGCCCAGATGGAGTGGAGAGAATTCCCAGCCTTTCCATTCCTGTGACAAAACAATTCTACCTGAAGAATAGTATAATAATTTAGGCCACCATGCAAAGGCCACCTCTCCTCACTTTTAAGAATATACTTTGGCCAAACAGAATTACAATAGAACCTTATTCTTTTTAGTCATAGATTCATAGTTATAGGTCGACCAATCTGCCAAAATTTTCCCAGGGGGCTATCAGATGGAATACAAGAAGAAGCGCTTCCCATGTTGAGTCGAATTAAACAGCCGTGCACAAGAAATGGAAAGCAAAACCAGAATCCTCACCAGCCAAACAGAAGCCACACACACACACACAAAAACAAACAGCCCAAGGCTCAAACTGTCTTCCAACTCCCACTAACCCGGTGGCCTTGGATCTTCCTAATGGAAAAATCCCCAAACAGGAACCAGAGGTTCACCAAACAGACCAAACCAAGTGGCCTCAGCATGCAAGCTGAGGGGGCTTACCAAAACACTGGCAGAGGTGTCGCAACATCCCAAACGCTACTTTTCTGCTTCCCCAAAACAATTCCTTGGAGTAGGAAGTCCAGGGCAGTCCAGGGGGGAGGAAGAGAGGAATGTTCTCGAGGCAAAGATGGCCTTGGCAGCTGCTAGGGTGGTCCCTCCTCTGCCCTACTCCCGCCTTGGAGTTCCAGCTGCCAGGATGGCGGACAGGATAGACTGGGGCTTGGCCTTTCCAGGCAAGAGTCCCAGGCAATCTGGCCTCTAAAGGAATTCTCCAACCCTCCACTCTCTTGAAAGAGGCTGGAGTGGAGAAAACCTCGGAGCGTCCGATCAAGCCAAGGGAACCCCCCCACCTGGGACTGTCCCTGAGTAAGCCCCACGCTGCACACCAAAATTGAAGCCAAATCCGGTCTCTGTACCCCGACACCGAGTCAAATCTCGGAGACAGAGTTTTGGGTGAAGTAGAAAAGAATAGCTTTATTGCTTTGCCAGGCAAAGGGGGCCACAGCGGGCTAATGCCCTCAAAACCGTGAGTCCCAACTTGGAGAGGGTGGTGAGAAGTTTTACAGTAATGGGGTGTGATCAGCTTGTGGACATTCTTCTGATTGGTTGGTTGGCGGTGAGCTAAGTAGGAGTCAGCGTCATCAACCTTCCGGTTCCAACTGGTCTGGGGTCTACGTGCTTGTGGGAAGCATACCATCATTACTTGTTAGCTCTTCCCACCTGGAGGGGATTTCAGTATCTGCAGAACAGTTCAAAGGTATGGCTGTGTGTATCAGTTGCTGGGGAACCAGGACCTTGCCCCAAGGCTGCACTACTGTTTCTCTTGACTGTTTCTCTCTTGTCTCGCATCCTCTCCCTTCCCTAATTAACAACTGCTTGAATCTGCCCACTGGAACTCAGGGAAAGTCATGGAGGCTGAATAAAGGCTATTTCCTGTAATCAAAGAAATGGGGGACTCAGAAAGGCTTTGTGCCCAAGAGCTCCACAGGGCCCTGCTCAGTATCAATCGATAGATAGGTATAGATATGTAGATATATAGATATACACAGACATATATATGTATGAATATATATGTATATATATATATACACACATATATAATTTTTTTAAGTGTTTAAACTTCCATCATTTTATTAGATCCTCAAGAGACAATCACGGCCAAGATGGGGGAGTACAAAAACCTTGAGCTCACCTCCTTTCATGGGCACACCAACTTTATAACTATTAACAGAACAACTACTGATGAGAGTGATAGAATCTACCAGAAAAGATCTTCTACAACTAAAGATCCAAAGAAGGAACCACAGGAGATGGGTAGGAGGGGCAGTGTTGTGGTATAGTCAAGAGCCATACCACCAGGTGGGCAACCCACAAACAGAATAATTACAATTGCAGAGGTTCTCCCCTAGGAGTGAGGGGTCTGAGCCCCACACATTAGGTTCCCCAGCCTGGGGGTCTTACACGGGGAAAATGAGCCCTCAGAACATTTGGCTTTGAAGGCCGGGGGACTTACTTTTGGGAGACCCAGAGGCTGTGGGAAATAGAAATTCCATTTTTAAAGAGTGCAAAGAAAACTTCTCACGCTCTGGGACCCAGGGCAGAAGCAGTAATTTGAAAGCAGCTTGGGTCAGATCCATCTGCTGATTTTGGCAAGTCTCCAGTAGAGGCAGGAGACAACTGGAGCTCGCCCCAGGGAAACAGACACTGGTGGCAGCCATCTTGGGGAGCTCCTTCTACCATGTAGAAGTGTCCATCTAGAATTCTGATGCTGTCAAGTGATGCTGGATGCTGGCAAGTGTCCATCTGGAATTCTCCTTCTAGCTTACTAGCTTTGGGACCCAGTCTGCCACCTCACCCCACCGCCACCCACCAGACTACAGGCACGAGTACTGGGATACGTCAAGCCAAGTAACTAGCTGAGCATGTTCCTTGCAGCCCCACCCATCAGAAGGCAGGTTACCTTAAGAACCTCGGAGCCCACAGCCACCCCTGGACACAGCCCTGTCCACCAGAGGGCCCAAGACCTGGCCCCATACACCAGTGCCCAGGCACTAGACTCAGAACTCCCATGGCCCTACAGCCAGAGACCCTGGAACCCAGCTCCACTCACCAGTGAGCAGGCACTGGCCCCCAAATGCCATGGGTTTAGGCCCCGCTCACCAGTGAGCCACCTCTAGCCTCAGGACAAGCCACACCCACCAGCAGGACAATACCAGCTCTGAGACAACCCTCAGCCAGTCACTCCAGGATCTGGCCCCACTAACCAGGGGGCTGACACAAGCTTCTGGACACCCTGGGTTCCACACCAGCTATGTCAGGAACCAGTCCCACCCAATAGCAGTCCGACACCAGTTCTGATGCCTAGGCCCCACAACCACCCACCCCGGAATCTGGCTCTGCTCATCAGTGAGCCAGCACTAGCCCTGGGATCCCCTGGGGTTCTGCACCCAGTGACCTTGCGATCCAGCCCTGCCAAACAGCAGCTGGCAGCCTGTGCACATGGCAGGGTCCAGCAACCAACTGGACAAGGGGCCAGCCACGCCAACCAGACCACCCGCATTAGACAGCCCTCCATGAGAGAAGGTGCCATGCAGTCCACATAGGGGGCATGCTTATAGCATATAGCTCTGATGACCAGAGGGGAGTGTGCTGATAGGACACCTCCTACAAAGAGCCACTTCTCCAAGGTCAAATGTAACCAGTCTACCAGATACATAGAAATAAAAACAGCAAATTAGGCAAAATGAGGTAACAGAGGAACATGTTCCAAATGAAGAAACAAGATAAAACCCTGGAACAAGGCTAAGTGAAGTGGAGATAGGCAATCTACCCAAGAAAGAGTTCAGGGTAACGATCATAAAGACTATCAAAGAACTTGGAAGAAGAATGGATGAGTGAGAAGTTAGAAGTTCATAACAGGAGTTAGAAGATATAAAGGAGAACCAAAAAGAGATGAAGAACACAATAACTGTAATGAAAAATAAACTAGAAGGAATCAACAGTAGATTAAATGATACAAGGGAACAGATAAGTGAACTGGAAGACAGAATAGTGGATATCACTGAAGCTGAACAGAAAAAAGAAAAACAAATAAAAAGAAATGAGTACAGTTTAAGAGAGCTCCACTTCAACATCAGGCATACTAATATTTGCATCACAGAGGTCCCAGAAGGAGAAGAGAAATAGAAAGGGGTAGAGAACATATTGGCAGACATAAGAGCTGAAAAGTTCCCTAACCTGGAATAGGAAGCAAACATACAGGTCCAGGAAGCACAGGGCATCTCATACAGGATCAACCCAAAGAGGAACACACCAAGACACATCATAATTAAAATGGCAAAACTTAAAGATAAATAGAGAATATTAAAAGCAGCAAGGTAAAAATCAATAAGTTATGTAAAAAGGAACTCCCATAAGTTTATCAACTGACTTTTCAGCACAAACTCTGCAGGCCAGAAGGGAGTGGCACAATATACTTAAAGTGTTGAAAGGGGAAAACCTAGCACCAGGAATATTCTACCTGGCAAGGCTTTCATTCAGATTTGATGAAAAAACAAAAAGTTTTGCAGACAAGCAGAAGTTAGAAGAGTTCAACACCACCACATCATCTTTACAAGAAATGTTACAAGGACTTCTCTAAGAGAAAAAGAAAAGGCCACAACTAGAAACATGAAAACTACAAAGGAAAAAGCTCATTGGTAAAGGCAAATATATAGTAAAGGTAGTAAATCAACCACATACAAAGCTAGTAGGAAGGCTAAAAGACAAAACTAGTAAAATTACCTATGTCTGTAATAAGGAGTTAAGGAATACACAAAATAAAAAGATGTAAAATATAATGTTGAAAACAGTCATTGTAAGGGTTGGCGAGAACAAATGCACAGTTGTTAAAATGTATTTGAAATTAAGAAATCCGCATCTTAAGACAATCATGTATGTATAAACCTGATGATAACTATAAACCAAAAATCGACAATAGACACACACACAAAAAAGAGGAAATAATCCAAACATAACACTAAAGATAATCATCAAATCATAACAGACAACAAAAGAAGAAAGGAACAAAAAAGAACTGCAAAAACAATTTAAAAAATGGCACCAAGAACATACATATCAATAACTACTTTCAATGTAAATGGACCAAATGCTCCAATCAAAAGTCACAAAGTGACAGAATGCATATAAAAACAAGGCCTGGGGCTTCCCTGGTGGCGCAGTGGTTGAGAGTCTGCCTGCCGATGCAGGGGACACGGGTTCGTGCCCCGGTCCGGGAAGATCCCACATGCCGCGGAGCGGCTAGGCCTGTGAGCCATGGCCGCTGAGCCTGCACATTCGGAGCCTGTGCTCCGCAATGGGAGAGGCCACAACAGTGAGAGGCCCGCGTACCTCAAAAAAAAAAAAAAAAAAAAAAAACAAGGCCTGTATATATGCTGCCTATAAGAGACTCACTTCAGATCTAAAGACACACACAGACTAAAAGTGAGGAGATGGAAAAAGGTATTCCATGTAAACAGAAATCGAAAAAAAGCCAGGGAAGTAATAATTATATCAGACAAAAGTAGACTTTAAGACAAGGACTGTTATAAGAGACAAAGAATATTACATAATGATATTATCAAGTGATCAATTCAAGAAAAAGATATAACAATTGCAAATACATATGCACCCAACATAGGAACACCTAAATAAATAAAGCAAATATTAACAGACATAAAGGGAGAAATTGACAGTAACACAAAAATAGTAGGGCACCTTAACACCCCACTTATATTAACGGACAGACCATTCAGACAGAAAGTCAATAAGGAAACACTGGCCTTAAATTACACAATAGGCCAATGAATTTAATAGATATATATAGAACATACCATCCAAAAGCAGCAGAATACACATTCTTTTCAAGTGCACATAGAATACATTCTCCAGGATAGATCACAAGCTGCACGTGTTAGGGCACAAAACAAGCCTTGGTAAGTTTAAGGAAACTAAAATCATATCAAGCATCGTTTCTGACTACAACACTATTTCAATTACAAGAAAAAAATGCAAAAATCCACAAACACGTGGCTAAACACAAAAGGGTAAACAATACGCTACTAAACCACCAATGGATCACTGAAGAAATCAATGCAGCCAAAAATAAATAAATAAATAAATTTATTTAAAAAAAAAAAAAAAAACTCCAACAAAAAAGTCCAGGACCAGATGGCTTCACAGGTGAATTCTACCAAACATTTAGGGAAGAGTTGCCATCTATTTATCTCAAACTATTCCAAAAAGTTGCAGAGGAAGGAATGCTTCCAAACTCATTCTATGGTACCAGCATCACCCTGATACCAAATCCAGAGAAAGATATCACAAAAAATGAAAATTACAGGTCAATATCACTGACAAACATAGATGCAGAAATCCTCAACAAAATATTAGCAAACTGAATCCAACAATATATTTAAAAGATCATACACCATGATCAAGTGGGATCTGTCCCAGATGCAAGGATTTTTCAATATCCACAAATCAATCAACATGATACAACAAATTAATAGACTGAATAATAAAAACCCATATGATTGTCTCAATAGATGCAGAAAAAGTTTTTGACAAAAATTTTTATGTAAAACACCCGTTTATGACAAAAACTGTCAACAAAGTAAGTATACAGGGAGCATACCTCAACATAATACAGGCCATATATGATAAGCCCACAGCTAACATCATACATAACAGTGAAAAGCTGAAAGCATTTCCTCTAAGATCAGGAACAGGGTGAGGATGCCCAGTCTTGCCACTGTTATTCAACACAGTATTGGAAGTCCTAGCCACAGCAATCAAACAAGAAAAAGAAATAAAAGGACTCCAAACTGGAAAGGAAGAAGTAAAACTGTCACTGTTTGCAGTTGATATATTATACACAGAAAACCCTAAGGACGCCACTAAAAAACTACTAGGGTTCATCAATGATGATAAACTTGGAGAATACGAAATTAATATACAAAAACCTATTGCATTTCTTACACTAACAGTGAACTACCAGAAAGAGAAATTGAGGAAACTATCCCATTTACAGTCACATCAAAAAGAATAAAATACCTAGGAATAAACTTTCCTAAGGAGATAAAAGACCTGTACTCAGGAAGCTATAAGACACTGATGAAAGAAATTGAAGATGACACAAACAGATGGAAAGATATACCATGTTCATGAATTGGGAGGACTAATATTGTTAAAATGACCATACTACCCAAGGCAATCTACAGATTCAATGCAATCCCTAACAAAATACCAATGGCATTTTTCAAAAAACTAGAACAAATAATTTTAAAATTTGTATGGAATCACAAAAGACCCAAAATAGTCAAAACAATCTTGAGAAAGAAGAGTGGAGATGGAAGCATCACATTCCCTGACTTCATACTATACTACAAAGCCACAGTCATCAAAACAGTATAGTACTGGCACAAGAACAGACACATAGATCAATGGAACAGAATAGAGAGCCCAGAAATAAACCCAGGCACTTATGGTCAATTAATCTATGACAAAGGAGGCAAGAATATACAATGGAGAAAAAACAGTCTCTTCAATAACTGGTGCTGGAAACTGGGCAGCTACATGTGAAAGAATGAAATTATAACATTTTCTCATACCATATACAAAAATAAACTCAAAATGGATTAAAGACCTAAATGTAAGACTGGAAATCATAAAACTAGAAGAAAACACTGGCAGAACACTCTGTGACATAAATTGTAGCAGTATATTTTTGGATCAGTTTATTAAAGCAAGGAAATAAAAGCAAAAATAAATAAATGAGACCTAATTAAACTTAAAGGCTTTTGCACAGCAATGAAAACCATCAACAAAACAAAAAGACAACCTACTGAATGAGAGAAAATATATGCAAATGTCATGACGGATAAGGGATTAATATCCAAAATATATAAACAGCTCATACAACTCAATATCAAAAAAACCAAACAACTCAATCAAAAAATAGGCAGAAGACCTGTATAGACATTTTTCCAAAGAAGAGATAGGAATGGCCAAAAGGCACATGAAAAGGTGCTCAACATTACTAATTATCATAGAAATGCAAATCAAAACCACAATGATATATCATCTCACACCTGTCAGAATGACTATCATCAAAAAGACCACAAATGACAAATGTTGTCGAGGATGTGAAGAAAAAGGAACTCTGTGCACTGTTGGTGGGATTATAAATCGGTGTAGGCACTGTGGAAACAGTATGGAGGTTCCTGAAAAAACTAAAAATAGAACTACCATATGATCCAGCAATTTCATTTCTGGGTATATATCTGAAAAAAATCAAAAACACTAATTAAAAAAGATACATACACCGCAATGTTCAAAGCAGCATTATTTACAATAGTCAACATATGGAAGCAAGCTAGGTGTCCATCAACAAATGAATGGATAAAGAAGATGTGGTGTATATATATATACAATGGAATGCTACTCAACCATAAAAAAGAATAAATTTTGCCATTTGTAACAACGTGGATGGACCTGGAGTGTATTATGCTTAGTGAAATAAGTCAAACAGAGAAAGACAAACAGTACGTCTTATCAATTACTTGCAGACTCTAAAACAAACAAACAAAAACAAACAAACAAACAAAAAATGAAGCTAACGAAACAGAAACAGACTCACAGATATAGAGAACAGACTAATGGTTACCAGGGGGGGAGAGGGAAGGGGAGACAGGCACGATAGGGGTAGGGGATAAAAGGTACCAATTACTGTGTATAAAGTAAATAACTACAAGGATATAAGGTATGAAAAAAAAATATGCTTTTTCAAAAAAAGAGACAATCCTAATGAAACAGGTCAAACAGACACTATCATTGCTGTTTTACTTATAGGTAAACTATGATCAAAAAGCATTTGCTCTGGTGGTGTGATTTTTTATAAAGTTATTTAAAACCCAGACTGACTTCTAAGAGTGCATGGACAAGAACCGCGTGTGTATGCTGGGGCCGTTACACAAAGATGGTCACTGTAGAACCTCCAGGGATAGAGTGGCTAAGGAATTTTAAGAAAAGAGTTGCCTCATGCTCTGTTTTGAAGTTGTTCATTCTGCTGTAAGGAACAGCCTCCACTCCTATGTCCTCCCGTCTCCTATACCCACCCCTAGCAGCAACCTTCATTAAAGAGTGCTACATACACAAATGCTTTGGGAGAGTGGTTTACTGAGGGGGGAATTGTGGGAAGGGGACTGAACTGGGTCAGAGGGAAGGGAATATTCACAAGAGGTGAATACAGGCAGAAGGGGCATTGAGCAGAATCTTGGGCCAGAAGTGATACTAGGAATGCAAGCGCCTAGGGATTCAAAACGTTTAGGAATCTCAAACCAAACTCAGTCTTTATTAGCACCAAAGTTTTGGCAAATTTCATCACCCCTTCTAACTGATTCTTTATCCATAAAATGGAAACATTTAATATAATGCCAAGGACTCAGTTAAGTCAATGAAATTGTAAGCTATTATTACTATCGAATCCAATTCCTCATTAAGTGGCTTAACAAATAAAATGTTAGCCTTGGGGGAGTATTATCTGTTTTCATAAAGCAATAATAAACTTTTGTTTACTAACTACAACTTTCTTACTAAACAATTATGAAATTAAATGTGACATTATACCAAAAATGACAAATGAAACAAATGTCACATTTCCACTGTGACACTGAGAGTCAGTTGGCCCCAGAGCAACTTAAACAAAGAGAGATGTTGACTAGTAAACCACCAGACAGGATATCTCCTGAAAACACCAGGGAACCTGCTGTTAGTCTGATGTGCCAGCAGGTTTTTGACATCTAGAATGATGGAACACATCACATTTTTTTCTTTGCTTTGCTCTCTTTTTTTTCACCTTCAGTAACCCAGAGCGTTGCAGACTTAATGTGAGTGGTAGTCAAGACAGTCACTAATGGAAATGGCTCCATAAGGGCACATCAACAGGTTGCAGGAAGAGCACCAGACTAGGAGTCAGGGAGTTGCAAGTACAGCGATCACTCAGTACCTGGTGGGAGTGGGGGAAGGGCGTGGGGAATAGTTCCTGGACACGCTCAGATACAAAAATCAGAGAATATAACCTACACAATCCTCTCATACACTTTAAAACATCTCTAGATTACTTATAAAACCCAATACAATGTAAATAGTTGTAAGTACAATGTAAACAGTTGTGAGTATGCAGCAAATTCAAGTTTGCTTGTTGGAACCTTCTGGGATTGTTTTTTTTTTTTTTTTTTTTTCAAATATCTTGATCCACAGTTGGTTGAATCCATGGATTTGCAACCCACAGATATGAGGGCTGACGGTACTGATTCCACCTCTAACTAGCACTATGACAAAAGGCAAAACACTTAACCCTAAAGAAACTCAGCCCTTGGTTTCCTTAAAAAATAAAACAATTGGACTTTCAGCACACCACCTCAAAGTCCACTTGGCAATAATGGTGATGTGCCACAACCCACCCCAGTAGTTCATAAGCTTTGTGAGAAGAAGAAATACTATTGGCCTCACTTTTGACTCACAAGAGGCTGGCAGACGACCTTGCGCAGTGGCTGACATTTATTAGGCACCATGTAAATATGTGTTGAATGAACTGAGTCTGTCAGCTCATGCTAACATTGAAGATTAGAATAGTTCTCAACTGTTCTTGCTAGGTGAGTAATCTTGGCCAAGTCACCTTGCTTGGGAGCTCAGTAGCACTTACATAAAATGAGGGCTTCTGACTATGAAAGACTGCTCTTTTCCAAATGTAAAATGATAATGAAAGTATTTCTGGTAAATGATGGACAAAAGTTGAAAAAATTAAATTTTCTTTATTACCCTGTAAATCTAATTCCTACAGTGAAATGTACTTAGAAAATAAGAGCAAAAGTACTTTACAAATATTGATTTATTTATACCTCACATTACCATACAGATAAGAAAATAATCACATCCTTTTCGTAACTGAAAAAATTTAGGCTCAGAAAGGTTGAGTAAAGTGCCCAGTTTACACAGCTCTAAGCAATGTAGCCAGGATGCAAAAAGGAAATTAAAATGACAATTTTCCTCCAAACTGATCTACAAATTCAATGCAATCCCAATCATCTCATTAGGCTTTTTTGTGTGTGTGGAAATGTACAGACTGATTCTAAAATTTATATGAAAATGCAAAGGACCTAGAAGAGCCAAAACCACCTGGGGAAAAGAACTAAAACTGAAGGACTTACACTATCTGTTTTCAAAGTTATTATAAAGTTGTTACTGTGGTACTGGCATAAAAGAAAAAAAATGTCAGTGGAACAGAAGAGAGAGTCCAGAAATAAATCCACACTTCTATGGCCAGCTGACTTCAACAAAGTTGAAAGGTAAATTCAATACATGATGCTGGAATAATTAGATATCCATATGTGAAAGGAAGGAAGGAAGAAGAAAAACTTTGATCTGTACTTCACACCATTTACAAAAATTAATTCAAAACAAATCACAGACATTTACATAATGATATAAAAATTCCATAAAATCTTTGGGACCTAGGGTTAGGCAAAGATTTCTTAAAAATGACAACAAAAGTATGATTCATATAAGAAAAACTGATAAATAAAACTATTTCAAAATTAAAATTTTCTGCTTTTCAAAAGATAGTGTTGGGTTCCCTGGTGGCACAGTGGTTAAGAATCCACCTGCCAATGCGGGGGACACGAGTTCGAGCCCTGGTCCAGGAAGATCCCACATGCTGCAGACCAACTAGGCCCGTGTGCCACAACTACTGAGCCTGTGCTCTAGAGCCCACGAGCCACAACTACTGAAGCCTGCATGCCTAGAGCCCGTGCTCCACAACAAGAGAAGCCACCGCAATGAGAATCCTGTGCACTGCAACAAAGAGTAGCCCCCACTCTCTGCAACTAGAGAAAGCCGGCATGCAGCCATGAAGACCCAACACAGCCAAAAATAAGTAAATAAAATAAATAAAATTTTAAAAATAAATAAATAGTACATCCTAAAAGATTTCCAAAATCATCATTAAAAAAAAAAAAAGAGAGTGTTAAGAGAATGAAAAAACAGCTATAGACTGGGAAAAGATATTTGCAAATCACATGTCAAATAAAGGTCTTGCGTCCAGAACACATAAAGAATTCTCAAAATTCAATAAGGAAACAATCAACTCAATTAAAATACATGGGCAAAATATTTGAACAGACATCTCACCAAAGGCAATACACAGATGGCAAATTAGCATATGAAGAAATGTTCAACATCTTAGTTACTAGGGAAATGCAAATTAAAACCGCAGTAAGATACTATGACACATCTTCTAGCATAGCTAAAACTTAAAACTGAACATACCAAGTCTCAGAGAAGATGTGTTGAAACTAGACCTCTCACACACTGCTGGTGGAAATATGAAATGGTGCAACCATTTTGGAAAGCAGTTTGGCAGTTTCTTAAAAAGTTAAGTAATACATCCACCCTATGACATTTCATTCCTAGGTATCTGCCCCAAAGAAATGAAAGTATATATCCACACAAAGACTGTACACAATGTTCATGGCAGCTATATTTGTAATAGCTCCAAACTGGAAACAACTCAAATGTTGAAAAAAACAAATCGGGCTACATCCATACAGTGGAATACTACTAGGCAACAAAAATGAACTATTGAAGTATGCAACAATATGGATGAATTTCAAAATTATGCTCAGTAAAAAGAAGCCAGACATGGACTTACCTGGTGGGGCAGTGGTTAAGAATCCGCCTGCCAATGCGGGGAACACAGGTTCGAGCCCTGGTCCGGGAAGATCCCACATGCCACAGAGCGGCAAAGCCCGTGCACCACAACTACTGAGCCTGCGCTCTAGAGCCCACGAGCCACAACTACTGAGCCCGCGAGCCACAACTACTGAAGCCCATGCACCTAGAGCTCGTGCTCCACAACAAGAGAAGCCACCTCAATGAGAAGTCCCCGCTCACTGCAACTAGAGAAAGCCTGCGCGCAGCAACGAAGACCCAACGCAGCCAAAAAATAAATTAAAAATAAATAAACAAATAAAAGAAGCCAGACAAAATGTATAGTATGTATATGTGTACATACATATGCATATGTGTATATGCATCCATGTCTGTTTAGAATTCCACTTAAATAAAATTCTAGAAAATACATACTCATCTATAGTGCCAGAAAGCAGATCAGTGGTTATCAAGGTGTAGAAGGGGAATTACAGAAGGGCAGGAGCAGACTTTTAGTGGTGACGGGGTTTGTTCATCATCTTTACTGCAGTGATGAACTCATCGGTGTTGCACATGTCCAACTGCACAGTGTAAGTATGGTCACTTTAGTGTATGTCACTTGTGGCTTATGGTGACTCCTGAAGAATGCGCAGGAGCCGACGGACAGGGAAAGAGGACTGAGGTGCTTCTCAACACTGGACACTGGAAAGCAGGAAGAACAAGGGCATGGGATTCCAGACCATTCAAGATGACGGCTCCAAAGTCTCTGAACTGATGAAGGTGAGCAGCAGTTTAGAATGCAGCAAAGGATAACGTACTACATCAATCACAATTCCCACCCCTTTTACACCTGGTCCCCTAAAAAGTGAGTCAATCAGGGTCAGCTTCTCCACTATAGGTCCCTTGAGGTTCACACTGATCCCTCCCTGTACCTAGTACAGCATTAAAATTGCAAACTAGCAAAAGGAAACCCTCAAATGACACAGAGCTCTATGCCTAAAAGGAGGGGGGCCTTTTAAAAATCTTGAAGCTAAACAGGTCTTACTTGAAAGAATGGTAGGTTATACTACTGATTTCAGCATTTTCTCTCAGTCTCTTCGTTGTTTCCATGTATTTTAAAGATGTGAGAAAGAAACTACATGCCTTCACCCCACAAAGCTTACTGCCTCCATGAACATGACTTTAGAATCCAATTGTCTTCATTACCATAGCTTTACTATTCCCAGATACTTGCTCTGGAGCTAACTGTTCATCACAAGAACTTCTGAAAAACGTCAACCCTTTAATAGGAAGCACCAACGAACAAGTTTCCTCCTAAAACTCTTTGAAGCCTTGCCTCAAGATCCTTGCCTGGCTATTGCCACCAATCCCAAACTGTTACATTGTGATCCTTATCCAGTCCTGACCAAGACCCTGCATTGAAAGACCTGCCTTAAACCAAACTTCCAATTCTCAATAAAATCCAACCTTGCCTTTCCCCCTCCAAGCTCTGCCAAAGCTTAGTATTGAGGTGGTGTTTTTCCTCACCACAGGAAGCAATAACTCAACTTTGTCTTATCAACTGGTGGGTTGGTGATATCTGGGGAGCCAGCATTCAAAAACTGTTGTTAAATGAAATGAATATGCTGCAAATGACAACATGGAAGCTTATTTGGGTGATAACAGTGACTAACAATTGATGAACAATTGGGGAGTACCAACTCATATTTTATTCTGGACATCTAGATCTACATATTCATATTTTATTAATGGCCTATATTTAGATGGAAAAAATATAGAAAATGTTTAGTACACCTTCAAGTGACAC
The DNA here is from genome assembly GCF_949752795.1 of Hyperoodon ampullatus. Taxonomy (NCBI): domain Eukaryota; kingdom Metazoa; phylum Chordata; class Mammalia; order Artiodactyla; family Ziphiidae; genus Hyperoodon; species Hyperoodon ampullatus. The sequence goes on from NC_136914.1 coordinate 38,352,753, forward strand.
CAAGACAACTCACAGTGAAGTGTGCCAAAGTGAAGAATTTATGGAAACACAAGTCCCAAAATTAAAAATTTATTTTTTAAATATTAGAATATTTTTGAAAGAAACTACACCCATCTCAAATGAGGAAGGACAGACGTTAACTGACCTCCAGACTCTTTCACCGTCAACTTCGCAAACCCAAATCTGTACCAGAGTAGCATCCCCACATACGAGTACACGGGGTCTGACAGTGCACTATTCCACCTGTGCTCCCCGTACTGGCCACAGCTTCCCTGGGCACCCCCTTCTCTCCCCCTTCTGGTCCAGTCAATTAGGTCTTAGCTTCACTTCAATTGCTCAGTCTCTCTCAATCCATCCAGGGCTTCAACAGACCTCTTCGAGCTTCCGTCCACTTTCTTGCCTACCGTAACTGTGTTCAATCCTGGTCCCCCTGGCTCACTCCCTCCTCTCTGGCATCCTTGTCCTGGCATTCCCGACCACAATCACTCCCAGTGCCTTTCTTATTCTCAGCTATTAAATGGGAAATATTCCTAACCCATATAGCTGAGGAACAAAAAAAGAAAGATGTGAAATTACTATTTTCTCTAAATCACTCTACAAGCATCAACTATCATGACTACTACTGCTACTGAGTTAAGAACCATGCTAATTCAATACATAACAAATCTGTATTATTTTAGTTCAACTGAAGCTTCACTGAGTTTGATAATTCTGCCAGTTGCCTCTTGGTCATCTGACATCACACTCTCTAAAATGACATTCCAAAGGTGTCCCAGTCAGAGATTAGCTCTAGTTCCAGCTCTGCTACCCGCTTGAGGTCATTTCGGGCAATAACAAACACAGTCTAGGGCAAGTTTATTATTTAAAAATACACACACACATATATATACACACTCACACACATATATATGTATATATGTATGGTTGAACTAAATTGTTTCTAAGATCTCTTGAAGCTGTGGTTCTCAGACCCTACTTTACTGGGAAAATTTAAAGCATCAAACACTGATCTCTCTTCTTCTGCTTTTCAAAATGTTTCTGTATCTAACCTCGATTCCTTCTTTCCTTTCCTTGAATACTCCAACCACCTGTACTCTCCACCCCATGTCTACTTTCTTTTTCCTAGCGACTGCCCACCCTCATCAGCATCTGCGCTCCCACTTCTTTCCTCCTTCCTTCCTTCCTCCTTTTTTCCTCCCTCTCTCCCTCCCTTCCTCTCTTTCTTTCTCCCTTCCTCCCTCTCTTTCTTTCTTTCTTTATCTTTGACTGTGTTGGGTCTTCGCTGATGCACACGGGCCTTCTCTAGTTGAGGTGCACGAGCTTCTCATTGCGGTAGCTTGCCTTTGTTGTGGGGCACAGGCTCTAGGCACGTGGGCTTCAGTAGTTGCAGCACGCAGGCTCAGTAGTTGTGGCTCGCAGGCTCTAGAGCACAGGCCCAGCAGTTGTGGCACACGGGCTTAGATGCTCTGAGGCATGTGGGTTCTTCCCGGACCAGGGCTTGAACCCGTATCCCCTGCATCAGCAGGCGGATTCTTAACCACTGCACCACCAGAAGTCCACTGACTTCTTTATATAAATACCTAACTTCCCTTCTTTGAAAAAGGAAATTTTCACTTGATCCTCCAAGTCCTCTCTAGCTGCTATCCTGTACTCCCTTCCACAGGCACTTCCTACAATTACTACCAATATTTTACATCTCACATTCCTCTGCCTAAAACGTGGCTTCTCTTAAGATCTTTGCTGGGACTTCCCTGATGGTGCAGTGGTTAAGAATCCGCCTGCCAATGCAGGGGACATGGGTTCGAGCCCTGGTCCGGGAAGACCCCACATGCCACAGAGCAACTAAGCCTGTGTACCACAACTACTGAGCCCGCGTGCTGCAACTACTGAAGCCTGCGGCTCCTAGAGCCCGTGCTCCACAACAAGAGAAGCCACCGCAGTGAGAACCTCGTGCGCCACAACGAAGAGTAGCCCCCACCTGCCGCAACTAGAGAAAGCCCATGAACATCAACGAAGACCCAATGCAGCCATAAATAAAAATAAAGAAAGAAATTGAGAGGGAAATGAAATGAATGAGTATTATAAAAAAATAAAAGATCTTTTGCTAAATTCCATGTTCTCTGCCCCTTCCTCACTTCTAAATACTAGTGATGATATCCTCTAAGCAATTCCTCCTCCTTTAGCTCCCAGGACCTCAGTATCTTGGCGCTTTCTTACATCTCCAACCCAACTCTAAACATGGGCACCTCCCAAGGCTCTGTCTTCAGTTCTCTGCCCTCTCTATCCTATTCAAAAGTCTCCACACCTGACTGTTCATTTCAGTTCCCACCACCACCTTGAACCACTTCTCTGTTTTAGAGAATGCCATTCCTGCCCCACCCAACTCACCATCTCGCTCATAACCTGAAAAACCCTGCAAAACTGCCCAATCATTTTTGCTTCTTTCCTAAGTCTCTTAAGCTGTGCATCAAAATGTGTCTCCCAGCAGGCTCTTCTTTTATTAGTCTTACCCTGATCACCCTTGTCGACGTCCCATCACCACTATCTAATATATGCTTCCTCTCTCTCAACCCTTCCTTACTCCCCAGCTCCTACTCGACTTAGTACATGCCCTCATTATTTCGTATACATAGCATTTGCAATATACTCCTATCTGGTTTCTTTGTGGCAGGTCTCTCCCCATCCCAACACTTTCTCCAGACTGCTGCTAGAATGATAGGCTAATGCCTCTGCAAAAACTTTCCAGTGGCTTCCAGGAGTCCATGGAAGAAAGCCTAACCTCCCTCACAAGACTCTGAAACTCTCAACCCCTCTTCACAAACACATAGAGTTTATGCTCCAGGATTATAAAACTAAACTCAGTTCCCTGTGCCTAGAATGCTGATTCATGAAACAGTTCCACATGCCCTTTGCCTAGAATGCCCTTCCCTAACACTTGTCCACCTGGTGAATCCCCAGGCATCTTTTAATTCCAAGGCTCAAACCCTCACCTCCTCTTTAAAGCCTTTCCTGTTGTCTCTATATAGCATCCAGCTATGCCCTCTTTGCTAACAATAAGCCTTGTTCAGACTTATATTAAATCTATCTCATATATATCTCCTGGGGGGTTCCTTGAAGAAGTGGTCTTGTTATCTTTCAAGTATTACTGCAGCACTTAGCAACTGGAACATTCCCCTGCAGGTAAGAAGCACCTTTTCACTTGTTAATGCTCTGGACCACAGAACTTTCTCTCAGTATGTCTTCAGGTCCTGAACAATGAGAAGGTCATGTTAATAACACCGTTATAAAAAAGACTACAAAATGGCACGGGAGTGTACCATAACAGCAGAATATAACACACTTCCTGCGCTTCTTTCATTAATTACATAAGAGTTTTGCCTTTACTGCAACTTGAATGCAGAAGGCACTTAAAAGAATTTCAATGGACCAAATATTAACCAGCCTCCGATGTGCAAACTGATTTTATAATGGCCCTTGACCTGGAAATACAGGTGCATTCAAATATACACCCTGATAAGAAAGGACATACAGAGGATAGAGTTCAGTGACACAAAGCTTGCCAAGTCAAAAGTTCCTTGCAAGACATACAGAGGCTAGAGTTCAGTGACACAAAGCTTGCCAAGTCAAAAGTTCCTTGCAATAAACTCTGAAAGTATGCAATATTTTAGATATGGTTTAGAAAATGCTCATCCTTGTCTAAGAAATCTTAACAGAACAGGTTACACATGGCAACACCTACTCTCAGAAAACAAAATCCCGCTGGGTATGTATTAATGAAAACCAATAGTGTGGCATTTATAAATAAATAAATAAATATGCAGTGAGGTAACCCATTCACAGATAGCTAGAGACAACACTTCTAATGAGTCAAATCAAACCAGAGAAGTAGTTTCCATTTTAAATATATTAGGGTGTTAAGAAACTAATTCAAAAGTTATTTTATGGATGGCTTCCTTGAACATGTTTTTTCTTATTAAAAGCCTGTTCCAGCTAAGGAAGTGAACATGGGGAAGCTGGTATTTCCTTGATTCTAAACTATATCAGTGCTAAAACAAAACAAATCCCAACCTAATTAATTCTATTTTTGGTCTAGTTTCCAAGGCAGTTTTCACAAAAACTATTCTTTGCCCACTCTTTTTAGCTTTGTAAGATCAACCTTCAGAAGCTAGAAACTGTTACACTTTGTATAATTCCTTGATACATATGTTCTATCACAGACTCATTTTGTTCCACCTGCCTATCAACGGTAGGGGGGGAAAAAAGGATCTGTCATCCCATTGATTCTGAAGTTTCATGCCTAAAATCACTGTTAAATTTATTATTTCATGATGCTGTGGGATACGTTCCTGCCAGAGCTTTATAAGGGGTTACCTCAAGTTCATCAACAGCAAGTTCCAGGCGGAACCTCCCCCAAATCAGAACTTCTGAGTTCTGATGAGTGAGTGAGTCTCAGCAACAGTGCAAACCAGAAAAAAGGGAATCAGGAAACAGTTTCTAGTTCCAAAAGGCCACTGACTTGACCTTGAGCAATCTACTTCACTTCTGTAATTCAAACTGCAATACCTGCTTCCAAAAAAGAATGCTTCTAGGAATAGCTTAAGTGCTTTGAGTTTCTAAGATAAAATGGAATTTTATAAACAGAAGATTTCATAAAACAATCTATTGCCTGGCCCAATTTCCTAAACTTATTACCAAATAAGCTGAACTTTGACTTTCTGCTACCTTTAAAAAGAATAGTGGCATTACATCTACTTATTTTTAAATGTGAAGCGAAGGCAATCTACAGAAATGGGAATTTTAAAAGTCCTCATGAATTAACGTGTCAGGTAAAATGAAATCTACTGCTGCACTGTCGGCCGTGGAGGGTCACAACTGGGTCACGTGTAGGAGCCTCTCAAACCTCCAAAATCTATTATACTGAAAAAGGATAGAGGAAACGAAAGTGCTGATGGGGGAGCGCGAGAAGCCAAGCCTCCAGCGTCAGGATCCAATGACATGTTAGAAGCGAAGGTGCATGACTTAAGTTTAGTCCTTACTAACTGTGTTCCTCTCCCGAGAAGAGGTGTGAGGTGGCAGCTACTAGAAAGCTGCAGCTCTCAGGGTGGCAGGCTCCATCCCGATTCTAGCGTCGGCCCCAGATCCCGGGGAGGGGACTGGAATGGGCAGAAACTAAATTAGAGTCAAGTTGAATCATCCAGCTACCCTGGCAGCGGTCGAGGTCATCCTAGGAAACGCACCGTCGCTGGGGTCCGGGTCCCACTTGAGGAAGAACGAAACAAAGCCAGGCCGGGAGGGCGGCGCAGCCCGCAACTTCACCTGACATTCCGTGGGGCCCCACCCTCCCTCCTAGGTGTCCCGGCCCCAGCCAGGACCCAGCCGGGGCGCGGGTGTGCGCCTCTCGCGGCTCTACTTACTTTGTCACTGGTGCTCTCGGTTTCGTGGTCGCCGACGGCCGCCTCTCCCTCGCGGGGTGGCGGCGCCGCCTCTCCCCCGGGGCCGGGGCAGCCTCCCCGGTGCCTGAGCTCCCACATGTCCCGCTCCCGCGCGGCCGGGGCGCTCTCCTCCAGCGTCCCGAAACCCGAGCTGCACGCGCGGTCTCGCCGGCTGGCCGCCCTGCCGCCCCGCAGCTACACGCCCGACGTCCCGCAAAGCCGCGGCCACTAACACGCCCCCACCGTGGAGGCGCCGCCGCCGCCTCCGCCGCGCCGGGTCACCCCCAAAACGGCATCAACGAGCGAGCGCTCGAGACCGCCCCCTGCGAGCGCGGGGCCGGTAGAGAGGCAAGGGGCGGGCGCCGGGGGCGGGCTCGGAGTGCGGAGCAGGCTCGGGGCGCCCGGCCCAAGCGGAGAAGGTGGGGGCGCAGCGGAGCGCGGCCGCCGGTTGCCAGGTGCGCGTCCCCACGCAGAGGCCCAGGTGGGAGGAGAAGAAAGGACGCGGAGGGAAGGAGGAAGCGTGACCCGCTTTAGCGCTTTACCGGGCGCCAGCCGCCCGGACCCTGCCACTCCCCGCCCCGCCCCCAGACTCAGGAGTCGGCAGGTCCCGGCCCCCCTACACCTTTCTCGGGGTTGCTGCCTCCTGCAGCCAGGTCACGCGCCGCAAGCCCCGCCCCGCCCCGCCCCGCCCCGCCCCTCTGCGCTGCACTGCGGTTCCCACAGCCCCGCCTCCATCGCGGAGGAGTGACGTCATGGGTCCGGACCGAGGCTCCGCCCGGGTCTCTGAGAGCACACAGGTGGCGGCGTTGAGAAAATGGGCGGGCTGGAACAAAGGTGAGGAGCAGGGAGGTGGAGGAGGGATGCGCAGCTTGCTTGGAAGTGAGGCGTGAGAACTTGTGGACTCGTCACGGAGCAACTGGGAGGGCTGAAAGAACTACTGGAAGACGCCTGGTCAATATTGACAGCACTCAGCACTACCTCTGCGAACGGCTCCGCCGCAGCCGCAGCTTGATACACCGCGGAGTGTCGGAGGTTCAGAGGCGACCAGAAGCAGAAACTTGTCTGGCAGGAGGAACTCGACGACTTCGCGGCATTGTGACCCAGTGGCATCGCTTTCAAAATAGGAGATGGGTTTGCCTCACTGGGCGTCCCGGGTTGGCCAGTTTCAGCCACATACCCAAACTCTGTCACCAAGGAACTCGAGTATTGAATCTCTCAAAATTCACTGCCTAGGGCCTGAAGAGAGAACCAGGACCCTGAGGTGCCACGGGATGCAGTTGCCAACCAGCTAATCTCTAAGCAGTCATGGACCTTGGGCTGCTAAAGTTGGAACAGGAAGGGCACAAGATCCGCATTAATTCCGTTCCAAATCCTGTTAGAAGGTGATTAGTTTTCTTGACATGTATGTACCACCTGGTCATTACTGACAGCTGACAAATGGGGAGCAGGGGGAGGAGACAGGCCGTCATACAAACAGGACAACGTTCAGGAAAGCACCCTTATAGAAATAAATCAACAATAGAAATTTCTTCAGGTCATTACTGACACCCTGAAAATAAGTAAGGTTGTTCCGAAAATTGAATAACAAGCAAAAACAGAAAGTCAAAGTAGGACGCATTGAAAGGCAGAGCACAAAGACATTATTTTACTTCATCAAACAAATCTTTAAAGCTCTGAGTTCAGATTAGGTCACCATATTATCAAAGGGATAGAGAGAAAAATCAGTCAGTCTTATGGGAAGAGTAACAAAAATGACAAAAGATATGCAAATAAGTCCTTTGAGTTACAGTCATGGTGTGGTTTTCCTTAAGGAACAGAAGACTATGGGGTGACTAGTTTAATCAATTGTTCTTCATTTCTTTGGAGGACCAGAGATGAAACGCTGCCTGATGGTCAGGAACATAAGGTTGAAGAGACTGCTGAAGGCAGTGGTGGAGTTTCCCACCTGAGTCCTAGTTCCACCAATGCCACTAACTGGGTGTGGCCTTGGATAAGTCATTAAGCCTCAATGTCCCCAACTATGAAGTGGATAGTAAGGAGGATGGCCTCTGTGGTCCCTTCCAGCTTACATATGATTCTGCAACTAAAGCCTCCCTTTATCAGAACCCAGACCTTCCTTTCTCCCATGCCTCAAGAAAAGGGGACCTAACATTGCACCTGAATGGTTTCCTCCTTCCCTTTCCCCTAGTAAACCCAATAGCTCCTTTGACTTTCTCCTCCCTTTGCTGCAGGAGAAAAAATGGTAATGAGAAAAGTGGCAGGAGGGAACAACAGAGGACAGGAATGCACGCCAGGAGAAATAGTATTCCCTGACCCAGGAAATGTGGGACCAGGGCAGAGACTGCCAGACTAGAGTGGTTTACTACTTTATCTCACCCTTCTTTAAGCTCTGTATTTCAGCAGAAATGGTCATTTCTTTCTGCCTTCATTATAGTTATTGCCACTCGTTGAGTGATTACACTGAACCCAGACTGAAGGAACCACTGTTTATTCATCTTCACAGCCCAATCCCTTGCCACAGGGCTGGCCCCCACTCTCATACAGTCAACAGTTTTGTTGAAGAAGTGAACGAAGAAATGAATGAATGGCAGAGGTATAGCATAACCAGGGAAAGATATATAGTATTTGTATTTTTTTAACTAAAAAGGTCTATATTAGTCTTAGAAACGTACTCACGTGTCTTTGTTTTTCACTTTATGTGAAAAGGAGAAAGATTGATTTTAAGATGTATGAAAATGGGGTTATAGTAATGACTGGTGCATTTTACTTAAGGTATATTATGATATAGTCAACCAGAACTGGCCTTACTGAGCCCTATAGTCTCAAACTTTTTTAACATCTTCTTTTCTTTTTCATTTTTATCTTTCACTTTTCTCATTCAGAAAGCTTACATTCTCAAATTTTATTACATTTATGTTCGATGACACAAAATCTGGCACGTAATGGTTTCTAAGGCCTCACCTGTTAGGTTTATAAGAATTTAATCTGCTAAAGGGTACCATGTAAACTCAAAGCACATGCATAGGCTAATCACAGGAGACACTCGGCCAACATTTCTTGGTTGATTTATAGATTTTCTACTTTAGTGATATTGAAATGATTTATAACTCTTAGTGAGGCATTTGCTAAAGAGGAAAGAGAGAGTCCTAACTACTTATATGATTTTTATTAGATTTTTTTTTTACCTCCGCTTTTGCCCAAAGATGGAGGGACCTTGCCCAAAGTAGTAAGCTTATGAGATGGAGAGACCCCTTATCACCCTCTTCCCTGAGTACCCTCAAAATGTTCCCAGAGTGATAAACATTCCCCTCTTGTATGGGGATTTGAGCTGCTTTCCACATCAGAGACTCAAAGGCATTCAGCTGGAATGTCCCCAGCCTGCCAGGGAAAGAAGAAATCTTCCTCAGCCAAGCGTTTCTGGTTGCTTAGACACCCGCATTATAGTTTTTGTCTCTTGACCTATCTTCCTCTGTTGCCCTCCATCAGTTCCATCTGTAAGTCAGAGCTAGAAATTTATGATTTAGGCCAACCAGAGAAACATTTTGTGGTAAATTATTGAAGGACAATTTATGTTTACATTCTTATTTTTAATGAAACTGCACAGGAAAACAACAGTGTACCATCAGTTACATCTATCAGAGGAGCAAGTACAGTGATATAGTAAGAAGCACTGTTTTATATACGGGCGACCCTAGTTTCAAGTCATAGCTCCGCCATCTTCTAGCTGTGACCCAATTAACTTTATGGAACATTTCATCACACACAGCTGAAGGTACATCCTAACTGATGTGCCCAAAGTTTAAGTAATAACTCTTTACGTAACACTTTAAAAAGCATTTTCACATGATTTTATTTATTCTAGTCAACAACCTATGAAGTAGGCAAGACAAATATTATTATTCTTATTTTACATGGAAAAAAATATGAGGTTCAGCGTGTAAACTACCCAGGTTTGCCAAGGAAATTTGGAATTGAAACCTAGTTTTTTTTGTATTTTAAATTCTGTCAGGTTCACTACGTACTGCAAGTAAGTAGTAGCAAAAACAAGTAAATTCTAAGAGAGGGCAACTTGTTATAACAATTAAGCACAAGAATTCATCAGCAAACCTGCCTGAATTCAAGTCCCAGCTCTGCCACCTACTGGCCTGTGTCACCAGTCAGGTAACTTAACCCCTCTGTGCCTCAGTGTCCTCATGTATAAAATGAGGATAAGGGTGATACTATTTTCCTCCCAGAATTCTTATGAAGATTGAATTGGTTAATATAGGTAAAGTACTTAGAACAATGCTTGGTCCTAGTGAAGCACTATACAGGTGTTACTATTATTACCGTTTATCAACATATTATTAAAAGCTGCATGTCTCAAGGAGAGCAATATTCAACTTGTAAACTCACTAAAGCTGCAACACCCCAGAAGACTTTGAAGAAAAAGGGATATGCTGACATTGCTTTGGTAAGGTGCATAGAAATTATGAAATGAGGTAGGGAAACTTTGCAAATAATTGCAAAGGAATCATCAACCTATCAAATTAATTAATTTTTGCTTTATCCTTCAGCAGTAGTAAGAACTAGAATCAATTTACTACCATGTAGTTTGCATATGTATGATGACTGCAGAATTCCTTCCATTTCTAGCTTCTCCACTGAATCATAGTAAATCTGAGCAAATTATACTTTGGTGATTTAATTCCTTTGTAAAATAGGTAGTATATTCCTTATTTATTTATTTATTTTTTTTGGCTGCATTGGGACTTTGTTGCTGCGCGCGGGCTTTCTCTAGTTGCGGTGAGCGGGGGCTACTCTTCGTTGCGGTGTGTGGGCTTCTCATTGCGGTGGCTTCTCTTGTTGCAGCGCACAGTCTCTAGGCATGCAGGCTCAGTAGTTGTGGCTTGTGGGCTCTAGAGCACAGGCTCAGTAGTTGTGGGCTTAGTTGGGCTTAGCTGTTCTGCGGCATGTGGGATCTTCCTGGACCAGGACTTGAACCCGTGTCCCCTGCATTGGCAGGTGGATTCTTAACCACTGCGCCACCAGGGAAGTCCCTATTCCTTCTAGGACTTTGTAAGTTATATTCTAAAAGAATGGGTGTATGTGTGCTTTTGATACTGCATGATTTAACTATTTTTTAAATGTTGAATATGGCTGGATTTATATCTTTTTTGGAGATGGTCATTTAGAGAAGTGGAAGAGATTGGTAACTGTCCTTAGAAGAGCTAAATCACTGATTTGCTTCAAATTATATCAATTATCTCTGTTCAACAAACGGCTGAAATCCAGAAGTATTAGTCAAGGTTCTTAGATGCAAGTCTGGCTGACTTAGGCAAAGAATTTATTGACAGGTTAATAAGAAGCTCACAGAAATCTTTGGAAAGCTGGAGGACCCACCATAGAAAACTGGTAGAAACAAAGGATGCCCAGCAGCAGCAAGGACCATAGTCAAAGCCATACCCATACCAGCCAACTAAGGCCCACATTGCTAGACCCAATGGCACAGACCACCACAGCTTGTACTGTCACTGTGAGTGCACCAGCCACTGGGTGCCACCGTTGCCATAGCTCACCTTTCCCACTTATGTTTTGTTTTAAAATTTTATTGTCTGTTGCCCCTCTTTTCTCACAGTTTGATTTAGAAAAAATACATTTATCATATATTAAGAGATTTAATTGATTTGCTCCCCGAATTAATATTAATATCCTAAATTATTATGGACATTAAATCAATCTCATCCATCCTCTTAACAACAATAATTTGTGCCTTGATCATTTAGTATCTGATGCATTTTCTGCATTTAACTGGTATGGGTTGATGTATGGGAGTGGGAAGGGGCTGTGGCCTTCACTGTGCCCCCCAAGCAGTTGGGAAGAGCCTAAAGTAGGAAATCGATTAGAGTATCTTTGGGTGGATCAGAAGAGGTTGTTAACCTAATATGCTTAAGAAGGACCTAATACTGCAGTGTGTGTTTTTTTCTCAACAAACCTGGCTTCAGCAACATACCACTCATACAGTTAATACTGTACTGCTGTGTTCAGGGAACAAATGCCAAAATGACTTACTAACTGGTTCTGCCAAGTTATTTCCAGTATGTTTGAGGAGGAATTAGTGGTGCAATGAAAACATTTTATTGATTTAAAAATCCAGTCCAAGGACACTGAGATTTTTATAAGGCAAAATTTTCAATTAGCTTACTTGCAGAGCAAATTTAGACAACCTTGCCATTTGGCAATCCAGTCAAGAGAATGCATGAACAGTATCACTCTGCATAAATATAGATTAAAGAAATTACTCAAAACTATGCAATCATTGACATATACTAGAAAAGAGGTTTATAAGTGTTTCAAAACACCAAGAAAATTGTTAATATAGCAATGTCAGGAGAAATTGACAAAGCTTCAGAAATGAGCAAAAAGGTCCCTGGCTGTCCTTGCAGTATGTGTTAGGCATTACCTAGCAGTCCTGCTGAGGATTATCTGATACTAAAGAGGGATGCACCTTTGTTGTCTTAGTCAGATCAGGCCGCCATGACAAAAATACCATAGACCAGGTGACTTATAAACAACAGAAGTTTACTTCTTGCAGTTTTGGAGGCTGGACGTCCAAGATCAGGGTGCCAGCATGGTTGAGTTCTTGTGAGGGCCCTCTTTCATGTTGTAGACTGCTGACTTCTCCTTGTATTCGCACATAATAGAGAGCAGAGAGAGAAAACCAGCTCTCACATGACTCTTGTAATGTCACTAATCCAATTCATAAAGACTCCACCCTCGTGACCTCATCTCATCCTAATTACCTCCCAAAGGCCCCACCTCCTAATACCATCACATTGGAGGTAGGGGTTCAGTATTTGAATTTTTTGGGTGGGGTGGGGGTGGGGGACACAAACATTCAGTCTATAGCAATTGCCTTTGATCCAATTAGGTTATTTTACAACTCTGTAGGGATGAAAGTTAATCTGTGGAAAACTGATAACCATGCATATGGTTCTTGTTCATGGCAATGTAAGTGAATTTTGTCTGATAGAGAAGTCCTACTGTCTATTTGCTGTCTGCAAGCTGGAAGCTTAGGGAAGCTGGGTGATGTAGTTCCAGTACAAACCCAAAGGCGTGAGAACCAGGGAAGCCAATGGTGTAAATCCCCATCTGAGTCTGAAGGCCCAAGTACCAGGAGTGTGGATGTCCAAGGGTAGAAGATGGATGCCCTAGCTCAAGCAAGAGAACAAATTCACTCGTCCTCCACTATTTTTTTCTATTAGGCCTTCAAAAGATTGAAAGATGCTACCCACATTGGTGAGGGCAATCTTTACTCGGTCTACAGACTCAAATGCTAATCTCTTCTGGAAACACCCTCACAGACACACCAAGAAATAATGTTTTACCCAGCTCTCTGGGCATTCCTTATCCCAGTCAAGCTGACACATAAAATTAACCATCACAGTGGTACAGCCGGGACCCAAGCCAGGTCCCACTCTTAATGGAAGAGTTTGTCAGCACTACTTCTGTTTTCTCCTGCGGTTCATCTTCAGCTATGTGCTGCTGAAGTGGTCTCCTTAGCCTTCCCTTGCAGCATCTCTACCTCCCCATCATCACCTTCTTGACCCCCTCATCTCTCCTCCTTTTCATACAGTACAATTTAGCTCTGTCCCAGCTGTCTCAGTTGTCCTTCCTACTCCTACTATTTCAAATATGCAAAAGCCTTTATCCTGAAGATGACAAGCAAAAGATACTCCAATTACCAACCAATATTCATCCTCCTGGGAAGGGTGGTTGGAAGTGTGTGTATGGAGCAGGAGGGTAATTTTAAATAATAACTAATTTTGTTTTCCTATCAGATGCATCTTTGTAAGTTAGTTTTGTTTTTGTTTTTCAAGGATTTTTACTTCTCTTTTCCTGGTATTTGGTAGGTGGCTTAGTGCTTTGGTGATTGACTGGATATGAAGGATGATAGGAATGGGTGTGTCAAGGATGACTACAAGGTCTTGATATTGGGGACGACAAGAGAATGGTCGTGTTCCCCAAAAACAGGGAAATTGGAAAAAGCTGCTACTTCCTCCCTAACCCCAATGGAAATTAGTGGTGGGTGGGAACTGAGAATTTTATTTTGGACATGCACATTTTGAGATGATAGTAATACTCTGAAGTAAAACATTAAGGTAGTAGAAATTGTACATGAATGTGGTATAAGTGGAGGAAGAAAGACTGAAGATAAAAGACTTAGGAATTGACAGCATATAGGTGGGGGCTGGAGCAGAGAGACTGGAAAGACTCCCTCAGAGAATACGGGCAAAACGTTGATTGAGTGAGGCAGGGCAAAGGGAAAGAATCCAAGACAACAACAAGCAAAGAAAGGACGGAGAGGTAAGAAGAGAATCAGAATGTTACAGCAATATGGAAGCCAAACAAGAAAAACATTTAACAAAAACAGTAGCTAACATTTATGAGCTTTTAATAATAGCATGCATTATTTCAGTTGAAATTCTCAATAACTATATGATTGAAGTACTGTTATTATACCTCTTCTCACTAATAAGGAAACTGACTTAGGAAGCTTACATGATTTGTCTGAAGTCATAGAGCTGGTAGTCAAATCAAGACTACTAGGACCCTAAAAATCCAAGTTCCTACACACTACTCTATAGGATGCATTTGAGAATCCAGAGTTTCTGTGCAATTATTTAATCCTCATTGCATACCAGGCTCTGTTATGTGTCTTTTATATACTTACTGAATTTTCCACACTCTGCAGATCTACTATCCCCAAATAAAATATAGAAGAGTGTTATGCAACTCACCCAAAACTACATGGTTAAGTAATGGAACTGAGATTTGAACTCTGTCAGTCTGTTCCACAGTTTATACAAAAAAAGGTTAAGGGGGTGGGGGGAAGCCATTATTCCATTTCAGCAGTTAAGAAACATCAAGCCCTTTCTCACTCTGCAATATATTCCACGGGATGAAACTTTGAAAGCCAATGTCTTAACCTGTGTCAGCTGTCTCCTTACACTGTGTCCACCTTGCAGGCTCAGCCTCTCAGAAAATCCTAACATCTTATCCATTCCATGGTCTCCTGCTGCCTTTTCTCGTTTTTGTTCTTCTCAACCATTGCAGGGAACTTGAAGTTTCTGAAGGGCCCAATAGTCTTCGTTGAGCAGATTTTAGTTAATATTAGAAAACAGCTGACTGTCCTAATGTGGCAAAACTGTTAGTCATGTAGGTATTCTTTACTTTTTTCCTTCTCTATTTCTTTTCTCTCTGCTCAAAGCCAGGACAAATAGTAAATATTTTCCATCACCTCTTAAACTAGTATTCTCTCCTCCCCTCACCCATGAATGGATAGAGGAGCAGTGGTTAAAGGGAAATTTTATGTTTTTATTATGAGCAGAAGGTAGGGTGGCCAGATATAGCAAATAAAAATAAAGGATGCCCATTTGAATTTCAGTTAAAAAATAATTTTTTTTTAGTATAAGTATGTCCCATGCAGTATTTGGAACATACTTATACTAAAAATAAATATTCACTGTTTATCTGAAATTGAAATTTAACTAGGCATCCTGTATTTTATCTGGCAACTATACCAGACTATGAATTCAGATCATTTTTTTTGGACTTGGCAATTCAAATTAACACAGCCCAGTAACTTATGGTACAAAATGAGAAATGGTGCAAAATGTTGCATCTGAGAGGCTGTTCCATTTGAACTCACCTGGAGATATTTATAAACCACATTTCCTGAGTACTCTGATGCTATGTACAAGGTCGCCCACATTCCCCAGGCAAAGGAGCATGGAGATGCAGCTAACATAGAATGAAATTTTATTTGTGCTGTAATTTGAATCTGGGTGACTTGCAGCTGTCTTGTTTCATAGTGAATTTGAGTATTCACTGGCTAAATCTATCTAATTGAAAATTAGGGTCATTTCTGAAATTTTCAAATTTATTTAAATCAAGTAAATAACTATTTGAAGTCCCTCCAGAGCCTTTCCTTTTTAGTTTTAAGCATCTGGTTTAAGTCTTGAGGTAACTTAATTGTCTACTGGGTTATCCACTTTCTCACTTTCTATATACTATACTAGTTTCAGACCCTTTTTCTTATCTATAAAACTATTTAAAAAATCTAATCAGAAAGAAATGTGATTGCAGAGGATCAGCCAAGATGGCAGCATAGAAAGACCTTAAGTGCACCTCTTCTCATGGGCACAGCAAAATTACAACTATTCACAGAACAATCAATGAAAAAGATTGGAACCTGCCAGAAAAGACTATCTACAACTAAAGATATAAAGAAGGAACCCCAAGACAGGAGGGATGGGCAGAGTTGAGGTATAGTCAAGTCCCATACTGCCAGGTGGGTGACCCACAAACAGGAGAATAACCACAACTGCAGAGGTTCTCTCTAAGGAGTGATGGGTCTAACTCCACATCAGGTTACCGAGCCCAATGGTCCTGCACCAAGAAGATGAACCTCAGAACGCTTGGCTTTGAAGGCCAGTGGGGCTTACTTTTGAAAGACCCAGAGGGCTGTGGGACATAGAAACTCCACTCTTAAGGGCACACACAAAATCTCATGTGCTCTGGGACCCAGGGCAGAAGCAGTAATTTGAAAACAGCCTGGGTCAGACCTACCTGCTAATCTTGGTGAGTCTCTAAGAAAAGCAGGAGGCAACTGGAGATTAACCTGGGGACACAGACACTGGCAGAAGCCATTATTGGAAGTTTTTTCTACCACATGGACACTGGGGCTGGCAAGCACCATTCTGGAATCCTCCCTTTAGCATACTGACCTTGGGACCCAGCCCCACTCCCTGCCTACCACCTGTAGGCACCAGTACTGTGGCATCTCATGCCAAGCAACTAACTGGTCAGGCACACAGCCCCACCCACCAGAAGAGAGTCTGCCTTAAAACTCCCTGAGCCCACAACTTCCCCTGGGCACAGCCCTGCCCACCAGAGATCCAGGACCTGGTCCCACACACTAGTGTGCAGGCACTAGACTCTGGACCCCTAGGACCCTGCAGCCAGAGACCCTATGACCAAGCTCCATCCACCAGTGGGCAAGTATCAACCCCCAAATACCAAGCCCCAACCACCATGAAGCCTGTCTAGCCTTGGGACCAGCCTAACCCACCAGCAGGCAGACACCAGCTCCAGGACAACAATAGCCCCACAGCCGGCAGACCCAGCCCACCAATCAGCAGGCCAACACCTACCCCAGGACTGGCTGGGCCCTGAACCCACCTACAAGAAGGCCAAAACAAGCTTCAGGACACCCTGGACCCTACAGCCAGCTGCGTCAGGAACTGGCACCCCCATCAGTGGTCCAACACCAGCTCTGGGACCCCTGGGCCCTGCAGCCAGACCACAGGACCTGGCTCTGCCAGTGGGCTGGCACTAGGCCCAGGTCTGGTTTTACACTCTGGTGGGCAGACACCAGCCCTGGGATCTCCTGGACCCCGAATTGGCACATCAGCCAGCAGCTGGCAGGCTCCACATGAGGCATGCCCTGGCAACCAACCAGACCAGGGGCCAACCAAGCCTACCAAACCAAACACAACTTTCAGTCCACCACAACAGAAGGATCCACACAGCCCAAAGAGGGGGCACCTATAGCATATAACTCTGATGACCAGAGGGGAGTGCACTGCTGGGATGCACAGGACATCTCCTACAAAAGGCCACTACTCCAAGGCAGGACGATGTAACCAACCTACCACATATATATATATATATAAAAAAAAAAACCAGTAAGTTAGACAAAATGAGTCAACAAAGGAATATTCCAAATGAAGGGAATTAAGTGAAGTGGAGATAGGCAATCACCCAAGAAAGAGTTCAGGGTAATGATCAAAAAGATGATCAAAGAACTCCAGAAGATACACAGAGCAAGAAGTTAGAAGTTTTAAACAAATATTGGAAAATATAAAGAAGAGCCAAACAGAGATGAAGAATACAGTAATTGAAATGAAAAATACACTAGAAGCAATAGACAATAGATTAAATGATACAGAGGAATGGATCCGCAAGCTGGAAGACAGTAGTGGAAATCACTGAAGGTGAACAGAAAAACGAAAAAAGAATAAAAACAAATGAGGACAGTTTAAGAGACCTCTGTGACAACGTCAAGCGTACTAGCATTCACATTATAAGAGTCCCAGAAGAAAGAGAGAAAGGGGCAGAGAACATATTAGACATAAGGCCTGAAAACTTCCCAAACCTGGGAAAGGAAACAGATTTCCAAGTTCAGAAAGTACAGAGTCCCATACAGGATCAACCCAAAGAGGAACATGCCAAGACACATTGTAACTAAAATGGCAAAAATTAAAGATAAAGAGAGACTATTAAAAGCAACAAGGAAAAACAGTAAGTTATATAAAAAGGAACTCCCACAAGGCTATTAGCTGACTTTTCAGCAGAAACTCTGAAGTCCAGAAGGGAGTGTCACAATATACATAAAGTGATGGAAGAGAAAAACCTACAACCAAGAATATTCTACACAGCAAGTCTCTTGTTCAGATTTCATGGAGAGATCAACAAACAAAATCTAAAAGAGTTTGGCACCACCAAATGAGTTTATAAGCAATGTTAAAGGGATTTCTCTAAGCAAAAAGTAAAGGCCATGAGAAACATGAAAATTACAAATGAAATGGCTCATCAGTAAAGGCAAATATACAGTAAAGTTAGAAAATCAACCACATACAAAGGTAGTAGGAAGGTTAGCAGACAAAAGTAGTAAAATCATCTATATCCAGGATAAGCAGATAAGAGATACACAAAGCAATTAGATGTAAAATATATTGTCAAAAACAGTAATTGTGAGGAGAGGAGAGTACAAACACAGTTTTCATAAAATGTGTTTGAAATTAAAAGTTTATCAACTTAAAAAAATCACAGAGCTATATATAGATATAATTGTTATAACAATCATACATATGTAGATAGGTAGCTAGATGGATAGATAGATATAAATATCTGTGATTTTTTTATATCTATGTATAAATCTCATGGTAAACACAAGCCAAAAATCAATAATAGATACACACACGAAAACGAGAAAAGAACCCAGACATAACACTAAAGATAGTCATCAAATCATACAAGAACAGAAGAAGAAGGAAACAAAAATGAACTACAAAAACAACCCCCAAACAATAACAAAATAGCAATAAGAACATATGTATCAATAGGAACTTTCAGTGTAAATAGACTAAATGCTCCAATCAAAAGACATGGAGTGATTGAATGGATACCAAAACAAGGCCTGTATATATTCTGCCTATAAGAGACTCACTTTAAATCTAAAGACACACACAGACTGAAAGTGAAGGGATGGAAAAAGGTATTCAATGCAAATGGAAATCAAAAGAAAGCCAGGGTAGCAATACTTGAATCAGACAAAATAGACTTTAAGGCCATTACAAGAGAAAAAGAATGACATTACATAATGATATAATCAAGGGATCAATCCAAGAAGAAGATATAACAATTGTAAATACATATGCACCCAACATAGAAACACCTAAATACACAAAGCAAATATTAACAGAAATAAAGGGAGAAACTGACAGTAACACAATAATAGTAGTGTGTTAATAATAATAACCCAACTTACATCAATGGACAGATCACCCAGACAGAAAGTCAATAAGAATAAGAATACACTGGTCTTAAATGACACATTAGGCCAAATGGATTAATAGATATATATATAGAGAGAGAACATTCCATCCAAAAGCAGCAGAATATACATTCTTTTCAAGTGCACATGGATCATTCACCAGGATAGATCACATGCTATACGTGCTAGGCCACAAAACAAGCCTCAGTAAATTTAAGAAACTTGAAATCATATCAAGAAGCTTTTCCAACCACAACACTATGAGACCAGAAATCAATTAGAAGGAAAAATTCAGAAAATACAAACACGTGAAAGCTAAACAATATGACACTAAACAACCAATGGATCACTGAAAAAATCAAAGAGGAAGTAAATAAATACCTGGAGACAAATGAAAATGAAAACACAATAATGCAAAAGCTATGTGACACAGAAAAAGCAATTCTAAGAGGGAAGTTTAGAGCAGTACGAGCTGACCTCAGGAAACAAGAAAAATCTCAAATAAACAACCTAACCTTACACTTAACGGAACTAGAAAAAGGAGAACAAAGCCCAAAGTTAGTAGAAGGAAAGAAATCATAAAGGTCAGAGCAGAAACAAATGAAATAGAGACTAAAAAATCAACAGAAAAGATCAATGAAACTAAGAGCTGGTTCTTTGAAAAGATAAACAAAATTGATAAACCTTTAGCCAGACTCATCAAGAAAAAAAAGAGAGAGGATCCAAGTCAATAAAATCAGACATGAAAAAGAAGTTACAACCGATACCACAGAAATACAAAGGATCATAAGAGACTACTATGAACTACTCTATGCCAATAAAGTGGACAACTTAGAAATGGACAAATCCTAAAAGTGTACAAACTCCCAAGACTGAACCAGGAAGAAATATAAAATATGAACAGCCCAATTAGCAGTAATGAAATTGAATCAGTAGTTTTAAAAAACTCCTGATGAACCAAAGTCCAGGACCAGATGGTGTCACAGGTGATTTCTACAAAACAATTGGAGAAGAATTAACACTTATCCTTCCCAAACTATTCCAAAAAATTGCAGAGGAAGGAACACCTCCAAACTCATTTCACAAGGCCAGCATCACTGGGATACCATAATCAGACAAAGGTATCCACAAAAAAGAAAATCATAGGCCAATATCACTGATGAACATAGATGCAAAACTCCTCAATAAAATATCAGCAAACTGAATTCAACCATACATTAAAAGGATCATACACCATGATCAAGTGGGATTTATCCCAGGGATTCAAGGATGATTAAATATCCACAAATCAGTCAATGTGATACATCACATTAACAAATTAAAGAATAACAATCATATGATCATCTCAATAGATGCAGAAAAAGCTTCTGACAACATTCAACATCCATTTATGACAAAAATTCTCCACAAAGTGAGTATAGAGAGAATATGTCTCAACACAACACAGGCCATATATGATAAGCCACAGCTAACAACATATTCAACAGTGAAAAGCTGAAAGCATTTCATCTAAGATCAGGAATAAGACAAAGACGTCCTTTCTTGCCACTTTTATTCAACACAGTATTAGAACTCCTAGCCATAGAAATCAGAAAAGAAAAAAATAAATAAAAGGAATCCAAATTGGAAAGGAAGAAGTAAAGCTGTCATTGTTTGCAGATGACCTGATATTTTACATAGACAATTCTGAAAATGCTAATAAAACCTAGTTGAGCTTATCAATGAATTTGGTAAAGTTGCAGGATACAAAATTAATACAGAGGAATACGTTGCATGTCTACACATTAGCAATGAACTACCAGAAAGAGAAATTAAGAAAATTATCCCATTTACAACTGCATCAAATAGAATAAAATACCTAGGAATAAACTTTCCTAAGGAGGTAAAAGACCTGTACTTGGGAAACTATAAGGCACTGATGAAAGAAATTGAAGATGACATAAACAAATGGAAAAATATACCATGTTCATTGATTGGAAGAATTAATATTGTTAAAGTGGCCATACTATCCAAGGTAATCTACAGTCAATGCAATCCCTATCAAAATACCAATAGCATTTTTCACAGAACTAGAACAAATAATTTAAAATTTTTTATGGAAACTGAAAAAAAAACCAACAACAACCAAATAGCCAAAACAACCTTGAGAAAAAGAACAGAGCTGGAGGCGTAATGCTCCCAGACTTCCGACTATACTACAACACTACAGTCATCAAAACAGTATGGTACTAGCACAGAAACAGGCATGTAGATCAATGGAACATAATAGAGAGCCCAGAAATACACCCATGCACTCATGGTCAATTAATCTATGACAAAGCAGGCAAGAATATACAATGGAGAAAAGACAGTCTCTTCAATAAGTGGTGCTGGGAAAACTGGACAGCTACATGTAAAAGAATGACGTTAGGACATTTTCTCACACTATACACAAAAATAAACTCAAGATGGATTAAAAATCTAAATGTGAGACTGGAAATCATAAAACTCCTAGAAGAAAACATTGACAGAACACTCTTTGCCATAAACCATAGCGATAGTTTTTTGATCTGTTTCCTAAGGCAAAGGAAACAAAAGCAAAAATAAACAAATGGGACCTAATTAAACTTAAAAGCTTTTGCACAGCAATGGAAACCATTGACAAAATGAAAAGACAACCTACTGAATGGGAGAAAATATTTGCAAATGTTATGACTACTAAGGGATTCATATCCAAAATATATAAACAGCTAATACAGCTCAATATATATTTAAAAAAAACCTGATTAAAAAATGGGCAGAAGACCTGAGTAGACATTTTTCCAAAGAAGACATACAAATGGCCAGCAGACACATGAAAATGTGCTCAACATCAGTAATTATCACAGAAATGCAAATCAAAACCACAGTGATATATCACTTCACACCTGTCAGATGGCTATCATCAAAAAGACCTCAAATAACAAATGTTGACAAGGATGTGGAGAAGAGGGAACCCTTGTAATTGCTGGTAGGAATATAAATTGGTGTAGGCACTGTGGAACAGTATGGAGTGTCCTCAAAAAACTAAAAAGAGAACTACCATAAGATCCAGCAATTCCAGCCCTGGGTATATATCTGAAGAAAATAAAAACATTAATGTGAAAAGATATATTCCCATGCTCTTGGATTGGAAGAATTAATATTGTTAGAATGGCCATACTACCCAAAGCAATCTACAGATTTAATGTGATCCCTATCAAATTACCCATGGCATTTTTCACAGAATTAGAACAAATAATCCTAAAATTTATGTGGAACCATAAAAGACTCAGAACTCCCAAAGCAATCCTTAGGAAAAAGAAGGAAGAAAGCAGGAGAAATAACCCTCCCAGACTTCAGATAATACTACAAAGCTACAGTAATCAAAACAGCATATATCGGTGAAAAAACAGACATATGGATCAATGGAACAGAATAGAGAGCCTAGAAATAAACCCACACACCTATAGACAATTAATCTTCAACAAAGGAGGCAAGAATATACAAACGGGAAAAGACAGTCTCTTCAACAAGTGGTGTTGGAAAAGTTGAACAGCCACATGTAAACCAATGAAGTTAGAACACACCCTCACATCATACACAAAAATACACTCAAAATGGCTTAAAGACTTAAATATAAGACATAACACCATAAAGCTCCTAGAAGAGAACATAGGCAAAACATTCTCTGACATAAATTGAACCAATGTTTTATTAGGTCAGTCTCCCAAGGAAATACAAATAAAAGCAAAAATAAACAAACGGGACCTAATCACACTTACAAGCTTCTGTATAGCAAAGGAAACCATAAACAAAATGAAAAAACAACCTACAGACTGGGAGAAAATATTTGCAAATGATGCGACTGACAAGGGCTTCATTTCCAAAATACACAAACAGCTCATTCTACTCAATAGTAAAAAAACAAACAACCCAATCAAAAAATGGGCAGACGACCTAAATAGACATTTCTCCAAAGAAGACATACAGATGGCCAATAGGCACATGAAAAGATGCTCATCATCACAGAGGTGAATGAATGTTTTGAATTATAGTTTTGTCTGTGAAACAGACCTGCATTGGTCTCTGCCCTGATGGAGCTCATAATACTCTCAGATGCTATTTCCTTTAATATATAAAGTATGTGCAAACCCCAGCATTGATTAAAAAGGCAAATGTAGGGGCTTCCCTGGTGGTGCAGTGGTTGAGAGTCTGCCTGCCAATGCAGGGGACACGGGTTCGTGCCCCCGTCCGGGAAGATCCCACATGCCGCGGAGTGGCTGGGCCCGTGAGCCATGGCCGCTGAGCCTGCGCGTCTGGAGCCTGTACTCTGCAACGGGAGAGGCCACAACAGTGAGAGGCCTGCGTACCGCAAGAAAAAAAAAAAAAAGGCAAATGTAGTTGCTCCTTGAACAACACAGGGGTTAGGGACACCCACCCTCCACAGAGTCAAAATCCAAGCATAATTTATAGTTGGCCCTCCATATACGCAGTTGGGTTCCTCAGTATCTACTTACTCTTTTAAAATAAAATGACCTCTATTTCATAATAAATCCAATATGGTTCTTTAATCTTGTTTTCATTCTATAGTTCCTGACTGCTCAATTCTGGAATGTATTTTGTAGGAGTGTGTTCTACCTACCCATCCGAACTGAATATCAAGAAATCCAAATTTGGGGCTTCCCTGGTGGCACAGTGGTTAAGAATCCACCTGCCAATGCAGGGGACGTGGGTTCGATCCCTGGTCCACGAAGATCCCCTATACCACAGAGCAGATAAGTCCGTGTGCCACAACTACTGAGCCTATGCTCTAGAGCCTGCGCACCCCAACGAAGAGTAGCCCCCACTCACTGCAACTAGACAAAGCCCACGGGCAGCAAAGAAGACCTAATGCAGAGAAAAATAAATAAATTAATAAATTAATTAAAAAAAAGAAATCCAAATTTGTCCAAATAAACATGCATATGCATGCATACACACACACACACACACACACACAAACACAACTATTGCCTTGGAAATGATTTATTTATGGTATTACTTTAAAGAGCAAGTTCTTCCTGGCTTGTTTAAAATCTTGTTCTAAAATACACATTCTTTCTGACCTCAGTCCTTCTGAACTCAGAAGAGTCAAACTTTTCAATAGTTCTAGATTTGCCCTGGCAAATCAGTGTCAGTGTGTAGTAGGCAGTAGTGGAGACAGTGGAGGGAGGGGATTGGGAGGCTGAGAGATGGGAAGGAGAGGTGACCTGACACTTTAAGCCGTTTTGGGTGGTTGGCTGTAGCAAGGCCATGTCATCCGTTGGGTAAGAGCCTGGGCTTCCTAGGCAGTCTGCCCTAATTTGTCATTCTGGCTCTTTTACTTCCTGACATGTGAATAGCTTTAGGCAAGCTATTTAATCTCCATAAGCCTGTTTCCTCATCTGTAAAACTGAACAAATAATACTATAAACCTCATAGGGTTGACGTGAAATTTATAAAATAAGAAATACTTTCTACTTACATTAGGTTTTAAGACTTGTTATCATTCTACTTAGCAGTTTTATTCAGGCATTCCAGTTATTGAAAACCATTGGCTCAGCTGGGCAAGGATAAAAGAGGTTGTTTTCATTTTTGTTTGGCCATGCAGCATAGCTTGTGGGATCTTAGTTCCCCTACCAGGGATTGAACCCGGAACCACAGCAGTGAAAGCACTGAGTCTTAACCACTGGACCACCAGGGAACTTCCACAAAAAGAGTGTTGTTTTATTTATATTTTGCTCAAGGAGTGTTATTTTAATTATAGCTAGTAGGATGTTACTGCTTAAAGATGTTATTCCTGTTTCCACATGCTGCTTATAACACTGAAAATTATTTGCTGCTCTGAAATATCCTTAAGCACAAACAGTATCTCTTTCCAGGAGGAAGTTAAAAGCAGATAATGAGAGCCTAACTTCTCCAAGTGTATTTTAATATGTTAATCAGGAAAAGATTTCTTTGTTTTCTTCTACTTGAGCCCTGCAACTCAAAGGAAAAGACTGAACCCAGAGTATCAGCTTTCTGTGCAAAGGAGAAACAAAAATAAGAATTGCAGGGCTGTGGAGTTCCAGCTTTCACTACCCTGCTGGCTTCTTCGGCCACACCCAGAAACAATCTTAAAGATCATTATCTAAACAAAAAACCAAAGCCCACAAATCAGCATGCCTCTAGAGCAACGAGATGAAAAGAACACTAACAGACTAAGGGTTATTTATTTCATGTTGATAGGATGATTACTTTGATTTTTTTTTTTTCTGGCCAAAACTGAAGTGAATTATATGAGGTTTTGGTTGGTTTGTTTATTAACTCTTACCCTTTAAAATGGTTATATTGTTTTTCCAGGATTTGAATTTCTCTGAAATCTTCCTCTAAACTGTAAATTATTGCTGACCTTTTGGTATATTACCTTCTAGTCTTTAGTTACAGACACAAACACGCGCGCACACACAGTCAGCTCTCCTTATCTGCAGGTTTTACATACACAGATTCCAACAATCTTCGATTGAAAATATTTTTAAAAATTCCAGAAATTTCCAAAAAGCAAAACTTGAATTTACTGCACGCCTGACAACTATTTATATAGCATTTACATCATACTACATATTATAAGAAATCTAGAGATGATTTAAAGTATACAGGAGGATGTGCATAGGTTATATGCAAATGCTACATCATCCTACAGAAGGGATTTGAACTTCTGTGGACTTTGGTATCCACAGAGGATCTTGGAATCCATCCCCCAGGGATACTGAGGGACGGCCATATACACACATAAACACACACAAGCATCTCCACACACTGCATTTTAGTCTTTTTTTCCCTTCGCTTAATAGTATTAAGCATTTTCCCAAGCACAACTTTTAAGGCCTGGATCTCACAGGAGTTTTTCTCCTAATTCTACCTCTCTGTGAAGTAGAGCCTCAAACAGCTGGCTTGATGTGGCAGTGCCACACCTGTGACGGGGCTGGGGGGTGGCTGGTGCTGCCTACTCCTTGCTGGTTTCCCAGCGTATCTACTACATTGCCATCCTAAGTGGCATCTAGCCTCACACAACCTCAATCCTTGACAGCTTAGCTATTCAGTCCTCATTCTCCCAGTCACGCATGCCTACCCACTCCACTGGTTAGGTTGTCCATTTCTAGAGCCAGACCTTGGGGATGAGGGAAATAGGAGAAAAGGGATGCCAGCCAAGTTTCTTTTCTCATAATGCTAAGGTTCCTCAGCCCAAAGTGTAATTGCCAATGATCCACACTCTGCTTTAATGCAGGATAGACAACCAGTCCATTGTCTGTTCCAGCCTTCCTCCACTTCCCTCGGACACCCCACGATGTGAACCAAAGCAGGGTTTAGGGTTTCCCATCCACGTGGTAAGCGAGCGGGGGGCATCACTAGGTAAGTGGATACCACTTATTGAGAGCCTGAAAGTGGCCAGGCACTATACTCAGAGCTTTACCACAATCTTTTTTAGTTTTTACAATGATAGCCCAAGATATTGCCATTATTTTACATGTTTCTAAACTGAGCTTCAGAGAAGGTAAGGATAGAGATTTGTCAAAGACTTAATGGTCATTCACTGCCAAAACTAGGGTTTGAACATAGGTCTGCTTTATATTAAGGTTTTGTTCTTTCCCCAATGACAATCTGACTCCCCATGTATGGCGATATTTCCGCATCCTATCAAGTTAATATATTTCAGTGACTCTAAGGGCCCTTCTTATATTTATTTATTTTGAATACTGCACATTGTTCTGCATCTTTTCTTTTTTGTTGTTTAACAATATACCTTGGAACTCTTTGTATATGAGGACACATCAGTGAACTTCACAATTTTAATGTCTGGGTAGCATTCTATTTTTCATTGTATGGTAATTTTCATGATTCTTAGTCGTGCACACCAGAATTTCCTCTGGATGATTTAAACAGACGAGAGTAGTTTAAGAAATCTTGGGGATAATCAGAGAGCAATTGTCTGGAGCACTGCAGCCAGCAACAGGACCCCTAAAAAGCTGCTAGGAATTCCTGTGCATTGTAGGCCTTGCCAACTGGTGGTCTTCATCACTGCATGATCAAGTGGAGGCCCCTGAATATCAATATTATTTTTCTCTTTTTTTCTTGATTGAGTCAGTTTCCTCAGAGAGAAATTCTCCAGTCTTCTGCCTATGGATTTATCGCTCATGTTTTGGAAGCCATATGGAGGTTGGTGGTGGACAGGTGTAGATTTAGAAGTCTCACTTTTGCAGATGTAGATTTCTATACTTGCCTTCAATTCAGTCCCATACCACCGCTTTCAGCTGTATGTAATGTTGTTACTGAATCCAAGCTCGTACTGCTCGCTGCATGACAGGTCAATAAATTGAAAGACAAGCATTGGGGCAAGGAATAGCAACTTTATTTGGAAAGCGAGTAGACTGCGAAGATGGTTGACTAGTGTCCCAAAGAACAATCTTATCCATGTTAGAATTCAGGTTCCTTTTATACTAAAAGGTAAGGGGGTGTGGGTGGTTGTTGCACAGAGGGGATGTGATAATCCTTTTTTCTTGCAGCTGCCCAGGTAGGTCTGGTCACCATGTTCCTGTAAACCTCCAATTTTCTGTTCTGCAACTTTTTAGCTTTAAAGTGTTGTACCTTTGAGGGTCAAGCATGGGAGGCAGAGCCTTGAGAAAGGGCTATTATGTACATTTCAGGCTACAGGCAACACTCTTTTACAAAGGTGCAGAGCCAGTTGACTAAGCATAGGCAAGAGAGCACAAAGGTTAGAGCTAGAGGAATAGATTCAATATAGAGTCAGGCTTACTCTTCTCTGTTACAATGTCTCTAGCTCCATGGACTGCATGGTCCCAAGAGAATCAACCTGTCTTCTGCCAGAGTGAGGAACTAGCCTGGCTACATAGGGTATGCATGGGGATCTTGAATTCTTTATAATTAGTATATTTGTTCCTTATATCAAATTTCAGTCAATCCTCCAGTTTTTAGCCCTACTCCTAACATCCACCTGCAGGTGGTCCTGGTGCTTCCACAACTTTTCAGTGGCAGCAGGAAGAGGAGGAGGTGCACTGTAGTAGGAAATACCTTACTTTTTATTGGCTTTTCTCCTGGTAACAATTCAATTTCAGCTTTATACATCAGTTATTATTCATCTGTCTACTTTCTAAAATGTTGACATTTTACCTGCTTTTTTCTCATTTTCTCTTTCTTTTCTTTTTCTTATCTCTATTTTTCTTTATTCTTCTGGCTTCATATCTTTTAAGTTTCCTTCCTCTAGCTTTAGTGAGTCTTGGTAGGTAGTGGAGATAAACATGGTAGTAAATACACCATGTTTAAATGGAGATCCTTGTTGCAATATGACCTACAGTAATACTTATCACAAAGAGGATCTCCAGCCCTGCCCTGATTTATCAAATAATATTGTTAGGGTTTCTAGGCATATCATATGAAGTTACTTAACTAGTCCCTCAGGAAGCTCAGGTCACTGACTTCAGCATTCTAGGACTTTTGGCCAAGCTGTGCCTCATAATAACTTACTTAAGTGATAAATGAGAACCCTGCCCATAAAGAGATATCCTGGTACCAAAGAAAATATGATAATAAAAGCATGGGCTTTACTTACTTCTTAAAACATAATTAAGGGTCATAAGAAAACTTAGACACTATTTTATAGAGCTTTTTTCTCTTTTAGAATTTTTGTAAATTATTCACTTTGTCATTAAGATGGTCATGACATTTCCCAATTTTTACAGAGAGATTTTGCTTTGAGAGTATAGAAAAAATTAAATTTAGAGGTTGGGAAAGATGGAGATACTGTGGATTTAGGGAAAAACTATCCAAAAGTTTTAGACATAAAAGAAAGAAAGCTAAAGTACTGAAACAAAAACAGACAAGTAGATAAATGAAACATAATAGAGAGCCCAGAAATAAACCCACTCACTTATGGTCAGTCAATCTATGACAAAGAAGGCAAGAATATACAATGGAGAAAAGAGTTTCTTCAACAAGTACTGCTGGGAAAACTGGATAGCTACATGTAAAAGAATGAAATTAGAACACTCCCTCACACCATATACAAAAATAAACTCAAAATGGTTTAAAGACCTAAATGTAAGACCTGAAACCATAAAACTCCTAGAAGAGAACATAGGCAGAACACTCCCTGACATAAGTTGTATCAATATTTTTTTTGGATCTGTCTCCTAAGGCAAAAGAAATAAATAAAGCAAAAATAAACAAATGGGACCTAATTAAACTTAAAATATTTTGCACAGTGAAGGAAACCATTGACAAAACAAAAAAACCTACTGGATGAGAGAAAATATTTTCAAATGATATGATGAATAAGGGATTAATATCCAAAATCTATAAATAGCTCATACAACTCAATATAAAAAAACCAACCAAAACCAAAAAAAAAAAAAACCAAAAAAATCAAACTCAATCAAAAAATGGGCAGAAGACCTGTATAGACATTTTTCTGAAGAAGACATATGGATGGCTAATAGGCACATGATGCTCAGCTCAACATCACTAATTATTAAAAAAATGCAAATCAAAAAAACGAGATATCACCTCACACCTGTCAGAATGGCTACTGTCAAAAAGCCTACAAATAACAAATGTTGGTGATGGTGTGGAGAAAAGGGAACCCTTGTACACTGTTGGTGGGAATGTTAATTGGTACAGCCACTGTGGAAACAGTATGGAGGTTTCAAACTAAAAGTAGAACTACCATATGATTCAGCAATTCCACTCCTGGATATATACTGGAAGAAAACAAAAACACTAATTCAAAAAGATACATGCACCCCAATGTTCATAGTGACACTATTTGTAATAGCCAAGACATGGAAGCAACCCAAGAGCCCATATATATATATATATATATAATGGAATAGTACTCAGCTGTAAAAAAAAAAGAGTAAAATTCTGCCATTTGCAGTAATGTCGATGGACCTAAGGAATATTATGCATAGTGAAATAAGTCAAATACTGTATAGTATCACTTATATGTGAAATCTAAAAAACAATAATAAAATATAATAATAAATAATAATAAATAATACAAATGAATGTATATGCAAAACAGAAGAACACTCACAGATACAGAAAACAAACTTGTGGTTCCCAAAGCAGAAAGGGAAGAAGGGAGGGGCAAATTCAGACTTTGGGATTAACAGATACAAATTACTATCTAACATAGATAAACAACAAGAATGTACTGTATAGCACAGGGAATTATAGCCATTGTCTTGTAATAAGTTATAATGGAGTATAATCTATAAAAATACTGAGTCACTATGCTATATACTTGAAAATAATATAATATTGTAAATCAACTGTATACTTTAATTTTAAAAAAGGCAAAATATAAGAAAATAATTCATGTCGAACTAATTAACATGACTAGCTTACATGACTGAATATGAAGTTATTCTGAAATTTCCATTTTTAGCTATTATTGCATAATGAAGAAAATGGTGGGGACTTTTGAAATCTTATGTTACAGTGAGTCTCTGCTGTGTTTGGTTCAGTCTTTCTCAGCTCCTTGTAATTAACCTGGCTTGATGAGATGGCTTGATGTCTGGGATTTGTTTCAAAATAACCCAGTGGAGTGAGTGGAGGGAAATGAATGGGTGTATAGATTAAACAAGATTGGCTGTGTGTTGATAATTACTTTTGTATTTTTGAAAAAATTTATAAAACCTTAAAAGGAGAAAAATCACTTTAAAAAAACGTTATTTTTTAGAGCAGTTTTGAAGCACAATAAAATTGAGCAGAAAGTACAGAGAGTTTTCATATACCCCTTGTCCACCCCTCCCCCAGCCTCCCCCACAATCCACATCCCACATCAGAGTGGTTGCAATCAATGAACCCACATTGACAGATCATTATCGTCCAAAGTTCATAGCTTAGATTAGGGTTCACTCCTGGTGTACATTCTACAAATTTGAACAAATGTATAACACCACATACCCACAATTATAACATACAGAATAATTTCACTGTTCTAAAAATCCTCTGTGCTCTGACAATTCATGCCTCTCTCTCCACTAACCTTTGACAATCACTTTTACCATCTTTGTATTTTTGCCGTTTCCAGAACGTCATATAGGCAAAATCAGAAATCACTTTTTCAAATCATGACTCAAAATTAAAATCAATATCTTACCACATAACATTTATTTATGTAAAAATAAAAAGAATTCAAATATAATAAAAATTAAAAAAATTTTAAAACCTGGCTTTCCCACAAAAGTATGAATGAGGAACATGCAACAACCATCCCAGAGAGTAAAACCCCACCTCAGGGACAAATAAAAATCGATCTTGTATTTGCCTACTTGAATCTGCTTCTCTTCTCTTCATCTGCCAGGATGCCCCCTGATACTCTCTTAGTCTCCTTTCAACTGGAGACTTGCATTGGACTTGCTTTTCTGGCTTGACCTAACCCTCTTCTTAAGCCTCCACTCGACGTGACTGACCCAGGTAAGGTCATTGCTCAGCTGTCCCTACAGAGGAGCAAATACCAGGCTTAGAAATAAGCCAGGCCACACACACAAAAAAAAACGCTGGAGAGGGTGTGGTGAAAAGGGAACACTCCTAAACTGTTGGAGGGAATGTAAATTGGTACAACCACTATGGAGAACATTATGGAGGTTCCTTAAAAAACTAAAAATAGGGCTTCCCTGGTGGCGCAGTGGTTGAGAGTCCGCCTGCCGATGCAGGGGACATGGGTTCGTTCCTCGGTCAGGGAGGATCCCACATGCTGTGGAGCAGCTGGTCCCGTGAGCCATGGCCACTGAGCCTGCGCATCTGGAGCCTGTGCTCCGCAACGGGAGAGGCCACAGCAGTGAGAGGCCTGCATACCACACAAAAAAAAAAAAAAAAAAACTAAAAATAGAACTACCATATTACCCAGCAATCCCACTACTGGGCATATATTGGGAGAAAACCATAGTTCAAAAAGATACATGCAACCCCAATATTCATTGCAGCTCTACTACAATAGCCAAGACATGGAAGCAACCTAAATGTCCATTGACAGAGGGATGGATAAAGAAGATGTGGTACATATATACAATGAAATATCACTCAGCCATTAAAAAAGAATGAAATAATGCAGCAAAATAATTTGCAGCAACATGGATGGACCTAGAGATTATCATACTAAGGGAAGAAGTCAGATAGAGAAAAACAAATATCATATAATATCACTCATTTGTAGAATCTAATTTTAAAAAATAATACAAATGAACTTATTTACAAAACATAAACAAACTCACAGATTTCGAAAACAAATGCATGGTTACCAAAGGAGAGACTTGGGCAGGGAGTGATAAATTAGGAGCTTGGGATTAACATACACACACCACTATATATAAAATAGATAACCAACAAGGACCTACTATATAGCACAGGGAACTCTACTCAATAATCTGCAGTATCCTATATGGGTAAAGAATCTGAAAAAGAATTAACGTATGTATATGTATAACAGAATCGCTTTGCTGTACACCTGAAACTAATACAACATTCTAAATCAACTATAAAATTTAAAAAAAAAAGAAAAGAAAGAAGCCAGGTCATATACTTCCTTGTTAAAGAAAGACCTTGTTTGCTCTTTTTACATTTGCAATGGTGGATAATATAATAAGAAGTATCATTTTTTAAAATGTTAACTTATACGACTTGACTATTTTTATCCTCAGAACAGCCTTAACAAGATAGGTTTTAATATTACCTCCATTTTATAGATACAGACAGTGACGCAACAGAAAGTAAGTGGGTCAAGTTTGCCCTGTTGGTAAGAGGTGTGTAAACTCTGGGCTGGGAATTAGGAGATGATGTTCTCCTCCTGCCTCTGCTATAAACCAGTTATGTAACTTGAAAAAGCCTCATAAACTCGGTCTGCAGGCACGGGGTTGGACTAGCACTAGATTATCTTCTGGATCCTGTTCAGTTTTGTGATTCTCTGTGTGGTGTTCACGCAAAAGGAGGCACCTCAAAAGGAGACATGTCCAGCCTTCAGTGAATCTCTTCTGGAGTATTGGGTTTTGTCAACTTTTCAGCTAAATGGAATGTGTCCAAGTGGTACATATTGCTTTACCTCTTCTTTCATTCTTGCATCCCCAAATGGTTCCTCAAAGTATGATTCATAATTGAGTGGCAAGGGCAGTTTGTTCTCATGTAATGTCTTCTTCCTCTAGGATTTCAAAAGCTTAATGCAATTCATCAGCACTCTTTGTTCTTTTTCTTTTTTTAATATTTATTTATTTATTTGTTTGCATCGGGTCTTAGTTGTGGCTTGCAGGCTCCTTAGTTGCAGTATGTGGGCTCCTTAGTTGTGGCTCCAGGGATCCCTAGCTGCGGCTCACCTGCTCCTTAGTTGCGGATGCAAACTCTTAGTTGCAGCATACATGTGGGATCTAGTTCCCTGACCAGGGATCAAACCCAGGCCCCCTGCATTGGGAGCGTGGAGTCTTATCCACTGTGCCACCAGGGAAGTCCCCAGGACTCTTTGTTCTTAATGCAAATACTTATCTAGAATCCACTTGTCAACCATTTGGTAATTCCCCTGCTTTTGTTATACTTTTGAGGTGAAACAAAAGCCCAAACAAAACAATTTGCACGTCTGGTAGCCACCCTCCAAGGTGGCCCCCATCCTTGCCTCTTGGTATTCATACACTTATATGGTTCCCTTCCACATTGTTCCAGTTGGTCTGTGTGACCAATGGTAGATGGCAGAAGTTGTATTTATCACTTCCAAGATTGGGTTATAAAAGCCACAGTGGCTTCTATCTTGGTGGCTCCCTCTGTTTTTCTCTTGGATCATTTGTTCTGGGGGAAGCCAGCCGCCATGTCAGGAGTAACTGTACTGAGAGGCTCAGGGAGGGAAGAACTGAAGGCTCCT
Organism: Hyperoodon ampullatus; assembly: GCF_949752795.1. Classification (NCBI taxonomy): domain Eukaryota; kingdom Metazoa; phylum Chordata; class Mammalia; order Artiodactyla; family Ziphiidae; genus Hyperoodon; species Hyperoodon ampullatus. The sequence goes on from NC_136914.1 coordinate 38,386,705, forward strand.
GGTTGAAGGAGACCCTCCAGCCCAGCCAAGCTTGAGATGACTGCAGCAGCTAACACCCTGACTGCAACCTCATGAAAGACCCTGGGCCTCAGGTCTGCCCAGTTAAACTGCATCTAAGTTTTAGGGTAATTTGTTATATGCAGCAATAGGAAATTAATTTTACAGATGAGGAAACTGATGCACTGAAAAGTTGAGTGTGTTATCCAAGAACACTCAGCCAGCAAGTGGTATTGCTGAGTAAAGTTCATAATTGTGTTTCCTTCTCATTTTAACATCATTTATCAGGGGCACATTTTCTTGGTCACTTTATGAAGGAATTTTTGTTTGGGTTAATGATATAAAAATGGTGTAAAAAAGACTCTTGTTATACCTTTAACTTATAAAATTACATTGTTTGTTGAACAACGAAGGACTGATGTGTTTTCAATTTTCTTACAGCCTTTATTCTAAAAGAATAATTACATAAAAACTGCAAAAAATTAAGGTAAATTTAAAATGACTTTTGTGTACTTATACCACACATGGGGCTTGATTAGCAGGGTGACCCAGTATGCTCAGCACAATCCTGCTTTTTGCCTGTTGTCTGGTGTAATTATTAGTAGTGGTCCCTTTCACACTCAAAAATGGACTATGAACTATATGATGACTAAGTCAACAAATTAGTCATTGCTTGTCTCCTACAACATCAGCTCCTGTTTCAACCAGAGCAACCTGCTTGGCCCCTTAAGGCTCATTCATCTGTGTTCTCGGGTCAATTCTGGCCAGGTCAGGCCATCCTCAGTGAGTCCTTGTCTAGGACACATTTAGCTCAGAATCAAGCAGATTCTTGTTGTCCATTCTCCTGCTGGTAGAAAGAGCAGGATTTGCAGTCAAACAAATCCACTCTCAAACACCACTCCATGACTTACCAGCAATGGGATCAGGTAGAGTAACTTAGATTAGGTTGTCCAATGGCACTTCTGCAATAACGGAAATGTTCTATAATTTGGCACTGTCAAATAGAGTAGCTACTAATCACATATGCTTATTGAGCACTTGCAGTGGGACTAGTATGAATGAAGAACTTGATTTTCAGTCCTATTTAATTTAAAAATAAATAGCCACATGTGGCTAGTGGCTACCATACTAGATAGCACAAAAATTCCTAAGCCTTAGTTTCTTCTCTTAAGAAATAGAGAAGATACCTACTTTTCAAAGTTGTAAACAATTTGAGAAAATGCTTCACAAATATTTGACACTCAAATAATTGTTATATTTACATACATAGACTCTTTGCCAGATTCTGTTCTCCAGTTGACCACACTATGACTCTATGCTTTGACACCTCCCTCCTCCTCATTGCCTCCATATGCATATGGATGCATATGCATGTCTCCATACAGTGTTACTGTACCTCCTGAAAATGCAGCAAGTGTCGCACACCTTCCTTTCAGGGCCACCATCCTAGCCTGAGCTAACTTCATCTGGTCGATTTTGGCCTCAACAGTCCCTCTGCTTCTTTCTTGCTCCTCTCCAACTCATTTGTGACACTGAAGCCCAAGACATATTTTAAAAAGAGAAATATTGTCATTCCCTTACTTAAACTCCTTCAGTGGTTTCTCAATGGTTAACTGAAGTTAAAGACCAAGACGCTTCTGGAGACATAAAAGCTGTGCATGAACCTGCCTCACCTGCCTTTCCAGCTCTCCTTCCTCATTGTTCTCCAACCACACCAGCCTCCTTTCTTATCATCTAGTACAGCAAGCTCCTTCAAGCCTTTGGGCTTTCACAAATATGGTTCCTTTTGGCTGCACTGCTCTCAGTTCCTCCCTTTGCCTGGTTAAGTCCTTCATAGGATTAAGATCTCTGCTCAGAAATGTCTCCTTCTCATGCGAGAACAGACTTCTGGTCAATTAAATTAGGGGGATCAGCTCTCACTCCACCCTACCTTGCCTCTTCAAGACACTGATCACAGTATGAAATTCTCTATTTATTTACAGATCATTTTTTTAAACAACTAACTCCCATGCCTGACTATAAACTTCAGGAGCACAGGTACTGTTTTTCTTCTGTTCACCATTATATTCTTAGCACCTAATACAACACCTGGCTCATATTACATGCTCAATATGTATTTGTTAAGTGAAAGAGCGGGACCAGGAAAATGATAAATTTTGCAATAGGTAAATGAAAACTGCAACTAGGACAGCAGCAAAACAGAACACATAAACAAAAACAGAGAGACAGAGTAGGATAAGAAGGAGAGAGAAAAGTTCAGCTTCAAATTAGTGCTTCAGAAAAATCTAGAAATAACCTATTCAATACCAACGTATATGTAAGTTTTAAGTTTTGTGATTAAAAAAGAATTATGCTGATAGTTGACAAGCAATTTTTTCAATATTAGAGCTTCTAATGTTCATAATCTGGCTCTAATTATGGCTGATTTTTTTTTTTTTTTTTTTTTTTTTGCGGTACGTGGGCCTCTCACTGTTGTGGCTTCTCCCGTTGCAAAGCACAGGCTCTGGACGTGCAGGCCCAGTGGCCATGGCTCACAGGCCCAGCTGCTCCACGGCATGTGGGATCCTCCCAGACCGGGGCACGAACCCACGTCCCCTGCATCAGCAGGCGGACTCCCAACCACTGCGCCACCAGGGAAGCCCTATGGCTGATTTTTAAAAACTTGTAAGTATTTTTCAAATTAAAAAATGAGCTGTGGACTTCCCTAGTGGCACAGGGGTTAAGAATCTGCCTGCCAATGTAGGGGACACAGGTTCGAGCCCTGGTCTGGGAAGATCCCACATGCCATGGAGCACCTAAGTCTGTGCACCACAACTACTGAGCCTGCTCTCTGGAGCCTGTAAGCTGCAACTACTGAGCCTGCATGCCACAGCTACTGAAGCCTGTGCACCTAGAGCCCGTGCTTTGCAACAAGAGAAGCCACTGCAATGAGAAACGCACGCACTGCAACAAAGAGTACGTCCCCACTTGCCACAACTAGAGAAAGCCCACGTGCAGCAACGAAGACCCAACGCAGCCAAAAATAAATAAATAAATAAATTTATTTATTTATTCATTTATTTTTTAAAAATAAGCTGTATTACTTCTATTTTTTAAAAAATCTTTGTTTAAAAGCTAGGTTAAAAGATGTTGTTTATATTGATAAATATTTTAAAATCCAGCATTACCACTTCATGATTTACATAGTATGAAAAATGAAGTAGAGTACAGTGAACTTGCATTGTATATATCCATAATAATTTTTTACTCTTACTTTCAGAATATTAGGCTGAAATAATTAGGAACATTGAGCATGTGCTAATTTATTAAATAAATCCATTTTTTGAGCACAAATAGGCACAATCAGAAAAAAATGGCAAAAGCAAATACAGATATCACTTAAAGGTAAAGGAACTCACATATTCTGTTATCAAAAGGGGCATTCCAAGATTACTTTGTTTTCCCAGCAGAGAGAGAGAAAACCAAACCCCAGTCTTGTAAGAGTTTACCTTTTTTCTTTGGCCACGCCTCCTGTGGCATGTAGGATCTGAGTTCCCCAACCAGGGATCGAACCCACACCCCCTGCAGTGGAAGGGTGGAGTCTTAATCATTGGACTGCCAGGGAAGTCCCGGTTTACTTTTAATAACAAAATTTATTTAAATTCAATCTAATCTTAGTCAGTTTTCATCATGCACAAAACCCTTTTCTCAAGGTTTCTTTTCCACAAACCTACCATCACTTTCTATATCCATATTAGTTTGTCTCTTATTTTGCTATGCAGAAACAACCAACTCTAAGATAAAATCACCCTTTTTTTCCACAACAAATGCATTTCCATTCTTTCCATTCTTCTAAAAACATACATCCTGCTTTCCTTGAACATTGAAATGTTTCCCTTATTATTACTAGTAGCTTTTAATTACATGTATATTATAATCTTTAACCCTTAAAACAGCTTAATCTGTAGCAAAAACCAAGAAGCAAGCAACTGTGAACTGTTTATCATACCAGTATTTCCTGATTGGTAGTGTGAGGGAGGGGGGCTGCAGGGTGTGTGAGCAGCTCATGATCACACAACCAATTTTTGGATTGGTTGACATCAAGGTGAAGTTCCAAGCACCACCAATCTTCTGGTTTCAACCTATCTGTGGTCTATGTGTTTGTGGTCAGCAGTTTTAATCTGGTAGGGGTATGGTTCCTGTAAAAATGACTTAGAAATGTGAGTCAGACCTTTATATATATTATATATATATATATATATATATATTATATATACATATTATATATATATATATAATATATATATATATATATATATTTCAGGGAACTGGGAGTTTAGTGACTTTGCTATTTGGCTGGTTTATAGTCTAAATTGTCACCAGTTTCCTGACCCAACAAGTATTCTTTGTTTTTCCATCTTCACATTTCCTAATCATTAACTCTTGTAGCAGACTTCTGAGATTCAGAGGAGGCCTGGGAAGCTAAAGCAAGTACTTCAAAAGACAGGTACACAGGGGCTTGTATGTGGATTCAATCCCCCCTTTTCTCTGATGCACCTTAATCTTAAGGGGAACAGGTGTCGTACAAGAAAGGGAATAATGTTTTGGATAGAGAGGTTAGTCATAAACTCGGCAGAGGAAATCAGTTTTAGGGGGACTTGGTTTCATATTCAGAATGAGATTAACATCATATTGCATATAAAATGCATTAATATGATATAAAATCATACTAGAAGAATGTCATTCATTGGAAACGTCCTTAGGCAAACATATTTTTAAAAAATTCTTAAGGTTAAATAGTAGGTGAAATAGAAAATAAGACCACAGAAAGTATGGGAAAATACTTAAAAGAGGCTGACGTTTGCCTATCACATATGGAATGCTTCAAATAAATTTTAGGTGACTCTGTCAAGAATTTGAATATTAGTTGAATTAGATTAAGGGAAGTTGTTTTAAGGTCAATTGGCCTGTTTCTATGGCAAGAACAATAAGGTTGGTGAGGAAGGGTGATATTTAGAAGTCAAAAATGCAGGACTTGGGAACAGATTAGATATATGAAAGTGACACAGGAGGAGTCATTGATTCTCACATTCTTTCCTTGAACACCTGTGTAGGTACTGATACTGTATCCCATCCTGAGAGGATGAGAACGTGGAAGGAGGAGCATATGTGACAGCAGAAATTAGTTCATTTTGGAGCATGCTGAGTTTTGAGATACTTCTCAGATGGCAGTGTATGTTCCATTTGGCAGTTAGATATATAGGTATGGAATTCAGGAATAAAAATGAGGGTGATAAAAACATTCAGGGCTTATTCATATATAAGTGAAATCTGATGCTATGGGAGTAACAACAACAAAATCCTCCAAGGATATTGTGTAAAGTCTAGCTCTTCCAAACATGGCCCATGGACCAGTGTGAAAGCCAGCATCCAAGATGGTCCCCACCTCCAGGTATTCATGACCTTTTGTGGTCTCCTCCCACACTGAAAAAGGCTGACATGTATAACTAGCAGGTTGTCGTATAAATGACAGTGCGACTTCTGAGGCTGGGTCATAAAGGACACTGTGGTTTTCTTTTGCTCTCCTGAATCACTGGCTCTGTGGGAAGTCAACTGCCAAGTCCTGAGGACAATGAAATAACCCAATAATTAGGAACTCCTTCCAATAGTCACATGGGTGAGCTATACTTGAATCAGATGATCCCCCACTTGAACTTCAGATGACTACAGCCCTTGCCAACATTTTGTCTACAGCCTCACAAGAGATCCTGAGCCAGAACCATCCAGCTCCCAGGTTTCCTCACCTTTAAGAAATTGTGTGAAATAATACATTTGCTGTGTTAAGCTGCTACATTTTGGAATAATTTATATGCAGCAATAGATAACTAATACAATGAGCATCAAAGCTATAACCTGAAAGCTTGTTGAAATGCAGAATCTCAGTCTCTACACAGGAACTATTGGACTATAATCTGCATTTTAACAGAGCCCCTGGTGATTTGTATGCACGTTAAGTTTGAGAAGTCCTAATACAGAGTTAAAAAAAGATAAGAGAGCCCAGGACAGTAAGTATGGGAGGGGGGAGGGTTACAAGTTGGGCAGAGAAAAAGAAGTGACAGTGGCAGAGGAAGAGTTGCTAGCAAGGGAGGAGGGACATCAGGAGAAATTAAACAACATCAGGAGAAAGAACTGACAAGGAAAATAAGGAAGTTTCAAGAAGAAAGCGAATGTCAGTATTATCAAATGATGCAGTGAGACTGAGTGAGAGAAGAAACAGAAAAGGTTCATTAATGTTTGGTTATGCCTTTCTAAAAGTATTTTTAAAATAGTTTAGAAATAGATATTGACATAGTTAAGGGTGATATGACAATTTCTGGGATTTGCTTCAAAATACTATAAGAGGATAGGAAACGGTAGTATAGATGAAGCATGCTTGACCATGAACTGATAATTGTTGAAACTGGGGGATGGGTACATGGGACAAATAGTATATTATACTAGTTGGTCTGTTTTATGTATGTTTGAAATTTCTCACATTAAAAAGCTTTAAAATGTCTATAAAATTGCTTTAGGAGATTATGGGTGACTTTCGTCAAGGTGAATTTATTAGAGTTTCAGAGCAGAAGCCAGGCTACAGTGAGTTGAGAAGAAAAGATAACAAATGAGGACAGGGAGTGGAGATTATTTTTTTCAGAAATTTGATTTTGAAGAAAAGGAGAGAGAGCAGAAGCTTCAAGGGGAGAAAATGTTAATGTGGGGTTGTTAGAACGAGAGAGCCAAAGGCTCTCTATAAAATAAAGAAAAAAAATCTACTTGTTATGACCCAGAAAAGTCATCAACATCAGCCTCAAGGCTGAGTCTTCCACTTGTTGTTCTTTAGCTTTGTTTGAAGACATTGTAAAATTTATTTGAATTGCCTTAAGAGTCTCCAAACGGGGCTTCCCTGGTGGTGCAGTGGTTGAGTGTCCGCCTGCCAATGCAGGGGATGCAGGTTCGTGACCCGGTCCAGGAAGATCCCACATGCCGTGGAGCGGCTAGGCCCGTGAGCCATGGCTGCTGAGCCTGCGCGTCCGGAGCCTGTGCTCTGCAACGGGAGAAGCCACAACAGTGAGAGACCCGCGTACCGCAAAAAAAGAAAAAAAAAAAAAAAAGAATCTCCAAACCTTTTGATAATTCTTTGATAGTTCAACGACCAGAACTGTAGTTAAGTATTTTCATAAACAGCTATTTATAGTGCTATGTATAACACTCAAGTGGTGAAGGTATTACCTGAGTTGAGAATTTTAGGATTGTTTAATGGAACCTCAAACAGAAATGAGTGGCCAAAGTCCAGTAATACCAACCATGGGGTTGTTATGAGGATTATGTAACATGAGTAACAGTGCTCAATAAGTGTTACTTTTGTTTCCTTCATTATTATAAAATAACATTTTCCAAAATGTGTTTCAAGGACACGAATCCTCAAGGTTGTTAACAAATGTTATAAAAGTGTTCCATGGTTACATAAATTTGGGATATGTTGGGTTAACAGAGACATATCTATCCTTATCACTTCTTAAAATCAGTTACATGCTGAAGTGCATGGTGAATATCCAAGAATATTAAATATTTTCCAACTGTATTTAGCAAGAGAATCCTCTTGGAAAGGGGAATCTCTCAGGATTACTGTTCCTGAGAACCTACTTTGGGAAGTAATTGCACAAAATCATGTGAATCATATAATCATCACATGACTCTGAACACATTTAAACACTTAACCATGACAGTTCCTTGTAGGGAAGTGCTCACTTTTGCTTTTCTGGTCTTATCAGTTACTCATAAATATCTTATACATTCTGAACAATGAAACACATCTTCCATGAGTCATTCATAAAGATTCATAAGAATGTCAAATTCCCTTCAACTCAACTGGAGTTGTTTGTTTTTGTATCCTATCCTTCCATAGAGTCTTAGGAAACCGTTTTCAGTAGTGGTTAAGAATATTAGCTCTGGAATATGATAGCCAGTACAGAATTAGAACCCAGCTGTGAGACTTATAGAATTAGACTTATAGAATCTGATAGTCAATACAGAATTAGACCCAGCTGTGAGCAAATCTCTTGGAGAAAACTCTGAGCCTCAGTGTTATCATCCATAAAATGGGGATAAACTATAGTCATCTCTGTTATACTGTTAGTTTTATACACATATAAATACTTTAGTGAACTGTCTAGTAAGTTGTATTTTATTAATATCCTCTTGTTGGTTTAGCTGTCTACAAGTAATATTTTATTTCCTTTATAAAAGTCTCTACACATATTTTAATTAATTTACTTATTTTTATCTTTTGGCCGCACTGCATGGCATGTGGGAGGATTTTTGTTCCCCGACCAGGGATTGAACCCATGCACCCTGCATTGGAAGCACGGAGTCTTAACCACTGGACTGCCAGGGAAGTCCCTCTACACATATTATTTAAAAAAAAGAAAAAAAAATGAGAGCCCAGGACTGAGAGGGCCTCACCAGCCTAAAATGAAGAAAGACTCTGCTGCTAAGATTAAGTGAGCAGGTATGAGTCTCTCCTTAATAAATGGTCAACATCCTAGGGATGGGGCTAGAGACTGGGACCTGTTTGAAGAAATGTCACAAATGGATAAAGCTAGAGGAGACATATCACATCACATCCATGGAAGATCGCCAAGGGTGAAGCTGAAGAAACCAATTCTATCATCAGGTAGTAAGGATGTTGGTGATGATGAGAGATGAAGTGACAGGCAGGGATGGAACCAGAGCTGACTTGTGTAGGGGTTCAGAATGTCACCCCAAAACATGCCACTATGATATATCGATTATTTTGAATTAAAGGTGCTTGAGAAACAGTCAGTGCAAGAAGGACCCTCTGAGCCTTCTTTGTCTCCCTAAAAGAAGGAAATAAATCTTCCACATGAAAGGTACCAGGAGGGTGAAACAGATAGGAAATTCAGGGCCAAGAAGGCTTATATAACAAACTTTGTTACCTCTTCACCATTTTACTACCCCTAGCCCAAACTCCTTTGTCTTGTTAATTCTTCACAAATGTATTGTTTCTTTGTCTAAAAGGCATAAAAGCTTCCTGCTCTGGTCACTCTGAATCTCATACCTTTGTGGAGCTGCCATACATACTCATTAGTTTTTCTTCTATTAATCTTTTTACTAGAGAAAGGTCTCAGCCAAGAACCTAGAAGGGTAGAGGGAAAATTATTTTTCCTCCCCTGCACTTGAATACATGCAAGAAATAAAGCAGGAACAATATGGCAGGGTTCAAACCTTTGTTGTAAACAGGGCTGAGTCACCCTGAGCTCCCTCTTAAAGTGTGCTGGCCGTATGGTAAGTGAGTGGTTTGTTCTGAGTATAAAGCATGTGTCACAGCCAGGAGGTGCCTCAGCTGGTCTGTGTGGTTCCCCAACTCATTACAGATACTTAAGCTGCTTAGTGAGTCATCTCTTCCTTCTTAGGCTCCTTCTTTACTCACTCCCACATTCCTACTTCCAAATGTTACTTGCAAACCCCTACTATTTGTATTAGTCAGGGTTCTCCAGAGAAAGAGAGCCAGTAGCATAGATATAGATGTGCAAATATAGAAAGAGGAAACGAGAGAGAGATTTACTAAAGAGTTGGCTCATGTAATTGTGGGAGCTAGCAAGTTCAAAATTTGCAGGCTTGGCCAGCAGGCTGGAGACCTGGGGAAGAGTTGATGCAGTGGTTCAAGTCCCAAAGTAGTCTGCTGGTAGAATTCCTTATTTGGGGAAGGTCAGTCTTTTTCATTAAGGCCTTCAACTAACTGGATGAGGCCCACCTGCATTACAGGAGAATAATCTGCTTTAATCAAAGTCTGATTTAAATGTTAATGTAATCTAAAAAATACCTTCACAGAAACATCTAGAATATCTGGGTACCGTGGACTAGCCAGGTTGACATATAAAATTAACATCACACTATTCTTTCTTCTTCTTTTACCAAAAGTTTAGCTTCTTCTACCAGTTATCATATTAAAAAGAGAATTAGGTTGATTCTTGGAAACTTGAAACTCATCTTAGAGCTGTGTATTAATTTTTATGCTCTCATTATAGAGCTCTCACATTAGCATGGCCTAATTTCCACTACCAGGAATAGGATGTGTGCTGTGCTTATGGGAAATGATATATTTAGTGTTTTGTATGATCATTCTTTAGTGTCTGTGTCCCTTTTATTGGATGAGAGCCCACATGGAGTAGCTGGATGAAAGTGTCCTTTCTGCTTACCTGTGCATTAGGAATAAAGGAGAGAAAAACTATGCTTGTACTCAGGGAAAAAATCCATTATTTTACAGTTATTTATGGTATTATAATCAGTATAATAACTTTCAAGTACCTTCTAGTTAGTAAGCTCCAAAGACAATAGAGTAATTTTATATTACCTGAAGCTAGTGTCTTCTCCCATAGTGGGTTCAATTCTAGTTATACTTTAAGTGACATATGCTCCTCCATAACATTTAACCACTAAGTACTAATTTTGGGGGGCAATGTAATTAGCAAAATAATGACAAAATAGAATTTAAAAAAGGGCAATTCTTTTCAAACCTTATATAACTATATTATGGTTAGCAGATACTTAATATTTTTTGAATTAGAGTAATTTTAATCAATTCAGTGTCTAAAGACCACAATCAATTTAATTTTCACAACATGTTAAATAGCCATATTTGGTTTATATTAGAGTAGCATAAAGGTGTGAAACCAATTTTTTTGAAGCATCTAGACAATTTGCTTTGTGGACACATGGAGAAAGATAACATTTTCAAGTCAACAATTTGTACCCAAGATTAAGAGAATGACAGATAACATAGACTCCCTAAAGGTGGAGACCAAATCTCCTAGTTCTCCAAACAAGGAGATTTAACACGATGTTTCGGTGTAACTGATGAAGAGAAGCTTGTTGTTGTTCTCAGAGTGAATCAGGTAACAGCCTGGTCTACTTCAGTTAGGAATGGCTACACCGTCTCCTTAGTGCTTTGTGGCTTCTTTAGCAACAATAAGGGCACCTGATCCTGGAAATGGGTACCCTTTGTTTTATTTCTGTAACTCTTTCAGTGGTTTATGAAGTTAGATGGAACAGCTTACACTCTTGACAAAGGAAATACACCCCAATATCCGAAAGTAGAGCATTCCTATGAAGCTTTTTTCAACGAAATCTTTTATAAGTAAACCACAATGACGTAAAGCAAAGAAGCAATTACCTTGGGACACATCTTGCTAACAGATGCATAAAATAAATTGAGATAAAGCACAGATACTCACGGACACAGTTCAAAGCTATGGCAGCTGATGCTGAGTGTCGTTCCCAGGGAAAGAGCTTGGCGGTACTGCTCTCGCTGCTAGGGGTGTGCTCTGCCTCTATAATCACTGGATGCAAAACAAATGCTCAACATTAGTTTTGCTTTCTGCCTTTGTGTGTGTGTGAAAGGGAAAATCCTCTTCAGGCTTCTTTCAGTTAGTGAAAACAGGTATTAATGTAGGCCTTTCCTAAAACTGAAGAGGACTAAAGCCAATTTTTGAAAAGTGGGGCATACCTGTAATGAAAAGCTGTATATTTTACAGAAAAATAAATACAAAGGTCCCTAAACCTATGAAGAGAACATGCAAATTAAAACTATACTGACATACCACATTTCACCTTGATAGGCAAAAATCCAAAGGTTTGGGCTTCCCTGGTGGCACAGTGGTTGAGAGTCTGCCTGCCGATTCAGGGGACACGGGTTCATGCCCCAGTCCGGGAAGATCCCACATGCCGTGGAGCGGCTGGGCCTGTGAGCCATGGCCGCTAAGCCTGCACATCTGGAGCCTGTGCTCCGTAACGGGAGAGGCCACAACAGTGAGAGGCCCGCGTACCGCAAAAAAAAAAAAAAAAAAAAAAAAAAATCCAAAGATTTGACAGTTCATTCTGTGGGTGAAACTCTGGGGAAACAGTCACTATCACTTGTTGCTATTGGAATTGCAAAATGTCATAACAGGCACTGCAGGGAAATTGCTCATATCCTCAAACAGGGAAAGGCATTTATCTATTTTTTGCCCTTCTCTTTACTGCTCTGTACCATGAGAGGCTAACCCTTTTGGAAGGCCTCACCCACATTTCTTCATTAGCTGTTTTAAACCACTACAACACCTAAGTGGCTTGTTAAGAGAGAGGTTGGCTCAGTGGCACCACAGACAAATCCACTAGACATGCTGGGTTTCTAGCCTGTCTCTCCTGTCTCCCCTTAAATCTCCAAAGTTCACACAAGCTGAGGGGAAAACATTTCCTAGAGTTTTGAAATACAGGCCTTAAGAGAGGAGTGTAAAGAAAGCATTGTTATGATTAGTGGACCCCAAACCTGATTGAGCATCAGAATCATCTGAGGTGCTTATAAAATTAGTGCAAATTATTTGACCTCATCACAAATCAATTGCATTGCAATCTCAGGTGGGAGGGCTGGCAATCTGTCCTTTGAAGACCCATCATATTTGGTAACCACTGACCTAAAGCAGTTTCTCAAGTTGTTGCATCTGACCTAGATCACGGAGATGTTAATGTGTAGTCGTCTAAAATAATCATTGGAATACCACTAGCAATACAACAACAACAACAACAATATAACAATAGCAAACACTTTTCTAGTGTTTACTAGGAGCCAAGTACTGTTCCAAATATTTCACATTTGTTAACTCTTTGAATCTTCCGAACAACCCATAAAATAGCTGCCTTTATTATTTCAAATTTTCACATTCAGAAACTGAGGCACAAAATGATTAAGTAATTTGTCGAAGGTGGGACAGTTACCAGAGACATAGTTTGAACAAAGGCCATCTGGCTCTGGAGTCTGTGTACTAAAATAAGGGTTCTATGGTCAGACATTTTTGGGAAATACTGCTCGCTCTTAGATTATAATCTAACAGTATATTGGTACAATCTTTGAGAAGTCTCTGTAAACAATCCTGCTTAATATCAAATTGTCTAATATTTTATAAATTTAACTCTGGAACCCTTTTATTTATAACATGTATTAACATCTTGAAGAACTTGTATTCCAAGGGATGCACAAGATTATCGCACTCTGATAAACAATAACAGAGATAGGGTGTCTTGATTACTCTTGATTCCAGTATTTTTTTCTTCTTTTTAAGATAGTAGAATGTTGTGGACCTTGACCTGGAGTCCAGAGACTTAGATTTCAGTTCAGGCTCTCACCCTACCAGCTGTATCATCTCGACCAATGATTCATCACTATGGACTGTTAGTTTCCTCATGTGTGAAATGAGAAGGCTGGACTGATTGGCAGGTTCCCTTCCAGCATAAGCATGACTGTATCTGTGGTTTTGGATAGGATGCTCTGTGAGTGATGTTGAATGGACCCATTTATTGTCACTAAGAAGAGTGGACTTTAATTTTGACAGGAGGAATTTGTGTAAGTTTTAAGAAAAACGTTCTGAATATAAGTATTACATGACTTTGAAACATTTTACCATGAAAATATTATTATAATAATAGCAACAACAACTGTCAATAAAAAGTCAGACTGCTACAGTTTACAAAGCTCTTTCATCTCCACATGCCACATTTGGCATCCTCATAGGTGGAGATTACTATCATTTCCATTTTTAAGATGAATAAGGTTCAGTGAGGTTAGATGAATTGTCCAAAAACAAGAGCCAGTAAATAGTTGAGCTATTTCAATCCATTACTTTTAGCTCCAAATCCCAGACCTTTCACATTTCCTCACATGACCTTCAGTTTACATAGTGACTTGCACCCTACTAATCAGGCTAGATGGTCATCCACGTGGCAGAGTTTGAATGTAGACCTTTTGGAATGAGGGGTATGATCTTTTGGTTTCAAGGAAGTCCTGATAGTTTTTAAGAATGCTCTTTCACTTTTTTTCACCTTCTATTTTCCACAGTTTTTTTTTTTTTCCAATAAGGACATAGGTACATTAAACACTGTAAAGAGCATAAAGCAATTCAAAGAGCAGTGTCTACTAAGGTGTTGGGATTCTAGATGTAGTGATAATGGTGATGATGCTGTTTATATTTGTGATAAATTCTTATCATCATCATCACCATTGTTAAGCCCTGCTTTTCTCTTTGTTAGCTCTAGCTACGGTATTTTTCTGGATTATCTATCACCATTATATTTCTGTAAGTTGAGTCATGTGATTTTATCTATTAAAACTAGACCTGACATTTGAATATATATTATAGAATTAGAGAGCTGCAATTAACAAGTCTTCTCAGACGGGTGTTTGTTACCTTAGAGTTACAGGGAACTTTTCCATTTTTACATGGCAAATTTCCAGCATATATGAAGGTGGAGAAAATAGAATAAATGAACATCCATATAGTTATCCAGCTTTAATAATTATCAAGTCACAGCCAATTTTCTTGCATCTATACCCCTACCCACTACCCTGCCACTCCCCAGATATTGGACCATTTTTTTCAGGACACTTTTTGATAAAGCTTTCCTGATATTTTAGTTAGAAACATCAGGGGGGAACTGAAGAAGAATTAAATACTTACCTAAATTTTTAGCTAAAAGGGTAAAATAAAATTATTTTGAAGAACAGTAAATGGACACCAGTTATCATGACAAAAGAATAGCCAATATATCTCTCCTTGGAATAAGCCAAAATAACACAATTGGACATTATAACTTACTTTTCCAGAATGCTTACAACTCCCAGAGGATTTGCATATAGATTTCACATTTGATATATAAAACAGACCTGTGAAGTGAGTAGGATCTTATTCTATTTTAAAGATAATGAATAAGGCTCAGATGTGACTTATCCAGTGTGTCTTAGTTCATTCAGGCGGGTATAAAACAAAGAAACAGCCCCACCCATCAGCAGACAGGCTGCTTAAAGCCTTCCTGAGTCAACAGGTGCCTGATAAACACCTCCTGACATAGCGTTGTCCACCAGAGGGACAAGACCCAGCTCCACCCACCAGTGAGCAGGTACTAGTCTCTCCCACCAGGAAGCCTGCACAAACTTCTCAGATAGCCTAATCCACCAGGGGGCAGACTGCAGAAGCAAGAAGAACTACAATCCTGCAGCCTGCGGAATGGAAACCACAATCACAGGAAGTTAGAAAAACTGAGGCAGGAGAATATGTCCCAGATGAAGAAACAAGATAAAACCCCAGAAGAACAACTAAGTGAAGTGGAGATAGGCAATCTACCTGAAAAAGAATCAGAGTAATGATATTAAAGATGATCTAAGATCTCAGAAAAAGAATAGAGGCACAGGTGGAGAAGATACAAGAAATGTTTTAACAAAGACCTAGAAGAACTAAATAACAAACAAACAGAGATGAACAATACAATAACTGAAATGAAAAATATGCTAGAAGGAATCAATAGCAGAATAAATGAGGCAGACGAATGGATAAGTGACCTGGAAGACAGAATTGTGGAAATCACTGCCACAGAACAGAAGAAAAAAGAATGAAAAGAAATTAGGACAGTTTAAGAGATCTCTGGGACAACATTAAATGCACCAACATTTGCATTTTAGGGGTCCCAGAAGGAGAAGAGAGAGAGAAAGAACCTGAGAAAATATTTGAAGAGATAATAGCTGAAAACTTCCCTAACATGGGAAAGGAAACAGTCACCCAAGTCCAGAAAACAGATAGTCCCAGGAAGAATAAACCCAAGGAGGAACATACCGAGACATGTAGTAATCAAATTGACAAAAATTAAAGACAAAGAAAAAATATTAAAAGCAACAAGGGAAAAGCAAGAAATAACATACAGGGAACTCCCATAAACAAGGCTCTCATTCAAATTTGGAGAAATCAAAAGTTTTACAAACAAGCAAAAGCTCAGGGAATTCAGGACCACCAGACCAGCTTTGCAACAAATGCTAAAGAAGCTTCTCTAGGGGGAAAAGAAAAGGTCACAACTATAAACAAGAAAATTACAAATGGAAGAGCTCACCAGTAAAAGCAAACATAAGCAAAGGTAGGAAATCATCTGATCACCAATATGATATCAAAACCAGCAAATTGTGAGAAGAGGAGAGCACAATTGCAGGATATTGGAAATGCATTTCAAATTAAAAGACCAGAATCTTAAAACAATCTTGTTTATATATAGACTGCTATATCAAAACCTCATGGTAACTGCAAACCAAAAACCTACAATAGATACACACAAAAAAAGAAAAAGGAATCCAAACACAACACTAAAGTTAGTTATCAAATCACAAGAGAAGAGAACAAAAGAGGAAGGGAAGAAAAAACACCTACAAAAACAAACCCAAAACAATTAACAAAATGGCAATAAGAACATACATATTGATAATTAACTTAAACGTAAATGGATTAAATGCTCCAACCAAAAGACATAGACTGGCTGAATGGATACAAAAACATATATATGTTGTCTACAAGAAACCCACTTCAGACCTAGGGACACACACAGACTGAAAGTGAGGGGATAGAAAAATGTATTCCATGCAAATGGAAATCAAAAGAAAGCTGGAGTAGCAATACTCATATCAGATAAAATAGACTTTAAAATAAAGACTGTTACAAGAGACAAAGGACACTACATAAAGTACCGATCCAAGAAGAATATATAACAATTGTAAATATATATACACCCAACATAGGGGCACCTCATAGCAATTGTAAATATGTATACACCCAACATAGGGGCACCTCAATATATAAGGCAAATGCTAACAGCCATAAAAAGGGAAATCGACAGCAACACAATAATAGTGGGGGACTTTAACACCCCACTTTCATCAGTGGACAGATCATCCAATCAATAAGGAAACACAGGCTTTAAGTGACACATTAGATCGTAAGGACTTAATTGATATTTATAGAGCATTCCATCCAAAAGCAGCAGAATACACATTTTTCTAATGTACACAAGGAACATTCTCCAGGATCACATGCTAGGCCACAAAATGAGCTTCAGTAAATTTAAGAAAATTGAAATGATATCAATCATCTTTTTTGACCACAATGCTATGAGATTAGAAATCAAATACAAGAAAAAAAAAACCATACAAACAATATGCTGCTAAGCAAACAATGGATCACTGAAGAAGTCAAAGAGGAAATAAAAAAATACCTAGAGAGACTTCCCTGTTGGCACAGTGGTTAAGAATCTGCCTGCCTCCGCATAGCACAGGGAGATCAGCTCGGTGCTTTGTGACCGCCTGGAGGGGTGGGATAGGGAGGGTGGGAGGGAGACGCAAAAGGGAGGGGATATGGGAACATATGTATATGTATAACTGATTAAGTTTGTTATAAAGCAAAAAACTAAAAAAAAAAAATAAAATAAAATAAAGAAAAAAAAAAAAAGAATCTGCCTACCAATGCAGGGGACATGGGTTCAATCCCTGGTCTGGGAAGATCTCACATGCTGTGGAGCAACTAAGCCGGTGCACCACTACAACTGAGCCTGTGCTCTAGAGCCCCCAAGCCACAACTACTGAGCCCACATGCCACAACTACTGAAGCCCACACACCTAGAACCTGTGCTCCTCAACAAGAGAAGC
Source organism: Hyperoodon ampullatus (assembly GCF_949752795.1). Classification (NCBI taxonomy): domain Eukaryota; kingdom Metazoa; phylum Chordata; class Mammalia; order Artiodactyla; family Ziphiidae; genus Hyperoodon; species Hyperoodon ampullatus. Next base: position 38,404,229 of record NC_136914.1, read on the forward strand.
CACTGCAGTGAGAAGCCCGTGCACCTCAACCAAGAGTAGTCCCTGCTTGCCACAACTAGAGAAAGCCCACGCGCAGCAGTGAAGACCCAACACAGCCATAAATAAATAAATAAATAAATTTATTTAAAAAAAGATACCTAGAGACAAATGAAAACAAAAGCACAATGATCCAAAACCTATGGGACACAGCAAAAGTGGTTCTAAGTGGGAAGTTTATAGCAATGCAATCTTACCTCAGGAAACAAGAAAAATCTCAAATAAACAACCTAACCTTACACCTACAGCAACTAGATAAAGAAGAACAAACAAAACCCAAAGTTAGTAGAAGGAAAGAAATTATAATGATCAGAGCAGAAATAAATGAAATAGAGATTTAAAAAGCAACAGAAAAGATCAATGAAACTAAAAGCTGGTTCTTCGAAAAGATAAACAAAATTGATAAACTTTTAGCCAGACTTGTCAAGAAAAAAAGCAAGAGGGCAAATCAATAAAATTAGAAATGAAAAAGGAGAAGTAACAACCAATACAACAGAAATACAAAAAATCATAAGAGACTACAATGAATTACTATATGCCAATAAAATGGACAACCTAGAAGAAATGGATAAATTCTTAGAAAGGTACAACATCCCAACACTGAACCAGGAAGAAATAGAAAATGTGAACAGACCAATCACAAGTACTGAAATTGAAACTGTGATTAAGAAACTCCCAACAAACAAAAGTCTACGACCAGTTGGCTTCACAGGAGAATTCTATCAGACATTTAGAGAAGAGTTAACACCTATCCTTCTGAAACTATTCCAAAAAATTGCAGAGGAAGGAACACTCCCAAACTCATTCTGTGAGGCCAACATCACCCTGATATTGAAACCAGGCAAGGATACCACAAAAAAAGAAAATTACAGGCCAATATCACTGATGAACATAGATGCAAAATTCCTCAACAAAATACTAGCGAACTGAACCCAACAATACATTAAAAGGTTCATACACCATGATCAATTGGGATTTATCCCAGGGATGCAAGGAGTTTTCAATTTCCACAAATAAGTGTGATATATCACATCAACAAATTGAAGAATAAAAACCATATGATCTTCTCAATAGATGCAGAAAAATCTTTTGACAAAATTCAAAACCCATTTATGATAAGAACTCTCCAGAAAGTGGGCATAGAGGAAACATACCTCAACATAATAAAGGTCATATATGACAAACCTACAGCTAACATCATACTCAATGGTGAAAAGCTGAAAGCATTTCCTCTAAGATCAGGAACAAGACAAGGATGTCCACTCTCACCATGATTATTCAACATAGTCTTGGAAGTCCTAGCCATGGCAATCAGAGAAGAAAAAGAAATAAAAGGAATATAAACTGGAAAAGAAGAAGTAAAACTGTCACTGTTTGCAGATGACATGATACTATACATAGAAACTCATAAAGATGCTACCAGAAAAATACTAAAGCTCATCAATGAATATGGTAAAGTTGCAGGATGCAAATAAATACACAGATCTGTTGCATTTCTATACACTAATGATGAAAGATCAGAAAGATAAATTAAAGAAACAATCTCATTTACCATCACATTAAAAAGAATAAAATATCTAGTAAGAAACCTACCTAAGGAGGCAAAAGACCTGTACTCCAAAAACTATAAGATGCTGATGAATGAAATTGAAGATGACACAAACAGATGGAAAGATCTACCATATTCTTGGATTGGAAGAATTAATATGGTCAAAATGTCTATACCACCCAAGGCAATCTACAGATTCAATGCAATCACTATCAAATTACCTATGGCATTTTTCACAGAACTAGAACAAAAGATCTTAAAATTTGTATGGAGACAAAAAAGACCCCGAATAGCCAAAGCAATCTTGAGAAAGAAAAACGGAGCTAGAGGAATCAGGCTCACTGGCTTCAGACTATACTACAAAGCTACAGTAATCAAAACAGTATGGTACTGGCACAAAAACAAATATAGATCAATAGAACAGGATAGAAAGCTCAGAAATAAACCCATACACATATGGTCAATTAATCTACAACAAAGGAGGCAAGTACAATGGTGAAAAGACAGTCTCTTCAATAAATGGTGCTGGGAAAACTGGACAGCTACATGTAAAAAAAAAAAAAAAGAAATTAGAACATTCTTTAACACCATACACAAAAATAAACTCAAAATTGATTAAAGACCTTAATGTAAAACTGGATACTGTAAAACTCTCAGAGGAAAATGTAGGCAGAGCACTCTTTGACATAAATTGCAGCAATATCTTTTTCTTTTGTTTAAAATTTATTTTATTTTATTTAAAAAAATACTTTTTATTAATTAATTAATTTATTTGTTTATTAATTAATTAATTTTTTGGCTGCATTGGGTCTTCATTGCTGCACAATGGCTTCCTCTAGCTGTGGTGAGCAAACGGGGGCTACTCTTCGTTGCAGTGCGTGAGCTTCTCATTGCGATGGCTTCTCTGGTTGTGGAGCATGGGCTCTAGGTGCGTGGGCTTCAGTAGTTGTGGCATGCGAGCTTCAGTAGTTGCAGCACACAGGCTCTAGAGCACAGGCTCAGTAGTTGTGCTCGGGCTTAGTTGCTCCGTGGCATGTGGGATCTTCCTGGACCAGGGATCGAACCCATGTCCCCTGCATTGATAGACAGATTCTTAATCATTGCACCACCAGGGAAGTCCCGCAATATCTTTTTCGATCTGTCTCCTAGAGTAATGGAAAAGAAACAAAAATAAACAAATGGGACCTAATTAAACTCAAAAGTTTTTTTTCACAGAAAAAAACCTAACAAAACAATAAACCATACGAAAAGACAACCCACAAAATGGGAGAAAATATGTGCAAATGATGTGACCGACAAAGGATTAATCTCCAAAATTTACAAACAGTTCATGGGGCTCAATATCAAGAAAACAAACAACCTAATCAAAAAACGGGCAGAAGGCCTAAACAGACATTTCTCCAAAGAAGACATACAGATGGCCAACAAACACATGAAAAGATGCTCAATATCACTAATTATTAGAGAAATGCAAACCAAAACTACAATGAGATACCACCTCACACCAGTCAGAATGGCCATCAGAAAAAGTTTACAGGGCTTCCCTGGTAGCATAGTGGTTGAGAGTCTGCCTGCTAATGCAGGGGACATGGGTTCGAGCCCTGGTCTGGGAGGATCCCACATGCTGCAGAGCAACTAGGCCTGTGAGCCACAGCTACTGAGCCTGCGTGTCTGGAGCCTGTGCTCCACAACAAGAGAGGCCGTGACAGTGAGAGGCCTGTGCACTGTGATGAAGAGTGCTCCCCACTTGCCACAACTAGAGATAGCCCTCGCACAGAAACGAAGACCCAACACAGCAAAAATAAATAAATTAATTAATAAACTCCTACCCCCAACATCTTCTTAAAAAAAAAAAAGTTTACAAACAATAAATGCTGAAGAGGGTGTGGAGGAAGGGAACCCTCGTACACTGTTGGTGGGAATGTAATTGGCACAGCCATGATGGAGCACAGTATGGTGGTTCCTTAAAAAACTAAAAATAGAGCTGCCATATGATCCAGCAATCCCACTCCTGGGAATATATCCAGAGAAAACCATCATTTGAAAAGATATATGCACCCCAATGTTCATTGCAGCACTATTTACAATAGCCAGAACATGTAAGAAACCTAAATGTCCATCAACAGATGAATGGATAAAGATGTGGTACATATATACAATGGAATATTAGCCATAAAATGAATGAAATAATGCAATTTGCAGCAACATGGATGGACCTGGAAATTAGCATACTAAGTGAAGTAAGCCAGTCAGAGAAAGAAAAATATCACATGATATCACTTATATGTGGAATCTAAAAAATTTGATACAAATGAACTTACTTACAAAACAGAAACAGACTCACAGACTTAGAGAATGAACTTATGGTTACCAGGGGGGAAGGGTGGAGGAAGGGATTGGGAAGTTGGGATTGACGTGTACATACCGCTATATTTAAAATAGATAACCAACAAGGATCTACTATATAGCACAGGGAACTCTGCTCAATATTCTGTAAAAACCTAAATGGAAAAGAATTTGAAAAAGAATAGATATATGTATAGTATAACTGGTATCACTTTGCTGTACACCAGAAACACAATATTGTTAATCAACTATACTCCAATATAAAATAAAAATTTAAAAAATTAAAAAATAAAAGAATAGTCAATTGACAACAATTTTCATGACAGAAGAACAGGCAATATATCTCTCCTTGGAATAAGCCAAACAACACAACTGGATATTAAAAACTTACTTTTCCAGAATGCTTTATAATTCCAGAGCACTTGTAAATAGATTTCACATTTTATGTATAAACAGATCTGTGAAGTAAGTTTGGTCTTATTCCATTTTATAGTTTATGAATAAGGCTCAGAAAAGACTTATTCCATGTGCCTTAGTTTGTTCAGGCTGGTATAAAAAAATGACACAGACTGGGTGGCTTATAAGCAACAGAAATTTATTTCTCACAGTTCTGGAGACTAGAAGTCTGAGATCAAGTTGTCAGCACCGTCAGTTGAGAGCCCTCTTCTGGGTTGCAGATTTCTCATTGTATCCTCACGTGGAAGAAGGAACAAACACACTCTCTGGCCCTCTTTTATAAGGGCACTAATCCCATTGATGAGGACTCCATCCTTATGACCTAATCACATCCCAAAGGCCCTACCTCCTAATACCATCACCTTGGGGGTTAGGTTTCAATATATGAACTTGAGGGAAATAAGGACATTCAGACCATAGCACAATGTCAACTCAACTAATATGTGGCAGAGCTTGAAACTTAAATTTAAAATTCTAGTCTCTCTCTTCTTTCCATGGCACACTGCAAATGCAATCTCAATGAAGGACCAAATTTATATGTAGCTTTTATTATTAGTGGTCTTTTGTTGTAAATGACAGAATATCAACTCAAGCTTAGCCAAAAAGGGGAGTTTTAGGAATTAAAGGTGCAGGGTAGGCCATGCTCAGATGCTTCAGGATCCAGGTGCTCAGACAGACATCTGTCTTGATATGTCTTAGTTCTGCTCTCTTTTGGTTTGATCCCATTCTCTGACAGGTTCCTTCCATTGGTGGCAAAGTTGGCCATGAATAGCTCCAGGCTAACATTCTACTGGTCACCAACCCCAGCAAAAAGAGATTCACATTTATTGGCTTCAATTGTGTCAAATGCCTACTCTTGGAATGGGTATGGTATTTGCCCCACTAGTAATGTACCGTGCCCACTAATAATGAGGAGAACCTGCATCTAGAAAGGGACATTTGAGTGCCAGTACTAGTAAAAAGGGAAAAAGAGTGCTGGGTAGATTAAAAGCAGCAGGTATCCTCAGGACAAGTCCTTACAAAAGAACAAGACATTCAGAAAAATATGTGGAAAAGGGGCTGATGCTCCCAGTTCTCTCAGCCAATCAATCTGCCCACTCCTCAAATCAATAAGGGGAGATGATGATGCTGTTACATAAAGCTCCATAACTGCAATGCCTTCATGGTTTTACCACGGGACGGTTCTAGACTGAAGGGCATTTTCATGTTTACAAAGCATTTTTATGTACATTATTTTTATAACGTTCACAATATTGTGAGTTAAATACCATTAGCCCCAAGGCCTGGAAATGAGAGCCACCTGTGGGAATTTGAGGGGTAGGCTCTCAGCTTGGACTTACCACTCACTCTTTTCTAACAATAGCATTTGAACCCTTCCGGTAGGACCAGAGGCTCACAGGGTGCTTGGCTACACCAAGCAAAGACCTGGGCACTGAAGAGTGTTCCACTTGGGCAAATCAAGTCACTAAGTACAAAAGGGTATGGCATGTTATCTATATCCACCTATGGGAGTGAGCAGAGTACCTGAGCAGTATAGTCACCCCAAAGGGCTAGTTAGTTGTGAGGCTAACAACTTCTGAAAATCTAGTTAGTTAAGCAGAAGGCAAACTTGAAACGTTGTCCAGAACTCAGAAGAAAAGGGCAAAATGATGAAAATTATGAAAGCTACAAGTGGCACAGGTGGAAGAGATCCAATTTGTTAGTAAGAAGAATTTCGGAAAGCGGTGACAGAATCACGGCAGAACAGTAATCAAAGAAGATGAAAAAAGGCTATGCTGCATTTATAGTTATTATAGAAGATGAGCTTCTTGATCCAAAGAAAGATTTCAATCTGAAAATTAGGGCAAGTACCATGTACTGGGCAAATTATTAGAAAAAAGAAAACCTGAATGTATTCTGATAGAATTTTTAAACAATAAGGAAGAAATTCTATGAGTACTCAGAAAGAGTAGTTATTCACAAATGAATGAAAACATCAGGCAGATCTCAGTCTTCTTCTCTGTAACATCCAGTGTTGAAAGGACTCTCAGACTGGCTCCTGCCAGATGCAGAGCCTGAGACTAGGGCTTGAGTGCAGGCAGTTTATGTGGGGCACTTGTCAAGTGACACAGTATAGGATAGCAAGCCAAGGAAACTAGGACCCAATCAGTGCGCCATATATAAACACGAGGGACACTAGAAGAGAGAATGCCCTTGCTGTCCCCCAAGGGGGGTGGAAATGGCAGAGCCAGGCCACTATCCTTGAAGGCAGATGGTCCAAATAGATGAAGAATAATGGGGCCAGGGAGCTCCTAAGCTGGCACTTCAATTGAACTCCGAGTCTCGGATGACATTGGACATAGGGGGAAAGCCTATTGAATTCTTAGTCAACACTGGTGTCATTTACTTGGTTCTGAACACCAGATCAGGCAAGCCTCGGTCACAAGAGTTGTAAAATTATGGGGGTATCAGGGAAGGCCCAAGATTGGGCATTTACAGAGCCACTAGAATGTAAATTAGACAAACACACACTCGCCCACTCCTTCCTGTATGTCCCTGAATACACTGTACCCCTGCTAGGAAGAGGTATCTTACATAAATTGGGGGTTACTACCCACCTAATGGGAGACAAACTGGAGATTGGAGTCCCCTTAGACAAAGAGCAAAGATGATAATGTTAATGTCTGAGGACATACCTCCCAGGACAGAGCAAGTTGATCTCCTTGGAGTAAATCCTGAGGGCTAGTCCCAGGGATGGGTGGGACGAGCTGTAGGAGCCAGTCCTGTGATAGTCCATCTAAAACTCAGGCATACTTGGCCAATAGAAAACATTACCCTCTCCATCGGGAGGCCCTGTTGGGCATTGCCCCTATTATACAGGGCCTAATTGACCAGGGCCTTGTTAGACTATGCCAGTCAGCCTGGAATACAGTAAGTCCCCTATGTACGAACGAGTTCCATATGAGAGTGCATTCGTAAGTCCAATTTGTTTGTAAGTCCAAAGTTTAGCCTAGGTACCCAACTAAAATAATTGACTATATAGTAATGTACAGTAATAGGTTTATAATACTTTTCACACAAATAATACATACAAACAAACACAAAAAAATAAAGAAATATTTTTAATCTTACAGTACAGTACCTTGAAAAGTACAGTAGTACAGTACAGCAGCTGGCATACAGGGGCAAGTTCACATCTTTGAAAGTTCGCAACTTGAAGATTCGTATGTAGGGGACTTACTGTATCCTCCCATTCTTCCTGTAAAGAAACCCAATGGGGAATACTGGATGGTACAGGACCTGAGGGCAGTCAATGAAGCCATCGAGGAAATACATCCAGCAGTCCCTAATCCCTATACTCTTCTGGCCACTCTACCATCTACCAGGACTTGGTATTCTGTATCAGATTTAAAAGCTGTCTTCTTCTGTATTCTATTAGCCCCAGAGTCACAAAAAATTTTTGATTTTGAGTGGCAGGACCCAAACAAGCAACATAAACAATACTGCTGGACAGTCCTGCCCTAAGAGTTCAAAAATTCCCCCACCATCTTCAGGGAAACTTTAGCTAAGGACCTAAAATATCTACATCTGGAGGAGAAAACCCTCCTCCAGTATGTAGACAACATTCTGATCACCAGCCCTACTAAGGAGTCCTCTGAAAAAACACTGTAACCACTCTGAACCACCTAGCTGATAAAGAATATATGGTGTCCAAGAAAAAGGCTCAAATATCACAAACTAGGGTGACGTACCTAGGCTTCATTCTCACAGAAGGTCAGAGAAACCTACCCCAGGAAAGGAAAGAAGTCATTTTTGGCCTTGTCCCTCCTAAAACTAGAAGATAGCTTAGGAGTTTCCTGGGGATGGCTGGGTTTTGCTGTGTCTAGATCCCGAACTATGGTCTAATAACAAGGCCTCTATATGAAAAGTTGAAAGGAAAGGATGATGATTGTTTTGAATGGAATTCAGAATGCGGAGGGGCCTTTCAAGAATTGAAAGAGCAATTATTTCAGGCCCCTGCTCTGGCCCTCCCAGATTTAGCTAAACCCTTTGACTTTTATATTCACAAGGGAAGGGGACTCACCCTTGGGGTATTAACTCAATAACTGGGACCCTTTACTCAGGTGGTTGCTTGTTTCTCTAAACAATTAGATCAAACTACTAAGAGATGGCCTCCTTGCCTATGGCAGAAGCATCTACTACAATCCTGCTAAAGGAGGCTGTAAAGTTAACGTTTGGTCAGCCAATCACTATATGGACTCCACACCAGTTTCAGGGTTTAGTAAGTTCTAAGGAAACAGAATGGCTATCCCCCAGAAGCTTGATTCAAGTTCAGGCTATGCTTTTAGACAACCCACTGGCTACCATAAAAAACTGTCACACTCTAAATCTGGCCACCCTGCTACCTGCAGAAATGGGATCCCTGGAGTGTGATTGTATAGAAACCATAGACACGATCTAGACCAATCAACCCTACCTAGGAAATCTCAAATGCAGAAGAGGAAGGGTTCAAGGACGGGAACAGTTTAATGAGAGAAGGAAAAAGGCTAGTGAGATGGGCAGTGACCTCCCAGGCCCAAGTCATAGAGGCACGAAGCCTAATCCCGGCATGCGTATGCCAGCCTACAGGCACAGGGGCTATTTGGAAGGAAAGAGGTAGCTTACTGTTGAGAATTAAAACGGACCTTGCACTCAGCCTGGAGACCCCAATCATCAGGAAAAGTAGAGAGATCCAATCAGGCCTTTAACGCTTGTCAGGTAACTCACAAGAAAATTGGATTAAGCTGCTTCTGATTGCCTTGCTCCGGCATGCAATTAGCCCCAAGGGATAAGTTAAAGTTAAGTGCATTTGACCTTTTGTATGTAAACCCATTCCCCAAGCCTGAGAGAAGGGTCCCATATCCCCTCCAAACGGAACAACTCAAGTGTGCTCTCCAGTTGGAGAAACCATAAAAGCTCTCAGGAAATACGGTGACCAGGTGCTGCTCGTACCCACCGACCTGGCCCTTCACCCCTTCTGGCCAAGAGACCAGGTGAACCTAGAAACCTGGAAAACTGGCAGCCTGCAAATCAGCCTACTCCTAAGGGGAACACAACTCAGTGAGCTTAACCACCCATTCCTCCCTGAAGTTGCAGGGATCACTCTGTGGGGACAACACACTTGAATGAAGAGGGCCCCCGAGCCTCAACCTCCGGAGAGACAACCTGGGGCAATGGACACCCCTGACTACTTGCGTGAACCACTCTCTGGCCTGAAGCTTCTCTTCTGAAAAACAACAAAAGTGTGACCAGGGATACTCAGGCCCTGGCAATGAGCCTCAACATCAGGGCACAGTTGTGCCTACAGGCAAAATACCTAGATACCTTCATTTTTAGGAAAAATTTGACGTGTGACCATTGCTCTCTTGCTAATATTTGGGCCATGCATCCTAAATTGTCTGATGTCCTTTGTCTCCAAAAGATTAGAGTTTATAAAACTCCAAACAGTGGTTGCTTGGGGATGCCAAGAGTCAGGGCTGAGGCACATCTACAGGCAACTGGGGAGATTCTCTGCTCCTTCGCCCGGGGTTATGACAACGCCCCAAGTCAGCAGGAAGCAGTTACAGAAGACAGACCTGTACCCCTCGGCACCCCTCAAGAATGAGGAGCAGAACAAAGGACAGAGGAGGAGTTTGTCATCGGCAAAGCCCACTGACAATTCCCAAGAAATAAGAATAGAATCTGGGTAATAAAGTCTGACCTTTTTGTGTGTGTGCTTAGTCCAGTTTCCCTTGTTCACAGGGGGCCACATGCAGAAGCCTTGCACCCAGCACTTCAGACCAGAGTTCCTCGTGTGAAACAGCTGCTCTTGGTGGGCCCCAAGCAGAAGCTCACTGTGCGCTACACTCAGTTCAAGATGGTGGCAGTAGGCTGTGTGCAGAGATGCTGTCCCCAGCACTGCATGATCTAGAGTGTGAGCTGTGCAGCTGGGCCAACCCCGTGGGAACTCTGCCTTCTCCCTGCAGATGAGATCCTATAAAGCAGCCCCGCCCACAGCCTGTCTGGGAGAGCCAGTGCTCTAGAGCCAGAGCTCGTACCTCTCCATTCTCTGATCAAAGCATAAAGCTTTCCTTTGCTTCTGAGCCAAACTCAGTCTCGTTCTATTGGTTTGAATGACACTGGGCAGGAAAACTCTTGCTGGGGACTGATTTGGGAGGGTTGGTAGCAACTACATCTCTGATAGCTGCATGAAAGACCTTATAAGCATAAAAGAAATGGAAGAAATGCAATAGAAATATATGCAACATAATATTAAAATGCTGTGTTGATATTTTAAAAAAAGATGGGCACAAATTAACCAAGTACCAACCACGCCCACCTAATGACATATCTCCCCTGGCTTTGCTAATGATCAGGGACTTGCCTGTAAGGGCAAAGGAAAGAAATGCCATCTACCAGGGATGATGGCAGACCAACTTTGAAGTACCTAAAGTAGTGAGATTTTTAAATAGTTCTGTGGTTTATCTTAAAAACTCCTCATGTACTTGCTAACCTATTACATATATTTGTTTGAATATAAAAATATATTAAAGTGTCCTTGAAGATATGCCATTTTATTAGGGGCTTCTCAGACCTCTTGGTATACTCCCAGACACTCCTTTGAGAAGCATGGTGCCCTGCTGCTTTAAACTGCTACATAGAATGAACTTTTCCCTCTGCTTGTCATACCCTTCACATCTGCCACCAGCTTCCCACATGACAACCCCAAGAATATATATATATATTCTTACCTTTATGAATCTCGGGTGCAGAGGGCTGAGTTGATCATACTCTTCTGTTCCTGGGTGGTGAAGTCTTCATTCATCCTTCAATACTCATCTCAATACAGAGGCTTCACCTCCATGTGGCCTAACTGTACAACTCTGCAGAGAAGAGGGCCTCATCCCATTTCTGTCTTGGGACACATCACTGTCAAAAATTACTTTAGGGCATATCTTTGTGTCTTTCTCTCCCCGCTAGACAATCAGCTCCTGGAGAGTAGATACTATCTGGAAACTGACAGTGTCTAGCACAGCCGTGACTGTTGAGTAAATCCTTGTTACTGGGTTCGTTTTACCTGGCACACAGCAAGCCAAAACTCTGAGACACAGGTTTGCAGCAAAGAGAGGGTTTATTTATAAGGCAGCCATGAGAGGAGATGAGAGAACTAGCCTCGGATCTATCTCCCTTAGGCAAGGGGCTTGGGGTATTTATGGTATGAAGAATAAAGAAGCAGGGTGGTCTGAGGTGTGGGGAGCATGGGGAGCATGGGGTAAGGTGATTGGAAAAAGGTGTGGTAATCGTAGTTTTGCACAGCTGCAGCTAAGCTACAGGCCTCAGCATGTTCAAAATGGAGGAGCTTAGCACAATCTAAGGGTGGAGTTTTCAACCCTCTGACGTCAAAAAGGTCACCAAGTGGACACTGGTGCATGCCCAGTTGTAGGATCAGTGGTCCTACTCAGTCATAGCCAGGTCAGCTTGAACTAGACTTAGCTGACTTCAATTTCCTGGACAACAACTCAGGCAAACATCTTATTGTTTAGGCTACATGATGCTTGGAGGACATACAAGTTTTAAAAATCCTTGATTTGTGAAGGAAGGTGAAATGGATTTGACTCATTATCCATGTTTCACTTTCTCATGTAAAATAGCACCTGCCAAAATAGGCCTTCTCCAAGCATTACTTCAAATCAAGGCACCTATCTTTGAGCTCACTGGTAAGTACTAGGCACAAGAGGTCACAATTGGTCCTGTACATGTATAGGATATTTCCTTCCAATCTGACATATATCTGTGAACATACACCATTTTCTGGTCAAAGTTTTATTTTTTTTTAATTTTTAAATTTTATTTTATTAATTTTTTAATACAGCAGGTTCTTATTAGTCATCAATTTTATACACATCAGTGTATACATGTCAATCCCAATAGCCCAATTCACCACCACCACCCCCATGGCTTTCCCCCCTCGGTGTCCATATGTTTGTTCTCTACATCTGTGTCTCAATTTCTGCCCTGCAAACCAGTTCATCTGTACCATTTTTCTAGGTCCCATATATATGCGTTAATATACGATATTTGTTTTTCGCTTTCTGACTTACTTCACTCTGTATGACAGTCTCTAGATCTATCTACATCTCAACAAATGACCCAATTTCGTTCCCTTTTATGGCTGAGTAATATTCTATTGTATATATGTATCACATCTTCTTTATCCATTCGTCTGTTGATGGGCATTTAGGTTGCTTCCATGACGTGGCTATTATAAATAGTGCTGCAATGAACATTGGGCTGCATGTGGCTTTTTTTTTTTTTACATCTTTATTGGAGTATAATTGCTTTACAATGGTGTGTTAGTTTCTGCTTTATAACAAAGTGTATCAGTTATACATATACATATGTTCCCATGTCTCTTCCCTCTTGCATCTCCCTCCCTCCCACCCTCCCCATCCCACCCCTCTAGGTGGTCACAAAGCACCGAACTTCTCTCCCTGTGCTATGCGGCTGCTTCCCACTAGCTATCTACCTTACGTTTGGTAGTGTATATATGTCCATGCCTCTCTCTCACTTTGTCAAAGCTTCCCCTTCCCCTTCCCCATATACTCAAGTCCATTCTCTAGTAGGTCTGTGTCTTTATTCCTGTCTTACCCCTAGGTTCTTCATGACATTTTTTTTCTTAAATTCCATATATATGTGTTAGCATACGGTATTTGTCTTTCTCTTTCTGACTTACTTCACTCTGTATGACAGACTCTAGGTCCATCCACCTCATTACAAATAGCTCAATTTCGTTTCTTCTTATGGCTGAGTAATATTCCATTGTATATATGTGCCACATCTTCTTTATCCATTCATCCAATCATGGACACTTAGGTTGTTTCCATCTCCTGGCTATTGTAAATAGAGCTGCAATGAACATTTTGGTACATGATTCTTTTTGAATTATGGTTTTCTCAGGGTATATGCCCAGTAGTGGGATTGCTGGATCATATGGTAATTCTGTTTTTAGTTTTTTAAGGAACCTCCATACTGTTCTCCATAGTGGCTGTATCAGTGTACATTCCCACCAACAGTGTACGAGGGTGCCCTTTTCTCCACACCCTCTCCAGCATTTGTTGTTTGTAGATTCTCTGATGAAACCCATTCTAACTGGTGTGAGGTGATACCTCATTGTAGTTTTGATTTGCATTTCTCTAATAATTAGTGATGCTGAGCAGCTTCTCATGTGCTTCTTGGCCATCTGTTTGTCTTCTTTGGAGAAATGTTTATTTAGGTCTTCTGCCCATTTTTGGATTGGATTGTTTGTTTTTTTAACATTGAGCTGTATGAGCTGTTTTTATATTTTGGAGATTAATCCTTTGTCCGTTGATTCATTTGCAAATATTTTCTCCCATTCTGAGGGTTGTCTTTTGGTCTTGTTTATGGTTTCCTTTGCTGTGCAAAAGCTTTGAAGTTTCATTAGGTCCCATTTGTTTATTTTGTTTTTATTTCCATTACTCTAGGAGGTGTGTCAAAAAAGATCTTGCTGTGATTTATGTCAAAGAGTGTTCTTCCTATGTTTTCCTCTAAGAGTTTTATAGTGTCCGGTCTTACACTTAGGTCTCTAATCCATTTTGAGTTTATTTTTGTGTATGGTGTGAGGGAGTGTTCTAATTTCATTCTTTTACATATAGCTGTCCAGTTTTCCCAGCACCACTTGTTGAAGAGACTGTCTTTTCTTCATTGTATGTACTTGTCTCCTTTGTCATAGATTAGTTGACCATAGGTGCGTGGGTTTACCTCTGGGTTTCTATCTTGTTCCATTGATCTATGTTTCTGTTTTTGTGCCAGTACCATATTGTCTTGATTACTGTAGCTTTGTAGTATAGTCTGAAGTCAGGGAGTCTGATTCCTCCAGCTCCGTTTCTTTCCATAAAGACTGCTTCAGCTATTCGGGGTCTTTTGTGTCTCCATAGAAATTTTAAGATTTTGTTGTTCTAGTTCTGTAAAAAATGCCATTGGTAATTTGATGGGGATTGCATTGAATCTGTAGATTGCTTTGGGCAGTATAGTCATTTTCACAATATTGACTCTTCCAATCCAAGAACATGGTATATCTCTCCATCTGTTGGTATCATCTTTAATTTCTTTCATCAGTGTCTTATAGTTTTCTGCATAAAGGTCTTTTGTCTCCCTAGGTAGGTTTATTCCTAGGTGTTTTATTCTTTTTGTTGCAATGGTAAATGGGAGTGTTTCCTTAATTTCTCTTTCAGATTTTTCATCATTTGTTTACAGGAATGCAAGAGATTTCTGTGCATTAATTTTCTATCCTGCAACTTTACCAAATTCATTGATTAACTCTAGTAGTTTTCTGGTGGCATCTTTAGGATTCTCCATGTATTGTATCATGTCATCTGCAAACAGTGACAGTTTTACTTTTTCTTTTCCAATTTGTATTCCTTTTATTTCTTTTTCTTCTCTGATTGCCATGGCTAGGACTTCCAAATCTATGTTGAATAATAGTGGTAGAGTGGACATCCTTATCTTGTTCCTGATCTTAGCGGAAATGCTTTCAGGTTTGCACCATTGAGAATGATGTTTGCTGTGAGTTTTTCGTATATGGCCTTTATTATGTTGAGGTAGGTTCTCTCTATGCCCACTTTCTGGAGAGTTTTTATCATAAATTGGTGTTAAATTTTGTCAAAAGCTTTTTCTGCATCTATTGAGATGATCATATGGTTTTTAGTCTTCAATTTGTTAATATGGTATATCACATTGATTGATTTGCATATACTGAAGAATCGTTGCATCCCTAGGATAAATCCCACTTGATCATGGTGTATGATCCTTTTAATGGGTTTTCGCATTCTGTTTGCTAGTATTTTGTTGAGGATTTTTGCATCTATATTCATCAGTGATATTAGTCTGTAATTTTCTTTTTTTGTAGTATCTTTGTCTGGTTTTGGTATCAGGGTGATGGTGGCCTCATAGAATGAGTTTGGGAGTGTTTCTTCCTCTGCAATTTTTTGGAAGAGTTTGAGAAGGATGGGTGTTAGCTCTTCTCTAAATGTTTGATAAAATTCACCTGTGAAGCCATCTGGTCCTGGACTTTTGTTTGTTGGAAGATTTTAAATCACAGTTTCAATTTCATTACTTGTGATTGGTCTGTTCATATTTTCTATTTCTTCCTGGTTCAGACTTGGAAGGTTATACCTTTCTAGGAATTTGTCCATTTCTTCCAGGTTGTCCATTTTATTGGCATAGAGTTGCTGGTAGTAGTCTCTTAGAATGCTTTGTATTTCTGTGGTGTGTGCTGTAATTTCTCCTTTTTCATTTCTAATTTTATTGATTTGAGTCCTCTCCCTCTTTTTCTTGATGAGTCTTGCTAATGGTTTATCAATTTCGTTTATCTTCTCAAAGAACCAGGTTTTAGTTTTATTGATCTTTGCTATTGTCTTCTTTGTTTCTATTTCATTTATTTCTGCTCTGATCTTTATGATTTCTTTCCTTCTGCTAACTTTAGGTTTTGTTTGTTCTTCTTTTTCTAGTTCCTTTTGGTGTAAGGTTAGATTGTTTATTTGAGATTTTTCTTGTTTCTTGAGGTAGGCTTGTATAGCTATGAACTTCCCTCTTCGAACTGCTTTTGCTGCATCCCATAGGTTTTGGATTGTTGTGTTTTCATTGTCATTTGTCTCTAGGTATTTTTTGATTTCCTCTTTGATTTCTTCAGTGATCTCTTGGTTGTTTAGTAACGTAGTGTTTAGCCTTCATGTGTTTGTGTTTTTTACCTCTTTTCCCCCGTAAATCATTTCTAATCTCATAGTGTTGTGGTCAGAAAAGATACCTGATATGTTTTCAATTTTCTTAAATTTACTGAGGCTTGATTTGTGACCCAAGATGTGATATATCCTGCAGAATGTTCTGTGCACACTTGAGAAGAAAGTGTAATCTGATGTTTTTGGATGGAATGTCCTATAAATATCAATTAAATCTATCTGGTCTATTGTGTCATTTAAAGCTTCTGCTTCCTTATTTATTTTCATTTTGGATGATCTGTCCATTGGTGTAAGTGAGGTGTTAAAGTCCTCACTATTATTTTGTTACTGTCAATTTCTTCTTTTATAGCTGTTAGCAGTTGCCTTATGTATTGAGGTGCTCCTATGTTGGGTGCATATATATTTATAATTGTTATATCTTCTTCTTGGATCAATCCCTTGATCATTATGTAGTGTCCTTCTTTGTCTCTTGTAACATTCTTTATTTTAACGTCTATTTTATCTGATATGAGTATAGCTACTCCAGCTTTCTTTTGTTTTCCATTTGCATGGAATATCTTTTTCCATCCCCTCACTTTCAGTCTGTATGTGTCCCTAGGTCTGAAGTGGGTCTCTTGTAGACAGCATATATATGGGTCTTGTTTTTGTATCCATTCAGCAAGCCTGTGTCTTTTGGTTGGAGCCTTTAATCCATTCACTTTTAAGGTAATTATCGATATGTATGTTCCTATTACCATTTTCTTAATTATTTTGTGTTTGTTTTTGTAGGTCCTTTTCTTCTCTTGTGTTTCCCACTTAGAGAAGTTCCTTTAGCATTTGTTGTAAAGCTGGTTTGGTGGTGCTGAATTCTCTTAGCTTTTGCTTGCCTGTAAAGGTTTTGATTTCTCCATCGAATCTGGATGAGATCCTTGCTGGGTAGCATAATCTTGGTTGTAGGTTCTTCCCTTTCATCACTTTAAGTATATCATGCCACTCCCTTCTGGCTTGTATAGTTTCTGCTGAGAAATCAGCTGTTAACCTGATGTGAGTTCCCTTGTATGTTATTTTTCATTTTTCCCTTGCTGCTTTCAATTATTTTTCTCTATCTTTAATTTTTGCCAATTTGATTACTATGTGTCTCTGTGTTTTTCCTTGGGTTTATCCTGTATGGGACTGTCTGAGCTTCCTGGACTTGGGTGACTGTTTCCTTTCCCATGTTAGGGAAGTTTTTGACTATAATCTCTGCAAATATTTTCTCTGGCCCTTTCTCTCTCTCTTCTCCTTCTGGGACCCTATAATGTGAATGTTGTTGCGTTTAATGTTGTCCCAGAGGTCTCTTAGGTTGTCTTCATTTCTTTTCATTCTTTTTTCTTTATTCTGTTCTGCAGCAGTGAATTTCACCTTTCTGTCTTCCAGGTCACTTATCCATTCTTCTGCCTCAGTTATTCTGCTATTGATTCCTTCTAGTGTAGTTTTCTTTTCAGTTATTGTATTGTTCATCTCTGTTTGTTTGTTCTTTAATTCTTATAGGTCTTTGTTAAACATTTCTTGCATCTTCTCGATCTTTGCCTCCATTCTTTTTCCAAGGTCCTGGATCATCTTCACTATCATTATTCTGAATTCTTTTTCTGGAAGGTTGCCTATCTCCACTTCATTTAGTTGTTTTTCTGGGGTTTTATCTTGTCCCTTCATCTGGTACATAGTCCTCTGCCTTTTCATCTTGTCTATCTTTCTGTGAATGTGGGTTTTGTTCCACAGGCTGCGGGATTGTAGTTCTTCTTGCTCCTGCTGTCTGCCCTCTGGTGGATGGTCAAAGTATTTATAATATTTTCTTCTAACCTGTTGCCCATTCCTCTGTCTCTGGGCGTAACTCCATTTTCGATTTTTGGTATTGACCCATTCATGCCATTTAGAGCAGGGGTCCCCATTCCCCTGACCGCAGACTGGTAGTGGCCTGGGGCCTGTTAGGAACCAGGCCGCACAGCAGGAGGTGAGCGGCAGCCCATCGAGCGAAGCTTCATCTGCTGCTCCCCATCGGTTGCATTACTGTGGTCCATCCCTGGCTTGGTGGAAATATTGTCTTCCACGAAACGGGCCCCTGGTGCCCAAAAAGTTGGGGACCGCTGCTGTACAGCATTCGCACCCTGCCCACCCCCCAGAATGAAGTCTAGAAACAGGTATTGCATTTAGTTGTCATGTCTCTTGAGCCTCTTTAATCCAGTTGTTTCCACAGCCTTTCTTTGTCTTTTGTGATTTTGACTGTTTGAAAGAATATACTCTCCCCATTTACAAGAGCAGAACATTCATCATTTTGTCTTTTTCTTCCCTGTGGTTGCACTCAGGTTATACATTCCTGACTGGAATCCTACACACTTGATATGTTCTTCTGAGGGTCTCATATCTGGAGGCACATGATGCCCAGCTGTTCCCCACTGTGATGTCAACAAAAATAATCAATAAACAATCTATAACAGGAATAAAAAAGAGTATTATTTGAGCCAAACCAAGGACTATAGCCTGGGAGACAGCCTCTCTGAGGAACTGCTCCAGAAAAGCATGGTTTTCTGCTCTGTTTTATATCTTGTCAGAACAAAGAACATTAAATAGCTCAGGGGTATATTCCTTCAAGTTTCAAACAACAAAAAACAAACAAACAAACAAAACAGATCAGCATGTACACAGCAAGTCAGTGTGGCTTTGGTACCTGGGAAGGGAGTGTCATCATTGAAGGAGTACTAGCATTGGCATCCTGGGATGGGAGGCATTTAATCTTTATTTTTAGCATGGACATCCTTTACTTCTGGTCAGTGCACACTTTTCTTTAATGATTAAAGCAGATTTACAATATATGTTTGATAAGCTACAAACAGGAGGTTTTAGTTAGGATAAAATTCAAGTTAAATCATGTATAAGCCAGAATGACTTCCCCGTACCTCAATATGTGAAAATTTCATCCATTAGTGATGAACATTTGATCATCAGATCAAGGTGTTATCTTATTTCTCCATTGTATAATTACTATTTTTATTTTCCTTCCTTGCAACTAATAAAGATAGGTGAGAAGATACTTTAAAATCATGCAAGTATCATGTTCCTCATCAAAATTTCTCCTTAGATTTGGAATCTATTGATGTTTCTTGCCTTATTCAATCTTACTACCATGGTAGCAAAATGATCATTTTAAACTCCTGCACTCCCTCCACATGTACCAGTCTGCCTTGACAGTCTCCTGTCAACCAGAGCCCTCCCTTTTTCTTATCTATCTGCCTGCCTATCTATTTACCTGTCTATCTTAGTATGAACTCATGAATTCTTAGTATTTCAGTGGTTTAAAATGAATCATTTTGTGCTCAAATTGTCCCAGGTTTGGCAAGAAGTCTCAAGGTAGCACCTGGGTCCTTGTGACATGCTCCTATCCTATTCTATCCTTTTTGTTTTTATTTGGAGGACTTCCTTACTTTCTGACATAACAAGCTGTTTCGGGATCATCTTGTATCTTTTCTGCCCCAACCCTGGAATTAATTAAACTACTTCCTATCTAGGTGGCAGTTGTAGACTCTGATGCATAGCATAAAGAGGGGAATTACAACCCTGGGGCAGGAAGACTTTGAGCTTTCTGTGATATAAGCAAATAAGAATGGATAAATAATGAAGTAATCTGGTGAACACGTTTGCTATTGTGAGAAAGACCACATCTGACACATAAATTACTCTGTGGCTGTGTCAGCAGAATAGAATAGTGGCTTGGCCCATGGACCACGATATTAGTCTACCTGAATTCCAATTTCAGCTCTCATGTGCTGGTTCTATATCCTTTGGCCAAAGACTTAGTTTCTTCATCTGTAAAATGAGAGTAGTAATACTATTCACAGCATAAGGTAATACAAGGACTGAATTAAATAACTCATGTAAGTGCTGAGCAAAATCCATAGCACATAGTGAATCATCAATAAATCACAGTTGCTATCATCAATTATATTCTGTGGATTCTTCTTTTTCATTGTTCCTGTTTCAAGTTGAATGAAAAAAATAACACTACTCTTTTCTAGTTGAAAGCCATTCTGCTAATAGGGTTAATTCTTTTGAGTGTATGTGGAACTGAAAAAAATCATTTGAAGACAAAACTTTTGTTTTACGTATGATAGAAAGAAAATTTCTAAGAAACTATATAACAAGCATTAAAATAGCCCTCAAGGGTGTTCAGAAAATAATAGTGGGAATGTTCGCTAGGGGGAGCTATTATAACAGGTTACGTGGTGTTTCTTTCCAAAATATTTTTTGTAGTTTGTTGATGATGAATCTTTGCTGTGAAGTGAAAATTGATAAGTATTATGCTGTACCTTTGTGCAGACTATAAATATGACAGCTGATTGTTTTAAAATATAAACATTAATGTAATTTGTAGAGAATAAATATTTACCAAGCTTTGAAAACTACACTAGGATCCTATTCCATCTTGGCCAGGAGGATCTCATAAAAATTGTAAGAGCTAAATAATGAATAGGGCTATATAGCTAAATAAAGTTCACGTTAAATAGTGAAACAAAATCAAACCATTTAAAACAGTTGCCAACATTCTCTGAAATGACTGTGGAAAGTAAAATAAACACAAATGACAATTTCAAAGCAGTTCTCCCAAGTCTTGCTCCAACCAAGAGTGAGGGCAGACTTTTAACAGAAAAGAAGTGGCTTTGAATCAGAAATAATCTGGCAATTTGGGACATAGTGTGACTCAGCAGCAGGGCAAAGGATCAGTCTGGTAGTCGGGTGACCTAACTTTCCTGCTGTTGGACCCCAGGCGAGTCATTCAGCCTCAGTTGCCTCACCTCTAATGGAAGGGGGCTGGAGCTCCAAGGATCCTTTGGGTTCTCACACTCTATGATGGTGACATTAAAAGCAGAAAGTTAGTGTAATTTTGTTCAAGGTAGTTATTTGCTTAACTTTTAATATTTTATGTGTTGTAGTCACATGGTCCATATTTTACTCCAGCGAAATCCCCCCAACACCAGAATCAGTCATAATTTATATATGTAAAAATGTCTAACATGTAATTACTACTATTGTTTTTGCTTTGTTTTGGTTCTTTTTGGAGGGTAAGAGAATACTAGTTTCTAAGGACTGGACTGAGCTGAAGAATGTTTAAGCTGGCTATGTTAGTACGGTTGGAAGAATAGATGGGCTATAGTTCACTGCACAAAGCCAAATCAACCAATAGAAGAAGTATATATTTATTTAAATAAATTTTATATTTTCAATGGAAAACTTCCATATCAATTGTGAATGTATTTGTAATTGGCAGACCCAAATCATAGTCCTACTTTTAATTTTGCTTGAGAAAATGCCTTTCAGTATTTGGAAAGATTCCTTACACCTTATAGAATTATATTTAAAAATACACTGTTCTGGGCTTCCCTGGTGGCACAGTGGTTGAGAGTCCACCTGCCAATGCAGGGGACATGGGTTCGTGCCCTGGTCCAGGAAGATCCCACATGCCACAGAGTGGCTAGGCCCGTGAGCCATGGCTGCTGAGACTGCGCGTCTGGAGCCTGTGCTCCGCAACGGGAGAGGTCACGACAGTGAGAGGCCTGCGTACCACAAAAACAAAACAAAACAAAACAAAACAAAAAAAATACACTGTTCCCATCTCATTCAATACTGATTTTATACTGTATACCATAACACTAAAGAGCTTCTGGTAATTTGCAAAACTGTCTATTGGTCCCTTTCAAAAATGATGTGTCCATTTGTAGACCTTGTTGGGATCTTGATTCAAACAATCTACAGGTAAAAAGACATTTATGGTACATTTGAGGAAATATGAACCCTAAAGAATATTTGATGGGAGTTAAGAAACTAAATTTTAGGTGTGAAAATGATAATATAGTTATATGTTTTTTTTTTTAAAGAGCCCTTCTCCTCTTTTAGACACTCACACTGAAGTAATTATAGATGTAATATGATGTCTGGGATTTGCTTCAAAACAGTCCAGTGCTCGAGGAGAGAAAGGTGAGCGAGGATATAGATGAAATAAGCTTAGCCATTAGTAATTTTGAAGCTGGGTCCTGAGTATATGGTGGGGAGGGTCATTATATATTCTACTTTTGCATATTATGAAATTTTTCATAGTAAAACATTAAAAACAAATTGTAGGCCAAAAAACTCCCAAACCCAACTGCCATTATTTAATAACTTTGAACTTAGTGTGGACCTAAGAAGACATCTTTTACAGGAGAAATTTGCAGTTCCAAGTCTTTTTCTTGATGATTGGCTCTGAATGTGTTCATCAACGCTGCCCTGTCATAGCCCCGTCATAAGGAAAATGCTGAAATGTGATTTTCAAATCATAAAAATGTGCCCATAGTAATAGCTCCATCTTTTGCATAATATTTAAATCAATTCATGGATTTCCAGTTGCCTGATACGCTTATTTCAGTAACAAAATAAACGATACATAGTTCAGTAAAGTTGAATCCATTAGGGTTCATTTGTGCGCAAAGTCTGAAGCCAATTAAGATCTGCTTCTTGGCTGCGTATCTGGGACAGGGCATCAGTTTCTTTGTAAGGCTTGGTCTTTTTGTTTGTTTGTTTGTTTGTTTTTTGTTGCGGTACGAGGGCCTTTCACTGTCGTGGCCTCTTCCGTTGTGGAGCACAGGCTCCGGACGCGCAGGCTCAGCGGCCATGGCTCACAGGCCCAGCCGCTCCACGGCATGTGGGATCTTCCCGGACCGGGGCACGAACCCGTGTCCCCTGCATCAGCAGGCGGACCCTCAACCACTGCGCCACCAGGGAAGCCCCAAGGCTTGGTCTTTTTCCTTTCTTTATTGTACAGTAGCTCACCATGTTCTCAAAAAGAGAAATCAAGAGTAAAACGCACCCATGTCCTGCCTTGGCTCTTTGTATATTTGCCTGTAAAGAGATAGCATCACAGTGAGTGTCTATAAACACCTTATAAATATCTCCATAAGAAAAGCAAAACATCCTCAGAAAGCAAAACTTCCCAACCCCATATTCTCCTTCTTCCTCTATGTTTATCAAGAGCACTTTCATATACATTATTGTTGGACTTGAGCCTCACAAACAACCTTCATGTATAGTCATCCCTATACCCAAGAGGTAGATGAGGAATCTGGGGCTGTGAGAGGTTAAGGAACTGTCTCAAGACTGTGTAGCTACTTGGTGACATAGACAATAAGAAAGGAGCCCAGTGTTTGCTATGGAGGACATGGAATTGAGTTCTACCTCCTTATCTGTGCAGATATATTACTAAAATACCATAGGGTCTTGGTAAAGTCACTTAGGGTTTACATATCTGATATTAAGAAACCTATTGAAAATGAAAAATCCTGCTAAAATATTGTCTGTACTACAGCTTGATAGTTTCACTCTACTGATCCATTATGTTATTATGATGTGGAGACAGCAGTAGACTTTTCAATCATATTGTTGCAGGGGCACTTGAGTCATCGTTTAGTTTACCCTGGACATTTTTTTCTGACAGGCCTGCAACAAAAACAGTAACAACTAAGATTACTAAGCACCCTCAATCGTACAAAGCACACTGGGCCATCACAGAAGAATGGGAAACTAGTCTATATTTGGAGGCCTCCAGAATGAGAGGAAATTCCACAAATTCTTCCTTGGTGACCTGTTTTGGTGTTTAATAATGCTCTCTGTGGTTGATCTTCTACTTAACAGATGAGAAATATAAAGTACCTATCAGATTCCCTGGCACAAGATTGGCACTCAATAAAAAGTATATATGAAGCTGTGGTTGATGAGTGTGTCGCTTGCATACATGATCACCATTTAAAAATGGGACTTTTAAAAAAATTTTATTTTATTGAAGTATAGTTGATTTACAATGTTGTGTCAATTTCTGCTGTACAGCAAAGTGATTCAGTTATACATATATATATTCTTTTTCATGTTCTTTTCCATTACGGTTTATCACAGGATATTAAATACAGTTCCCTGTGCAATACAGTAGCACCTTGTTGTTTATCCATCTTATATATAATAGTTTGTATCTGCTAACACTAAACTCCCAATCCATCTCTCTTCTACCTTGGCAACCACAAGTCTGTTCTCTATGTCTGTGAGTCTGTTTCTGTTCCATAGATAAGTTCATTTGTGTCATATTTTAGATTCCACATGTAAGTGATATAATATGGTACTTGTCTTTCTCTTTCTGACTTATTTCACTTAACACAGTGCTTTCCAAGTCCATCCAGGTTGCTGCAAATGGCATCATTTTATTCTTTTTTTTATGACTGAGTAGTATTCCATTGTATATATATATACCACATCTTCTTTATCCATTCATCTTTTGATGGACATTTTGGTTGCTTCCATGTCTTGGCTATTGTAAATAGTGCTGCTATGAACATTGGAGTGTATGTATCTTTTCGAATTACGGTTTTTTCCAGATATATGCCCAGGCTGGGAGGTGGGCAAACTCTCCAACAAACAGTGCACATTTAAAGATCACATATTCATCTGTCTCATTGGAAGAATTGTTACTCTAGTGCATCAGTCCTCAGACATTTTCCTCTCAGAACTCCTCTCCATTCTTAAAAATTATTGAGAGCCTCAAAAAGCTTTTGTTTATGTGAGTTATGTCTATCAAAATAAATCATATAAGATATTAAACTGAAAAACACTTAAACTTATTAATCCATTCAAAAGTAACCTATTACCTGTTAACATGGATAGCATATTTTTATGAAAAAAACCCCATGTTTTTAAAAAAATTAGTGAGAAGAATGTCACTGTTCTACATTTTTGTAAACTGCTTTGAAGTCTGGCTTTGTAGACAGCTAGATTCTGGGGACTTCCCTGATGGCACAGTGGTTAAGAATCCACCAGCCAGTGCAGGGGACATGGGTTTGATCCCTGGTTCAGGAACATCCCCCATGCTGTGGAACAACTAAGCCTGTGCACCACAACTACTGAGCCTGTGAGCCACAACTACTGAGCCCATCTGCCACAACTACTGAAGCCTGTGCACCTAGAGCCCATGCTCCACAACAAGAGAAGCCACCGCAGTGAGAAGCCCATACACCGCAGAGAAAAGGAACCCCCACTCGTCTCAACTAGAGAAAGCCTGCGTGCAGCAATGAAGACCCAACGTAGCCAAAAATTAAAAAAAAAAAAAAGACAACTAGATTCTCATATGTGCTTCTGCATTCAATCTGTTGCAATACATTGTTGTTTGGCTGAATTATATGAAGAAAGTCTGGGTTTACATGGATACATGATTGGAAAGGAGGAGTATTTTAACAGCTTTTTCAGATAATTGTGTATATTCTTCCTTGATAGTACATCAAAATTCAACAAATAGTAGTTTCTAAAAGGTTAGTTGCAATTTGGAATCTGAAATTGTTGTAGTGTGTAACATTAAATCCATTCATCATACACTTTGAATGGCTCTTCTGCCCATGCATGATTTTGAACATTAAACACTTGTCATTTTGAAAATGTAGGTTCACCAAGTTATGTATATCTTCCAAATGTTGACACAATCACTTAAAAGATATTTTTTAAAGTCACATTTGTTAATATCACTACCTGTTGCAGGCAGAATAATGGTCCCTCAAAGATGTCCACATCCTAATCCCCAGAGTGGGTGAATATGATAGGTTACATGGCAAAGGGGAATTCAGGTGGCAGAAGAAATGAAGTTTGCATATTGGCTGAGCTTAACATAGGGAATCAGCTGGGATAATCCAGGCAGATGCAATGTAATCGTAAGGGTCTTTAAAAGTGGGAAGATGAAAGAGAGGGTCACAGGAAAAAGATGTGATGACAGAAGCAGAGGTCAGAAAGATGCTATGTTGCTGGTGTTGAAAATGGAGGAAAAGGTCAAGAACCAAGGAAAATGGGCAGTCTCTAGAAGCTAGAAAAAGCAAGGAAACTGATTTTCCCCTAGAGCCTTCAGACAGCCCTGCTGACATATTGACTTTAGCCTAGAGAGAATTGTGTCAAATTTCTAGCCAACGTGACTATAGTAAGATAAAAAAATTGTGTTGTTTTAAGCCACTAAGTTTGTGGTAATTTGTTCTGAAAAGAAATCAATTTTCTGACCATCAATGTCATCAGAAAAGTTTTTAAATGCTGGGAAGTGGTCAAGCTCATAGTGGCAAATACGAGTTTTCAAAAGTTTTGCTTGAAACCTTACATTTTATCATTGGCGACAAGTACTGTCCAATATTTTCCTTGTAGTGAGCAGCTTACCTTATTTATATTTGAGAAAATGCCTGCCAATACCCAAATCTGTTTGTTTATCAACTGTTCTTTCAAGTAAAAATGGTTTTCTTTGAGAACTACTGCTCTACTACACTTTGTAACAAAACTATTATTTGTTACATAAAGTATTATTTGTTGAAAAAAGAGACCCTTAAATAGTTTGGAAGACATTGAAATGTTGCTTACCTTTTAGCTTTCTTTTCTCCTATTTTCAGGTGATTTTTCCATTTTAAAGTCATATTCCAAAAATTTCTGGGAGGGACTCCCTGGTCTCCAGAAAGGAAATCTTTCCCAGCATCAAAAATACCTGGGGTGAATTTTAAAAATAAACCTTGTGGTTGAAAAATGAAGTCATAACTTTTGAGTAGAACTGGCCCTGCCATCCTAAGTGAAGTATAACTTCTCTTAAGGCCAAATTTATTCATTTACCCACCAAGTATTTACTAAATATACTAGGCACTATGCTTTGCATTGAGAAGGAAGAGAGGAAGGTATTGTCTCTACCTTTAAGGAGGTTACATTCTAATGAGGAAGCCCAGAAAGCTGACACTTTCAGTAACCAAAGGATAATACTGTGCGAGCTGAGCACTGGGTGCCATGGAAACAAAGAAAGGGCACCCAGGCAGACAGAGAGGGTGTGAGATGGGAGGCTCTGGGTGGCTTCCAGGCGTTGGAACGGGAGCTGGGCCTGAGAAGGTAAGGAAGGAGTGGGTTCTTGTTCTAGGGAGTAGCATGTGTAAAGGCTTGGTGGTGAGAGGGCTTAGCACATTCAGAAAGCTGAGGGTAGACAGCTGGGAGCACTGAGTTGAGTGTGAAGGTAGGGCAGGGTTGGTAAAACAGGCAGGCAGGTAGGTGCCTGGTAAAAGGCAGCCTTAGAGATATAAGCTGGAGCCAGAGCAAGAGTACACGACCTTGGGCTTCCCTGGTGGCGCAGTGGTCAAGAGTCCGCCGGCCGATGCAGGGGACACGGGTTCGTGCCCCGGTCCGGGAGGATCCCACATGCCGCGGAGCGGCTGGGCCCATGAGCCATGGCCGCTGAGCCTGCGCGTCCGGAGCCTGTGCTCCGCAACGGGAGAGGCCACAACAGTGAGAGGTCCGCGAACTGCAAAAAAAAAAAAAAAAAAAAAAGAGTACATGACCTTGCTTTCCATGGCAAGGAGTTGCACTTTGTGCTGAGGATCTAGGGAGAAACTGTTACGTTTCTAGAAGGGAGGTCATCCAGGGCTTGTCCTGAGTGCCCCAGATCCTCACATGGCCCTTCCCTCACACTGCCCTGTCTGATCCCTGCAGGCTGCATTTCCCAGACCCCAGTATCTGCTGGCTTCTGGCTGGGTTTAGTGAAAGGGAGGTACTGTTAGGAAACTGTATGGTGGTGGGAAGGCAGAAATCAGGGTGTTTCTCCCCGACTCTTTCCACCTCAGGCAGCATTGCCGGCTGCAAGTCTATCTGCCCCGTGGCCTCTTCTCTCTTTGCACAGGCTGGATGTAGTTCCCACTTCCGCTGGGTGACCCCAGACTCTGGGGTCCAGTAAGAACCCTATTTCCCTTTGTCCCTCCCCACTTTGGGTGGCAGTGGCTCTTTCTTCTGCCGTTGCTAATCCCTGGGTTGCCTCTCCATCCTTTCTTTGATTTCTAAGCTATTTCGTCACCTGTGTAATCAGTTTTCGGTATGAAATTACATCTGCTTTTCAGGGTAGCTGGTTTCCTGGCTGGACCCTGACTGGTAGAAAAATGATATAATTAATTGACATTTGGAAAAGATCACTCAAACTGCAAGGGAAGAATGAATTGCACGGAGGGAGGTGGAAGCGGGAAGACCAACTGAGGTTGAAACGGTAACCTTGGTGACAGGCTGAGAGGTTGAATGTAGGCAGTGGCCAGAGTTTCAAATGAAAAGGGGTTAATCTGAGAAATGTTAAGAAGGTGGAATCCACAATAGTTGTGCCTGATGGGCTGTGGGGGAGGAGTTATAGTGATAGCCATGTTTCTAGCTTGGGCAAATGGGTGAGGGCATTCCTTGAGGTGGGAAATATTGGCGAGAGAAGGAAGATGATGGGTTCTGCTTTGGACCCATGGGGTTTGAGGAATCTGTGAGATCAGTTATTGGACAGATGAGTTAGAGCTCAAATAAGAGATCTGAGCTAGAGAAGTCTATGAGAGAATCATCAGAGTCTCTGGGTGTTTACAACCACAAAAGTGGCAGAGATCATACAAGGTAGTATGGGGAATAAGGACAGAGAGGGGATAATAGATGAGAAGAAGTTTTTGAGGAACTACAAAATTGTCAGCAGCCTACTTTCAGATTTACAAGAATCTGTGGATTCTTTATTTATTTGTTATTTTTGTCTGTTTGTTTGGTTTTGGCTGCGTGGCTTGCAGGATCTTATTTCCTCCGACCAGGGATTGAACCCGGGCCCACAGTGAAAGCTCCGAGTCCTTACCACTGGACCGCCAGGGAATTCCCCCGAATCTGTGGATTCTTTCCAGGCCTGTTGATTCAGAGCTTCTGCTTACCTCAAGAGGAGGCTGGCTAGAGGAGACCCTTGGAAAAACTGGTTTGAACAAAGGAAAGAGGTTAGAAGGTAGTTGCCAAGATGCTGACTCAGGCTTGTCAACCAGGATCTGATACTTGAAGCAGCCACTTCATCAAGCTTTCTATATTACACGAGAAGTTTTCCTAAGCACTAATAAATAAGGGCCAGTCTTAATTACTATTTAGCACAATGTGTTACATGTTTTGAGAAGGAAGAGATTGCTCTGCATTGTTTGGATCAGAAAATGATTCGTACAAGTGAGGATGATCTGGGCCTTTAGCACAGGCTGGGTTTAGCCAGCTAGAGAGGAAGGGCAGACAATCCCACTTTGCAGGACATGTCAGCAAAAGGGCAAAGACAAGACTATATCTATTCAAGGGACTGAGAGAGAATAATTTGAAAGAAAACAGAGTTTATAGGAGACAGTTGGGACAAATATAATAGCCCCAGAATACAAATGTCAGGTTGAAAAACTGTCACGATGAGGAGGAATTTGTCTTCTCTATATGACTCCAAAGGACAGCAGTTGAGCTGTAGGGCAAAGTTATAGCTGTGCCAGAGACACCCAGAGATAAAAAGCCCCACCTTGGGAGGTAGTGAGTTCTCTGTCTCTGCAAGTGTTCAAGACGGACAGAAGATGCTGGAGAGGGCAGTAGGACCAAATTCATTTTTCCCAAACTGCTCTTCAAGGCCCATTAATGGGTCATGAAATCAATTTAGTGTGTTGTATTAATTTGCTGGCTACCATATAACAAAACACCGTAGACTGGGCGGCTTAAGAAGCAGAAATTGTCTCACAGTTCTGGAGGCTAGAAGCCCCAAATCAGGGTGTTGGCAGGGTTGGTTCCTTCTGAGGGCTGTGAGGGGAGAATCTGTTCCAGGCCTTTCTCCTTGGCCCATGTTCTCCCTATGTCTCTTCATATCGTCTTCCCTCTGTGCATGTCTCTGGGTCCAAATTTCCCGTTTTTATAAGGACACCAGTCATATTGGGTTAGAGCTCACCCTAATGACCTTATTTTAACTTGCTTACCTCTGTAAAGACACCATCTCCAAATATGATCACCCTCTGAGATATAGTGTTTAGGACTTCAACACATGAAATTGGGTTGTGTCGAGGGGACACAATTAAACCTGTAACAGGTTTCTTCATCAAAATTTAGAAAGAATGAAATAGCATAGAATAGAATAGAAAACATTAGAAGACATCATCTCCACGTGTATGTGCATGTGTCCTGGGTTGTCATGTAAAATGTCACAGTTAAAGTTTCTAAAGCTGAGAATCTGGACTTTAGATTGAGGGAAAGTTCAAAGGAGGATTTCAGAGCAGATTCCCTTCTCCTACCTCCTCAGAAGTGGGAGAGATGAATCTGAGCAACTCTGCCTTGCTCTCTGCTACTCAAGGGCCATCGCTATGTGTGCACAAGGTGGGTCCCAGAGTTATCTGAGCAGTTCACGTCTGCAGGTCTGTGTAGGCCCTGTGAGGGCCTTGCTGAGCCATGCTGGTCTGTGTTTGTACTGCCTGCTTTTCTTTTCCTGTGTGTTGTGCACACTTGCTTTTAGTAAATTCTATTCCATTGGTACAGGAATCTCCTTGTGCTTTGTTTTTGTTTTTTTTTTTCACAATGCTTTTACTCTTACTTAAAATTCCATTTGTAGAACAAATTTATTCTAAGCCTAACTTTAAACCGAGTTACGTGGGATGAACTATATCTTATCTTTGTTAAGGGAAAAAACTAGTTATAAAAATATAGCTGTGTGGAAGCGTACCCTATTGCAAGTAATTGTGGCATTAGTTAGGACTGAACATATAAATCACATCACTCTCTGCTCGGGGACGCTAGCAAGTGCCCCAGGTGAAATTTCCAGTGACGGTTCTCTACTTATTGATGGAAGAGATAGGACTGGTCTTGGCTGTTTGGATTTTATGCCTGAATAATGCTCCACTTCACTCAGAATGTAATCAAATTTGTGACTTGGCATCTGTAGTCATCTGGGTGACTGCATTTTTTATGCATTTGAATCAATTGACAGGAAAATATGTCCTTTTATATAATTGCAGGTTCTTCTAACTGCAGAAAGGAATGCCCATTGGTGGGGGCTACTTTGGTAGGCAGGCCTCAGATGCAAAGGTCAGGACGCAGAAGTCTGAGATGTAAACGGACAGCTCAGAGTAGGTTGCCTGAGTCACAGAGAACGGACAAATCTGTTTCTCATCTGCTAAAAAAAATTCTGTGCTTCTAGATCATGCAGTGCGTAAACATAGCACCAGGGGCGCTCTCCTGCAGGTGAACTATTAAGGGCCACCTTAAAGGGTAAATAAGGGTAAATTTTGCGACGTGTCAATTAAGTCTGGAGGGGAAGGCAATGCGAATCCACTATAGTGCTGTTGCTTTACTTTTCAACTTCTTTCTTGTTAATTGAATCTTGATTAGAAGTCAGAGAGGATATTAGGAATTTCTATCTTAATTCAGCACTATAATAAGCTCTCTAGGAGGAACCAATGGGTATTTTCCCTGAGTAATAGGTTTAAATGCAACTCCTTTGTCAGCAGTTCTGAATTTAGGGCACAGTTTTACTTTTTAAACCATACTGACATAATCGAAGTGAGAAAGAGGAACTGTATTTTACCTGGTGGAAGAGATGATCATAGCCATAAGCTACTTACAAAATATCTCTTATAAGAAGTGCAGATAAAAATGATCACACTTACTGAGACCTCTCTAGGTTCTGCAAAGCCTAGATATGGTCAGGCTGTCACAGAGAAGGCAAGCCCTCTCGCAAGCCCACGTCTCCCCGCTAAAACTATAGGAACCAAGTAGTGCAAAGGCAAAGGCAAAGAATTCAAAGGCCAGCCTCTTTCTCTCACAGCATCAGTGGCATTGCTCACCATCTACAAATCACTCACTGCCCAGGTTCCAGTGGGGGATGAGTGATGTTGGAGGAGCTGCTGGAGCAGAGCCATCCATCCTGAAAAGTTCACGCAGCCCATTGGGTAGCTCCACCCTATGACTAAGCAATCCTTTATTCACCTCTTCTTGATCCATTCACGCATTTATCTTGGAAACTTGCATGAATTTTCTTTCTTCTCACATTGCCTCCTCTTCCCTGAATCTTCCCATCAAGCGGACATTTCCTGCTTACCTGATAGAAGTTTCCTTATCCACTCCACTCTCCTACCCTGGACATCTATGTTTCTTTATATCTAGTCTTGCCTCCTTCAACCTCAAAAGAAAGGCTTACCTTTCCACCTATTTTCAGCCTCTTGGACAATTCTTATTCAATGATCCCCTCCTTCTTTAGACTCTTCGGTCTTTTCCATTGGGTTTTCATCCTTTTGGCTTTTTACAAAAATGCACAAGAGTATCTGGTCCAGGGGAGAACACACAAACACACACTCAAAAGTGAAAAGGTCCAGCTTAGATTAGATTCTGCCTCATCTGCAGCTTTCTCTCTGACCAGAGGCTCTCTTCTCCATGAACTCCAGCCCTCAGTTCTTGCTGACCAGGTGACATGTGGTACTTATCAGTTAGTCTCTGCCTTGTATTGCCAGTATTTTCACATGTAAGAACCAAGTTATAGGTAGGCTCCTATAAGAGGGACTTAGTTGTTTTTGTTATACCTCTCAGCCCCCAGCTGATTTGAGATCAAGACTGTATTCTATGTCCTAAAGTCAACGGAGAATTGATGTTCTGATTATCTGGACACATCAAAGAAAAATAATTTTTTTTTTTTTTTTTTTTTTTTGCGGTACGCGGGCCTCTCACTGCTGTGGCCTCTCCCGTTGCGGAGCACAGGCTCCGGACGCGCAGGCTCAGCGGCCATGGCTCACGGGCCCAGCCGCTCCGCGGCATGTGGGATCTTCCCGGACCGGGGCACGAACCCGTGTCCCCTGCATCGGCAGGCGGACTCTCAACCACTGCGCCACCAGGGAAGCCGCCCCCCCCAATTTTTTTAATATTAGGATAATTCAAGCAGAAGTAGATTTGTCATGTAGTGTTTAAATAATACCAGGGACCCTCATAAGGACTTTTTTTACTGACGAGTCCCGGGGTCCCTTCTCAGACCATGGAAGTCCTTTGTTACCTTTTTCCATTACGGCAGGCCCCAGAAATTAAGTTTACTTGCTTCTCTTCTTAGCAGCTGCCACCGCCCATGCCACTTCGTATAATCAGAGCCTCTCAAAGGTGCAGAGGGACCCAAGCTACTTCCATTTTTTGAAGTTCCTGGTATATTGAAGGATACATAAATTGCAAAATAGGATAAAAAAATTCTGGTCTGTTTAACAATTAAGTACTTTTAACATATGCATTGTTACTATTCATAGGATAATTATGAGATGTATTAAAAATATTAATGTAGATCCTATAAAGACTGTGTGGTTGGGTAATGTGACACAGGATTGAAATTGAAACGTCTTTTTTAAAATTAATTTTTATTGGAGTATAATTAATTTACAATGTTGTGTTAGTTTCAGGCATACAGCAAAGTGAATCAGTGATACATATACATATATCTACTCTTTTTTATTTTTAATTATTTATTTATTTTGGGGGGGGTTCTTCATTGCTGCGTGTGGGCTTTCTCTAGTTGAGGCGAGCGGGGGCTACTCTTCGTTGCAGTGCACGGGCTTCTCCTCGTGGTGGCTTCTCTTGTTGTGGAGCACAGGCTCTGGGCACGTGGGCTTCAGTAGTTGCCACTCGCGGGCTCAGTAGTTGTGGCTCGCAGGCTCTAGAGCACAGGCTCAGTTGTTGTGGCTCACGGGCTTAGCTGCTCCACTGCATGTGGGATCTTCCCGGACCAGGGATCAAACCCGTGACCCCTGCATTGGCAGGTGGATTCTTATCCACTGCACCACCAGGGAAGTCCTATCCACTCTTTTTTAGATTCTTTTCCCATGTAAGTCATTACAGAGCAGAGTTCCCTGTGCTCTACAGTAGGTCCTTATTCGTTACCTATTTTTTTTTTTTTCTTGCACTATGCGGGCCTCTCACTGTTGTGGCCTCTCCCGCTGTGGAGCACAGGATCCAGACGCGCAGGCTCAGCGGCCATGGCTCACGGGCCCAGCTGCTCCACGGCATGTGGGATCTTCCCAGACCGGGGCACGAACCCGTGTCCCCTGCATTGGCAGGCGGACTCTCAACCACTGCGTCACCGGGGAAGCCCTCGTTACATATTTTATACATAGTAGTGTGTATATGTCAATCCTAATCTCCCAATTTATCCCTCCCCCCCTTCTGTTTTAAAATTGAAAGGTCTTTTTCTCTCCATTGGTCAGTGTATGTGATTGTCTGTGATTGTGTGCATAGTCTTTCTTGGAGGTAAGTTCCAACGTCTAAATTTGAGGCCCTTTGTGTGTTGAAGTGCTTGGCCAAATACCTTTCCTGCACTGCCTACCTGCTTCCTCCAGGTACCAGACACACAGACAAATGGTCCCACAGTCCAAGTGATATGTCTCCTTGGAGATAAGCTCTCCCCAAGTCCTGCTGAAGAGTGGTAGGAAGCCTCCCAGGTATCAGCCTGTCTTGCTGTCCCTAAATAGAAGCACACAGAACCACTAGGCTTTGAGGAGAAAACAAAAAACAAGTATCCTTAAGTTATTAACTTTGGGAAATTTTACAAAGGTTTGATATTCCTAGTTCCTTGTGTCTGCCCCTTGACTCCCTGGGCTGAGATGGCACCTGAAAACTCTGTGATTACGTCCTCCACCACTATTCTTCTGAAAGTTAAAGCTTATTACAGATGCTGCATTATTCTTACTCCATCTTCTGTGAATCCCCCTTGCTCCAGGATGTACAGGGAAACCATGCAATCCCACACCAGCTCCTGTCATTAAAACTTGCTCTTAGGTAAGGATCTGCTAGATTCATTACCCTGGGACTTATATGATTGCTAGGGCATACTTCTCGGTCTTTCCAAGGATTTACAATTTTAACCAAAGACAAAACATTATTTTTAAAGACCAATAACTGAAAAAGCACCATAGTGCTATATAAAATGTAAACTACTCTTGTTGACTGTTTAGGGATTTAAGCTTCTTACCTGATATTCTGCTGTGAGACATTTTCAGTTTTGATCTAGAGATCTAAACAGAACTGGTTAGTTGATAACTAGTGTTTTGCTTCTTGCTCCTTGTCCTTAATGTATAGAAATTATGAAATGGGGAAAATTCACCCACTTGCTCTGTACAACAGCCTACGAAGTATATTTATCTATAAAAGAACGAACATGGTATTCAAGCATTCTTTTGCAGAATACTTAATCCTTCAGGGAGAAAAGATACAGTGCCTAGCATTCCTGCTCAGAATTTTAATGATAAACTTTATTATAGTTTAGTGTATCATTGGCTTGCAGTTTTGTAATCTTACAAGAAAATTTCCATTTCCACATAGCCATTAAATATCTGATTCATTTTCTTGGTCCAAGATAATGCCTTTCAGCTACACCACCAGGAAACCAGAGTCTACATTGCACAAATATAAGATTGAGTGTGATTAAGCTATTAAGTATTTTAATTATCTTTTACTGTTCTTTGGATATAGTATGTTTTTGAGGAAGCAGAAGCAGAATTGGAGCACCTTGTTATTATACAGCTTTATAGAACAAGCATATGGACTTGGCTTATTCATCATAATTGGCAGAGATTCTGCTGTACAGAATCCTGCAAGAACATCTCAATTTTCTTGCTCTAGTGAATGTCACAGTGAGCACATTTACAACATGAGTTATGGAGAGAGTGAAAATATTTAACTCTTTATAGTATTTTTATGTTCTCTCTTCCTTTTTGGTAATCAGATTTGATTAACAGGTAGAATTAACACCCAGTAGGACATCAGTTTCTTGGCTTGAATCTTCTGTTTATCTTTTCCTTGTCCTTAGGACAGATAGAGAATGATTTATGGACTTCGTGATTCTGAAACAATAAAAAGTATCTGAATGCATATTTGCTGTTTCCTACAAGCCAATTACATTTTGTTTACAATACGAAATATAAAAGAAACTTGGAAGGGAAAATAAGTAAATTGGTATCATTTTGTCTTCTAATTGCCTTATTATGTTTTAATTTTCCATTTATAGGGCAGTCATTCCCATGCCCTTCCTTCATCATTATCCATTTCTTTAGCTACTGAAATTTTGTCACTTCCTCTCTCAGCAGATTTCCTTAGGTGAAGACAACAGTAGGCGTGTTTTGCTCTTTATGGAGTGCTTTTGCCTATACTCTTGGCACTTTTTCACAATCTCTCTCTTATTTTAAAATTGTTTTATTGAGATATGTTTCATATGCCATAACAGTCACTCATTTAAAGTGTACAGTTCAGGGGTTTTTAGTATACTCACAGAGTTGTGCAACCATCACCAGAGTCTAATTTTAGAACATTTCAAAATCCTCTAAAGAACCTCTGGTAACCATTAATAGTCATTCCTGTTCCTGTTTCCCTCACCATGATCCCAGCCCCAAGGGGCCACTAATCTATTTTCTGTCTCTGTGGATTTACCTATTCTGCACATTTCACATAAATGGAATCATACAGTGTGTGTGGTCTTTTGTCACTGGCCTCTTTACTTAGCAAAATGTTTTCAAGGTTCATCCATATTGCAGCATGAAGCAGTACTTCATTCCTTTCTGTTGTTGAATAATACTCCATTATATAGATATATTATGTTTTATGTATCCATTCATTAATTGATGAACATTTGGGTTGCTTCTACTTTTTGGTTTTTATGAATACTGCTGCTGTGAAAGTTAGCATAAAAGTTTTTGAATAGACATATGTTTAGTCTATTTTTTTTTAAGGATGAGGAAAATCAGACTCTGAATGTTAGAGCTTAGGTGTCTGATTCCTAATAAAGCTCTTTTCCTACTCACTTTATTCCAGAAATTTTAGAAATACAGGTTATTTTTAAAACTCTAGTATCACACATTGCTTCTATTTCTAAACTTGATTTGCATCAAAAATGCAGGAATATGTTTTAAATTTTTTCTCAAAATATTTTAAATATCTTTGCATCTGCCTATATATCTCTTCATAATCCAAATTGCAGATAGGCAGTGATGCCAACCTTCTAGTAAGTCTTTGGGATACTTTGCCTGCAATATAATCCTTTTAAATAATAAATAATTGTGAAGGAATTCTGTTGAGAGTACTTATGGAATGAACCACCCCTTGTTATGGGCCTTAGAATGCTGAGGAAATGAATGCTGTGCAGAGAGACCTGGCTGTAATAAATCAACCTAACGTAAACTATGTCAAATTAAAATTGAGTGCCTAAATGAGCTGTGATCATAAGTGTGCTGCAGTCTCCAAGTACAGAAACTGCATACAGCCATCTTGTAGCAACCTCCAGGAAAGTCAGTCCTCTGGAAACCAAACCACGGCAGCTGGTTAATGATATTTTCATTTGTACCCTCCTTCAGAGTGCTGGGCTTCCTCACTAGTTTCCTAGTTCTCCCCACATTGTCTGGTTTGTGTCTGCCTTTAGGCTGGCCTTTTGCATACACCTGGCCATCAGTCAACTCTTAGGCCCATAGAATATAAGCATCAAAAGGCACCATAGAAATTACCTAAATCAATGCTCTCCTTCACCCATCAATATGTTAAAGACGAGAAAAATTAGGTCTGCCAGGGTCAAATAAGCTGATGACCTAAACCCATACTATTCTGGAACTCCTAAATACGAATCCAGGATAATCCCAATCTAAGAGACGCCCCAAAACCTGAGAACTGTGATGATTATAAGACATGACATTTGTTCCTTAGTTGTCTGAACAATTCAAGATTAATTGTGGTTACATCCATTTTATGTGGGAGCACACATGTTTTCATTATCAGTCACACAGCAAGATCAGGACTAAAAAGAAAATGCATGTGAGGTAGTGTTGATTGGTGGATATTAGGCACGGACTGTGTTCCAGGTACTGTGCTGGGTACTGGGAATGCAAAGATAAATAAGGCATGGTCCTGCTCTCAAGAAGTAAGCACATAGGTTCAGTAGTGGGATATTCTAGGCACAGAACAACATAAACCAAGGTACAGAGAGAGAGCTGAGCACTGTGTGTGTGTGTGTGTGTGTGTGTGTGTGTGTTGTGTTTAAGACTGATAGCAGCTTAGAGGAAAGAGTGGGTCATACGGAGGCAAACTGAAGTAACCTATCAGTGCTCCTAACAGAACTTTCAGCAATGGTGGGAAAGCTCTATACCTGCACTGTCCAGTAGGGTAACCACTAGCTGCATGTGGTTATTGAGCATTTGAAATGTAGTTGTGTGACTAAGGAACAATATTTTAATTTTCATTTAAATTAATATAAATTTAAGTTGCCACATATGGTTAGTGGTTACTATATCACATAGCTCAAGTCTAGATAGCCAAGCTAGATGCAATGGAGTTTTCTGGGTTAAAAGCAGAATTATATCCTGTATACCATCTCTCTATATGCTCCAGACTGATGAGTCAAGGAGATGATAAGGATGTGCTGTGGTGAATGACTTTGACTTTTCACATCTCCTTTTGGTGCCTTAGTTTCCTCATTATTGAAATGACAGTAATAATGTCCTTCTCATGGGTTTTCAGGAGAATTAAATGAGATATTATATGTGAAAAAGCTTTGCAAACTTAATATATATGAAAACACTTTCTAAACTATCTGAAGTTCTAAAACAGTGATTCTCAGTGGGGACTTTTGGCACATCTGTGTGTGCTTTTCCCTTATCAGATTGGATAGAGGGAATACTGGCTAACAGGCAGGACCCAGGAAGGCTAGACGTCCTGCATTGCATGGGACATTCGTGTAAAAAGTAAAAATTTCAAATCTCCCAATGGACATTTACATAGATGAAAAACCTACTTATTATTATTGAGCACATAATTTACTCCATTTTATATATAAACACAAAGCAATTTTATATGGTTTCAATAAACACTGCATTATCCAGGAGAGTAACTTCAATGTATATTAAAGGAAAAACATACTGAATCTCATTCAAGAGTTATTTACAATTTCTGAAAATCGACACACAAATGTTAATGTCACTAGTTATATTTGAAACTCCTTAATCAGCCTGTATTTGCAGTGGTTGCATTTATC
This sequence comes from Hyperoodon ampullatus, assembly GCF_949752795.1. Taxonomy (NCBI): domain Eukaryota; kingdom Metazoa; phylum Chordata; class Mammalia; order Artiodactyla; family Ziphiidae; genus Hyperoodon; species Hyperoodon ampullatus. The sequence continues at coordinate 38,443,206 of NC_136914.1, forward strand.
ATGATTATATGTGCATGTATGTCTGATTATTTCATTGTCTTCAGTGTAGATCGCCCCCGTTCATTTACATACTGAATTGCACATCATATTATTATAAAGTATTTTCCATTTATTTTTCCTTTATGTTATAGCTCAGGTTGTATATTGATTTTTTTGGAAATTATGTGTGTAGCTAGATATGAATATCACTTCAGGGCAGTAAAAGAGCCATTATTAAATATTTGTTATGAGAAGGTAGCACTCATTCTAATAGGGTTGAGAACAACTGTTTTAAACCAACGTGGCCCTTGGTATCCCTGTTTGCTGTAGTCCCTTAACCCTATCAGAGAACCTTCCATGCATGTGAAAAACACAAATTGTTACTTCTGATAGTACACTAGTGCTCTCTTTTCCAAGGTGGGGCAATAGTTTTGTGGTGGAAGGGAGTAATAGCTGGACAGCCAACCTAGACAGCCTAGGAGGGGCACAGATCTCCCTCTAATATTGTGTGCAAATATGGACAGTGGATTTGTACTTTCTAGCAGCAATTCCTAGACCATGATAGAACATTTCAATAAAGTATAGAGAAAATTAAAAGGAAAAAATGAGCATCATGAAACTAGGTAAATTAGTTTATACAATGTACTCATCATCAATTTGGGGTTCCCTTCAGGATTTTCTTCTCCTAGATCAAGTTTTGCTTCCACGTGATAGTGCTTATATTTAACCTCTGTCTTAAAAGCACCCTGGACAGCTCGAAATCCAAACCAAAACAAGGGACAGTCCGAGTGAGATAAACATTTTCTCTTTTCTTATTGTATGATGTTGCTTATATGCAGAATCTAAAAAGAAATGATACAAATGAACTTATTTACAAAACAGAAACACTCACAGACTTAGAGAAGGAACTTATGGTTACAGGGTGGGGGTGGGGGGGAAGGGTGGAGGGAGGGATAGTTAGGGAGTTTGGGATTGACAGGTACACAGTGCTATATTTAAAATGTATAACCAGCAAGAACCTACTGTATAGCACAGGGAACTCTGCTCAATATTATGTAGCAACCTAAATGGGAAAAGAATTTGAAAAAGAATAGTTACATGTATATGTATAGCTGAATCACTTTGCTGTACACCTGAAACTATCACAACATTGTTAATCAACTGTACTCCAATATAAAATAGAAAGTTAAAAATTTTTTTTTCTCTTTTCTAATTATTTAAGGGCTGCCTTCAAGTATATCTTTCCTTCCCAAGGACCTGCTCTTTCACTGATGATTAAGATCAAGAAGTTCTACTTCATTTGAGTAAACTTCACCCCTGTATACATAGGGCTCTACTTCTGCAAGATTACCTCTACCAGCCAACTCTAGGAAAGGCAATACACTTAGTCTAGAGAGTCACTTATTAGCATAACAAAGTGCCAGTTTTAAATAAGAGTAATTAACTTGCCCAAGATCACAGCTAAGAGGGAGTAGAACATGAATCAGATAGGGTTGCTGAATTCTAGGCTGATAAACAGCACATTTGTTCTAATAGACAGGGTATCACTTCTGGTTGGTTGATAGCTGTGCCCTGTAGATTGTAAAATAGCTTTAGTACCACTCCTATTCCATCATTATTTCATGATACCTAAAGTATACCAAGTAACTGGAGATTTTCTCACTGGGATAACCCACATCCTTGGCAATTTTGCAGCGTAAAATGACCACGTTGACAGGTTTACTTAGAAGGCTACCCGGCCCGTGAATAGCTATTTAGAGCTATAATCTAGACCATCTGTGAAGCAAATCTATGATTAACCACTCCCCTGGATTCAGGGAACAAAAATATGAAGCTGAGGTATGTGTTTGTTAAAATTAAAAATTTAAGTTAAAGTAATTAAAATGCCTAAAACTGCTCTAAAATAAGGTCTATTTTTTTAAAAAAGTAACTAAAATTAAAATTATTTTGAAACTGAAATACTTGTGTGTAAACCAAGGTCTAATATTATTTTCAGGAATTAAATTTTTATTTGAATAACTCAGAAAAGAATTCAATAAGCTCTATTATCCTTTTCAATGTTTTTCTTATCTAAGAAAATGTGAATTGTGGTTTTTTTTCTGTAATAGAATATGCAAAGATTCACTTTATATTTAGTTATCAATTTATAATATTCAGATTGCTTTCCTATGCATTAATATTTTTTCAGTTATCAGCGGAGCAGTTTAATATACTGGTTAAAAGTAGGGACTGTAGAACCAGACTACCTGGGGTTTAAATCCCAGCTTCCCAAATTAGTAGCTGTATAATCTTAAGCAAGTTACTTAACTTCTCTGTGCTTTAATTTCATCATCTTTATAACGGGCACAGCTCTTGTACCTAATTCAGAGATGCAGAGTTGTTGAATTAATGCTGTAAAGTACTTGAAACAGTAAACACTCACTGTTAGCTATTGTTGTTATTACTATGTCATAACATTCTGAGAACTGGTGGCAAAGTGTCTGAGGGGGTTAATGGTAAGTGGAAGAACCAGGGAAGGAACCTTGGCATTGGAGCACTTAGCATCCCTGCAAGATTGTGGTTTGTGGGAGTAGGCTGGACCCAGGCCTCTGACAGTGTGCAGGGCTCTAAGAGAAGACTAAGTCTGGGAGATTTCGGTGCTGACCTGTACCTGCTTTAATAAGTGAATAAAGCAGGTTATAAAATAAGCTTGAGGGTACACTATTACATACTCAGTGTGATCTCAACCATTAAAACAAAACATAGAATAAGGATGGGAGAAAAGACAGCAAGCAAATATGCCGAAATATCAGAAGAGTTTTTCCCCTGAAGATGGGGTTATGGGTAACTCTTTGTTTTTATAATTCTCTCTACTTTCTAAATATTCTGAATTAAGCAGAGTATTGTTTTGATAATTAGGGAAGAAAAGTAAAAAAATAAAATAATTCCAATAAAAATTGAAATTTGTTTTATCCCAACTGAGTCAAATAATGGAGTGCAAAAAAAGGTAGGTGAGGAAAAAAGATTAAAATCGAAATGTTCATTTTAGAGGGTTTTGCTATCTGAATTAAAGCAAGAACTGCCAGACACACACTTCATTTTATGAATTTGGCATTTCAGATAAAAATTAAGTACATGTTAATCAACGAGCACAGCAGTTACACAAAGGCAGACCTCTTTGAGGAAATAAATCCTTCTAACACAATCAGGCAGGTTTGTCTATTCTGGATCGGATGAACCGCTAAGTTTTTTTCCACAAGAGGGCGGTAACTGCTCAGGATTCCTTCAAAAGGGCCTGAAGGACCCAGGAACTGTAAGCAAAGCAGTGACGCAAATAAAACAACTTTTTCCTCATTGAAGAATAAGAAGCCGCACGCGTGAGGCGGCTGAAAGGACCAATGCTGACACACTCACTCACACGCAACAACTTTTAGCAGGACTGAAAGAGGAACTAGTTCACAGACTCGTTTAAAATTACTTAAATTATGTTCAGTGGACGTCATTTATACAGGTGTAAATTTTTTACAACCGTTCACATCAGATATTGTTTAATCTGGTGGTGAAACTGAACCAGCATTTTATTCTTTAAGGAAATTGTAGAAACTCACAGACATTCCTTGGAGAGCATGATTCCACGCCGAATCCCCATCTCCAGCATATACATCAAAGCAAGTGGGTTCCCTGGAAGCAAATAGGGTCTCTGCAGAAAATGCTTGGGAGCGTGAGGGGTCGGGGGTATTATACATACATGTATGTGCTTTGCTGAAGTTATGTGTGCTTTGCTGAAATTGAAGACTAGTTTTCTCTCTAGCAGGTCATTGGTGTCTTCTTGCAATTATTCTTATTCCTGGATCGGGTCTTGATATTGCAGACATTTCTGGACTTTAGTATTCTGCATTTCTTGGACTTTTCAGAACCCTCCCTTCCGAGTGCACGTGTCTCCCAGGAGAGCTCAGTACGTATTCTGCAGTTGTGCACAGGACTGCCATGAAGCTACTTTGAAGATCGCTTGGTGGTGGTGATGGTGGGGGGGATCCTGGCTTGACGTTCGAGATCTTTTTGGTAGTAGATCCAACGAGGCAGTCTACACCGAGGGTGGCTTCCCTCTCGTGTTTTGCGTTGACCTCGGCTGGGAGAGCGCCGACAGCAGGATCCCCCAGCGCTCTTCCCCACCCAGCACTGTTGGCCCCTCGCTACCCCAACCCTTCCCAAGTAGTCTCGTTAATTCCCGGTCAGCAGAAGCGGCCAAGGGTCGCGTTCCCATCCCGCCGCGTTTACGGGTTGCAAAGATGCAGACAGCCGGGTTCTCCCTCCTCGCCGGTTCTCCTTCTCTGACACTGGGTTGTTCCAAGATCGTGGACATTCTTCTTTCTCCCTTGGATTGCCACTTAGCTGCCCACTAGACCCCTATTTTAACATGAACGTAAACCCAGCCGGCCTCTGGGTTCAGCCCGAACAGGCCCCACTCGTCGGCGGAAGTGGAGTTATTAAAGAAGGCATCCAGACGATACAAGCAAACGCATTTTCTAGTGGGTTTTGGCCTGAAACACACAAAATTCCCTTCAGTCCCTCCTCCCTCCTTCTGCGAATATAGAATTGGCTTCCTGTGGCTACACTTGAGTATCCCGACCTTTTAACGTTAATATATCTGGGGAATAATAGTTGTCACCCATCCACGACAGCCTGCTGAATTTAGGTACACTTAGCTGAGATTTCATTTGCATTCCTTCTGTGAATTACTCTGAATTTAGTGGCTGCTCCTTCATTTTAAAACAGAAGTATCAACGCACTAGGCGTTTGAGTCCAGGGTTAGATCGAGGGTAGGGTGGGCAAGTGCGTGGCGCAGGCTGCGTAATAGTAGGAGCGGGCTAAAAACAGTAACTTGAGAACTGAGGCCCTTGTTTGCAGGCTTAAAGAAAGTCAAGGGGCTGGAGAGGGGTGCGTCGCCTTCCTCACCCCTACCCTTTTTAGCCCTTTTTGAAACCTCGGAATTTGCCAAACCGCTTTCATTTGTTTTTCAATTAAAATGCAAATCATTCGCTTTCAAACACAGTCCCCCCAAATATATATATATTGTTCAGAGACGCGGGGGGCGGGGGGCGTCGCGACCACGTGTGACACGTTCCATTCCTAGGGGTTGCTTAGAAATGCCGGACTTTATTAGTTCGTGGGCAGAAGCGCGCGCGGGTCCTGGGGGTTCCCCGAGGGAGAGAAGTCCGGACTCTCTAGGGCGTGTGTATGCAGTGTGTAAGATGGCCCCGACCGAAAACCGGCCTCCCGCATCCGCGTCGGGATCTGTTCCTCCAGGACGCCGTCCTGAAGGAGGTTTTAGCTCTGGAGGGACAGGGCTATCTTTCCCCGCGAGAGACTGGGGCAGCCCACCCCCTTCGAGGACGCCCCTCGCTCTCCCGGCTCCCAGCTGGAGACAGACGGAGCAGATCGATGATGACCACCAACACCAGGCAAGAGGCACCGGCCTTCCCTCAGCGCCTCGCAGCGTGCGTCTGGAATACACACTGCCCCACGCGGGATTCAGGCACCCGGGGTTCACCCCCCGGGGATCGAGGTACACAGACCCCAGATTTTTTTTACTGTCACAATTAAGAACAATGCTGCTATTTTAATTCCCCAATGTGAATGATAAGTAAAAGCAAACGATTGAGACTTCTTACCCGTACCCAGTTTTGCAACTATTTACCGATGGCAATTAACCCGGAGTTGGGTGGAGTTGAATCAATCTCTCCTGGTGTCGGTCTGTCTCTTTGATTTTGCTCTGTCTCTACCTCACCCACCCCAAATCTGATACTAAATTTACAATAGGAAAATGCTCAGTTCTTTCCCAGGTCACGCTATTTACATGAAATAAAGGGGAGTAGCTTTTTAAAATTGGAATCTTTGGGAATCACTGGCCTCCTTCCCTCTCCATTCCTACCTAGTCCTTGAGAATGCTGTGAGGAATGCCGGGGATATGAGGAGGTCGCTGGTGGCCAAGGCGCGCGGTCCAGGCGGAAGGTTGTGTGCCACCTCCGTATTGGAGACTCCCGAGGCGAGAAAAAGTTTCTTTTTTAACGAATCGAGAAGCAGAGGACCCCAACACTCGGGGCTGGGCCGGGCTACACGCGCCACTCTCCTGCAGCAGTCTCCTGGCCTGCCGAAGGGGCACGGCGCTGGGGTTTAGACCCATAGCCCAGCAAAACATCCTCGCGGGGAAATACAAACAGCCCCCTCATCATCATATTCTTGCTCTACTCAGCATAATTCACATTGAGGAAAGACTTCACCTTCCCCGGCGTCAGATTCTAAGGTCTATGAGGTGATGGGTTTAGCCCAATCTTGAAGTTAATGAAAAAGCGTCGGGAAGCAAGAAGGGAACTTTACTTTTATCTCAGAAGCGAATAGTAAAAGTAGCAAAAGATAAACAAAAACCCCTCAAGCTCAAGCTCAAGTTGCCACCCTTAAAAGACCAGTGCGTCGGAAATGAAGGTTATCAAAGCGGAATAATCCCTCTGGCTTTTGGTGCTTGGATGCAAATGAGTGCTGTTGGCACTCATAGCCAAACTCCAACCATGGGTGGTGCCCTTTGAATTTTATTCCTTTATTTATTATAGCTGTTTATTTCTATTTTCTGCGAATTAAGTTTGGACTTAATGATCTCATCCAAATTACTCTAGTCACTACCCCTCAATGGTGTGTTACTTTAATATCTTGAAATCTCTAAATTGTGCAAGGGTCCTCCTCCCCGTCTACACAACTCAACCCTGCTGGAAATTTAAAGATCTCCAGGGATGGAAGAAATTGAGAGGGAATAAGGGAAACCACCCTCCAACTCAAACCCTAGACATCCCATCACCACAGCGCAGAAGCCGGAACATCTCCATCTCTCGAAACAATCCTGGACTTGAGAGCAGGGGTAAGAGTTTCGGAGACGGGTTTCAAAAACTTACAGTGGATCGGGGGGAGGGTGTAACCAGGTACTTCTGTATCTAAAGACTCCACCTCAATTTTGGTGATTCTGCCCCCGTAAAACTCAAAACACATAATAATCACAGGGGAGAAAAGTTTAAAAAGTTCACAGCTCTCAGGTCGAAACATCACACGAGGAATAACTATTCCCAATAAGCTGATTCCGTTCCCTGTGAATTGAGTAAACCTATAAATGATAACATCGTGTGGGGGAGGGGGGAGACCCAGGAATGAAAAGAAAATGAAGGAGAAGGAAGAGCGAAGGAGAAGCGGGAGGTGGCAAAGACGGAAAAGGACGATGCTTCGGCCTACAAGAGGATTAAGGACATCTATAAGGCTTAAGGAGCAACAAATTAATTTACACAATCCTGGGAGAGCCCAGATGGCCTTTAATTAATCGCTTCAAAAGAAGGAGCCAGGCCAGGGCTCCGCCGGCTGCCTGCTCCATTAGCTCCATTTTACAAGAGACCAGACTCTGTTCGAGGTGAGGCGTCGCGAGCTAGTGGGGGGAAGGGGGGTAGGGTGACGCGAGCAGGCCAGGCGGAGGCGAGGGAAGAATATGAACTGCTTTTCCATAAAAGGGTTGGGTTTCCATTATTCTTCTCTTTAAAAAGTAATACCCTCTTCATCTCTGCTCCCCCCTCCCCTTTCCCGTTTTATTTAACACAATTAATTGAGGCGTCCACTGGCCCAGCGGCCGAACCTCACCACTCGCCAGGCCCCGCCTCCGGGCCCCACCCACAGGGGGGATGGAAGTGGGAGGGGGCGGGAACGAGGCGGGCGCGGCCCAACGGCTCGTCCTCCTAAGCCAATCAGAGGGCGCGGCGCTCCCGAGTGGGCGCGACCCGGAGGCGACGCGAGGCCCAAAGCTGAGTGCTATTGGAGACGGTGGTTACGCCCCCCGGCCTGCACCCCGCTCCTCGGCCCCGCCCTTGCCGGCCGCCTCGGAGTGACGTCCTTCAAAGTTCTCATTTTGGACCCCCATTTCCCCCTCCCTCTCGTCCCCCAGCTAAAGAGGGGTAGGGAGTGATGCAAATGTTTTATTACCTTTGAGAGCTTCATCTGAACTGTCAGGCCCGAAGGGAAAAGGAGAGGAGAGAGAGGCAGTGGAAGAGCCGCGGAGAGGGTCAGCTTGGCCAGAGGACAGGACTTAGAAGAGCGAAGCCTGTAGAGCCGCGAAGAAAATGCGAGAGAGGAGAGGCAAAGGCGGAGAGTGAGAGGAAGAGAGGGCGCTGGGGGGTGGGGTGGGGCCGGGGTCGCCAGGCCCGTTTTCAGAAGTGGACAGACGAGTGGAGCTGTAACCGAAGCCGTCAGACTTTTCACTTAGTCTGTTTTTCCGTGTTTTTCTCGCCCTTTTTCTTTGCAATATTGCAACTCTAGTGCCCCGTGGCCCAGAGGGGAAGGCAGGTCGGCGCGCCGAATCCGGGAGCCGCAGGGATTGGTGGCACTGCCCTTTCTGGCGCAGAAGCCTCGGGCAGCGCTGGCGGAGGAAGCCCGCCCGGAGGCCAAATCCTCCCGCGGGCTGGATGCTCTCTCTCCCTCCGCGCTCCGAGCGCCGAGTGCGAATTAACCTCGTGGCCTAAAGAGCAGGGCATCCAAGTAAGATTGGACGAGCTCATCGGGCGGAACCCGGCGTCCTTTGAACCTCCCCAAAGAAAAAGAGCCAGCCCCCACTCTCCCACATCAAAGCGGAGATTCGGTGACTCTTAACTTTGTTACAAGCTCTCTGGGGCCGGCTGGGGTTTTGTTTTGCTTATTTCCAAGAGGGAGAAGATGAGAAGTAGCGCCCTTTGAGCGGCGAGGAAAAAGTGAGGAAGAGAGAAGAGCCCGGGATTGACTCCGGGACTCTAAGAGGGAAAAGAGCCCAAACCACCTGGACCCTCGCTGGTCTCGGCGAGCCACCGCCTCTCGACTGGTGTGTTTGGACATTTCTGCTGCGCAGTTACGAGAGCAACTCTCAGCGGCTGCATTCTTGGCCCGGTTGGCAGGTCGCCTCCTGGTGTGCGGAGCGACTCCTCGCTCGCGCCCTCGGCGCTTCTCGCTTTCCTGAGCCCCTCCGGGGGCACCGGCCGGCGCTCCTGCTGCGTGGCTGCGGGCTCCGGCCTGATCGTGGGATGTTAGCGGTGGGGGCGATGGAGGGTACCCGGCAGAGCGCTTTCCTGCTCAGCAGCCCGCCCCTGGCCGCCCTGCACAGCATGGCAGAAATGAAGACCCCGCTGTACCCCGCCGCGTACCCCGCGCTGCCCGCCGGCCCCCCCTCCTCCTCGTCCTCCTCGTCCTCCTCGTCATCACCCTCCCCGCCTTTGGGTTCCCACAACCCAGGCGGCCTGAAGCCCCCGGCCGCGGGGGGGCTCTCATCCCTGGGCAGCCCCCCGCAGCAGCTCTCGGCCGCCACCCCACATGGCATCAACGACATCCTGAGCCGGCCCTCCATGCCCGTGGCCTCAGGGGCAGCCCTGCCCTCCGCCTCGCCCTCCGGTTCCTCCTCCTCTTCCTCGTCCACCTCCGCTTCCTCCGCTTCGGCCGCCGCGGCCGCAGCTGCGGCCGCTGCCGCCGCTGCCTCAACCCCAGCGGGGCTGCTGGCCGGCCTGCCCCGTTTCAGCAGCCTGAGCCCGCCACCGCCGCCGCCCGGGCTCTACTTCAGCCCCAGCGCCGCGGCCGTGGCCGCCGTGGGTCGGTACCCCAAGCCGCTAGCCGAGCTGCCCGGCCGGACGCCTATCTTCTGGCCAGGAGTGATGCAGAGCCCGCCCTGGAGGGACGCACGCCTGGCCTGCACTCCTCGTGAGTACAATCGACTGCGCCCAGTTGTGCTTGTTCTGCCCGCTCTCAGGTCATGGCCCCTGGTGTGCATGCCGAGTCCACCCTCTTGCCTGCCGAGTAGTTTGGCAGCGCCAGAATCGCACGGGTTAGGTTGGGCCAGGGCGTTCAGCGAGCAACTCTCGCCGTCCTGAGCTCCATGGTTGCGTCCAAGCGCCCCCCTCTCCCCAAGCCTTGGGCACGCCTTGCGGAACGGGTGTGCATGCGTCTCCACGGAACACAATGTGGTGCGGGGCGTGTCTCATCCGAGGCCCTGGCTGCTCCCGGAACAGGCCGGCCGGAACCGCATGCCCCTCCTGGGTTAAAGAGGTGGGGAGGGCAGGAGAGGCTACTGTGCTCCAGCCCGCACCCCAGCTTTCCAGTGTCCCATGCCGAAGTCCCACTCGACCTTCGCCAGCCTGACTGGCCTCCTCTCTGCGAACCGGTGGGGACCGGCAGCGGCGAGCCCTCCACAGCCCTGAGCCGAACGCGTGTGTTTGCATGTACGTCTCGGTCCAGGGTGTCCCCACCTCACCTCGTCGCCCTCACCACCACCACCCTCGTCCCCCGAGTACGCTCAGCCCAGGTAAGCCCACTGAAGAGAGGTCCGCGGCCCGTGGAGGAGGGCAAGCACCACTTCGGGCCGCTCCCCACCACTGGGCCCTCGGTTTTCCACCTGCCTCGGCCCCGGACATATTGAGGGGCACCGTGGCTCTCAACATCCTAATAAGAGAAAGAACCGGAGGAAGAACGAGGTAACAGGACAAGGACGGGGGAAAATGCAACATCCCGCAAAGATCTTGCTCGAAATCAACTGAGTTACCCCAGGATCCCCCTAATCTTATAGGTAGTTGGCCAGCGAGCCGCGGAAGCTCCCATACTCCCAGGTGGCATTTAGGGGCCAGTCCCCGGTCCTTTTCTCGCTCTGTTCTGTGCTTTTCACCGAGTCCCCGAAGTTTCTTCTGTCTCCTGATCTCTTTCGTGTGGCTGAGCGGCAGTAACTGAGGGAAGCTGGGGGAGCCAAGCGGAGGTTCCCTTCGGAAGCCTCGGGACAGGGGCGGCCGGGGCGGGGGCGGCTGTCGGAGAGACGTTATTGTATTCGTTTGGATGGCCACGTAGGGACCGCCAACAAAGGCGGCGCCCCCTCCCCCTCGGCCGCAGCGGCGTTCGACTGGGGGGCGATTTAGCTCTCTTGTGTTCCAAAAACAAGGCGCTCTTTGTTGCGCGGGCACAGGTTAGGAAAGCGGTCAAGGAACAAAACTAGTCACCCCCATGCAAAGGCCCCGGGACCGAACGAGCCCCAACTAGACGAGGCGGTGAGAGGGGACTTTCCCACCCCCACCCCGCCGTACCCACACGCCTCAATTTACGGGGCCTAGAGATTGGGCCTCGGCAAACTTCAGCAGTGCGCTCCCCCTGTTGGACGTCGTTGTTGGGCAGAAGGTTATTTACTGCGGCTCCAAACACACGCGCTTTTAAAAAAACAGGTGGGTGTAAGAAGGCAAAGCGAGAAGCGCAGTGGGACTGCAAGCACCACGGCACTTCTCGTGCCCGCCGCGGAATACACTTGCCTTTCCCACCACAACGTTGTTTCTGGAGTTCGTCTCTTCTCAGCGGAGCCGCTCGTAACTGGTTGTTTACCCCTTCCTTTCTTTTTTTAATCTGTTCTCGTAGATCAAGGATCCATTTTGTTGGACAAAGATGGGAAGAGGAAACACACGAGACCCACGTTCTCGGGCCAGCAGATCTTCGCCCTGGAGAAGACTTTCGAACAAACGAAATACTTGGCAGGGCCCGAGAGGGCTCGCTTGGCCTATTCGTTGGGGATGACGGAGAGTCAGGTCAAGGTGAGTGGACCTTGCAAACCTCGAGGGAGAGCTCTCCCACGTACGTCATGCGCGCGCCTGTGCGCGCGCGCGCACACACACACACACACACACACACACCCCAAACTAACAAACAGCCGCCCGAGGGTGCAGTCCGAGAAGCAAGGGGAGAGATGAGATCAGCGAAGGGGGTGGAGGGGGAGGTTACAAAGGCTCTGGGGTCTCTCGGGCGGGCAAACTGTTGATGAACAAAAGGAATCAAGCCTCCGCCTTTGAAATTAGGTTCATCTAGATAGCAGCATGTGCTGGGGGAACTCGCCATTATTAGAGAATAAAAGCATTACGGAAATATCAGCCCTGAGAATAGACCAGGCCAGTTAGATAGCTTCTATGTATTCTATTTGTAACGATATTCAAGCTTTTGTTTGTCCATTCAGGCTCCACTAGTTATATAATTTCCTAATGTAGATCAGCATTATAGTGCTACTGTATTAACTTGCAGGTTAAAAAAACCCCAATAAATCCACAAGATCTAACCACTTAGCATGGATGCATCTGCTTTTAGCTTACCTCAGGCAGCCACTTTGGAATAGTACTTTTCCAAATGAAATGACAAGATTATTACTGTATTATGACATATAAGTTTATCAATAGATGTAAGATGTTTTACTGTTTATGACAACAAATTATAATTAAAATGTCACTTACCTTATAATTGAGTTGTGCGGTGTATTTCCAGAGAATCAAATTGGAGAAATCTTTCCCTCAAATATAAAGGGATTGAAACAGCTAGGTACTTTAAATCTAGTGGTTTCCTATATTTCCGGTATTCTCTTTTGTTCCTATTTTTCATTATATATATATATATATATATATTTTTTTTTTTTGGTGTGTGTGTGTGTTTAAATCTGTTTCCATTAGTTATATTGTTGCTTTTAAAATTAAGTAGGGACAACGTTAGCCATATCTGCTGGTCAGAGAGTATTTCCCCACAGACAAGCACCATAAAATGCATTTCAGGAGTGATTTTGTATGTGACCATTAGAGTACCATCACAGTTAAAATTATTTTTGCAGTGCTTGGTACAGAGCCTACCACAGTAATCTGGAGGTCTTCATTTGTCACCATAAATATGTCGGCGTGGCTAGAAGTGAATTATTATAGCTGTATAAAGAAACTAAAAATCACTTTCTTAACAATTCTGATTCTCTAGATAAATACACAACGGATGAGAAAATGGATGAGAAGCATAAAGAGAGGATGATTCAATATGTTTGGGAAATTGGTTGCTATTGCTGATGCTTTAGGTTAAAATATATGTATGAAACACGATGTCAAACATCATGAATAGGTTTAAAATATTTGTATAAAAATGAATGTCTTAGGGAGGGACAATATTAAAATAATATGTGAAAGATTAGGCATGCTAATAGTGGGAAGTAATGTAACTGGCAAAATTTCACTTAAAAAAATAACTGATGAAAATTCTTACTTTGACTTCGGTTTTATGAAAAACATTAAACCAGAGAGACAGAGAAAGACACACAAACTACTATGATGATTTCAGCTTTTAAATATTTTCAAATATTAAATATTTCCATGGCTTTATGTTTGTTATTATTACCGATTTGAGGTTTCTGTTTTAGCAGATTTTTTTTTAAACTTTACATCATACATTACAAGTGTAAATGCGGAGGGGAGTGTTTACCTACTATATTTGTGTGTATTCAGACCTGAAATGAGTGAAACAGACAAATACCCAAAAGTGAAAAGAACAGAGGTAATTGGGGTAAATGCTGTGTCTTCTCCCACAAATCACACTAAAAAGCCAGTACACTTCAGATTGCTTGAAATACCTTAATCTAAGCAAGTTAAAAACGAATAGAATCGCAGTCATTATGAGGCAACTTTACGAAAGGGAAAAGTTTTCTACTTCAAACTAGAAAGTAGGCAAGCGAACTCTTTTAGGGAAACTCATTTTAAGTTTCCAAGTTTTTTTCTTTTCTGAGAAATCGCTCACTGACAACCTCAATACTCTTGTGTTACCATCACTATGGCAACGGCAGTCAGTTTGTTGGTGCCTGATACTCGGAGGAAGCTGGGGCAGTGGAGACCGACTTCAACGGCCCAGACCTGGGAGGGCTCTGAGGGAGGGTGTCAAGACGTCAGGGGCCCGCAGGAGCGACTGCGGGATGTGGGAGAGAAGGCATTGCCTGGCTCTGCTCACCTTAAATTCCTTCCGCCCCTGTCCTTCCTCTTCTCCGCTTTCTCGACCCCCAGGTTTGGTTCCAGAACCGCCGGACCAAGTGGAGGAAGAAGCATGCAGCCGAGATGGCCACGGCCAAGAAGAAGCAGGACTCGGAAACCGAGCGGCTGAAAGGGGCCTCGGAAAACGAGGAGGAGGACGACGACTACAACAAGCCCCTGGACCCCAACTCGGACGACGAGAAAATCACGCAGCTGCTGAAGAAGCACAAGTCCGGCAGCAGCAGCGGCGGCCTCCTCCTGCACGCGTCCGAGAACGAGAGCTCGTCCTGAGCGCCCGCCCGGCCTCCGGCCACTCCGCGGCGGCCGTGGGGACCGCGCGTCCCGTCTTCCCGCTCCTCGGGGCCCGGAGGACACGGCCCCGCCTGCCGGGGGCCCTTTGCTATTTTCTAAGATGTACATATCTATTTTTTTAACCTAGAAGTTGAGCGGGGCTGGGGAGAGAGACTCGGAGGATGATGAGAAGGCAAAGACCGCGAAATACACCGCAAGACTAACGCAACAGACGCCGCAGCTGGGCCACCCTCCCGCCCCGCTCGGTGTCCTAGTCGCGTCCCCCTCCCGTGTCCCCCCCGCGCCCCCGCCCCCGCCTCTGTCTTGCGGCCGCTGGCCAGGGCGGGGGCGCTGAGAGGGCCTCTGGACCCATCGACACCCACCGCGCGGGGGACCTCGGAGCCACGCGGGCGGGCGGCCGCCACAGATGGGAAGAGGGAGGTTTCTCCCGCACAAACTGCTGTGCCGACTAAAGTGGCCTGTTGAAGGCTCTCTGTAAATAAATCGTGAGTCTCACTGACTAGAAGTTACTTTATTGTGAATATTTAAAATGTAAAATGCTTTTTTGAATTTGGTATAAAAAGATGGACCTCCTTCTTCCTGCTACCCTTCCCCTTTTAAGAGCTATTCAAACCACGTTCCCCTTTGCTTAACTGGAGAAGCGTAGTAAAGAACGTTCTCATCCTCCCTCGCCCGCTCCCCTCCCGGGTTTGGATTTGATCAATCCCACTTCCCCTTCATCCCTCTCGCTCTTCCCGGACCACTCCTGGCTCCGCACCCGGCTCCCGCCTCCAGGACTTGAAGTAGAACACTTGGAACCAGGAAGGGCCTCAGACCTGCCTCTCTGTTTCTCTCCGAAATTGCACAGTCGTTTGTTGCTATTTATTAGTGATTTAAAGAAAGTGTTGGGGAGGGAGGGGCTACAATAGCTTGTATTTAATTTAACTCCTTTCTGATAAAAATGCGTGTTAAAGTAGATGGTGGGAATTGTTACAACTGCTCTGGGTCAGAAACATAAAAACCCATTTAGTTGCTGTAATTGAATTTGAAGTGTTTTGTATCATAAGAATACTATAGACTATGTAAATTGTTTTCTTTTTAAGCTAATAACGGTGATATATTAGCATCTTTAACTTTTATTAATTTATATAAGGAATTCGGTTTGTAAAGAGAAGAAAACCCCCTTTGCAAGACCAGTTAAATGTAATGCACTTTCTGTTTCAAAGGATAAATCAAATTAAAAAAACAGTTGAAGATGTCTGTTGCCTTGAATGAAAGGGTATAGATCATTTGATCTCATCAGAGATCTCAAATAAAAGTCAAAACCACAAGCACTTTATATTGGTTTCTTGGGTAAAATAGCTGTTACATGATTATTATTTTGGAAGAGTGGGGTCACATCTCCTGGTTTGGGAAGATAAATGCAGCCCCACTCATTGGGCTTCTTGGAGAGACTTGTCTAGCAGGCTGCCTCTGCTGTCTGTGTTGTCTAATTTTTTCCTGATGGCTTTTTCCTTTGCTAGGAAGTCCCCGGGGGTTTTGGAGGAGACCTCATTTCCATACATCCAAGATAGCTTCTCAACTCAGCCCTAGCTCACTTAGCTGAGAGGAGGCAGCGGAGCCTGCTGTCAGCGCCGCACGGCTGTTGGATGCTAACATTTTCTCCCCAGTAGCCTGTAAGAATACAGAAGTTGGTGGAAAGATGGGAACCCGGATTTTGCTAAACATTACAATAAAGAAGGATACATTTAAAGAAAGCTGCTTCTAACTGATGTGAAACTCTCTAGGATAAAGGAAGCAATGTCACAGCTTCTGCAGCTGAATTTGCCAAAAAAAAAAAAAAAAAAAAAAATTGGGAATCCCAGGGAGAGAGCTGTATCACTGTCTTGGGATCTTTTTGTTTTCAGACACTCAGTTATAGGCTCAGTGAAATATAGTTATCCCCTTAGTGTTTCAGGTTAATGAGCTTGTGTTCAAAGGGAGAAAAATCAATATAATTCAATAGATTCTTCAGGCTAGTGTTAGGTAAAGAAAGTGTGGGTCTGTTTTGTTCCCTTGAAAATAAAAAACAGTGAAAACTGGGAATAAAATTGCCTGAAGGAAATTATTGTAGAATACATTCCTGATGGCATGGTTTAATGGAAAAAAGGATGCAAATCTGCCTTATTTCTTTTCTCTAGTTTGTGAAGTTCCCAGTAAGTTTTAAACTTCTGAATTTCTGTGTTCTTAGCAAGACTAAGGTGTGTGTCCTACAAAGAGGCAGCTATTTCAAAAGAGGCTTTGCTGTGCTGAGGTGATATAATTTAAATCCTAAATAATAAGATCTTTCTTTTCCCTTCCCTCCCTCCCTCCCTCCCTCCCTCATCTTTTTCTTTATGAAAGAACCTGGGTGTGGAGCAAGTCTGTTATCTTAAAGCACCACTTTATTATTTGTTATTTTGCAACAAATGAGTCTCTTATCTACTTTATTTACTTATTTTTACCTTTGCCATCCCTCTTCTGTCTTGAAAAGCCAAGCAACTTTTTATTCCTTCTTCCTAAGAAAGCAAAAATCCACAAAATAATTAGAAATGCTATTCCTGAAATATAATAATAAAAACTACTACTGTACCAGTAGCAGTAGTAATATAGTCATATCACTGATAGAAACTTGAAACTACGATTGAAACTTCTTCTCAAGAAGTAAATAGGGTTATAATATTTATCCCGAGTTAGATATGTGGAAAGACACCTCTTTTAATTCCTTTAGGAAGCATTCTCTCTGAGCTCCTTACGTTTAGAGCATCCGAGAAGTGTGAAAGTTTGTGGCCTGGCCTCCATCCTACAGGCAAATATGCAAAAGGCAGACACAGTCTGTGTGCTTGCCAGCCTGAGCACAGAAGTGCTCTGAGTTGTGTGGGCAGTAGCCAGAGGTGGGCTCTGGGGCCATGCTGCACTGGCATTCGTTCCTTTATTCCAGGGGACTGCAGCAGTGACTCGAGTTTCCAGTTAATTTACTTCCACCCAGGATTCCAGCTGGCCACCAGTTGCAACTGGCCCTGTAAAACTGGGAGTGAGCGAGAAGTGGGTGGAGGGCACCTTACTTAGGTGTCCTTTATCCTGGTTTGTTTGGTTTAGTTCCATGTATGCACAACAGGAATGTTTTTCCTAAGAGTTAGCACGGTGGAGAAGCTGAGGAAACACTCTACAGCTCAAGCAAGGGAGAGTAAGAATTATCTTTCATCATGGCTCAAAAACTTTATGACATTAACCAGCCATAAGCATCTGATTGAGCCTGCCAGTCATTACAGCTAAAGGGGGTCACGATTTAAAAACAAAAAGTAAGGGCAAGTGACCTCATACACCACTGCTTTTATTTTAACAATTTCCCCAGTTTCATTAAGATATAACTGACAAATAATATTGTGTAAGTGTAAGGTGTACAACGTAAGGATTTGATATACATATATATTGCAAAATGATCACCACAATAAATCTAGTTAATATTCATCACCTCACACAGTAACAATTTTTCTTCCTTATGATGAAAACTTTTAAGATCTACTCTCTTACTAACTTTTAAATGCACAATACAATATTGTTAACCATAGTCCCCAGGCCGTACATTACGTCCCCAGATGTTTTCTACCTTTTGACCACCTTCACCCATTTCCCCCTGCCCCCCACTTGACCTCTGCTTTTAAAAATGCTTACAGGTAACAAAGTGTCAACATGGAAAACAAAATGAGAAAAACAAGGGTTTTGTGTGTGTGGTGAAAGGAAGGTAAAACTGCTTTTTCATTTTTGTTTTATAGTGTGTATGTGTCTTCTCCTGTAAAGGGAAAGCCAGTGAGGTTGGGTGAGGGATACAGAGTGGAAGGAAAGGGCCCTGTCTCTCAGATGTCCCAGCAGCATTCACAATTTGAGGCTCCTACAGTTATTTTCCCAGTCCCCAAATTCCAAGCTCAGTTCTTTGGTTCACATTCAGAGGATGCTGTAACTTAAAGCTCTATACCTTCTTTCCCAGAAGTTGTGGTTTGTTGAGTGGCTCCCCAAGCTTGTGAACACTGTAATCCACTTTTCCTTTCTCTACTTGGGAGATGGTGGGAAGAGAAGGAACCAAAAATGTTTCATTCTCCTCTGGAAAGATGTGCACCCCTCACCACTCAGTGTGCACGCAATCTGGACTGGAGGCCAGCTCTTCTTGTAAATATGGTATCTGGCAACAGAGTCAGAGGGCACCTTTGAAAACGTTTGGAGCCTAATGTCATGTACATGAGTGTGTTATTAGACCAGCATCAGCTTGGGTTGATCTACACCGTCTTGTCCTTTAAGCTGATCATTAGGGGCGCACACACACACACACACACACACACACACACACACACACACACACACAGAAGAGGTGAAATTCCACTTGGTAACTCCTAGCGCTGAATAGCTTAAAAAAGACAGTGACTCTTTTGTCAATCATTGACAATAGGATCGTGTAATAACAACAGAGGTAAGCAGCAAATTTCATTTAGAAACTCTATTTTAGGCTAATCTGAGCAGATTTCTGCACTAAATTACCCCCCTCTTACCACACAGATACGTGCAAAAAGTATTCTTCTCCCTTCCTCAGCATGACTCTTTAAAAAAAGTCAGCTCCTCGCTATATTTCCTTTTTTGACAGGAAAGCGTGTATTTTGTTCTAAAGCATTTAGGCTCCAGCTTCAGAGAGAAATCTTCTCCCTAATGTAGCCCTTTTAAAGATCTGCAGAAATCACAATAATACAAACCCTACATCTATCAATGTAAAATTTGACTGGCGAGTAGAGTGATGGTGTGAGTTGGATGACAAAAGGGCTGGGATATTTTCCTGAATTTTAGCCTTCAGCATTCTATAAATTGGCTTGGGATTGTTCCACAAACTGGAAAGTTTATCTGAGAGCCTCAGTTCACTCTCGGGTGTTCTTCTTTAATCCAACAGATCATTCACCTCAAGGATGAAATGTCTAGATATGCATCATTTATTTTCTGGTCTGGACCAGACATTTCCATGGAATACCACACTTGGAAAAAGGAAAGCATAATGTCTCTTTGGGGTTTTATATCTACTGGAGGCTGGCGAGAATTCTGAAGTAGAAGCCTCATCCAGGGCTTCTATATTAGTATATTCTGAATAATAAGGGCTAGTTTGGATGAAGATACATTCAAAGGTGAATCCCTTCCTCATTATACGGAAAGAAAGAATTTTTAGTACACAATTTAAATGGGTGCATATTATTTTTGTAGAGGAATCCTACCACCTCCCTAACGTTACTGCCTATGTCTACCTTGGCGAAGCTAAACGAAATCTTGAGATGTAAATATCTTATATATTTGGTTATTACAAGGGAGACAGAGATACCAAGTTGAGAAAGAAAACCAGCACACCTCTATAATATAGTTTTCTTTCTTTCTTTCTTTTTTTTTTTTTGCAGTACGTGGGCCTCTCACTGTTGTGGCCTCTCCCGTTGCGGAGCACAGGCTCCGGACGCGCAGGCTCAGCGGCCATGGCTCACGGGCCCAGCCGCTCCGTGGCATGTGGGATCTTCCCGGACCGGGCCACGAACCCGCGTCCCCTGCATCGGCAGGCGGACTCTCAACCACTGCGCCACCAGGGAAGTCCTATAGTTTTATTTCTTAAAAAAATTCTGAAGGTGCATACATTCTGAAAAAACTATCAATCGTCAGTATGTTGTTTGGGATCAATCTGCTTGTATAGAGCACAGAAAAGCAAGGTTGCTGAAAATCCATTAACCTAGTTATTATCAGATGGTCTAACCACCTTCAAACAAAGGCAACCAACAAGTTTTCATGCCTCCAATCTGAGCCTTGTATGTGGATCCACGGTTTGCAGTAATTCCTCTAGTCATCATCCGCAGCTTGGACCCTTGTGCTTGATGCTATGGCTCAGCTCTTAAAAAGAATTCTGTAAACTTTTTTTTTTATCCTGGGTTTTTCTTCTTCCCTCTCTGAGCTCTTCACTTTGGTCTATAAAGATCTAATTTTCTCCCAAATCCAAATGGCCCCAAGTGAATAAGAGGGTCTGAGAAATCTTTTATCTTTGCCATAACCAGGAGAGCACACAGTGGTTGAGAGCACGACTGTGCAGCCAGATTATGTGGTCTATAGTACTCATTTGTTGTGGTCAAATGACTCTATCTCTCTGTGCCTCAGTCTTTTCATCTGTAAAATGGAGATGATAATTGTACCTATTTCATAGTGTTATTGGGAGAATTAAGTGAATTAACATATATGAAGTTCTTAGAACAGTGCCTGGCCTAGTAAGCTATGAAAGTCTTAGTTATCATCATCATCATCATCATCCTGAAAAGCCCAGTCTAGGGTCATAGCAGCTCAGGCCCTGCTGTCTTGTACAGGATAACTATTCAACCAAGGAAAGGATTCAAAGTGAAAGTGAAAAGAGAAGTAGGAGCAAGGGATATTTTCTATTCTGTGACACTTAAAGGCTAATTACCTGTGGTGGTTTTCAAATATTTCCAAAAATTCCTTGATATTCCTTTCTTTGAAAGATGGAGCCTAATGCCCCTCTTCCTGAGTGTGGCTTGTATTTAGTGACTCTCACGAATAGAGTGCAGCAGAAGTGATGGTGTGTGGTTGGGTCATACAGGGCCCTGTGGCTTCCTCCATGCTCTTTCTCTTGATCACTCACTCTGGCGGAAGTCAACTGCCATGTTATAAGGACACTCAAGCAGCCCTATGGGGAGGTCCATTTGGTGAGAAGCTGAGGCTTCTGCCAACAATCAGTCCTCATTTACAAGGAATGTCAGTGAACTCTGGAAGCACATCCTCCAGCCCCACTCAGGCCATCACATGACTGCAGCCCTGGCCAACATGTTGACTGCAACCTTATGAGATGCTCTGAGGCAGAATCACCCATCTAAGCTCTCCAGGATCCCTGACCTACAACAACTGTGTGAGATAATCAAGGTTTATTGTTCTAAGTCATTACATCTGGGGGTAATCTGTTACATAGCATAGGTAACGAATATAGTATTTAGGTCTGTTTTCTGGATAAAGAATAGTTTTTTGAAGGTAAAGATCTGGAGGGAGACATCTTTTATGATTACTTAAACTCATTTGAAAATGACCCCATGTGGTGTGAAAGAAGCACTGGGTAACTTCATTAGGGTCAAAAAACTTGAGCCCTAGTGCTGGTTTCTATTTCTTGCTGATAACTGGATCCCAGACAAGTCACTTAACTTTGGTAAGCTTCTGTTTCCTCGTCCATAAAATTACCTTATTAATAATTACTGCCTCACAAAGTTATTGTGAAACTCAAAAGCAAAAGGGCTTTAAAAATATAACGTAGCACATAAATAAATGTAAGCGGTGATGACTGTATTCTATAATGTGGATGTACAGTTTGGCTAACTGTGTCATACTGTTGTTGAAGGAATCTCAGCCATGGAGAGAACTTGGATCTGGCTTCACAGGCCAGTATTATTTATTTCACCATAGAACATAGCCACAGACACTCTTCCATCTTTACTCTGGCTGGTTGGATGCAGGGAAACCTTTTCTCTAGCGGGAGAAAAGCTCAGGGAAAGGAAAAAAGGTACAAAGGAGAGAAGGGACCCTGAGTTTTGAATAAGGATTGAGGTTTTGGAATTGCCCCCTTTATCTCTCCTTTGAGAACTGGGGACAAGACTCTGTTTCCAAGAGAGTCAAGGTGGCAAGAAGGCAGGAGAGAGAGGGGGTAAGTGACAGGCTCTGAACCTGCTGTTGGCTACTTGGGATGAAGGAAGGAAGGGAGGCAGCAAGGCCTTAGAAAAATGAAGTCCCCCAAAGCCAGGAGAGCTGGCTCTTGATGAAGAGGAAAGCTCCTGTAGACCTTGCTCCTTCCAGAGTGAACTTGGGCATTACTTGCCAACTGAAGTTGATGGGCAGAATGTTCCTCTTCCTTGCCTGACTACTCTACTCTTGCACATCCCTTCCAACACAGCAGAAGCAGAGAAGTCAGGGTGCCAGGGTAACAGTACAAACTGCAAATACAGTTGAAGACTAGGGCTTCATGGCCTTTGGTGTAAGAAGCCATCCCAGTGCCAGCCTAGGTATTCTGATAGAGGCAATTACAAAGAGACAAAGGACTGTAAAGGCATATATGAAATCAGCATGTTGTCATTAACCTCCTTGGTATAGAGAGTAAGGCAGAATGGATGACTTCAAGGGACCTTGCTTCCAGCACACGCAGGGTGACTGTCAGCCAGGGACCCACGCTCTACCTAGAAGGATCATGATGGTTTCCAGTGAACAGTCCGCCTGTCTGTTTGCCTGCCTCTCTCCCTCCCTTTCTCCTCTTCTTCCCTCTCCTCTTCCTTCTTCTTTACAGTATAGTGCTGTGTTATTTCACTCAGGGGAAGAATGTGCCTCAAAGGCCAAAGTGGGTGACAGCTTGGACAGAGCTGCAACTGTACTACCTCTTCGAAAGCGAAGATGCAGAATAGTCAAACTGCAAGGGCACAGGCCCACATGCTCCTTGTTTACTGTTGGATCCCCAGCACACTGCACGGTGCCTGCCACATGGTGGGCATTCAAGGAATATTCTTTGAATGCCGGTGGGTGTGTGTGAGCATACACCCCCACACTCCCACAAAGCTGAAGCCACAGGGAACTTTGCATTTTCTTGAAGGTCTTAAAGAAAATGATAGACCTTTAATGCAACCCTTTCTCATCTCCCAGCCTGCAGGCAGAGAACTGATCTTCAAGCTATCAGGAGTCTAATTTAACTCTGTGTATATATGTAAACATCTGACATATTGCTGTAAAAATAAGCACGAACAGCTTAAGTAGCAAATGGGTGAGTTCAATATAAAAAAATTTTTTTTGGACAAAATGGAAGATCAAGTAAGGGTATTAAAATACATTCATTTATCAGCTCACATAGTTCCTTTAAAATAACTTTAAAATACAATCTTCAGCATAATCATCATTTGTAGTGATGTTATGTCACCCTCCAAGACACATGGATTATAATCATGTGTAAAACAAATAAGAGGAGGACTTATAGACCATTTAAAATACTCTTTGCAGTTGAGATGCATGTCTCAGTTACTGATTCCATCGAATAGTCTGCAATACCAAACTTAGATTTCCAGCAATATTTTCTTAGAAATAAAAATTTGAGAAGGTATAAATTAATACGTCTAACTCCTGTTTGTTTTAACTGGGGTTTCCTGCTGTTAGAGGATTCTCTCTCTAAGGCTTGGAAGCATTTCTCTTGGCCACCCTCCATGTCTGGCTCATGCTATTCTCAGTACCTGAAAAGTCTGGATGCACTGTGGAGACCTGTGCATCTTCAGAGACCTCGTTGTGGTGAACTGATCCTTGGAGGCTGTGAGAGATCTTGCTGCAAGTAGGTGGTGGTGGTAGTGGTGGGTTTGGAGTCAACTTCTTCTTGACCTGTTGGTCAAGGTTACAATTAAGCTGTTTTCTTTAGTCCACTCCCTTTTCTTTCCCCTAGAACAGGGAATTTAGGGGCTCCTGGTCCGTGTCCCCAACCCCCCTCCACCACTGGCCTCTGTATTGAAAGGCAACAGCCAATGACCACTTCTATTTCCAAGGGAAGGTTTTTAAAATTTTGTTCTGGAGAGAGGAACAAAATCTAGGGCAAATCCAGGATCCAAGGAGGAGGAGGAATAAATAAATCAAGACCTCAGATCTCTTCAATAAAACTATGAAACTAGCAATAGCTGCCCCGCCCCTGCAGTCCCCTATCCTCTCCTTCACAAGGGGTATGAATTCTTCCACCTGTAATAGCGGCATCACTCAACAACTTTTATGCAGTACTCTATCTGTATTGCTGGCTTACAGCAATAGCCACCCCACTGTCCCCTGGCTGCCCTGGGAAGCCTAGAAAAGTCCTTTGTGTGGTGCCTTTGCTCCCTGCAAATCTGGGAGATCCTCACCCAGGGAGTGGTGTCTGGTCTGCGGCTCTCCGTCCACAGCTTGAGTCCAGGCTATTTTACCCGGTCCTATTCCGCTGGGCGGAAAACTTGCTTTCGTTTTAGGAGCTGTTTCCCAGACCCCACCTCTTACTCGAACTGGCACCAATGAGGCTCTCTTAATGTATAAGAGCAAAGAATGAGGGGACTCAGCTTCCCCAGCGGAAAAAGGCCGTATCTGGTGAGGGAAGATTTCCCAGACCGGGACAAATGTGCCTAAGGGAAAAGTTTGCAGTAAGCTCTGCGTCCCACCTACAACAGGCAGGGGCTGAAATAATCGCCCGAAAGCGTGAGAGGCTGTGCCTGGTCTATAGGCCTCCCCAAATTTTCCATCCAGGTGAGGAGGGAGGGGACACCCTGAAGAGTTTGGAAGCCGGAAGCTCTCAAAAGGCCTTCCAGTTCAAAAAGGACCTGGAAGCAAAAGATGTGGAGTTTGCGGGGGCTGAGATTCCCTTTGAATCACAAAGGTCTGAAGGAGACAGATGGGAATTCATCTTGATTAAATGGGAAGACAATTGAAAAAACGCTATTTGCCTGCCTCATTCCATTTGCTCTGAAAGGGGCTCCCCACAGGGAAATCCTACATACAGGCTCCAGCTCAGTCCTCTCCCGTCCCTCTAACCTGCACACTCTGGGTCCTCGAGTCCACGGGTGCCAAGGGGGACAAGCGGGCAAGAGCGTGTCTGTAACGGGGGTTTAATGGGGTTCCTCGCGGAGTGGATGATGCGGGGATGCAGGCAAGGAGATCCCACTGGATGGGTTTCCTTCTCTAGTCTGCTGACAGACTGCTTTAAGCCCAGAGGGCTGCGCCTCTGCGGACAGCTGCAGCGCTCATCCGGCCCTCCTAGGGAGCGCGCCCGCCTACCCTTAGAGGAACAGGTGCTGCAGATCCCAGATCCCTCCAGATCCCCTTAGAGTGGGAAAGGGCACTTGTGGCTGCTGCCTTCTGTTATATGGCTGTCCCTTACTTTGTAGACTCCCTCTTGTCGTGCTGTGTCCTCTGCGACCCTCCCACGATCTGGATCGAGCTAAAACCCAGCCACTGCACAGCAGCTGGTCACAGGGAACTCACCTCCACACATCATCAGACTCTCATGACCACGTTCTCTACTTTCGGAGGTGACAAGGCCCAGGAAATTAGACAGAGTTCGGAAGTGGCAGGCACCGTGCTTCCCTCTCTGGTTTCGGCTCTGCCTTTTGGCAGATTCCTTATTGATCCCAGCCAAACGAAGTGTGTTTGGGATTCAGGACACCCGGCCCCAGTCCGCCTGTGCCCGGGGCAGACTCCATCCCCGGACCCCGGGCTCCCGGGAGACCCCGCGGCCTCGGCCCCTATCTCTGGGCACAGGCCTGCGGGGGCCTTCGGGCTACACTTGCCATTGCCACCTGTGCGCAGCCAGTCGGGCTCCCTCCCGCAGGACAGCTTCCCGCTGAAACGAGAGGGTTCCAGAAGCCCCTGGGAAGGCACCACCGAGCCGCGGTACTATCTTCCTTTGACACCGCCGTGCCTAGAACTGAACCTATCCCCCTCCAGACACTAGACAGCTCGGCTTCACAGAGGAATAAAACCGGGGTGCCCAGGGCAGAACCGAGCACGGCCCGCTCTTTCTTCTCCACCTCCAGGAGTTTTTTACTCGAGCTTGCAGGCTGAAGGCTGAGCCTTGGAGGCCCGCGCGTCGACGCTGCAGCCTGGGCGCGCCCCCTGCAGGAGGGGCGGGCTGGAGGTCGGGATTCCGACCGGGGCTGGGCCCACGGAGCCCGAGCGCGCCCCCTGCAGGCCGGGAGAGCCCCGCCCCCCTCCCCCACGGCGCCCACGCGCACCCGGGTGGCTCGCCGACCTTGGTCACCACTCTCCCCTTGGTCCCAGCTTAATTTTCACCTCTGACGTGGTCGGCGCATGACGCCTTGGTCGCCACCCGCCCTCCCGTCCGCCCAGGGAAAGGTCCCTCTTCTGGGCCTCCCCAGGTCGCAGAGCTGCAGCGCCCGGGCAGTGGACTCCGCGTTGTGCAATTCGTAGACGAGGGCGAGCCCTCTTCCCCGAGTTCCTCCGCACAGACCACCAAGACTCACTGCGCTCGCTTCCGCGTTTCCCAGCTTCTCTCCTTACTTGGTTATCACGAAGAAGCCGTAAAGGCCACCGCAGCCATGCTGGACTTCACCATTAAAAAAAAAAAAGCGGTTAAATGATACATTTAGAGAAGTGTGTGCGCACGTGTGTACATAAATTTTCTCTCTTTCTCTCGTCTCTCTCTCACACACTCTCCTGATTCTTCCCCAGTCCATTCTCCCAATACTGCCTCTCCCCTCTCCCCCGCAGCTCCCACCAGGTATGTTCTAGAACCGACACAGGTTGCTAGCGCGGTCCACCAGCTGTCCCGAACATCAGTTACAAGTCTCCGCGAGGGACGAAAACATCTGTTCGGGTAGAGGCTGGAAGCAGCGGCGGCGGGTGTCGCGCGGTGGGGACGCACCACACCCCGGCGCGGCACCAAGGGAGAAGGGCCCTGCAGGTCACGAGGAATTTTCGAGATCGCAGGTACCCCTCGCGGAAGGGCACGGCGAGAGCGCTTCACGGTCTTCCACGCCCTGCCCCACCCACCTCCGACCTTTGTTCTCGCCCCACACCCGCTAGGCTGGGGGTGGGGACATTCCCTCCACCTTCCGTGTCGGCTCCCGGGAAAGGTTTGCGCCCGCCCCTGTCCCGCAGCGCGCCGACTGGGTGCGGGTGAGAGGGCTCGTCGCGGCGGCGGCGCCCTGCGGGCACAGAGATGGGGCGCTGCTCCCCGAGCGCTGCCCGCGTCTCCGGCTCGGAAATCTCGCCGGAGACCTCGCTTGAGCCGTTTCTCCAGAGACCGCGAGGGAAGGCAAGGCCGCCTGCAGTTACAAATATATGTAATTTTTATAGTTTATTCGTATTTTACTATGTAGTACGCGCACATGGTGAAAAGAAATTCAAGCAGGACAAAGGGATGCTCATGCAAGAAGGTATTTGAATATATCCTCTTGGGTGCTTCATCTACAGAATGTCAGGGCTCTTGGCTCTCTGGGCGCAAAGAGACTCTCAGTCCATGTGCCCACAGACTCGGCGGACGCTTCCTGAGTTATCCACAGTTTCTCACTTAGTGGTGTTCTCATCCCTCCTGCTCAGCGGCAGTTCGCTGTGCTGTTCCCGGGAGAGCGGCTGCTTGTCCCGCGGGTTCCGACGGAGGGATCCTGGTATCAAACGCTCATTATTGACTACCTAGATGGTTAATACGGGAGGGGGTGAGCGGGGGGAGGGGGCGGTTTCATTTTTCTTTTTCATGCCCCTGATTACATTCACAGTGAACGTACTAATGGTTAATAAAATGTAGTTTGCGACGGTAATATGGGGACGGAGCGGTCCCAATAAATGTCACAAGATATAAGACAAAAAGTACCCTCCAACTGTATGCGGAACTGTATTGCTCCCAGTTTCGGCTACGGATGCACTAAAATAACTTGTTAACACACACCAAAGTGCATCCCTATAATAACCTCCTCAATCATTTATTAAAAGTCGTGTCAAGCAGGCCCGTATAACTCATCTCTATGCAAATACATCAATGTCAGGCCATTAGTGTATTGCTCAGGTTTTTATTAAAGTGCATTCTTTTTAATTCAGCCCCGTAAAATACGAGCCCCATTGCTCAAGAATTATAGCAACTATTAGAGTAACATATGGGCAACATGCACTCAGAAAATAAAAACTAACAGATAAAGTGGCAGGGTCACATCGCAGGAGCAAACACTTAACAAAATGGCAGTGGGGTAATAGATTTTTCTCCCAGGGCCTTTGCGAGAGGGTGTCATGGGCATCAACACCTCGGAAAAGGCAAGAGGCTCGAAGTTGCTCTGCCGGGTCCCAACCCCAGAACCAGCCCGGGATGGACATCCTAGGAGTTAAGAGGGAAGCTTCCATTGCTCCTCCGTATCTGGCCTCCATCTTTCGCCTCGAGGATTTCAACATTCACCAGAGAGAAAAGTCAACGTAGGGTGTTTGGTTGAAACCATTCTCTCCCTTCCAGGCCCTCCATCTCTTCCCTCCCTCCCATCTCCCCGCCCCCGCCCCCCACCCGGTCAAGGCCACTTCTCAGGACTCACTAAGGAGACTGGAAGCCCCACCCCCATCTCGAGCACTTCCGGAGATGTTCTTCCTCTCTTGCAGGAAAACCGAGCAGAAATGAACAAGGCCCAGGAAGGCCCGGGGATTTGCTGGCAAACTTCCGTCTCACGTGTAGAAGCCTGGAGAAAAACTTTCTATGAAATCAACCCGTGGCTAAATAGTATGGACATCTCCTTTAAACTCCCGACTCAGAGGAAACGTAGGTGACCTCTGCCCGCTCCACCCCTTTCTCCCTCCCTCCCCGCAGGGCGCCCGCCGGTTTTCCTGGTTAGAACTCTTTGCTGTAAATTTTGCTAAACCGGGGCAAGCTCTATTCTGATCCCGGGGGCCCTGGCTATTTTTTTGTACCGAATACCGAGGACGGTTTGGGGGGCTCTGCGTTCTTTCAACCAACAGCCAACGCACAGGTTTGAGGCGGGGTGGGGGAAGGGAGGGAGGGAGAGGGGAGAGAGAGAAAGAGAGGAGGAGGGGGAGGGGGGAAGGGGAAGAGGAGGGGGAGGGGGAGGGAGGGGGAGAGAGAACACCAAGTGAAATAGCAGCTGACAAATCCACTGGAGAAGTCAGCAGCATCAAATTCAGTTTTTTATTTTTAATTCCGTTAGAGCAATCAATTTCTAGAGGCCTCAAAATAAACCTCAAATCCAAAGCACAACACAGCTCTCACGGAAAAATAGAGAGGAAAGGGGAAAAAACTCTTAAGAACAATCTCCCAGATTTAATGAGAGAGTCGCCCACACCCTCATCACCCCAGCATGGTAATTGAGCAGATCTATTAACTTGTTACACTAGATTTGTTTAAAGAGACTATTACACAGTCATTTAATCAATTTGTTACACTGGAGGTCCTGACTTATGAGACACTTGCCTTATGATTCCTTAATGACTGAATTAATTTGTTTTAATAAAACCAACATTGTGTACAAGTACATTTCTAGAAATGTAATTTTGGAGACAGAACAGCCCAATGCTTCATCTGATTAGGTCCTTTCTATGGTTTATCAAAGTCTGTAGTTTCTGACATAGCTGCTTGTATGGAGTATTTTTCTTTTTTATAGCGCCATTAATTTAATATGGATCATTAGTTCTTTATACACATGCATGTTCTGACAAATGTACCCAATGAATAATGCAGCTAATGTGCTTAGGCCCAAATGCATCACATCATAAACAGAGACCTCTGCAAAAATAACAACAATGAAATCAAACGCCCCCTCTAGTCACTGTGATCATCGTCAGGATAGCATTTCAGTTACAAGTTTTGCAGAGCAAGGTATGTTTGGCCCCAGGATTATATCAGCATAACCAGCTGGGTCTAACTATGCAGTGAGCACAAATAGATTTATGGTGAATTAAGGTTGTCTTGAGAGCAGATGCAGGACAAGAAAATCGGTTTTGCTCTTGATGGAAACTGACGTGTTTAGAATAAAATGTAAAGAAACAGAGAGTCCCCAAGAAAAGGAACTTGATGTTATTGATTATGTAAAATAATTAGGACATTACAAATGATAATGCATTACAAATAGTTGGCATTTATGGCTGGATTTTTTGCAGAAAGAAACGATTTAGGCTCTGAAATACCACTTGAAAAATGGGGCATGATCTGAAGGGCAATAAAAAAATTAATAATGGAGGGATTGGAATGACCAGTTTGTAATTGATAACTGATATAAATGATAACTGAATGAGCCTGCTGCAGCGGTAAACATTTGAGCTTAGAGGAATATAAGGCGAGTGATGGCCCTACATGATCACTTGAGGCATAAAGTGCTTTTGTATAATGTGTAACTACATACAGAAGCCGAATATTGACTAACTAGTTTACTATTATTACAGGGAAGAGAGAGAAGCTGGATATATTTCCAATAAGGAGATGCTTTACAAATCTTTCTTAACAATGCTGGACAGGCAGGCGTTTGAACTTGACTTCATTTCGAAAAAGACTCTAGGCTGCACATGTATTAACAGTATATTTGAATGCTTTCATGCCCTCCTTTTGGTGTCCTTTTGGAACAGAAATGGACATGAAGTTGATGAATGGAATTTGTAAATACAAAGATTTGGCTACTTCTGCTGTATCAGGAGTCATTATGATGATTACATACCAATGAAACTCAGCTTAGAGTTGTATGAATAGAAAGAAACTTGCTCTACAAATAGTCTGAAAAAAACCCCTCCAAGATTTCAATAAGAGGTACAAAAATCAGATGTGGTTGTGTGTATTGGTTTTGGTTAAACAATGTAATACTCTTCATGGTTGGATTCTCCTTTGAAACTATTTTTCCCAACATTGTTCTGTTGATAAAATAGGCTATTTTTGAGTCATTCATCCTAGAGTTTGTGGATAACCTGGAAGACGTCACTAGAGTTTTGGTTTTTGAAGCATAAACATTTGTAAAACAAGGAAGAGTTTTAGAAATCAGATAGTTCTACAATTCTGACATTTTCACAAGCTACATTTATCTTTTCTCTTTCACTAGATAGAGCTCAGTGATTTCTCTGCCTGAGATAGGAATGTTTATGATGATAAATCAGGGTTGTTTAATTAGATTCATCTTTACTTCATTTTAATGTTAGCTGGAAATGAATTTCTTTAGTTTATAAAAATGAATAATTTAATCACTTCCTGGTATAAAATAAGTGGTGTGTGACCAAAAATCAATGTTGGCTCCTTTCTGGAATTTTTTTATTTATTTTAAATTCGTTATGTAATATCTTACCTTCTTGCTTTGATAAACGAATTTTATGCATTTCTTCCTATTTGTAAGCAGCTAATGTAAAGTATATTTGCTATTTATTACAAAGTAAATGAATTTGACCTTTTGCCCATCTCACCAGATGCTGTTTCTGACCATCCCAAAAAGCCTGTTTAAAGTCAACGACATGAAGCAGTTGAGGTCACAGGACCCACTCAAGGTCATTTTAATACTGGCAAAAGGTTAATTAGATCACTGCATTAAAACAGGAATAGACTTTTTTTCAACTTCATCTAAATAAGCATAGAAAAGCTTACTTTACCTTTTAAGGTTTCCTTAAAGATTCTACCTCATTTCTTAGAATGGTAAAAAATAACTCTTTGTAAATATAAGTTTTAAAGATTTCCTTTCCCAAATTTTAGTAACATTTGTCATTTATTGGGTGCTTACTATATACCAGGCACTATCTAACATACTTTATACATCTTCACATACTTTGCATCATCTCATGTAATCCTCCCAATAACCCTATGAAGTATTATTATTATCCTCATTTTACAGATGAGTATACTGAGGGTCAGAGAGGTTACTTACTTGACCAAGATTAACAGAGGTGTTAATCTGGATTCAAATTCAGGCTCTAAACTTAACTGCTGCCTTTATTAAATGTACTACACATCATGTTAAAGTCACAGACTCTTTCTTAATTTGAAGCTGTTGTCTATCATATAGTTTAACGTGATAGAAGAAGAGAGGCTAAGCAATATGTATAGTTATGTTGGTTCTAAGAACAGTTAACTTTTGTGCTTATCTCACACAACACTAATAAACAAGTATTCAGTATGAGGATAAATCAGTGTTGTTTAATTAAAACTGTCCCATAGTGTGTATGACAGTAAACACCACCAAGTGTAAATGGCCTGCCTATTAGTGCTCTGGAACGTTTCTTGTGGGACTCTGTCGCTCCTAGAGAGAAACTTCTTTCCTAGTAAATTGACTGGTGGATTAATTGAATCATATTAGTTCATGTGGATGTCCCCCAAACAAACCCTGGTAACTTTCAATGTGACTTAGGAATAGTTAGAAATTTTCAGGCATGCATCCTACTTTAGAGTTACTTTTTCTGGAGACTGGGAGGATTTGTTATTGTCTCCATACCTCAGCATTGTATTGTTTTCTGTTTGTTTCATCTGGTTATTGACCTGCTTTCCCAAGTAGACTGGACTAAATATTTTGAAGGGAAAAATACATGTTCTCCTCTAGTCTTTCTTCATCCAGATTATTTTTCTACTTGGTCTC
Source organism: Hyperoodon ampullatus (assembly GCF_949752795.1). NCBI lineage: Eukaryota > Metazoa > Chordata > Mammalia > Artiodactyla > Ziphiidae > Hyperoodon > Hyperoodon ampullatus. The sequence continues at coordinate 38,475,394 of NC_136914.1, forward strand.
TGAAATGCAACTCTGGGACACTTGCAGGTCACAGATTGTAGAGACAATCTTCTCATAAGCTTATATTTAAAATTAATTAGAAATAGATTTAGAACTAATTAGTTAGTAGAAATATTTCTGTTTTCCAGATACTCAATATTCATTATACATTGTGGAAGATTTTTCAGTGGAATGAATCTGCACTCAGAGAGCAATGGGTGTTCCACGTTCTGCCTTCCAAATAGCCTGGCCCTTCTTTGAGTGCCTGTGAAGCTAGACATCCTCTGGGACAGGGTTAAAAAGAAAGAATACCTAAAAGGAGATGAGCCAGGTAAGTCAGACAAATAACTTCATGTTGGAGCCTACATGAAATTTTCTTTTTTCCTTTACGAATGACAAGATTAAGATAATGTAATGAACATACCCATCACTCAGATTCTGGAATTACCATATTTTTTAACATAGTATTTAATTCTCATATATTAAACATGAAAATACCTCAAGTCTGCTCTAAGGGCTGCTGTATACAATCCATGATCTCCCAGTCACTGCCGAGAAGTAAAGATTCCAACTCCAACCTGATATACCACAGAGGCAGCAAATCCTATTTCCAAATTCCATATGTTCAGACTTCACTTAAGTGGTTCTTTCAGGACTTTTTGGCTCTTGATTGCTACTGGAAGACTGAATGCTCCTGGTTTAGGTGAGCTCCAAGACAAGATGCTCCAGCTGTGAGATCTGGCCATAAAATTACAAGGCAGAACTTGCCCCTAAGAATGGATCTGGAAAACTTTTCTTAGGTTTTCAACTGGTTCTACTTTGGAATCTAGGCCTACTCTTTTGCCTTTCCTATGGGGCTTTTCTGAGACATCATGTCCATCTTACAATCTGCAGACTGTACTGAATCTCCAGACTGCATGTGAAAATATAGTGTCTTCTGGCTTTATGACCAATGGCATAACTAAATTTAAGTGAGATAATATGTAATGTGCATACAATAATGCTTGGCATGAAGTAATGGTATAATAATTGATAGCCATTGTTATTATTGATGTTATTATTACTATGACAGTTGCTGTTACTGTTTTTTACCCAGCTGTATTGAGATGTAATTGACACATAACATAGTGTAAGTTTAAGGTGTACAGTGTGCTGATTTCATACATGTACATAGCGTGAAATGATTACCACAATAAGATTAGCTAACATGTCTTTCACCTCACCTAATTACCATTTTTTGTTGTTCTTTCGGTGAGAACATTTAAGATTTACTGTCTTACCAACTTTTAAGTATACAGTGCAGTTTTGTTAGATTATTATTGATGCTGTATGTTAGATCCCGAGAACTTATTCATCTTATGACTAGAATTTTGTACCCTTTAACCAGCATCTTCCCATGTCTCCCACCACCTAGCCCCTTACAATCACCAGTCTACTCTTTGTTTCTAAAGTTCTGCTTTTTTAGATTACACATATAAATGAAATCATACAGTGTTTGTCTTTCTCTCTCTGACTTATTTCACTTAGCATAATGTCCTCAAGGTCCATCCATGTTGGTTCAAGTGGATTTCCTTCTTTCTCCTGGCTGAGTAATATTCCACCATATATACATACATACCACATTTTGTTGTTGTGAATGGCAGGATTTTTTTCTTTTTTACGGCTAAATAATGTTATCTGTATATCTACCTATCTATCTATCTTTCTCACATTTTCTTTATTCATTCATTTATTGATGGATACTTAGGTTGTTTCCATGTCTTGGTTATTGTGAATAGTGCTGCTGTGAAAGTGGGAGTGCAGATGTCTCTTTGATATCTTGATTTCATTTCCTTTAATTTTTTAAATAACTTTTAAAAACTTTATTTATTTTATTTATTTATTTTTGGCTGTGTTGGGCCTTCATTGCTGCAAACAGGCTTTCTCTAGTTGTGGCGAGTGGGGGCTACTCTCCGTTGTGTTGCGTGGGCTTCTCATTGCCGTGGCTTCTCTTGTTTCAGAGCATGGGCTCTAGGCGTGTGGGCTTCAGTAGTTGTGGCACGAGGGCTCAGTAGTTGTGGCTTGTGGGCTCTAGAGCACAGGCTCAGTAGTTGTAGCGCACGGGTTCAGTAGTTGTGGCTTGCAGGCTCTAGAGTGCAGGCTCAGTAGTTGTGGCCCATGGGCTGAGTTGCTCCGTAGCATGTGGGGTCTTCCTGGACGAGGGATCGAACCCAGGTCCCCTGCATTGGCAGGCGGATTCTTAACCACTGCGCCACCAGGGAAGTCCCTCATTTCCTTTACATATATATCCAGAAGTAGAATTGCTGGATCATATGGTATTCTATTTTAATATTTTGAAGAACATCCATACTGTTTTCCTTAGTGGCTGCATCAATTTACATTCTCACCAACAGTGTACAAGTCCCCTTTTCTCCCCATTCTCACCAACACTTCTCTCGTCTTTTTGATAATAGCCTTCTCCAGGTGTGAGGTGACATCTCATTGTGGTTTTGATTAGCATTTCCCTAATGATTAGTGCTGTTGAGCACCTTTTCATAAGCGTGTTGGCTATTTGTATGTCTTCTTTGAAATAATGTCTATTCAGATCCTCTCCCCATTTTAAAATCAGATTATTTGTATTTTTGCTATTGAGTTATATGAGTTTGCTATGATGGTTAATAAGGCCAGGTTGTAATAAGAACAGCAGTGGTCATAATTATCTTCCTAATCAACTTTGACCCTTGGGATGACTTCTGAATTCTGAAGCTCCTTGATCTGAGTACAAGACAAGGGCTGACATTTTATTTTTGGTACTCCACAGAAGCAAGAGTCAGTCTGAAGCCAACCCCCACCCCCCGCACCCCTGCATCTCCTTTTATAGGATAGCAATAAACACAGCTGTATCTCATTAAATTTAATGAGTCTTCATAAAATAACCATTACATTCTGAAGGTAATGAAAGAATAGCTTTGATGGTTAGTAAATAAACTACCAAGGGCAGTTCCATCACATTCTAGGACTGCATGGGGTACAGGCGACATCAGGAAGGGGCTGTAGCATTTTTGTGTTAAGACCAAGACAGCGTGTGCCTGGCTTCACTGCATGAAAACCCATGGGACAACAATCTTCATTTTGGCCAGGGTGTTCCCAGCTATGCCTTGGTTGTGAGATGTGATTAAATTGATTGGCTTAAAAATCTGCTAAAGGATTTTATGTGTACCATGTCAGTGATATTGAATTTGAATACTATCATAGTAGGTTAGAGCAAATAATTTATCTTATAAACATAGAGGTAGAGCAGATTGAATAGAGTATGCAAATTTATGTAAATAACCCTACAAATTCAGACTCTTCTGATCCAAGAGCCCTGGTACTTTATAAACAGGGCTGTAACATTGTAAATCAGGAGTTATTAACCTATGGTCCATGGCCCAGTAGGGTCCTGAATTTATATGCAAAATTGCATGCGTGTGTATTTTTCTAGAGAGAGGGTCCAAAGCTTTCATTATATTCTCAAAGGGGCTCACCACCAAAAGCATGTAAGAACCATAATATAAATATTCTAGATGGTCATATTAAATCAAATCACATTTACACTCTCTGCTTTTCAGAAAGTGTTGCTTAATTAGAATAAAAATCTGCTACTTATTTATGATCTAAGTAGAACTAACAGTTCCTGACTTTTTAATGAAATCTTTCAGTTTCTTTTGTAGACATATAAATTAAAAAAATTCTATTCTTTCATATACTTGAATTTTTCTATATTACTTTCTACCCCAGACTACTCTTTCACCTTCAGTAGTTTTTTTTTTCCAGTTTTAATTTTCAATCTTTATTTTTTTGAATTCATTTTGATACCAAGCCACCAAAGGCTTTGGTCAAAGAAAATGGGTTTGAAAATAGGCTAAGGAGGAACAAAGGAAAATGAATCTATATATAAACAATCCTTTCTGGTGCTATTTTTTTCTTCCAATTGTCTTTTAATCTAGATTATAAACTTCCTGAATTAATCTAATAATTATTCAAATATTTCAGATTGACAAATATAGCAGGAAGACTTATGTCCCTAGATTATTCCTGTGAGATAGGCAGAGCATGTGTAAGATAGTTTTACTGTTATGTCAAATGAGATCCAAGGAGGTGTGTTTATGGCCATAGAGTCCAGGTCTCCATAGCAAAGAGAAGGCAGAGAGTCAGAATTTTAGAGCTGGAAGGGATCTTCGATATTACTGAGTTATTCTTTACCAAGTTAAAAAAAAAAAAAAGAAAAAAACTTTAACCTAGAACTCTTCTCCTAAATCGCAACTTAGAACTTACTTATGACACGGTATCACCAAAGGCAATCAGGTGTGTGTTTGGGATCAAAGTAAACACAGCACTCTCAATGTATACTAACTCAAGGATAATTTCCAATTTGGCTGGTTCTTTTTTCTCCTGTGATTGTATGTAGGTGTGTATCCATGTACATACACATACACATATAAATGTAAGTATGTAGAAGCCCAAACATGTAAAGTGCTATTTATATACAGTCACAGTGAATTATCTCCTTTTCTTCAATCCCAACAATCTTCTTTGTAAGCAAGATAATCTTCTTTATTTAACAGGACCTAATTTCCCAAAATGAAGGCATTCTGGGTCAGGGATACTCTGGAAGTGTCACTGGTCACAATTTTGTGGTTGTTGTTTTGAAAATTGTAAACTGAGTGGACACACCAGAAGGACAGAGGATCTATATAAGTAGCCTTACAATTTCATCATTTTGGGATATATAACATCACAAATAAGTCTATGTCTAGCCTCATGCTGATGGATGGTTGGCATTACTTGAGATAATGTGTATAAAAGTATTTAGTGGCTACCTATCTCTTAACAAACATAAGGTCATTACTCACTAATCTGGAAAAATATTTCTTCTCTCTTGATTAAACAAATGTAATAGAAACTCTAGTATCTTTTCTTATAATGTGCCTGTAAAACACAGTGAGAAAATCAGCAGCATACTCTTGGTTTATGGAACCAGGAGCATCCTCATTTCTCAGGAATCCGAGAGGATTCCAAATCCTTGAGCCTATGGATTTTTATTCCCCAAATCTTATTATACTTCTTGTAGCTCCTAATGAGAACATCCTTTGGGAAGTTGGAGTTTGAGCATAATTTCTGATATTTCGGGGGGATCTGATATCTCAGCTCAGCTGAATGCTCCAATTAGGCATTCTGGTTACCATTTGGAAAAAAATGGTCAGTTTCCTCTTTGTGGTCTGGGCTGCTTAATGAAGCTGTTGAAGACTTTTCAGTTAATCTTTAATCTTTTGGCCTCTGTAAAGTTCCCTACCTGTTGAATAGGTCACTACCTTAAAACAATGCATTCATGAACTCTTAAATAGGCTTGAACCCGTGGAACAGTTCCAGAGTCTTAGGACATAATTTGACTATTACATTAGTAATTGGAGTATAAAGGTAAGAATAGATTTTTCTGAGTCCTTCTGTTCTTAGAACCCTAATTAATGATCAAAGAAAAGTGCTAAATGCTTCTAAAGGAGGTTCCTGCCTTGCCAATAAAAATGTTCCACCCACAATTTCCATTTTTATATCTTCTCTATCTTTGGAAGTAGGCAGAGATGTGAATCCATTCACAAATACAGACTCACATTAACACCAGAAAACAGAAACATGGGAAAGCAGTTAATGACCTTAACAGTAAACTATTGTGTGTGTATGTTGCACACTCTTACTTACATATAAAATAATTATCATTATTTTATTGTAGCATGGTTGTAATTTTTGTTGCATTATAAATATCGCAGATCCAATTTTTTTTTTTTTACTACCACAGCAGTTTCTGAAGACGTGTAAACCCATTGTGTTATTACTCTCTAATCTAGTTGAGGTGATGAAATAGTGCCAAAACTCTCACTGCAATTTCATTAACATATTCATGAGTCGCACTTTTGCAGTGTTGCAGAAACAACACAAATTGGTTTGTGGATTGTGAACTCCCCCTTCTTCTTCTCTCCAGAAACACAGACTGTGGATTAGCAAGTCAAGTTGGTCCACAAACTTCTGTTTTAAAATTTTTTAATTTTTTGCCCGTGCTGTGTGGCATGCGGGATCCTAGTTCCCTAACCAGGGATTGAACCTTCACCCCCTGCAATGGAAGCTTGGAGTCTCAACCGCTGGACTGCCAGGGAAGTCCCAGATCCACACGCTTCTGAACACTGAATTGCCTAAGTTTTCTGCTCTGCCCTCATTTCCATATTTTATGATTCTTCTGTTGTTGAATGCCATGTGAATGGACATACCGTCCAATAGAAGAAAAGAACTGGGGTTTGAATGGCTTCGAAAAATGGAAGTTCTGGAAAAGCCAGACTAAATTGCCCTGCTAGAAGAGAACATTTCTTTTTTGGTTGTTCTTGATGTTTGTTCTCTTTCTTTTTTCTTTTGAATCGGGGTTAAGAGCACATTTGTAGTTTGACTGAAATTGGCTCTCAGTCTACTAAGTCAGTTTTCTTCACTCCTTGGCAGACAACTAGACTACATTTTTCCAGCCTCCCTTGCATTTAGATGAGACCATAGTACTGATTTCAGGCCGATGGAATGTGGGTGGGAGATATGCACATCACTTCTACGTCTGACCCGAGGCACAGTCTCTGTGATGTTCTGCCCTCCCTCTTGCTCCATCTACTAGACACATACTTATCCTTAGGGCAACTCTGGCAGCTGATAGTTGAAGATGACAGAACCTTCATCAGCCTGGGTCCCTGAATGACTGCATGGAATTCCTGCTCTCCATTCCTTCCTGAACCTTTGTGATAACCTGCTGAAATCTTAGATTTTATCTGTTAAAACATTTAGCATTATCTTAACTAATTCAATGATATATTTATTATCCAGATTTTGTGCTCTTTAAGGAACTCAGTTGCTATTATTTAATTTTTATTTGACATGAGGACTTTGAGGATTAAATGTATGGTTCATTTCTGCTGTTTGTTGTATTTTCTTGCTGTGTTTATGTCTTTTAGCTTCTTTGTGACCCATTTTTACTAATTACCTGCCCTGAAGGGACATTATACAATTAACTAAACCCAGTTCTTCCATCCCTCATAGTAAATTAAGTATTGAGAGAAATACCTGTGAACATATTCAAGTTCTAGATAGAACATTGAAGTCCACCTTTTAGTTAACTAGAAAACTAGAAAAGTCAACTTTGCTCTGCACCCTGCATTTTTCAGAAGTTAAACACTGGGAATAGTGATGATTTTTAAAGCTTATGCAGTGCTTTTGGCTTTTCAAAACACTTCCACATAATAATGTACAGTGAAATGTATGTTTGCTCAGTTCTTTGAAAGATTTAGGTAAGAGATTTTTCTGAAGATGAAACATGCAATTTTAAATGAAAAATCTGTATTACAGTAACAACAACAACAAAATCACACACTGTTAACACATTGAAAAATGTATTTTACTCCTAACTTTAGTAGGCAGCTAGGGAAAGTTACTCAAGGTGACCAGCTCTTCTTTGTTAGCACTGCTTTTGATTTGTATGTTATGTTGCTATGGTACTTTCAAAAAATGTAAAGCCTTTCAGGCTTTGTGTGGGCGGTTAAAGATGGCTGATACCAAGGCACAATAAGAAAATTATTATTGAAACTTTAAGAGTAGATAATCAGGGTAAGAGTTGGTACTGATGTACAAAAGATCACGAATTCTGGGCTTTTTCTAGCTTATTTCAGAGGCTATGTAGAAATCTGGATGAAGTTTAAATATGTTATAAAATGTCTTTGGTACCTCTCACCCCAGCCAAGAATCCATTATATTTAGAGTTCAGAGCTTTTTTGAGCAGATGACAGGCAATGTATGAGGTATCCCATGTTTATATACATCTGAATTATAAATATGTTTTATTTAATTTTTCCATGGAAAGATTGCTGTGGGCGCACATTGTTCACATGGCATAATGCAACATAACTGATTTAATTAGATCCTGTTTCTTGGCATGCAATCTCTCTATATGGGAGGGGTTGCTTTTTCCATGGGAAAAACTATCAGTGGGTAACACGATTTAAGAGACAACTGCAGAATACATCCTCTGCTCTTTTTTCAGGCTTCAATCCATTGCTCAATTTAAGTATGGAAATACTGCTTGTCAAAGATTTCTTGACACGTGAATTTTACAACAAAATATCAGTGCACCTACTGCTTGGATCTCTAGCTCATTTATTTTACAGTATACAGCTAATCCAATCTACTGCTGCAAACATGGTTTGTGCAGTTATGCTTAGATACAGCACAATGGCTTTCTTTAAACTGGAGGATTTTCTGAAGTTTTATTTTCTTTCCCTGGGCAGATAAAAGTGGATGAGACCTATTTTACTTGATAAACATGATGGTGTTGAGTCCATAAGTGGAAGAGTGGGGTTTGCAGAACTGAGAGGCTCTGGTTGCCTTTGAGACCAGCGAGACAGTGTCTTCTGAACTGAAACTTAAGGGAAGTCTCTAGGGAAGCGTGGTGCAAGAACTAGGGGGTGACTAGTAGGGAAATATCTATAAAACTCTTGAAGAAAGATGCCTTAAAGGGGAAGAAATTATTTTATTCAATTCTGTTACGTTATTGGTGAGCCGAATTAAAGTGGAGGAGAAGCAAGTGTTTAGAATTTGCATTTTAAAAAGATGAAAAACATAAGTGAAAGGGTCAATTTCTTTTTCTTCTTTGTATTATTTTTAATTTTAAGGATAGTGTATGCTTACTGAGAGAGACTTAGCCTCACTCTCCAGGGATTACCACTGTGAACTGCGTAATATATAGCCTGACTCTCTTTTTGCATATTTAAACACGTTAATTAAAAAGTAAAGGATCATCCTAGACATGTGTTCTATGACCAGCTTTTTTTTTTTTTTAACATCTTTACTGGAGTATAATTGCTTTACAATGGTGTGTTAGTTCCTGCTGTATAACAAAGTGAATCAGCTGTACATATACATATATCACCATATCCCCTCCCTCTTGCATCTCCCTCCCTCCCACCCTCCCGATATCACCCTTCTAGGTCGTCACAGAGCACTGAGCTGATCTCCCTGTGCTATGTGGCTGCTTCCCACTAGCTACCTGTTTTACATTTGGTAGTGTATATATGTCCATGCTGCTCTCTCACTTCATCTCAGCTTACCCTTCCCCCTCCCCATGTCCTCAAGATGTTCTCTACATCTGCGTCTTCCTGTCCTGCCCCTAGGTTCATCAGAACTATTTTTTTTCCTTTAGATTACATATATATGTGTCAGCATACGGTATTTGCTTTCCTCTTTCTTACTTACTTCACTCTGTATGACAGACGCTACGTCCATCCACCTCACTACAAATAACTCAGTTTTATTTCTTTTTATGGCTGAGTAATATTCCATTGTATATATGTGCCACATCTTCTTTATCCATTCATCTGTCGATGGACACTTAGGTTGCTTCCATGTCCTGGCTATTGTAAATAGGGCTGCAATGAACACTGTGGTACATGACTATTTTTGAATTATGGTTTCCTCAAGGTATATTCCCAGTAGTGGGATTGCTGGGTCATATGGTAATTCTATTTTTAGTTTTTTAAGGAACTCCATACTGTTCTCCATAGTGGCTGTATCAATTTACATTCTCACCAATAGTGCAGGAGGGTACCCTTTTCTCCATACCCTTTCCAGCAATTATTTTTTTTAGATTTTTTGATGATGGCTGTTCTGACCAGTGTGAGGTGATACCTCATTGTAGTTTTGATTTGCATTTCTCTAATGATTAGTGATATTAAGCATCCTTTCATGTGTTTGTTGGCAATCTGTATATCTTCTTTGAAGAAATGTCTATTTAGGTCTTCTGCTCATTTTTGGATTGGGTTGTTTGTTTTTTTGATATTGAGCTGCATGAGCTGCTTGTAAATTTTGGAGATTAATCCTTTGTCAGTTGCTTCATTTGCAAGTATTTTCTCCCATTCTGAGGGTTGTCTTTTAGTCTTGTTTATGGTTTCCTTTGCTGTGCAAAAGCTTTTAAATTTCATTAGGTCCCATTTGTTTATTTTTGTTTTTATTTCCACTTCTCTAGGAGATGGATATGACCAGCTTTTAAGAAAATTCATCAATATATTATGACAACCTATCTTTGTTCGTACAACATAGAGTATGTGGTAGGCAAAATTCTAAGAATGACCTCTAATGACCTTTGCCCTTGCATTGATCCCTCCCTTTTTAGTGTGGGTGGAATCTCTGAATATGATGAGATATCACCTCCTTGATTATGTTACAATAAAGCAAGAGGAGGATTATCTGGATCTTCCTTTAGAGAATTTTTTTCTAGCGGATGGGTAGTGGGAATCGGTGATTCGAAGCCCGAGGGGGATTCACCGTGAGGGAGATTGGCCTTGAACACTTCTGCTGCCGCCGTGTTGTGAACTGCTTATGAAGAAGCCAGGTGAGAAGGCATGTAGGCAGCCTCCAGCAGTGGAGAGCAGTCAGTTGACAGCCAGCCAGGACATGGGAACCTTAGTTCTGCAGAACTGAAAGAACTGAGAATCTGCCAGCAACCTGAAGGAACTTGGAAGTGGATTCTTCCCTATCTGAGCCTCCAGAGGAGAGAAAGCAGCCTGGCTGATACCTTGATTGCGACCCTGTGAGACCCAAAGCAGGAGACCCAGCTGCCCTGTGCCGGACTTCTGCCCCACCGAAACATGAGCTCATAAATGGGGGTTGTTTTAAGCCATGAGGTTTGTGGGAATTTGTTACACAGCAATAGAAAATTAATACAGTGTAAGTGATTCCTCTATGCTTCAGATTCCTCATCTGACTTCAGGGAGGCAAAAGGTCAAACAAAAGGAGCTTCAGGATTATAGAAATGTGATGTTCATTTATTCACTCAACAGTAGTTTTGGATTATTACTATGTGCCAATCATGATTCTAAGTGCTGTGGATACATCTACAGGCAAAGCAGACAGAAATGTAGGTAGTTGATCTCTTAAAGGGGTGGAAGGGAATTGTTGTGTTACAATAATGCACATACGTTTAGCACTTTATATATTACAAAGCATTTTTTTCATATATGTTCTTATTCTGTTTCCTACTGAAGTTTTCACTATGAGGCAGGTATTATTATTACTCTCTTTTAATAGGTTTGCAAACCAATGCTCCTGTCCTAGAGATGAAGGGACTCTACAATCTCACCCAGCTCCTATGGCTTCAGGGATCTGTTCTTAGTAGTAGTATTTTAAGGAGTGTTTGCAATGTACCTGATGTTTGTGTTGAGGGCTTTACAGGAATTATCTGAGTTAATCTTCACAACCACTCTGTAAGGTTGATAACTATATCTATCCTCATTTTATAGATGGGGAACTTGAGAGTGATCAAGACTAAACAACTTTTCCATGCTGAAGCCAATATCCAAACCCTGGCAGTCTGACTCCAAGATCCATCTTCTAAATCCTAAACTGCCTCCCCAGGCCAACATTACTGTGCTGGCGTTCCAGAAGGGCTGGCCGTAACTGCACATTTATACTCTGCTGCCTGTTACTTTAGGGCTTATGTATGTCTTCAGTTTTTATGATTTTAAGCTGCATTTTTGCTCATGTTTCTCGTTTTACCATGTAGGTTACTTTTTTAACCCATGAAATGTGAAGTCATTGTTAAACAGAAAATGGTAGTTTATATTCTTTATAGTTTTCATTGAGAACACTGTAACATAAGGAACACTATCATAGGGCCAAGCATCGTCTACTTATTAAACTTTTATCTCTAACAATGGAACAAAAAAGTTTAGTAGTTTAGATTCATGCCCCCTCTGTTCTCTCAGCAGCTTACTCTGGATTGTTAATCCATGAATGTACACTTGTCTCAGATAGACGATAAATCTTGAAGAGAAGGTCCAAGTTTTAAGCATTTCTCTCATACCTAGAATACTGGTATTCTAGACACAATAACAGGTACATCTTCATTAAATTAAATCTCAACTTATCTCCAACTGCATTGAAATTACCCTTCCCCCCTCCCCCACTAGCCCATCTCATTTTTTGAAAGTAAGAATTTCCATGTTAGCTATCTTCCTTCCTTTGCTTTATAAAAACCTCTTTCCAATTTCAGTTGGTACTCTGGTGTTCTACGGTTTGATTAATGAGTTCATGTTTAAGCTGTCCATTCCATTTAAAACCATAATAACTTTGATTGTGTCCCCTTCACCCTCTGCCACTAAAGCTAAATAGTCTTACTTTAAAAAAGTTTAACCTCGAAGACTATAGCCTCCGCCATCCCATTTATTGTTATTGAAGTAGTCTTTCTCCAGGTCTCTATTTTTTTGTGCTGTGGGGACCAGAACTGTGTGTATAATTTATAATTTGGTGTAAGAGTAAGATACTGCTTTTTAATTTTATTTACCCTGCCTCTTGGGTTGATGTTTGATAATTTTGTACTCTTCACTGCAGCAGGACCCTGGGCAAGGCTCACAATGACTTGTAGGCTCATTTCCTGGGCAGAGACAGTCTTCCCAGTATCTTCTGTGTGTATGTGAAACTTTTCCTAACATACTACTGTGGTAATATTTTATATTTGGTTAAAAACTATGTTAAATTATATATATATATTTATATATATAAAATACATACATATATATATATATAAATGTTATTTGAAAGTGCTTTTATAAAGAAGAAGTAATAGCCTCTGTAGAGAACACTTTCTGGTATAAACTGATATTTTTAGACATCCAAATCAGATTTTGTGTTAGGTTGCTATTTCATACAATTCAACTGGATGATAGAATCTTAGTGATAATTTTATTCAAATTCTTTCTTTAATAGATGAAACTGAGGCCTAGAAAAGGCAAGTGATAGGATAGGTGGGCCAGCTACTTGAGCAGTGAGAATTGGGTAAGGAAAGAAGTCAAATATATTGAATGAAAGAAGAGACAGTTGGGTTAAATATAAGACATATTACACTGTAAGGACTTCTTTGATTTTTGTTTCTTTTCCTTATAAAGTAGGAAAGCTAAGAGCTGAAGAACCACCATTTTAATTATCTTTAAAAGTCATCTGTAAATACCCCCTCCTTTTTTTTTTTTTTTTTTAGTGTGTGTGTGTGTGTGTGTGTGATAGATTAAAAACAACAAGAAGCAAAGGAAAAGTCACAAACATTTGTTATCAAAGTGGATTGAGGTCTTGGAACCTATGGAGTGGCCCTGGAAACATCGTGATTCCCAGATAATGACCTGGAATTAGAAAGGAGCTTCCTTCTCAATTCATACATAAAACCAGGTAGTTGACTACAGTTAGGAGTTAATGTGTACGTGCTAAATTGTATTTAGATATTTAATTTATCTGAATTTTGGGTATTATATATAGCTTTAAAAATACTCCTTATCACTGTTATATTCATATTTTGATAAATAGTTCCTTTTTTATTTAAAAGATGAAAAATGTGGTCATGTTTCTCTGGTTACCTAGATAATTGAAAGTTTGACTTCCATGTGTAAAAGTACTGTTTCTCTTCTAGATGAGGTTTACTCTAACTGCAGAGTGTTCAGGAAAAATAAGCATGCTGAATTTCTACACCTAAACATGTGAAGTGATGACAGCAAGTGTTTTGACATAATGAAGCTTTTCTGCCACTCACAATTTTGAGTGACGTATGGATGATATCATTCTAAAATTTCCAAACTTTCTACAGTTATTTATTTCACTATTTTACAGTGCTCAGTGCCTACAACAACTTGGATATTTCATATTGTAGGAGCTCTCCTTCCTTAACATTTTTCTGACAATTGCACTGAAGGCATACTCAGTTTTTCCCACCCAATTTTTCCTATTTCTTTGAAGTTAGTTTCTTATCCTTCCCCATTAATCTCACAGTGACTCAATTTTAATAACAATTGTCAAGGGAATATTATAAAGGTCTTTTGGAAATTCAATGTCAAGATAACTTTTATGAACCTACAAAATGTATTCGCTTCTTGTTATAGAAATCTTGTGTCATTTACAAGGTGATCTTAACCTCTATTGAAACTTCTCTATAGAAATGCAAATCAAAACTACAATGAGATATCATCTCACACCAGTCAGAATGGCCATCATCAAGAAATCTAGAAACAATAAATGCTGGAGAGGGTGTGGAGAAAAGGGAACACTCTTGCACTGCTGGTGGGAATGTGAATTGGTACAGCCACTATGGAGAACAGTATGGAGGTTCCTTAAAAAACTAAAAATAGAACTACCATATGACCCAGCAATCCCACTACTAGGCATATTCCCTGAGAAAACCATAATTCAAAAAGAGACATGTACCAAAATGTTCATTGCAGCTCTATTCACAATAGCCCGGAGCTGGAAACAACCTAAGTGTCCATCATCGGATGAATGGATAAAGAAGATGTGGCACATATATACAATGGAATATTACTCAGCCATAAAAAGAAACGAAACTGAGCTATTTGTAATGAGGTGGATAGACCTAGAGTCTGTCATACAGAGTGAAGTAAGTCAGAAAGAGAAAGACAAATACCGTATGCTAACACATATATATGGAATTAAAAAAAAAAAAATGTCATGAAGAACCTAGGGGTAAAACGGGAATAAAGACACAGACCTACTTGAGAATGGACTTGAGGATATGGGGAAGGGGAAGGGTAAGCTGTGACAAAGGGAAAGAGAGGCATGGACATATATACACTACCAAACGTAAGGTAGATAGATAGTGGGAAGCAGCCGCAGAGCACAGGGAGATCAGCTCGGTGCTTTGTGACCACCTGGAGGGGTGGGATGGGGAGGGTGGGAGGGAGGGAGATGCATGAGGGAGGGGATGTGGGAACAGATGTATATGTATGACTGATTCACTTTGTTATAAAGCAGAAACTAATAAAAAAAAAAAAAACAAAAAAACAAAACAAAAAAAAAAAAAAAAAAAAAAACTTCTCTATAAAGCATTGGCTTTGCTCCTAATTGATAATATTGCCTGGGATATTTGATTTCAGGAATGGAAGAAGAACAGTAGAGTGTAGTAGTGGCCAGTAGGTTAAATTCCACTGTTATTAGAGTATTTTAAAATTTTGAATTAATTTCCAAAATCCATATGTTAGGGGATTTCATACAAAATATTTATATCTCTAAGATTTCTATCTTCTCGTCAATAATTAGAAGAGCTGAAAACATTTGGTTTGCATCCCACATGTCAGTAGTCGGTTGGAATGTTTTAAAAAAATTATTTAATTTTATTATTTTTTATTGAAGTATAGTCGATTTATATTGTTATATTAGTTGCAGGTGTACAACATAGTGATTCAATATTTTTATAGATTATACTCCATTTAAAGTTATAAAACATTGTTTATATTCCCTATACATTATAATCCTTGTATATTATTGTTTTTATTTAATTTTTAAAATTTATTTATTTTTTAACATTTTTATTGGAGTATAATTGCTTTACAATGGTGTGTTAGTTTCTGCTTTATAACTAAGTGAATCAGTTATACATATACATATATCCCCATATCTCTTCCCTCTTGCCTCTCCCTCCCACCCTCCCTATCCCACCCCTCTAGCTGGTCACAAAGCACTGAGCTGATCTCCCTGTGCTATGTGACTGCTTCCCATTAGCTATCTATTTTACATTTGGTAGTGTATATATGTCCATATATACACTACCACTCTCTCACTTTGTCCCAGCTTACCCTTCCCCCTCCCCGTGTCCTCAAGTCCATTCTCTAGTAGGTCTGCATCTTTATTCCCTTCTTGTCCCTAGGTTCTTCATGACCATTTGTTTTTTTTTAGATTCCATATATATGTGTTAGCATACAATATTTGTTTTTCTCTTTCTGACTTACTTCACTCTGTATGACAGACTCTACGTCCATCCACCTCACTACAAGTAACTCAATTTCGTTTCTTTTTATGGCTGAGTAATATTCCATTGTATATATGTGCCACAACTTCTTTATCCATTCATCTGTCAATGGACACTTAGGTTGCTTCAATGTCCTGGCTATTGTAAATAAAGCTGCAATGAACATTGTGGTACATGACTCTTTTTGAATTATGGTTTTCTCAGGGTATATGCCCAGTAGTGGGATTGCTGGGTCATATGGTAGTTCTATTTTTAGTTTTTTTTTTTTTTTTTTTTTTTTTGCGGTAGGCGGGCCTCTCACTGTTGTGGCCTCTCCCATTGTGGAGCACAGGCTCCGGACGTGCAGGCTCAGTGGCCATGGCTCACGGGCCCAGCCGCTCCGTGGCATGTGGGATTTTCCCGGACAGGGGCACGAACCCATATCCCCTGCATCGGCAGGCGGACTCTCAACCACTGCGCCACCAGGGAAGCCCCTACTTTTAGTTTTTTAAGGAACCTCCATACTGTTCTCCATAGTGGCTGTATCAATTTACATTCCCACCAACAGTGTATGAGGGTGCCCTTTTCTCCATACCCTTTCCAGCATTTACTGTTTGTAGAATTTTTGATGATGGCTATTCTGACCAGTGTGAGATGATATCACGCTATAGTTTTGATTTGCATCTCTCTAATGATTAATGATGTTGAGCATTCTTTCATGTGTTTTTTGGCAATCTGTATATCTTCTTTGGAGAAATGTCTATTTAGGTCTTCTGCCATTTTTGGATTGGGTTTTTTGTTTTTTTGATATTGAGCTGCATGACTTGCTTGTAAATTTTGGAGATTAATCCTTTGTCAATTGCTTCATTTGCAAACATTCTCGCCCATTCTGAGGGTTGTCTTTTCATCTTGTTTATGGTTTCCTTTGATGAGCAAAAGCTTTTAAGTTTCATTAGGTCCCATTTGTTTATTTTTGTTTTTATTTCCATTTCTCTAGGAGGTGGGTCAAAAAAGATCTTGCTGTGATTTATATCATAGAGTGTTCTGCCTATGTTTTCCTCTAAGAGTTTGATAGTGTCTGGCCTTAAATTTAGGTCTTTAATCCATTTTGAGTTTATTTTTGTGTATGGTGTTAAGGAGTGTTCTAATTTCATTCTTTTACATGAAGCTGTCCAGTTTTCCCAGCACCATTTACTGAAAAGGCTGTCTTTTCTCCATTGTATATTCTTGCATCCTTTATCAAAGATAAGGCAACCATATGTGTGTGGGTTTATCTCTGGGCTTTCTATCCTGTTCCATTGAACTATATTTCTGTTTTTGTGCCAGTACCATACTGTCTTGATTACTGTAGCTTTGTGGTATAGTCTGAAGTCCGGGAGCCTGATTCCTCCAGCTCCATTTTTCTTTCTCAAGATTGCTTTGGCTACTCGGGGTCTTTTGTGTTTCCATACAAAATGTGAAAATTTTTGTTCTAGTTCTGTGAAAAATGCCAGTGGTAGTTTGACAGGGATTGCATTAAATCTGTAGATTGCTGTAGGTAGTATAGTTATTTTCACAATGTTGATTTTTCTAATCCAAGAACATGGTATATCTCTCCATCTATTTGTATCACCTTTAATTTCTTTCATCAGTGTCTTATAATTTTCTGCATACAGGTCTTTTGTCTCCTTAGGTATGTTTATTCCTAGGTATTTTATTCTTTTTGTTGCAATGGTAAATGGGAGTGTTTTCTTAATTTCACTTTCAGATTTTTTATCATTAGTGTATAGGAATGCAAGAGATTTCTGTGCATTAATTTTGTATCCTGCTACTGTACCAAATTCATTGATTAGCTCTAGTAGTTTTCTGGTAGCATCTTTAGGATTCTCTATGTATAGTATCACGTCGTCTGCAAACAATGACAGCTTTACTTCTTCTTTTCTGATTTGGATTCCTTTTATTTCTTTTTCTTCTCTGATTGCTGTGGCTAAAACTTCCAAAACTATGTTGAATAATAGTGGTGAGAGTGAGAAATCTTGTCTTGTTCCTGATCTTAGTGGAAATGGTTTCAGTTTTTCACCATTGAGGATGATGTTGGCTGTGGGTTTGTCATATATGGCCTTTATTATGTTGAGGTAAGTTCGCTCTATGCCTACTTTCTGGAGGGTTTTTATCATAAATGGGTGTTGAATTTTGTCAAAAGCTTTCTCTGCATCTACTGAGATGATCATATGGTTTTTCTCCTTCAATTTGTTAATATGGTGCATCACATTGATTGATTTGTGTATATTGAAGAATCCTTGCATTCCTGGGATAAACCGCACTTGATCATGGTGTATGTGCTGTTGGATTCTATTTGCTAGTATTTTATTGAGGATTTTTGCATCTATGTTCATCAGTGATATTGACCTGTAGTTTTCTGTCTTTGTGACATCTTTGTCTGGTTTTGGTATCAGGGTGATGGTGCCCTCATAGAATGAGTTTGGGAGTGTTCCTCCCTCTGCTATATTTTGGAAGTGTTTGAGAAGGATAGGTGTTAGCTCTTCTCTACATGTTTGACAGAGTTCGCCTGTGAAGCTATCTGGTCCTGGGCTTTTGTTTGTTGGAAGATTTTTAATCACAGTTTCAATTTCAGTGCTCATGATCGGTCTGTTCATATTTTCTATTTCTTCCTGGTTCAGTATTGGCAGGTTGTACATTTCTAAGAATTTGTCCATTTCTTCCAGGTTGTCCATTTTATTGGCGTATAGTTGCTTGTAGTAATCTCTCATGATCCTTTGTATTTCGGCCGTGTCAGCTGCTACTTCCCTTTTTTCGTTTCTAATTCCATTGATTTGAGTCTTCTCCCTTTTTTTCTTGATGAGTCTGGCTGATGGTTTATCAATTTTGTTTATCTTCTCAAAGAACCAGCTTATAGTTTTATTTATTTTTGCTATCATTTCCTTCATTTCTTTTTTCTTTTTTTTTTTTTTGTGGTACATGGGCGTCTCACTGTTGTGGCCTCTCCCGTTGCGGAGCACAGGCTCCGGATGCACAGGCTCAGCGGCCATGGCTCCTGGACCCAGCCGCTCGACGGCATGTGGGATCTTCCCAGATGGGGGCATGAACCCATGTCCCCTGCATCGGCAGGTGGACTCTCAACCAGTGGGCCACCAGGGAAGCCCCTCCTTCATTTCTTTTTCATTTATTTCTGATCTGATCTTTATGATTTCTTTCCTTTTGGTAACTTTGTGGTTTTTTTGTTCTTCTTTCTCTAATTGCTCTAATTTTAAGGTTAGGTTGTTTATTTGAGATGTTGCTTGTTTCTTGAGGTAGGATTGTATTGCTATAAACTTCCCTCTTATCACTGCTTTTGCTTCATACCGTAGGTTTTGGGTCATTGAGTTTTGATTTTCATTTGCTTCTAGGCATTTTTTTTTCTCTTTGCTGTCTTCAGTGATCTCTTGGTTATTAAGTAGTGTATTGTTTATCCTCCATGTGTTTGTATTTTTTACTGATTTTTTCCTGTAATTGATATCTAGTCTCATAGCGTTGTGGTCAGAAAAGATACTTGATATGATTTCAATTTTCGTAAATTTTCCAAGGCTTGGTTTGTGACCCAAGATATGATCTATCCTGGAGAATGTTCCATGAGCACTTGAGAAGAAAGTGTATTCTGTTGTCTTTGGATGGAATATTCCTATAAATATCAATTAAGTCCATCTTGTTTAATGTATCATTTAAAGCTTGTGTTTCCTTATTTATTTTTATTTTGGGTGATCTGTCCTTTGGTGAAAGTGGGGTGTTAAAGTCCCCTCGTATGATTGTGTTACTGTTGATATCCCCTTTTATGGCTGTTAGTATTTGCCTTATATATTGAGGTGCTCCTACTTTGGGTGCATATATATTTACAATTGTTATATCTTCTTCTTGGATCAATCCCTTGATCATTATGTAGTGTCCTTCTTTGTCTCTTGTAATAGTCTTTGTTTTAAAGTCATTTTGTTTGATATGTGAATTGTTACTCCAGCTTTCCTTTGATTTCCATTTTCATGGAATATCTTTTTCCACCCCCTCACTTTCAGTCTGTATGTGTCCCTAGGTCTGTAGTGGGTCTCTTCTAGACAGCACATATACAGGTCTTGTTTTTGTATCCATTCAGCCAGTCTATGTCTTTTGGTTGGAGCATTTAATCCATTTACATTTAAGGTAATTATCGATACGTATGTTCCTATTACCATTTTCTTAATTGTTTTGGGTTTGTTATTGTAGGTCTTTTCCTACTCTTGTGTTGCCTCCCTAGAGAAGTTCCTTTAGCATTTTTTGTAAAGCTGGTTTGGTTGTGCTGAATTCTCTTAGCCTTTGCTTGTCTGTAAAGGTTTTAATTTCTCTGTCAAATGTGAATGAGATCCTTGCTCGATAGAGTAATCTTGGTGTAGGTTTTTCCCTTTCATCACTTTAAATATGTCCTGCCACTCCCTTCTGGCTTGCAGAGTTTCTCCTGAAAGAACAGCTGTTAACCTTATGGGGATTCCTTTGTACCTTATTTGTTGTTTTTCCTTATCTGCTTTTAATATTTTTTTCTTTGTATTTAATTTTTGATAGCTTGACTAATATGTGTCTTGGCATGTTTCTCCTTGGATTTATCCTCTATGGGACTCTCTGTGCTTCTTGGACTTGATTGACTATTTCCTTTCCCATATTAGTGAAGTTTTCAACTATAATCTCTTCAAATATTTTCTCAGTCCCTTTCTTTTTCTCTTCTTCTTCTGAGACCCCTATAATCTGAATATTGGTGCATTTAATATTGTCCCAGAGGTCTCTGAGACTGTCCTCAATTCTTTTCATTCTTATTTCTTTATCCTGCTCTGGAGTAGTTATTTCCACTATTTTACCTTCCAGTCACTTATCCATTCTTTTGCCTCAGTTATTCTGCTATTGATCTCTTCTAGAGAATTTTTAATTTCATTTATTGGGTTGTTCATTATTGTTTGTTTGCTCTTTAATTCTTCTAGGTCCTTGTTAAACATTTCTTGTATTTTCTCCATTCTATTTCCAAGATTTTGGATCATCTTTACTATCATTATTCTGAATTCTTTTTCAGGTAGACTGACTATTTCCTCTTCCTTTGTTAGGTCTGGTGGGTTTTTACCCTGCTCCTTCATCTGCTGTGTGTTTCTTTGTCTTCTCATTTTGCTTAACTTACTGTGTTTGGGGTCTCCTTTTCGCAGGCTGCAGTTTCATAGTTCCCATTGTTTTTGGTGTCTGCCCCCAGTGGCTAAGGTTGGTTCAGTTGGTTGTGTAGGCTTCCTGGTGGAGGGGACTAGTGCCTGTGTTCTGGTCGATGAGGCTGAATCTTGGCTTTGTGGTGGGCAGGTCCACGTCTGGTGGTGTGTTTTGGGGTGTCTGTGACCTTATTATGATTTTAGGCAGCCTCTCTGCTAATGTGTGGGGTTGTGTTCCTGTCTTACTAGTTGTTTGGCATAGGGTGTCGAGCACTGTAGCTTGCTGGTCGTTGAGTGGACCTGGGCCTTGGCGTTGAGAGGGAGATCTCTGGGAGGTTTTCGCTGTTTGATATTATGTGGAGCTAGGAGGTCTCTGGTGGACCAATGACCTGAACTTGGCTCTCCCACCTCAGAGGCACAGCCCTGATGCCCGCCTGGGGCACCAAGAGCCTGTCATCCACATGGCTCAGAATAAAAGGGAGAAAAAAGAAAGGAAGGAAGGAAGGAAAGAAAGAAAGAAAGAAAGAAAAAATTAAATAAAATGAAAAAAGTTATTAAAATAAAAAACAGAAAATAATTATTAAAAAAATTTTTTAAGTAATTTTCAAAAAAGAAAGAAAGAACAACAAGCCAAAAAACAAATCCACCAATGATAACAAGTGCTGAAAACTATACTAAAAAACAAACAAACAAAATGGACAGACAGAACCTTAAGACAAATGGTAAAAGCAAAGCTATACAGACAAAATCACACACAGAAGCATATGCATACACACTCACAAAAAGAGAAAAAGGGAAAAAAATATAATATATATCGTTGCTCCCAAAGTCCACCTCCTCAATTTGGGATGATTCGTTGTCTATTCAGGTATTCCACAGATGCAGGGTACATCAAGTTGACTGTGGAGATTTAATCCACTGCTCCTGAGGCTGCTGGGGGAGATTTCCCTTTCTCTTCTTTGTTTGCACAGCTCCCGGGGCTCAGCTTTGGAGTTGGCTCTGCCTCTGCACGTAGGTCGCCTGAGGACGTCTGTTCTTTGCTCAGACAGGACGGGATTAAAGGAGCAGCTGATTCAGGGGTTCTGGCTCACTCAGGCGGGGGAGAGGGAGGGGTACGGATGCCGGGCAAGCCTGCGGCGGCAGAGGCCGGCATGACGTTGCACCAGCTTGATGTGCGCCGTGCGTTCTCCTGGGGAAGTTGTCCCTGGATCACGGGACCCTGGCAGTGGAGGGCTGCACAGGCTCCCAGGAGGGGAGGTGTGGATAGTGACCTGTGCTCGCACACAGGCTTCTTGGTGGCAGCAGCAGCAGCTTTAGTGTCCCATGCCCGTCTCTGGGGTCTGCGCTGATGGCCGCGGCTCGCACCGTCTCTGGAGCTCCTTTAAGCAGCGCTCTTAATCCCCTTTCCTCGTGCACCAGGAAACAAAGAGGCAAGGAAAAGTCTCTTGCCTCTTTGGCAGGTCCAGACTTTTTCCCGGACTCCCTCCGGGCTAGCCGTGGTGCACTAATCCCTTCAGGCTGTGTTCAAGTGGCCAACCCCAGTCCTCTCCTTGGGATCCGACCTCCGAAGCCCAAGCCTCAGCTCCCAGACCCCGCCTGCCCCAGCAGGTGAGCAGACAAGCCTCTCGGGCTGGTGAGTGCTGTTTGGCACTGATCCTTCGTGCGGGAATCCCCGGGCTTTGCCCTCTGCACCCCTGTTGCTGCGCTCTCGAAGCTTCCCCCCTCCCCCGCCACCCACAGTCTCCGTCCGCGAAGGGGCTTCCTAGTGTGTGGAAACCTTTCCTCCTTCACAGCTCCCTCCCACTGGTGCAGGTCCCGTCCCTATCCTTTTGTCTCTGTTTTTTCTTTTTTCTTTTGCCCTACCCAGGTACGTGGGGAGTTTCTTGCCTTTTGGGAGTTCTGAGGTCTTCTGCCATCATTCAGTAGGTGTTCTGTAGGAGTTGTTCCACATGTAGATGTATTTCTGATGTATTTGTGGGGAGGAAGGTGATCTCCACGTCTTACTCTTCAGCCATCTTGAAGCTCCTGTCCTCTCTTGTTGATTTTATACCAAGTAGTTTATATCTCTTAATCCCCTTCCTCTATCTTGCCCCTCCCCCTTCCCTCTCCACACTGGTAACCACTAGTTTGTTCTCTAAATCTATGTCTTTTTCTGTTTTGTTATATTCATTCATTTTTATTTTTTAGATTCCACATATAAGTGAAAACATACAGTATTTTGTCTTTCTCTGTCAGACTTACTGCATTAGGCATAATACTCTCCAGGTCAAATCATGCCGTTGCAAATGGCTAAATTTCATGCTTTTTTATGGCAGAGTAATATTCCATTATATCTTCATTTTCCATTCATTTGTTCATGGACACTTAGGTTGCTTCCATATCTTGACTGTTGTAAATAATGCTGTCATGAGCATTGGGGTGCATATATATATATATATATAAATATATATATATATATATATATATATATATAAATTTGTTTATTTTTGGCTGCACTGGGTCTTCATTGCTGTGCCCAGGCTTTCTGTAGTTTTGGCGAGCGGGGCCTACTCTTTGTTGCAGTGCACGGGCTTCTCATTTCAGTGGCTTCTCTTGTTGTGGAGTACTGGCTCTAGGCATTCAGGCTTCAGTAGTTGTGGCACATGGGCTTAGTTGCTCCACAGCATGTGGGGTCTTCCTGGATCAGGGCATGATCAGGACACATGATCAGGCATGTGTCCCCTGCATTGGCAGGTGGATTCTTAACCACCGTGCCTCTGGAGAAGTCCACATATAGTTTTTTGAATTAGTGTTTTTGTTTTCTGTTGGAACTCTGTAGATGGGCCATGTTACGCATGTTTGCCTCAGTTCCCACTTTGTCCCTTTAGCCTTCTAGATTACCTGCCTGACCGAGGTAGAAGCAAATATTAGAGGCTTAAATCCGGATTACAAAATTCTGAAATTCTTGTCTACCTATGTATATATGCCTTTAAACGTCAAGTTTTAGTTCCCTCTGTCCCTGTTATCCAATAAAATGGGCATAGACTGCTAATTAATAACTGAGAAAAGCCATTAGAGTTGAGAGTTTTCAAATCTCCAGATAAGGAGAGCCATAGCTTTCATTTGCAAAGGACATAGGAAAGTATTAAAAAATTGCTTTGACCTGCTTTTTACATGCATGATCTTGATGGGCAAACCATATTAGATCCATTGTAAAGAGCTTAAGCAGATCTTTGCCTTCAGATGCTTCTTTCATTTATGCACATATTTGTCTATAGATATATTAAGATATTAAAAATTTTGGAAAATGTATGCCAACCAACTAGAGGGCCTATTTTTTTTTTTTTTTTTTTTTTTTTTTTTTTTTTTTGTAAAACTAGGCCATTTTAATCTTTTTTAAACAATAGAATAAATAGTTTTCTTGATGACTGCAGACATGTAAGGCTGATTGGTAGTATTCAGAAATATCAGAGTAATGGTTTCCTGATTGGTGTGTAGTCTTCAATAATTATAAGGAGTTATTTGTATGTATCTGCTGTCAAACCAGTAAGACTGCATTTATGCATCCGTCATTTTCAGGATTGTTGGTAACCTGGGCATATTTTCCCCAAATGACCTTGCCTCCTTGTGTCACTAGGCCCAACTCACTCACGTTCACCTCAATAACAGTACCTTTGGTAATAACACCCAAAGTTGTATATAGTGGGGATGAGGGATTCTTCTTCACACCAAGTATTGGCAGGCAGAAGGTGGCTTTCAGTTCAGGATGTGTTACGTGGGCCTTCTTAAAACGTAATCCCGGGCTTCCCTGGTGGCGCAGTGGTTGGGAGTCCGCCTGCCGATGCAGGGGACACGGGTTCGTGCCCCGATCCCGGAAGATCCCACATGCCGCGGAGCGGCTGGGCCCGCGAGCCATGGCCGCGGAGCCTGTGTGTCCGGAGCCTGTGCTCCGCAACGGGAGAGGCCACAGCAGTGAGAGGCCCGCGTACAGCAAAAAAAAAAAAAAAAAAAAAAAAAAAAAAAAAAAAAAAAAAAAAAAAAAACGTAATCCCATTGGCCTAATGAATCTTTCATATTTAGGTGGTTTTCGAGTAAAGCCATCTCCAACAAAGCAAACTTTAGTAACCATCCTCTTCCAGGCTTTCTTCTTTCTCTTTCCCGTTCGAATAACTTTTAATACTTCTGTTTCTCCCTGGGCACGAACTTTGGGCAGAGGGACTTCCCATTTTCCCGCTTTCTCTTTTCGTTTTTGTTTGATCATATTGGAAAGTACTTTAGCTCGAGACTGTCCCTCTCTGTCCAGTAGATATGCAGGTACTGCTCCTTGTGGAGTCTTTTCATCATTCTTCTGTCTGGTGTTTCTTTTTTCATTCATCTTAATAGTCTTTTTCATTTGTATTTTCTCAGCATGGCGCTGTTTATGGTAGAGCTTAGCTTTCAGACCAATCATTTTTTTTGCCTTCTTTGATCGTTCATGAGCCTCTCGACCTTCCTTCTTTCTCTTTTTCTCATGGTAATCCAAACGATATCCATAGCGCTTACGGTGTAACTCGATATATTCATTTTGTGGCATGGTAACGGCCGCCGAGCCACCGGGTGCAGCCGCCGGGGCGCGAAGAAGCTCTCAATTTTCCGGTCTTCGGGCCTATTTGTTCTTTAAAAAAATATATATAGTAACCAAAAAAACCTTTACAAATGTGTCCTGGCCATGATAGAGCTTACCATGGTGTAGAACTTGTTCTTCCACCATAAACAACTAAAAGCTTGGACAAAATAAACAAGTCTTTTCAAACCATGCAGAATTGGGAGAACAAGCCATTCAGGACTGTGATCCCTGAAAGAATAGAAAAATATGAGCCCTATGAATAGTCCAGTCTCTAGAGGCAATTTTCAAACAGTGGTAGAGGGAGGGGGAACTCAAGCACAGCACATTACACTCACTGAATTGAGGAGATAGAAACTGCAGTGCTGAGGCAACTTGAATTTTAAAACAAAGTGCCAGTGTAGAAAAAACTGTGCAGAGAGAGAGCGAGTGAGCTTCATGAACCTGCATGGGGGTCCCTCAAGTCTTTGAATGAATACCTATCTGTGCATTTGCTCATGAAGCCAGGAAAAGAACATGTGTCATAAGAGAGCTATAAGGTGAACAATTCCATTAATCCACGTAGGACAGAGAGTTAACCAGATTCCATCAAGCCAGCCTAGAGAGACCTCCTGGAACACTTGGGGCAATTAGTAGATACCTCAGAAGAGTCATGCCTCAATAACAGGGCTAAATTAGTCTCAGAGTAAAATTCCTGTTTAACCTGCCCTAAGTTTTTAAAAAGTCTTAGAAGGATTAAGCTGTAACTTGTCTTATAATAATTAAAACAAATTGCAAAAACAAAAATATCCAACAGTCAATAGTGTAACATCCACAATGTCCAGCACCAAAATCACTAGATACGTGAAGAAACATGTGTGACCCATAACCATGACGGGAAAGTCAGTCAACAGAAGCAGAGCCAGAAATGGCAGAATTAAAGGAAATAACAGATGAGGACTTTAAAATCTCTACTACAAATATTTTCAAGGATTTGAAAGAAAACATGAACATAACGAGGAGAGAAATGGAAGATATAAAAAGAACAAAGTGGAAGTTTTAGACATTAAAAATATATATCTAAAATGAAAAATTCACTGGATAGGTTTAAAAGGAGCCTATAAGCTACAGGTGAAAAACAAGTGACCTTTAAAACTTAGAAATAGAAAATATTCAAACTGAAAAACAGAGTGGAAAAAAATACTAAACAGAGTTTTAGTGAGCTATGGGACAATATTAAGAAATTTAATGTGCATGTAATTGGAGTCCAAGAAGAAGAGAATGGAGCAGAAGAAAAATATGGAGAAACAATGGTAAAGAACTTTCCAAGTTTGATAAATATATAGACTCACAGATATAAGATAGTAAAAAATGGCAAGCAAAATAAACATGAACAAAACCATGTTGAGGCATATCATAATTAAAATGCTGAAAACCAGTGTCAAAAAGCAAATTTTAAGAGCAACTGGAGAAAAAGGTCATATTCTGTACAGTGAAACAAAGATAAAAAAGACCACAAATACATACCACTACCAAGTAGGATTAATTCTAGGTATGCAAATCCATCCTTCTTCAAGCCACCATGACTGGGGTTTTCCCATCAAAGTCTTAGCACTTCTGTTTAGTGCAGATTGGGCTTGCTCTGAAGTTAAAAAAAATAAAAATGGGAAATGCATGTCAGTCCTTTCTTCTAATTGATTCTTTTCCTGTTTCTGCCTGTTTTGGTTCATTCTTCATTGCCTTCAGATAGGTGTTTTTTGAAAATGTTTTCCCATAATTTATAGGTGTTATTTATAGAGGGTTCTGATAGTAGCTATTCATCAGTATCAGAAGAAATCATTGATAATTGTCTACAGCAAAAGTAGTAATTACTTATTGTGGAATTTATAACATCAAATTAAAATCTCAACTGTAGAATAAAGGATAGGGTAGGAGAATTGTAAGATTCTTTATATGTGAAGTATAACATTATTTGAAAGGGGACTGTGGTTAAGTTAAAGATGCATTTTGTAAGTCATACAGCAACAGCTAAAGTGATAAAACAAACAGGTATAACTAATAAGCCAATGGTGGAGATAAAATGAAGTCCTAAAAAATATTCAATTCATCTAAAAATAAGAAAAGAGTAAAGAAGGAACAAAGGGGAGCAAGTAAAATGAAAATGGTGACAGAGTTGACTTAAATCTAACCATATGATAATTAACGTAAATGTAAATGGCTTAAATGCTCCAAATAAAAGACAGAGATTATCAAGATGGAAAAAATCAAGACCCAATTATATGCTATCTGCAGGAAACACACTTTATTAAATATGAAAATATGGATAGGAATAAGTAAAAGGATACAATCAAACACTAATCATAGGTAAGCTGAGGTGACTATATTAATGTCAGAAAAAGAAGACATCAAGACAAGGAATATTACCTGAGATAAAGGATATTTCATAATGATGAAAGGATCAGTTCATCAAGAAGACAGCAAATGTGTGTCTAACTGTAGAGCTAAAAGGAGAAATAAGCTATCCATAATTATAGTTGATAAAGGAGCAGACAGAAAATCAATAAAGGGGTAGGGGGGAAGTCTTGTAGGACTGAACCCATAACCTGTGGAATTTGATGCTATCTCTGGGTAGATAGTGAGCTGAATTGTAGGATACCCAGCTGGTGCCTGAGAATTGCTTGTTGTTGTGGGGAAAACCTTCCCCCCAACCACATTGGAATTGGTACCAGAACCTATTTAAGATGGTTCAAAACTATGTTAGGAGTTAATGAGATGAGTTAGTATAGTATATCCCCAGCTTGTTCCACAGTATACCAAAGTTGTGGTTGTACTGTGAAAAAGTGGTTCCTTAGGCAAACATTTTGAGAAATGGTGCATATGTAATCCCTATCTGGAAATCCCTCCCCAGGCTTTACTAAGTTTTGCAGAAAAGAACTTGTTTAACTTCACTTAAACCAGTGTTTTCCAAGCTTAGTTAACCTCTAACATGGAATCCTCCATCCATACCAAATACTCATCAACATATTCTGAGAGTGTCTTACAGAAGCCACTTTGCAAAACCTCCACTTAAATATTGTTGAGTTGAATAGAGGGCCCTTCAAAGTTAGACGAAGTGGATTTATGATAGATTCTGTCAGTGTCATTTCCTTATACCTCCTAGCAATACTCTGCCATCCAGGAGTCAGAGATGGGGAACAGTGGGGCAGCCTAATGTGAGCAAGATCTGAGGTGGAAGTGGTCAATTGTAAAATGAATGTCACTAACCCTTAGTGTCCGTGGTATTGAAACTGAGTAGAAAGATGAAAGAATCTAGATAATGATGGGAACTAGGAAAACAGGGAAGCTGGTGGCTTTTATGAAGATGGAGAGCAAGTTTGGTAGAAAGGAGGGAGGGGGAAAGGCAGAAGGTGGTGGACAGAGGGAGTTTTGAGAACTTGAGATAATAAGGTGGTGACAACCTGAGCCCATTCTTCAGATTCTTTAGGGATTCAAAAAATGTAGAAGTTGTTTATTTGGAATACACAATCAAAAATCATCTCTAGTCATAGAGATGACTGGAAGTTTACTGCAGAGACAGTAGATCAGGTGGTTTTCAATGTGTGTTCATATTTGCCATATCTTTAGCAAAGACCAAATGACATCTAGTCTGAGAAGGCTGACAGCCAACCTTAAATGATTTTGCAATGTAGGATCTGTGTATCTATAGATTGTGGACAATTGCTCATTACTCATATTGATTTATATCAGGCAGTGCAGTGAACATACAATTAATAGTTGACTTCATTGGCAGCCAGCTGTTAGTACCATAATTTACTATGAGAATGGTTTGGTCCGGGGATGAGCAAGAATTATACTGGGAACTGTATTTTTTAGCATTTTAAAGGTCAAACTCAACTCTTATTAATTTAGTCAGAGGTTTAGGTTGATTAAAAAAAAGATTTTTGCTGATGCA
Organism: Hyperoodon ampullatus; assembly: GCF_949752795.1. Classification (NCBI taxonomy): domain Eukaryota; kingdom Metazoa; phylum Chordata; class Mammalia; order Artiodactyla; family Ziphiidae; genus Hyperoodon; species Hyperoodon ampullatus. Next base: position 38,504,883 of record NC_136914.1, read on the forward strand.
GGATCTCTCACATGCTAATGTGAGGCTAAACTTAGGCAAAGTCTCTTTTATTCTTTGATTTAAAGTTGCCTTTGAATTTAATGGTTAATGAAATCCGGATTTGGACTGGGTGCAAAATATCTGAAGATACTCTTGGAGAAGTTTTCAGAGTCTCAGAGAGTCTGAAGTCAGAACGTAGCAGTTATTTGGCAGCAATAAATATTTTTTGCTTCTTGGAAGAAATACTTAAAGTTACATCAAAGAGATAATCATAATACAGTTGTGGCTTCAGTTAAAAATCATAAGCAGAGATTTTTCTATGACCATCTTAGTATTTAAAAAAAATATTTATTGTGTGCCTACTATGTGCCAAGTTGCCATGCCGAGTGTTTTACTTGTTGCTCCCTTTCAATTCCCAAAATAGTTCTGTGAAGTGTTCTCATTACCACCTCTCTTTTAGAAGGGAAGAAACTGAAGCCTTGAAGGCAAAGTCATACCGCTCATGAATGGAAGAGCATGAATCATAATCTAGGCAGCCTCACTCTAGAATCTGCTCTCATGTCCTACATTAGACTGATCTAAATGCAGAAGGAACTCTGAGGAAGTCGGCATTTGGGTGTTTACCAAGTATGGTCTCTCTCTCCCCTTTAGGAATCTAAAATCAAAGCGTAGCTGAAGAATAAAATCTTTGGAGGCAGATGATTTGGGTTCAAACTTTATCTTCCCATTTCCTGGTTGTTATTTAACCTCTATAAGGCTTAGTTGCCCCAGTTGTAAAATAGGTATTATAAAAATAATATCTGTCCTAGGATTTTTTTTAAAGATTAAATGAGATAATACATGAGAAGTGCTTAACAGTATGACTAGCACATCGTAAGTTCTTAATAGATTTAGCCTGTGATTTATTATTAATTTTGATGAGTGCACAACAATGACAAATGTCAGAAAAAATGCCAGAGATACGGTCCCATAGTAAGCTCTTTCAAAGCTAACATGGAACAGGACATTAATGAGGGCTCACTCATTATACCATTTGGGTGGTTCATTATTTTATAAAAGTACTATATAGCCCCTACTGGGACAGTTTGAACATCGAAATGATCATAATGGCTTTTTACCCAGTGAATAAAACAGGAATTTCTAAGACCACACTGATAGAAATAAATGGGGAAGAGGAAAAACTCTTCATTAGAGTAGAAAGCTAACTGATACGTATAGAAGGAATGATGGAGTGATAAAATCACCACTTGGCAAATGTCATGGTAATATTGATTCCTGCAAGAATCATCAATAAATGTTAAAAGTTGGTAAAAATTTGATGAAGAATAGGATATTTATGTACTTCTATAGTATCTTTCTACAAAGCATTTATTAATTACAAAGGAAAAATAGTAACTTTATAGTGGAGAAACCAAGTGATGAAAGTTAATATCATAGTAATGGTGCAGACCAACATATTCCTCTTAATATGATGCACTGAAATGGACATAACACCACTACCATGTTAATATTGACAAAAATGCATAACAATAATCTAATCATGAGAAATTCCCTGATAAAACCAAATTGAAGGCCTTCTACAAAAGAACTTGGCCAGTTTTCTTAAGAATGGTCAAGGTAATGAAAGAGAAATATAGACTGAGGAACTGTTCCAGATTAAATGAGACTAAAGAGACATGGCAGCTAAATGCAATGTATGATACGTGATCAGAGATTTTTTCCTATAAAGAGCATTATTGGGATAACTTCTGCAGATTAGATAATAACATTGAATCAATGTTACTTTCTGGATTTTGGTGATTGGTTATGGTAGAGAATGTCTTTTTTCTTAGGAAAAGCATGTATTTATTGGTGAAAAGATATCATGTCTGCAACTTACTCTCAAATGGTTCAGAAAAAATCACACCTCCCCACCACATCCATACACAAAATAGCAAAGCAAATGTGGTGTAATATGTTGACAATTGATGCATCTGGGTGAAGGGTGTATGGAAGTTCTTTGTACTGTTCCTAAGCTTGAAACTATTTAAAGCTTATCTGTAAATTTGAAATTATTTCAAAATAAAAAGTTAAAATTATTTCTAAAAGTACAATATAGGAAGTGAGTTATAGTGAGTTTTGCTTCAGTTAGCAAACCAGATTACCACAGTCAATTTTGTTCATTAAAACTTTTAAATTTCCCTGGGTGCCTTTCTCTGTTTTGATATACTTAATTTTTCTGATTTCCCCTTCTTTTCTAGGTAAGAATTCATAGTGAGTCACTTATGACTTCATTGTGCTCTAATTTAATAAATTTCTTTTCCTGGAACATTTTACACTGGATTATACTAGTATTTTTCATATGGTCAGGTTTATTTTCCATATGAAGACATGAAGTCTGCTTTGGTTATTTTGGAAAATTTAAAAAATGTACATGTGGTAGATTGAATTGTTGCTCCATTTCTTCAACTCTCTGTGTATCTGCACTCTGCCATGTGACTCTGGAGTGCTTGCCAGTAGAGATAAAGTGTATTTCCTGCCTCTTGATTTTGGTCTTGATCACGTGACTTCCTTTTGGCCAATGTGATGTTATCAGGTGTGATGCAAACAGACACCTGTTGTTGCAAATGGCAGGATTTCCTTCTTTTTCATGGTTGAATACTGTTTCATTGCATATATGCACTGCATCTTTATCCATTCATCTGTTGATAGACATTTCATTTCTTAACATATCTTGGCTAATCTTGAATAATGCTGCAATGAACATGGGGGTGCAGATATCTCTTTGAGCTCCTTTTTTCATTTCCTTTGGATATATGCTCAGAAGTGGAATTTCTGGATTATATGGTATTCTGTTTTTAATTTTTTCAGGAACACCCACACTGTTTTTCACAGTGGTTGTACTAATTTACATTACCACTAATAGTGCACAAGGGTCCTCTTTTCTCCACATCCTTGCCAACACTTGTTATCTCTTGTCTTTTTGATGATTACCACCAGGGCACTTTCAAGCTAGCAACGTGACTTCACAGAATGAGGAGTTGGAGAGAGATTTGCACAAATGCCTTTTGCAAGTTGATGGGAACTGGTTTTGGCTCCTCCACTGGAATGGAGGAATCTATGGTAGTGTTTAGGTTTCTGGTTTCAACAAATGAGTGGATGTAATGCCATTCACTGAGAGGGTGACACTTTTTTGAGAAGCAAATTTGAAAGGGACAATGATAAGTTACATTTAGGACATGTGTCTGTGTCTAAGTTACAATTTTCCACTAGAATTGGTTAAATGGATCTTGAGCTTAGAAAAAAGTTCCAACACAGAATTTGGAGTCATTGGAATATAAGTGGTTTTTGAAACCATGAAAGTGGCTGAGACTTTCTGGATAGCAAGACTGAGTGTGTAAAGAAAACAAAACTGGGGATTTCATTGCCCTCAAAATTTGCCAACTAGATACATTCTGTTCTTCTGTTCTTCCTTTGCTCCATTTTAGGCCTTGAGGATTATTTATAAGAGAACCAGGTTGTGGGACTGCAAGTCCAGCCTCCCACACTAGAGCTGTGTGTCTGCTTTGATCTGTGTTTTAGAAAATGTAGTAGTTACTGTGAAGACATCTAGAATGATACTCTGTTTCTTGTTTTCGGATTGAAGGCTGCCAAGATCAGGTAAGAAAAGATCAGAGCTTTTAAAATTTTACTACATTTTAGAAGAGGCAAGCTGTTTTTATTGAGTAGGTAGAAAAATCACATGAGAAGATGGATCGGTCTACACTGTGGTTCAAAAATTGCTGCAACTAAGAACATAACAACAGCCTGACTCAGCAAGAACAGAGTAGGGCCAATACAAATATCATCATTCCCTTGCCTTTTTTTCCAACTGTGGGAGGAATTGAGGCAAGAAGGTGATATTATGCAAAAAGGAAAATTCTGTTTTTACTCATCTAGAAATAGTTATGATACCAGGCAAAAGTTGTTTTAACCTCCATCAGTTTAAAATTATAAATCCCTTCCTATTCCACATCAGCTTCCTTTCCATTACACTGCCTTTCAGGCATTTTTAATAAGGGCAAGTTGAATTGGGAAATCATTTAGTTGAGTTTAGGGCAATACACATTGAGGTTCAGAGTAACTTCCATATAGTTATGTTATTCCTAGCAGTCCCTGGATAGGAAAGTCTTCCAGGGATACTCTTACAGCCTATGGCATGGATATCCTTTGTAATGGTAAAGTGCAAGGTCAGATATCATATCTCAGTATGAATACCTCCTTCAGTCCCTGTTTCTGGAAATATGTGAGTAGTGGAGGAGAAAGAAGGATTAAAATGTGCAAAGTCAGAAGCCAGTCTATGGAAGATTTTTCCAGTCATCAATCATGTACAAGTTCTAAGTGAGGAATTTCGTTCTCATCAAAGTGGAAGTTTTTTCCTGTCAGAAATATATTCAATAAGACAGCGTTTACAATTATAACCCCCTCATGATACATATATTTTTCTCTTTTGATGAGAATGATAAAAATAGTGTTTCTCAGAATTCTTGTGTTACACAGACATAAACTTTAGCAGAACCACAAATAGCAGATACCTCTATGTGAAGTGGCTGGTTCTATGCACCTCCATTGATTGCATCATGTCTCAGCATAAGTCATGCATCTTGTTTTGACAAATTCTGTTGGTTCCAGATTAAATGGTGCACAGAATTGCCACCAGTAAAAAAGCTTGTTGCTTTCTAAATATTGTCTCAGAAAAATATGTAGTTTTAAAAAATAGAGGACCAGCAGATTGTATTAGTGTGATTTCTAAATATTTAATACCTTGGGTTACTGTGTATGTGTTGGTTTGTAAATTGGCCCCCATATGCAGAGGGCAAGGAGGGACCAAAGAAGGAGAGGCAGCCACCCGAGATTGGGTGGTGGCATATTTAAATAGTAAGGGAACCTAAACAGGAGGCTTGTCTTGGCGGCCGCAAGACAAGTAAATCTCCACACCTGCCCAACAGAATCTTAAAAGTTTATATATAGAGGCCTTAATGGGGTTCAGTCACATATACCATCCAGATGGTCTCAACATCACATTGCTTTCTCAAGGCTGTGTCCTTGAAAACAGCTCCAACTGTGCAACCAGTGGGTGTAACGTTCACTCCAAGGACAGGGGAGTGGGTGAGGAGCCTCCGATTGCCCCAGTCCAGCTTGTGGGTCAATTAGAGGTCACGCCTTCTCAATAACCTCCATCAACAGTATGCTAACTTTTCCCATTATATTTACCAGCAGTTTATTGTTAGTACAATAAACTAATAATTAGTAGGCGATACTAATTTTTAAAAACATCTAGCTACTTCACTGAGCTCTCATACTGATGGATCATTTTTTTCAATTGATTTTCTTAGGTTTTGTAAGTATTCACACTATCGTTAGTTGCAAATAGCAATAATTTTGCTTCCCACCCCCAATTTTCAAAGAGCACTTATTTCTCTTTCAGACACAACTCAATTATTTGTGGTAATAAGGGATAGAATTTATATGGCTAAAAGAAATAGATAATTAAAATCTAAAAGTCATTTTAGCTTAATATTTAAGCTCTTCTACTAAAATCTTTTATAACAAATACACAAACAATTAATGTTGCCTGTGTTTCACCCTAATTCATTTTCTCAGCCTAGGATAGGTCTTGTCTTTAGAGTTTTGAACAGAAGAGATAGAGAGTTGTGATCAAATTCATTTGGAGGGAAACAGATTCGGTCATGCAGTGACACTTTTTACCTTTCTTGTAGCCCATAAATTTTCTTCATTGTATTGGAGTTATTCGTGAATATGTCTTCCTTTTTTTACTGCACTATAAGATTTTTCAAAGACTGGATCCTTATCATGTTCTTCCTGTATTTCGTGCTATGTCCAGTGTTTTGTGCAAATCATGAGTGTACTGATGGGCTTTGTTTTCTTCCAACTACTGTCATTCACCATGTTCTTCCTTCCCTGCCCTTTGACATCTTGGGTAGATCTCATATCTTTCTTTTTTAAAAAATTATAAGAACACTGATTTTTAGTAATCAGGATATTTTTCAGCTTTTAAAAAGTCTGGTCTGGTATAAACTAAAACTTTCATTTCACATCCAATCCCAAGCTCACCCATTTCTTCTAGCTCAGACTTGACTTGTGGCACAGGAACCTGAGTAAGGAAGGGAGACTGGCATGTTATTTCACTTTTCCTCCTGGCCGTGTCACAACACTATATCTAATTCCGGTGCTTCTGCTGCTTTCAGGGCTGAATGGGGGAGGAGGGAAGAAAGACAGAAGGAGGGGTGTGGATTAGGGTCCCCTGGTATAATTCTGCCATGATGTCCTGCAGTGCCAGTTACCCACATGGTAGGACTCTCAAAGGGGACATTTATGGGCTCTTTGGAACCCTTCTGTGGGGATCTGCCTGTTTCTTTTATCAGTACCATGTACTTTCAGGCATATTTCTGACGACTTTCCCTTCCATTCTTTCTCTTAAATTCAACTCCTGCAGCAGACATTTACTTCTGGGATCTGCTCTCTCCAGGAGCCCATGATTGAACCCTATTTCATTTGACGGCGTCCACTTGGCTCATAGGAAACATATCATCTTTGCCATGTAAAACCCTAGGGGTGTGGTTTGCCCACTTGCTCCTTTCCTTCCTTTCCTTGCCATAGTTGGCATAAGTAGATTGCTTTCTGTCTTCTGAATTCACCAGGTAAGAAGCAGATACCAGTCTTCAAATTCGTAATTCCTCAAGCTCTAGGAGACACGCTGTCTTCTTAGAACTTTCTCACTGGGCCTTCTCTTGGTCCTGTGGCAGCACTGGGGTTAAATATTTTGTAGCCGGTAAACAACGCTCTGGGGAGTGAGAGTAGGGTTGTTCTAGTGATAGGGGTTGATAGTGCTGTTTGATAGCCATTTAGTAAGGCTGGAATTGATGTGATTATTTCCCCTTTTTAGATTGTGAGGGTACTTATTGCCTATTGTTTTTAGCTTTGGTGTTTCAGCTAAGATTTCATGACTACAGAGATTAACCTGTCTAATGTTCTCTTATATACAGTATTCACTCAATCAATATGTGTCATTTAATTACTGATTAATTGTGAATCTGTAGGCAAATTATGGTAATATCTAAATTAAAACTAAAGTTATGCTATGGAATTTGATTTCCTTGAGTGATATGTCTAGAGACTTTTACAGTCCTAATTTTTATTAGAACAGAAAACCTTAAGTGACTCCTTAAGGAATTTTAGTTCTGTTTTGAGAATACTGAAAGGTAAACTGAGGCATATAACTCTTTGACATAAATCTCAGCAATATTTTTTTGATCTGTCTCCTAGAGTAATGGAAATAAAAACAAAAATAAACAAATGGGGCCTAATTAAACTTAAAAGCTTTTGCACAGCAAAGGAAACCATAAACAAAACAAAAAGACAACCTACAGAAATATTTGCAAACAATACCACTGACAAGGGATTAATCTTCAAAATATATAAACAGTTTATGCAGCTGAATATCAAAAAAAACAACCTAATCAAAAAATGGGCAGAAGGTCTAAATAGACATTTCTCCAAAGAAGAGATACAGATGGGCAAAAGGCACATGAAAAGATGCTCAACATTGCTAATTATTAGAGAAATGCAAATCAAAACTACAATGAGATATCACCACACACTGGTCAGAATGGCCATCATCAAAAAGTCTACAAACAATAAATGCTGGAGAAGGTGTGGAGAAAAGGGAACCCTCCTACACTGTTGGTGGGAATGTAAACTGGTACAGCCACTATGGAGAACAGTATGGGGATTCCTTAAGAAACTAAAAATAGAGCTGCCATATGATCCAGCAATCCCACTCCTGGGCATATATCTGGAGAAAGCCATAATTCATAAAGATACATGCACCTCGATGTTCACTGCAGCACTGTTTACAATAGCCAAGACATGGAAGCAACCTAAGTGTCCACTGACAGATGAATGGATAAAGAGGATGGGGTGTATATATATATATATATATATATATATATATATATATATATATATATATATATATATATATATATATATATATATATATATATATATAATGGAATACTACTCAGCCATAAAAAAGAATGAAATAATGCCATTTGCAGCAACATGGATGGACCTAGAGATTATCATACTAAGTGAAGTAAGCCAGTCAGAGAAAGACAAATATCACATGATGTCACTTATATGTGGAAACTTAAAAAATGATACAAATGAACTGATTTACAAATGAGAAATAGACTCACAGACATACAAAACAAACTTATAGTTACCAAAGGAGAAAGGGGGAGGGAGGAATAAATTAGGAGTTTGGGATTAAAATATAAACACTACTATATATAAAGTAGATAACCAACAAGGACCTACTGTATAGCACAGGGAGCTCTACTCAATATTTTGTAATAACCTATAAGGAAAAAGAATCGGAAAAAAAATATAAAACTGAATCACTGTGCTATACACCTGAACCTATCACAACATTGTGAATCAACTATATTTCAATAAAATTAGAAAAATTTTTTAAAAAGCAAAAAAAAGTTTTTTGAAAATACGTTGATGCAGAATTTCGGCACCAAACCAAAGGTGTTTAGGAGCATGCCACTGATAGGAGCTAGGCGAAGCAAAGCAAGGAAATTATTTGATTGGCTACAGCTTGTTGACTTATTTAGGGAAGTCTAGTTGTCTGGTTTTGATTGGTTGTTCTTAAGTTTCATTTTCTCCAGTTCAGTTGCGTTGAATCTGGCGTAGATTTTGGTCTGCTTATGTAGGCTGCCAAGGTACTAGAGCCACTCCAGTCTAATGGCCTCCTTGTTTAATTACTTTTATAAGAATCTCTGTATATGTGAAAACAAGTAAGGAACAAAGCTCCACCAAGAGTCTCATAGTCTGCTTAAGCTAAGTGAGTTGCTACCACCTTACTGCTTTGACAAAGTTTGATTCAAGTGCTTGCTTTAGCAAAATTTAAAATCTTTACACATCTTAGACTTGTGACAGTGCTAAAAAATAGTTAAAGCCACAAATATCAAATTCACCACTGCTAAAGTGAATTTTAGTTGGTGGGTCTACTTTTTATTAACCTTGTATTATAAAGACATAGAAAACTTTTGATATGAATTTGTAATTGCTCTCTAAAAGACAGTGTAGTACACCATTCATTACAACAATATAATCTGCAGTGTTTAGAATGATAGATATTTGCTATAATTAAAGTAAACTACTCCTCAAACAATCCTATATTCTATCTTAATATGAATAGCCAGTTGGTCAAAAATTAAGAAAATAGGAAAATGTGTATGATTTAGAAAGCTTTTTAGCAATGAATCCAATGAAATATTAGAATAATCCTGTGAAGGAAATACTTAGATTTAGCTTTTTTTTTTTTAACTTATTTTTGGCTGCATTGGGTCTTCGTTGCTGGGCGCGGGCTTTCGCTAGTTGCGGTGAGCGGGGGCTACTCTCCGTTGCGGTGCGTGGGCTTCTCATTGCGGTGGCTTCTCTTGTTGCGGAGCATGGGCTCTAGGGTGCCCAGGCTTCAGTGGTTGTGGTGCACAGGCTTCAGTAGTTGTGGCTCGCGGGCTCTAGAGTGCAGGCTCAGTAGTTGTGGCTCACGGTTTAGTTGCTCCGTGGCATGTGAGATCTTCCTGGACCAGGGCTTGAACCCATGTCTCCTGCGTTGGCAGGCGGATTCTTAACCACTGTGCCACCAGGGAAGCCCTAGATTTAGCTTTTTAACATTCATCAAATCATATTAAGTTTTCATGGGCTCTGTGGATTTTGCTACCCCTTGGGTCCTTCAGGCCATAGACTATATATATTCTTTTGTCTGAAACTATTGTTTTTTTTAGTAGCTCAAAATTCAATCATTTTCTCTATGGGAGCTTTACCCATGGTTACCTCCCAATAGTCATTAAGATTAGAAAATGCCAAATACATTAGAAAATAAGGATCTTATGAATAAGATACAATCCTTAAGGAAGGTTTGGCTCTCTAGGCCCATCATTCAACACATTCAACAAGTAGTATATTTACTGCGTGCCTATAAATGTTCGTATTTTTATCAATTCCTAGGACAAAACATGGATATAATCTTGACTACTGCTAGGATTATCATATTTTATAATTTGGTAGGAAGGCTTTTTTAGCCTTACATGCTGATTTTCCAAAATTACCCACTTATCACTCAATGTTTCCATTGGTGTGATTGATATTCCCGTTTCTTCCTACAAAAATAGAGAACAACAATTGCCTCCTTAGTCACTGTCTCACTTCATTTTTTTATAGATTTATTATATTATATTATTTATTTATTTATTGGCTTTGTTGGGTCTTCGTTGCTGCACACGGGCTTTCTCTAGTTGCGGTGAGGGGGAGCTACTCTTCGTTGTGGTGCGAAGGCTTCTCATTGCAGTGGCTTCTCTTGTTGTGGAGCGCAGGCTTCAGGTGTGCAGGCTTCAGTAATTGTGGCATGTGGGCTTCAGTAGCTGTGGCTCGCGGGCTCTAGAGTGCAGGCTCAGTAGTTGTGCACAGGCTTAGTTGCTCCGCGGCATGTGGGATCTTCCCGGACCAGGGCTCGAACCCATGTCCCCTGCATTGGCAGGCAGATTCTTAACCACTGTGCCACCAGAGAAGCCCTCGCTTCTTTTTTTTTTTTTTTCCGCGGTACGCGGGCCTCTCACTGTTGAGGCCTCTCCCGTTGCGGAGCACAGGCTCCGGACGCGCAGGCCCAGTGGCCATGGCTCACGGGCCCAGCCGCTCTGCGGCATGTGGGATCTTCCTGGACCAGGGCACGAACCCACGTCCCCTGCATCGGCAGGCAGACTCTCAACAACTGTGCCACCAGGGAAGCCCCCTCGCTTCATTTTTGATGTCTCTTTCTTATACCCTCAATTTTGTTTCCTTTCAAATATTTCTAAATGAACAACAAGTGAAAACAGCAAAGTTAGGACTTTATTTTTGAACCTGATGGCCATGTACTCTAACCACTAGGAGGAGCTCCATATACCCAACATTTTTATACACACACAAGACACACACACACACACACACACATCAAAAGAAACACAATTAAATGTAATTTTTAGTAGGAAGGCTAAAAATATTACAAATAAAATTAAATGTAGGCTGTGTGCTCTCCTTGGACCTTTCTTTGAAGCTCTCTTTTCTCTTAGCCCCATGAAACCTGTGGTTTAAGTTAGAGCTTCTAGGCATCTTACACTTGGCAGATGCCTCCACTTTTGGGACGCTAAGCTAGGCCAGGCTGGGGCTCAGAGAGAGGGAAGCATTGAGAAGGAGCTTAGGCATCCTCCACACTAGACCTTTGGAAGACGGGTTGGTACTCTTTCCTTTACCTACCTGCTCATAATGTTACATCTGGATGGCTAAGATCAGCTATATGGTATGGGTGAAATTGGGCAAGAAGACGGTTCTTTGTTCTGTTTCTAGTTTAGATCTTAAGCTAAAATATCAGAATGAATCCTCAGGCTTCTACATGGTCCAGCCCAGTTAATATCATGCATGTACTTAGACTGTCCCTTGTGCTTTACATCTCTCCTCAACCTACTGCAATGGGAGACAACTGTTAAGTCCTGGAGGGTTCTAGCCTAGCCTCTGTTATCATTAGGAGACCCAAATAACAGATCTCCTCTGCATTTGATTGAGAAATGATGTTCAATCATATAGGTGTCTTTGCATAGATGGTCTAGTTTATGTTGGCAATATGATATCAGGACTTAAAAGGGATAAAAAGCTCATAATAAATAATAATAAATGCCTGATAACACATAACTATTAAACACTGGGACTTGCTCCTTTATTATTTATTCTCATTCCAAAGATAAAAACACATGCTATAAATAATTTAGACAATTTAGAAATGTTTTAAAAAGTGACTCCCATACTTTTAATTTTCACAGATAACTATTGTTCAAAATTTGGTATCTATGTGTCTGTATATATATGTATATGCACATATGTATTAAATATATAACAACATAAAGAATATATCTTAAGCATCTTTTCATATCAGTACTCATAGGCCTTTTCATATCAGTATACATTCTTTCTAACAGCTGCAGAAGATTCAGTTATGTGTAATTAATATCCTATTCATTAGTTTTAAAATCTTTTGATTACAAATTTTGCTGTATTGAATATTGTTGCTTATATTGGGTTGGACAAAAAGTGCCTTCAGTTTTTAAGTAAGAATAAAAGACACATTTTTCATTTTCACCAAGAACTTTATTGAACAACGTATTCACCCTTTGTTCCACTACCTTCTGCCATTTTTCAGGCAACTTCATAATTCCATCTTCCCAAAACTTTTTACCTTTTTGAGCAAAGAACGGTTCCAGGTGGCTTTCACAGTCTCCCAGGGAATTGAAATTTTTTCCATTAAGAGAATTTTGTAAAGACCAAAATAAATGGAAATCTGAAGGTGCAGTGCCTGGTGAATACGGCGGATGAATCAGAACTTCCCAGCCAAGCTGTAACAGTTTTTGCCTGGTCATCAAAGAAACATATGGTCTTGCATTATGCTGATGGAAGATTATGCATTTTCTGTTGACTAATTCCGGATGCTTTTCCTCGAGTGGTGCTTTCAGTTGGTCTAATTGGGAGCAGTACTTGTTGGAATTAATCGTTTGGTTTTCCAGAAGGAGCTCATAATAGAGGACTCCCAAACCCACCATATACACATCACCATCTTTGGATGAACCGGCCTTTGGTGTGGTTGGTGGTGGTTCATTTCGCTTGCCCCACGATCTCTTCCGTTCCACATTATTGTACTGTATCCACTTTTCATCGTCTGTCACAATTTGTTTTAAATATGGAACGTTTTCATTATGTTTAAGTAGAGAATTGCATGCGGAAATACAGTCAAGAAGGTTTTATTAGTTTAACTTATGTGGAACCCAAACATCAAAGTGATGAACATAACGAAGCTGGTGCAAAGGATTTTCAATGCTTGATTTAGATATTTTGAATATGTCAGCTATCTCCCACGTGGTGTAATGTTGATTGCTCTCAGTTAATGTCTTGATTTGATCACTGTCAACTTCAACTGGTCTACCTGACCATGGAGCATCGTCTAGCGAGAAATCTTCAGCACGAAATTTCACAACCCACTTTTGACGTGTTCGATTACTCACAGCACCTTCTCCATACACTGCACAAATCTTTTTTTGTGTTTCAATTGCATTTTCACCTTTCTTGAAATAATAAAGCATAATATGCCAAAAATGTTGCTTTTTTTTCTTCTATCTTCAATATTAAAATGGCTACACAAAAATTCACCAATTTTGATAACTTTTTTTTTTTCCCGGTACGCGGGCCTCTCACTGTTGTGGCCTCTCCTGTTGCAGAGCACAGGCTCCAGACACGCAGGCTCAGCGGCCATGGCTCACGGGCCTAGCCGCTCCGCGTCATGTGGGATCTTCCCAGACCGGGGCACGAACCCGTGTCCCCTGCATCGGCAGGCAGACTCTCAACCACTGCGCCACCAGGGAAGCCCCTGATAACTTTTTTTAAAATGCACGCTGATACGACAGCTGTCACCATACAGTCTAACAGAATTGTTTCGAATGAAGTTAAAGATAACTAAGTGCTACTAGAGCCATCTTATGGAAAAAAAACGAACGAACCTTTTGTCCAACCCAATATATGTGTACACACATCTTTAATTATACTTACGATTATTGGAAGTAAAATCACTGGGGGCAGGGATCAAAGGGTTAGCACATTTAGGACTTTAGTAGATTTTACCAAATTTCTTTCCAAAAGGAAATGTAAGAATGTGTACTTTTCTGTTAGTATGTGAATATTTCCCCACACCCTTGGACATTTTAAAACTTAAAATCTTTTAAATAAAATCTCCATTATTTGTTTTAATTTATATTTTAAATAAGGTTGAGCCATGCTAATTGACTATCTTTAGTTCTTCTTCTATGAGTTTCCTGGTCATGCCCTTTGCCCATTTTCTTATTTTGTTTTACCTTATTATTGTTGCTTTGAAATAACTCTTTGTGAATTATGAGGTTTACCTTCTGACTTGTGTGTTACATATTTTTTTTAACAATTTGTCATTTATCCTTTGGCTTTGCTTATTTTGTTGTCATTATTTTGCAGCCAATTTAAAATTTTTACTCTGTTCTTAAATCTGTCATTCTTTTATGATTTTTTAATGATAAATGAATCAGTATTTTATTATTTTTAGTTTTCATAAAATGTGCAAACAAAAGCTTCCCTATCACCCTAAGATTATAAAAAAGTTCACTCGCATATTATCCTCGTACTTTTATGACTTCATTTTTTTACATTTCCATCTTTGATTCAGTCTAGACACTAAGTTCCAGGAGGGCAAGACCCTGTTTCTTTTGTTTGTTTCTACATCTGCAGTGCCTAGTTTCTAAGTGATGCATGAATGAGTTTAGTGGAAAAACAAAGTGAATTGGCTTTGTGAAAATGAACTTTATGGAAATGTGAAAGGTTTAGAGAAGTTCTACCTTTATGTTTCTGCAAAAAACAAACAAACAAACAAAAAAACCTATGTAAACAAAACAGTTTAGGTTCTAAAGAGAAGAGAAGATAGGGTAAACTATTGGTAGTTTGAGGGGGAGAGACACCATCAACACAGACACTTTGCATTTCTCTGGTGAAAGACCGTGTACAGGTTTTGAAGTCTTACAATTTCCTGATCACAGTACCCACGACTCCTTCTGAGGTGTTCCTTGACAGTTGTGTAAATGGTGAGAATAACTTTACAAGTTTGAAACTAGGACTGCTGTTCCTATTTCCAGAGTTTATTGTTCATTCTTGGATACGCATTAATGTAAAATATTTGTGTGAAGGAATATGAACCCAAAGTTGAAGTTTGACTATTCACCCTTTGGTCCATTATCTGGGGGATTAGGTCACTTCTGCTTCCCCCTTTGGAAGATTACTTTCAGAAATTCAGGCATATTTGTATGTCTCAGGGGGAAAAGGCTGGCTACTCAGTTTCCTAGTGAGAGCTGGATATTGGTATTCTGTCATATAAACTGATTTTAGAACTTGGGATATTACCCAGGAACAAAAATCAAGGTTTAGTTTTTAATTATATTTTCTATTCCATCTGTACTGAAATTGGGAAAGACCTACAATCTGAACAGTGGACTTGATACAGCTATAGGTGGCCTAAACAAAAAAGAATGCTTTATTTTTCTCTCTGTTTTCTCTAGTTTTGCTGGTACTCCAGGAGTTACACAGTGATCTTTTTTGCCAACATTTTTCTTTTTTGTTGTTGTAGATCTCATAGTTATTATTCCTCCTAACTTTTCACAAAGTAAACTTTTTCAACCTTCCCCCCCGAAAAAATCTATCATCAGCTATCTCTTCACATTCATTTTTGTTGTCTTTATCTTCATTTGTTAGTTGAAAGGCAGGAAAAATTTCCTCTTTGCTGGGACATAGGTGTCAAGATATCTTAGGAGGATGAGCTAGGCAGGAAGGCCTCCTAGCTGTCATAAACCAGAGGGCAAGCAATTGGTCCCAAAAGAGTGAATGGAGCTAGAGTGGATTAAGTATACAAGTAAGAGATTCAGTTGAGGGAAATCAACTAAATTGGAAAGGCTATTCATATTTGTAGGGTTCAGAGTTCAGGAGATCAGAGTTTCAAAAGCAGTGATGTTAGTCCTCTTCAAATCTTCCCACAGCTCATTCTTTCACACCATTTGGGTTTCTGTTGGGAGATCTCCCTGCCCACTTATCTAAAATTGCTCTCCTCATCTCCCGTAACTCTGAATCTTTCATCCCTGATTTATTTTTCATTATCGCTGATCACTATTTAGAAATGATTTAATGAGTTGATTTTCTTACTCATTGTCCCACTAAACATAAGATACATGAAGATAGCAACTTTGTTTTGTTCACTTCTGTAGCCACAGCACATACCTGCCCAAGAGTAGACTTGGACGAATATTCATTGCATGCATGAATGAATGAGTGAATGAGGGAGTGAATAAAACATAATCCTGTTTGTCTTCTTATAAAGGAAGTTGCCTAATCTGTAATAAATCTGTATCATATATTATCTTCAAAGCAGAGCACAGTAATTGTTTTGAAAAATAGGCTTATGGACAACAGCTTTTTGTATTCAGTATAACTATTCTACCCTGTTGGTCATAGATTGGCAGAAAGGTGAGAATGGATGATACAAATTCAGGAGTTCTTCATGCTGAGGAAACCCCTAGAGTTATCTGGGAATGGTTAAACAGTTAAACCTAAGAAGAAGTTTCCTTTGAATTGACTGAAAAGCCTTATAAGGTTAGGTCCAAAAGGTCTTGGTAGGTAATGGCATAAGGGACAATACATGAAAGGTGCTTGAGCCAGCCGACAGACTGGAGGAACAAATTTTCTCTGAAAGGGATTGTGGGTAGTTTCCTCTGCATTGCCATAGTTACCTTTTGGTAACACCTCAGCCCCGAGTAATATGATGAAGCAGTAATATGATGAGATCTCTGCCATTTCTAGTTATTTCTTTAGGGTAGATTGTGGAATTACTACATCAAAGAGATTAAATATTTTAAACTGAATTAAAAGTTTTTTCTCCATAATTTCTTCAGCTGAAAATAAAGCATGCTAATATTTGTCCTGTTAACTTAACCAGTGTTGCCAGATGGTTTAGACTCATGTATGTAAGAGTGCTTTGTAAAACATATGGTGCTGAGCAAATACCAAATATGTTTTTTTATTGTAATGTATATAGGTTTTGCTCTCAGAAGTACCACAAGACACTTCTTAGAGCTTAGGCATATTTGGTTTATGTGGAGGTAAAGAGCAAATTTTCATTAGGTGTGCAACTCTGAAATAGGAAAGTATGGATGTTTTGTTCAAAAGGTTAAAATGTTGATAGCATGTTATATGATGATGTTCAAAAGTGCATACCTTCTCCAGAATTCTTTCTCCCACTTAGTCTTTCTAGTGCATCTATAACTGATTACAAGCTCCCTCAATATTTTAGCAAGTGAATCACTAGCTACTTGGCAGGCATTTGGAGAGCTCTGGAGTGAAGGAGTGTGGAGTTGCCAAAGTGAGCTGATTGTAATCAATGTTCTGTGATTAATGCAGGGACATGTTCCTCCATTCTTTTTAGTATTGATGGGAGATTATGCTTAGCAAATGGAGAGATGGATGAACCTCTTTAAGGGTTCTTCTTGGAGGTATCATAGATGTTTCTAATATCTAGTTATGCCCCTGGCTTTACAGAGCAATACATTCCTGAGGTCTTCACCGTGAGGTAACTTAGCAAAGTGACAGCAAAATTCTTCACCTTGGTAGATAGCACCGTCACTATCTCATGACAGCAACTAAGAATCACACTTAGTCTATTTCCCGCACTCATGTTATAGATCACCAACTCTTTACAAGTTCTACTTCCGAAACATATCTGCAATCCATCTACTTCCTTTTACTGTACTGCCATCATGATAGTCAGAATGTTGTTATTTCTCACCCGGGCATCGCTGTAGCCTTGTCTTGTCTTCCTGATTCCATACCCACTCCCTTACAATCCGTTCTCTACCCAACTGTTGCTGTGAGTGATCTTTTAAGAACATAAAGCAGGTCACATCACGTTCCAGCCTAAACCTTCAAAAATTTCTCATCGCTCTTCAAATAAAACCAGCCCCCTTAAAATGGCCTACAAGATCCTGGATGCTCTGTAACCCCATTTTATCCCTCTTTCTGCGCCCCAGCCAACCAGCCTCTTTTCTGATCCTCTAACCCAGTAAGCCCTCTTGTGCTGTGAGGCTTTCCTGCTTGCTGTTGCCTCAACCTGCGTGCTCTTCTCCAGCTCTTTGTGTGTTAACTTATCTTCATATTTCACTTTCAGCTCAAATGACTCCTACTCAGAGATGTTTTTTTCTGATCACCCAATGTAAATTGGCCTTCCCTATGACTGTTTCATCACCCTATTTCCCTCATAGCAATTATCAGGATGTGTAATAATATTTTAAAATTTTGTTTACTTGCCTAATTCCTTTCTCCCCTCCTGGAGTATAAGCACGTGAGGGCAGGTTTGCATACTCATGGGGCTGACCCTAATGCTTAGCAAAGTCTATGGTATGTGGTTAGTGCTCAATGATTGAATGAATGAATGAGATCCAATGTGTTTTATCCATCAGTTAAATTTGTTGAATGGGCAGCTAAAAGCAATAATCAGTGATGCTTAGCTGGAATTAGTGAGAAAGCAGCATGGAAGAATGGAAAGGTTTGTGGATAAAGACTCAGGAGCTCTTGTTTTTAGTCCTGACTCTGTCACTAATAAGCTTTGTAAGCTCTCTAATCTCTACTTTCTGTATCTGGACAGCAGTTTCAAGCTCTGATATTTATAAGGTTCTTTAGATACCTTGGGCGAGATCTTTCTCATGTAAGATGCTTCTAAGCTTTTACAAAATAGGTATCCTTAAAATTTTATGGGAGCCAGTCCATGACCTTTAAATGGGATATCCTTTCCAAGAATCAAGAGGCACAGTATCAAGGTTGGGACTGGGCATTTCTGGATATTATTTCCAACTTGAATCCTTTAGTGATCGTGAAGAAGAAATGTCTCTCTAGATTATTCAAGGATGCTGAGGAATGGGAATTGCCCATGCTAAGTGGGAATGGAGGGATTGCCTTGAAATTTGGTTATCTTTTGGGCTGGCTTCCAGTGTACATCTAGAGGGTTTTGAACAAATTTCTTAAGAGAACTACTCTTTGAAAGAATTAAAACCATTTTCACTCATGTAATGTGGAATTTGAGTGCAGAGAAGAGAGACACACCCTCTTTTGTCATTCTTGATAGAGGCACATCTTAAATGATGAATTCCAGAAAGAAAAGTTGAATTATACTATCATAGTATTCTGGGAATGTCTCTAAAGTGTATACCAGAGTAAGATTTTAGGAATGCTTAGAAGTTCTTTCATTGCCAATTTAACTCTCTCATTAGAAAGGTAGATATTATTTCTCTACAGTTTGAGTTTAGATATAATAAACTCTTTGAAAATCAAAAAGATGGTAAATAATTTCATACAGCTCTTGTAGCAGTATTACTTAATAAGACATTCCTTTAAAAATTTTTCTAATTTTATATTGGAGTATAGTTGATTAACAATATTGTGTTAGTTTCAGGTGCACAGCAAAGTGATTCAGTTATGACATAAATCACAGCAATATTTTTTGATCCATCTCCCAGAGTAATGGAAATAAAAACAAAAGTAAACAAATGGGACCTAATTAAACTCAAAAGCTTTTGCACATCAAAGGGAACCATAAACAAAACTTAATAAGACATTATATGGTGACTTTATGATGATTGGGAAGGGATTGGTACATTATATGTAAAACCAGGTCCCAAATATTTAGTTGCCCTTTCTTTGCTAGATCTTTCATTATCCTATATCTATTAATGTTTCCCCTGGGCTAATCAATTCTTAGATTATTAACAATTAGCTTTAATCCTAATTATAATGTTAATTAGAGACATCTTAAAATCTCAAAGCAGGCTACAGTCTCCAGATTAGATATTAACCTAATCAGTGACTTAATTCTGTTGCCCAGACTTTGTGAAAGAAGAAATTGAGGCAAAAAGAAGAGATATAACTTAGTCCATGCCCTAGAGAATGTCAGTAATGGAGTGGGAGACAAGAAGTTAGACCCACCAGGTCCCTGAGTGGTTGAGTTGCTCTTATCAGACTTTAGACATTTCACACTCATGTAATGAGGAACTAATTGATTTAGATTTGTGGTCAGGAGCAGGCGATAGAGCAGGAGATGGAGTGGGCAATGGTATGGTACTTCAAACAGCCATGATTAATCTTGGCAACATGGAGGTGCAGAGGGAATTGTTAAATAGGAAGCAGAGGAAGATGAAGAAAGACTTGAGAGGTGCATGAGAGTTCTTCTCAGATAATAGCTTCGGGATTTCTGGGTTGCAGTAAAAGAGGCTGTATGTGCATCACCTGCTCAAATGCACACACTGTCTGCTGAGCCCTCCAGGGACCCCTTTCCCTGTCTTTACTAATTTCAGTGTGTTTTTGCTTCCGTAGCTGGGTGATGCATACCCAGTGGGGTCTGCAAGTTTCATGACGTAGATGCCAATATATGTTGAACTACACACAAAACAAAAGTCCCTGAGTAGGCCCAAGACAAAAATAACATTTTTTTTTGGTCCCTTGGAGAGTCAAAGCCAGATTAGACTGACAACTCAGTCTAAGAAGAAACTCCTTTACACTCATTAGGATGGCCATTATTAACAAAAAAACCCCCAAAAAACAAAAAACTAGAACATAAGTGTTGATGATGTGGAGAAATTGGAACACTTGTGCTTTGCTGGTAGGAATGTACAATGATGCAGTTGCTATGGAAAACTGTGTGGCAATTCCTCAAAAAATTAAAAATGGAATTGTCATATGATCTAGCCATTCCACTTCTGGCTATATACTCAAAGGACTTGAAAGCATAGAATTTAGCTAAGGAGATGAAAGATCTGTACATTGAAAACTATAAGACATTGACGAAGAAAATTAAGAAGACGTAAATAAATGGAAAAATATTCTATGCTCCCAGATTGGAAGAAATAATATTGTTAAAATATCTATACTACCTAAAGTGATCTACAGATTCAATACAAACCTTACCAAAACTCCAATGGCGTTTTTTATAGAAATAGAAAAAACAATCCTAAAATTTGTATGGGACTACAAAAGACCTAGCCAAAGCAATTTTGAGAAAGAGCAAAGCTGGAGGTATCACACTTCCTGATTTCAAACTACATTACAAAGCTATAGTAATCAAAACTATATGGTACTGGCATAAAAATAGGCACAGAGCTCAATGGAACAAAATAAAGAGCCCAGAAATAAACCCATGTATATATGGGTTAACAAAAAAAGAGCCAAGAATATACAATGAGGAAAGGATAGTGTCTTCAATAAATGGTGTTGGGAAATCTGGAAAGCCACATATAAAATAATGAAATTGGACCACTAACTTATACCATACCTCTAAATTAACTCAAGATAGATTAAAGGCTTGAGCATAAGACCTGAAACCATAAAACTCCTAGAAGAGAACATAGGTGGTAAGCTCTTTGACATTGGTCTTGGAAATTATTTTTTGCATTTGTTATCAAAAGCAAAGGCAACAAAAGTAAAAATAAACACGTGGGACTACATCAAACTAAAAAGCTTATGCACAGCAAAGGAAACCATCAACAAAATGAAAAGGCATCCTATGGAATGGGAAAAAATATTTGTAAACTACATATCCAATAAGGAGTTAATATCCAAAATATACAAGGAACTCATACAAATCAGTAGCAAAAACCAAATAAACCAATTAAAAAATGGGCAAAGGACCCAAATAAGCATTTTCCAAAGAAAAATACACATGGCCAACAGGAACACAAAAAGGTGTTCAACATCACTAATCATCAGGGAAGTACAAATGAAAACCACAATATCACCTCACACCTGTTAGGATGGCTATTATCAGAATACAAGAGATAACAAATGGCGGCAAGGATATGGAGAAAGAAATCCTTGTGCACTATTGGTGGGAATGTAAACTAATACAGCCACTATGAGAAGAGTATGGAGTTTCCTCAAGAAATTAAAAATAGAACTACCATAAGATCCACAATCCAACTTCTTGGTATATATCCAAAGGAAATGAAATTATTATCTTGAAGAGATATCTGTACTCCCATGCTCATTGCAGCATTATTCACAATAAATAGGTTAGTAAAAGGGTACAAACTTTTAGTTATAATATGAATAAAGACTGAGGATCTAATGTATAACATGGTGACTGTAGTTAATAGAGCTGTATTGGATAATTGAAATTTGCAAAGAGAGTAGAACTTAAATGTTCTCACCAAAAAGAAAAAAGGCACATACATGAAGTGATGGATTTGTTAATTAATTTCACGAGGGGAAACCTTTCACAATGTATTTGTATATCAAATCATCAGGTTGTATACTTTAAACATCTTACAGTTTGGTCAATTATACCCCAATTAAAGCTGAACAAATGAACTGAAAGCAGGGATTTGAATAGATATTTGTATATACACATCTTCATGGCAGCATTACTCACAGTAGCCAAAAGGTAGAGGTAACCCAACTGTTCGTCAATAGACAGATGAATGAATAAACAAAATGTGATATATACATACAGTGGAATATTATTCAACCTTAAAAAGGAAGGAAATTCTGATAGTGTTACAATGTGGATGAACCTTGAAGACATTATGCTAAGTAAAAAGGAAAAATACTGTATGATTCCACTTATATGAGTTCCCTAGAGGAATCAAATTCATAGAGACAGGAAGTGAACTGGTGGTTTCCAGGGGTTGAGGGGAGGGGGTAATGGGGAGTTGTTCAGTGGGTACAGTTTCAGTCTGGGAAGATGAAAAAGCTCTGGACATGGATGGTGGTGATGGTGCACAACAAAGTGAATATACTTAATGCCACTGAACTGCATACTTAAAAATGGTTGGAATAGTAAATTTTACATTAAGTACATTAAAATTTTTTTAAAATTAAGATAAAAAAAAGAAGAAACTTAAAGGAGCTGTTGTGAGAGGGGCTCTTTAACCTTTCATTTTCAGGTGCAACTGATTACATTCATGGTGACAAGGGACTGGAATACTTACTAGAGGGCTAAGGATAAGGTGTGGTAAGAAGAGCCACACTTTGAGAACTGGTGTTATTTATTTTTGTTTCTGAAGAGTGATCTTGCTCCAGGCATTCAATTATTGTTTGTATTATGGTAAAAGTGCCTCCCCAGTCAACTTAATTGATCATAATGCTCAAGCCCATCATGATATCCATCACCCTTGCTCTGACAAAATCTGCCTTTATACTATTATTAGGGAAAGTGATGTTTTTCTATCTTTTGTTTCTTTTCTTTTTTTTTTCTCTTTCATTTGCCAACAAAAGAGTTGTCAAAAGTAATGTTTATAATAATTTAACGGATTATTTGCTTATTAGGTATTAATCATTCTGCCATGCCTAGGGCGCATGCTGCTGCTTTGCTGCTAGAACAGTGATTCTGATCTCAATTAGATTATGTCTCTCTCCTTTACCTCCCCATAAATCATTCCGGCAAACTGAAATTAACAGCTACTGGAGCGCATTAATAATCTGCCTCACACATTGGAAAATGCATTAGCCGGAACCCTCCCATCGCTCTGACTGTTAAGCACATCATTTTGTTTATGAAATATAAACATTTCATGGAAGAGCTCTCCCACATTTCTCTGGGCTT
This sequence comes from Hyperoodon ampullatus, assembly GCF_949752795.1. NCBI lineage: Eukaryota > Metazoa > Chordata > Mammalia > Artiodactyla > Ziphiidae > Hyperoodon > Hyperoodon ampullatus. The sequence continues at coordinate 38,528,140 of NC_136914.1, forward strand.
GTGACAGCTAAAATGATTGCACACGATTGCCAGTCAGTCATGCGCCCAAATAAAGTTTGTTTAAAGTCATGGTTCTGTGACTGCCCCATTTTCTCAGGCATTAAAAAACCTACTTAAAAAAAAAATCCCCTGTGATCATGAAAATAATAATAATAGTACCTTAAAATTGATACCTCATGTGTACATTCCTTTGCATCGTTTACAAAGTGCTTTCACTTTCTTATGCCTGTGAGCTAGCAGGATGCTATTATTATTCACATTTTATTTTTCCCCATAGGGGAACTAAGGCTGAGAGATGATTTGATCAAGGTCACACAGCAAGTGGTGGAAGGACGGTCTAGAGTCCAGGATTTGACTGTAAGTCTCATGTTCTTTTCAATGTTCTACATTCTATACTGTAAACCACACTCTTTGTGTATCTATGTTCACGCTCTTTCTGTTTGTTCATTTTATAATGCAGCCATGTGTCCTTTATGGAGAAATAAGTGACCTGCCTTTATTCTGACAGATTAAAGAGCAAAATCAAGAAAAATCAGAGGTAAAAGGATTATTTTCTTTATTTTAATTTACTGCACTTATTCATTGCATCAATTACAGTATATTCACTGCTGTACAATTCAGTGATGATGTGCACAGCAGAGTACTTAAAATGGAGATTTGATATATTATCAACAGCATTTTTGGGAATTCCCTGGTGGTCCAGTGGTTGGGACTCTGTGCTTTCACTACCGAGGGCCTGGGTTCAATTCCGGGCTGGGGAACATCCCGCAAGCTGCGCGGCTCGGCCGAAAGAAAAACCCAGCATTTTTTGTTTGTTTGTTTGTTTAAATTTTTAAATTAAATTAAATTTATTTTTTATACAGCAGGTTCTTATTAGTTATCTATTTTATACATATTAGTGTATATATGTCAATCCCAATCAAAACCCAGCATTTTTTACTCCTATATAGATAGCATCTCTGGATGATTCAAGAACTTAAACACCCTCCTTACTTCAACAGTAAATATCTTAATTTACTTTGATGGCAGAAAAAGTCAGATGGCAGCAAAGTTGATCAGTATTTTTTGTTGTTATGCCCAAGCAGTTTTACTTAGTGAAGTTAAACTGATTACTGCCCAACTAGTATCTTAAGTTCATCAGAAATATTGACTGCAGCATGTTTTGGCTGATTTAATTATGGCAGGTAAATAACAGTCTTAGCTACCGAATGGAAGAAACAAAAATATAAATCTGTTGGAATTTTTTAAAGATTTATTGACAATCCAAACTTCAGACAAATTTGCATCTAGTCCCCATTGTTTTTATTTATTAAGGTTTCTTACTCCTGACTAGTCCCAGAGTTGTCACCTCTGTGTGGTTAACCTCTCTAAACTTCAGTTTATTTATCTAGAAAATAAACATAATAACATACCCTCCTTATCTCAGAGGATCAAACAGGAAAATGTATGTGAAATGCATTTTGCTAGAAAATTTTTTAAGATTATATATCACTTTAATCAATTATTTTGTGGCCAAGTAGTTGAACAAATTCTTACGAGGTGTGTTTTTTCTAAGGGGTTCAGGTAGCTGAGAAGACATAGTCTCTTGACAGACTGTTGACTGATGCTGCAGGTGCCTTCCTCCCTTTGTCCTCACCCTCCCAAAGACTCACTCATTCACATTCTTGCTGAACAAGAACAGTACCCGAACTGTCTCTTGCCTGACGTCTATAGTTTCATGAGTAAGTGTTAATAGGCTGGACATACCTATGATTAAGTTTGAATACCAACCTGAAAAAAATCAAAATTTATTGATTGTAGACCTTAAGAACTTTGAGAACGTGACTGGTGCCTTTGGGATCCCAGCACCTAGAACAATGTTTGGCCTGCAGTAGGCATGTAATGAAAGTTTGTTTCATGAATCGAAAAATGTCACATTTCAGTCATGCTTCTATTGCACAAAACATTTTCCCATACTCTCCTTTTAGGTTGCTTAGAGTTCACAGAAAACAAACAAACAAAAAACCAACAAACCAAACCAGTCTCATTAATCTCCAGCCAAACCAAAACTCTTGTGCTGGCTTCATTCACAAGTCTTAGCTAGGAATATCTTTATCTGTTTCAAAAGAGTTTGCTCCTGAGAATTCCCTGGTGGTCCAGTGGTTAGGCCTTGGTGCTTTCATTGCTGGGGCCCAGGTTCAATCTCTAGTTGGGGAAATAAGATCCCACAAGCCATGTGGTGCTGCCAAAAAAAGGAAAAAAAAAAAAAAAAAGAAAAAGAAAAAAAAGACCTTGCTCCCAAAAGGATTTCAATTTGTCACAGTGATGATATTCAAATAACTATGCAAAAGCTTTTCACAAAGGTGTTACACCTTGTCAATCCATCTTGTCAATCCATCTTGTAAATATTACTACAAGTGTGTTACTTAAGTGATTTCATTAAGGGAAAGAAATACTATGCAGATGAAAGTCAGTATGAATTTAAAAAAAATTTTTCACTTTGTCACAGCTTTATTCCTGTCTTACCCCTATGTTCTTCATGACATTTTGTTTTCTTAAATTCCATATATATGTGTCAGCATACAGTATTTGCTTTTCTCTTTCTGACTTACTTCACTCTGTATGACAGACTCTAGGTCCATCCACCTCACTACAAATAGCTCAATTTCATTTCTTTTTATGGCTGAGTAATATTCCATTGTATATATGTGCCACATCTTCTTTACCCATTCATCCGATGATGGACACTTAGGTTGTTTCCATCTCCGGGCTATTGTAAATAGGGCTGCTATGAACATTTTAGTACATGTCTCCTTTTGAATTATGGTTTTCTCAGGGTATATGCCCAGTAGTGGGATTGCTGGGTCATATGGTAGTTCTATTTGTAGTTTTTTAAGGAACCTCCATACCGTTCTCCATAGTGGCTGTACCAATTCACATTCCCACCAGCAGTGCAAGAGTGTTCCCTTTTTTCCACACCCTCTCCAGCATTTATTGTTTCTAGATTTCTTGATGATGGCCATTCTGACTGGTGTGAGATGATATCTCATTGTAGTTTTGATTTGCATTTCTCTAATGATTAATGATGTTGAGAATTCTTTCATGTGTTTGTTGGCAGTCTGTATATCTTCTGTGGAGAAATGCCTATTTAAGTCTTCTGCCCATTTTTGGATTGGGTTGTTTGTTCTTTTGTTATTGAGCTGCATGAGCTGCTTAAAAATTTTGGAGATTAATGCTTTGTCAGTTGCTTCATTTGCAAATATTTTCTCCCATTCTGAGGGTTGTCTTTTGGTCTTGTTTATGGTTTCCTTTGCTGTGCAAAAGCTTTGAAGTTTCATTAGGTCCCATTTGTTTATCTTTGTTTTTATTTCCATTTCTCTAGGAGCTGGGTCCAAAAGGATCTTGCTGTGATTTATGTCATAGAGTGTTCTGCCTATGTTTTCCTCTAAGAGTTTGATAGTGTCTGGCCTTACATTTAGGTCTTTAATCCATTTTGAGCTTATTTTTGTGTATGGTGTTAGGGAATGATCTAATCTCATACTTTTACATATCCCTGTCCAGTTTTCCCAGCACCACTTATTGAAGAGGCTGTCCTTTCTCCACTGTACATTCCTGCCTCCTTTATCAAAGATAAGTTGACCATATGTGTATGGGTTTATCTCTGGGCTTTCTATCCTGTTCCATTGATCTATCTTTCTGTTTTTGTGCCAGTACCACACTGTCTTGATTACTGTAGCTTTGTAGTATAGTCTGAAGTCAGGGAGCCTGATTCCTCCAGCTCCGTTTTTCGTTCTCAAGATTGCTTTGGCTATTCAGGGTCTTTTGTTTTTCCAAACAAATTTTGAAATTTTTTGTTCTAGTTCTGTGAAAAACGCCAGTTGTAGTTTGATAGGGATTGCATTGAATCTGTAGATTGCTTTGGGTAGTAGAGTCATTTTCACAATATTGATTCTTCCAATCCAGGAGCATGGTATATCTCTCCATCTATTTGTATCATCTTTAATTTCTTTCATCAGTGTCTTATAATTTTCTGCATACAGGTCTTTTGTCTCCTTAGGTAGGTTTATTCCTAGATATTTTATTCTTTTTGTTGCAATGGTAAATGGGAGTGTTTTCTTGATTTCACTTTCAGATTTTTCATCATTAGTGTACAGGAATGCCAGAGATTTCTGTGCATTAATTTTGTATCCTGCTACTGTACCAAATTCATTGATTAGCTCTAGTAGTTTTCTGGTAGCACGTTTAGGATTCTCTATGTATAGTATCATGTCATCTGTAAACAGTGACAGCTTTACTTCTTCTTTTCCAATTTGGATGCCTTTTATTTCCTTTTCTTCTCTGATTGCTGTGGCTAAAAATTCTAAAACTAAGTTGAATAAGAGTGGTGAGAGTGGGCAGCCTTGTCTTCTTCCTGATCTTAGTGGAAATGCTTTCAATTTTTCACCATTGAGGACGATGTTGGCTGTGGGTTTGTCATATATGGCCTTTATTATGTTGAGGAAAGTTCCCTCTATGCCTACTTTCTGCAGGGTTTTTATCATAAATGGGTGTTGGATTTTGTCGAAAGCTTTCTCTGCATCTGTTGAGATGATTATATGGTTTTTCTCCTTCAACTTGTTAATATGGTGTATCACATTGATTGATTTGCGTATATTGAAGAATCCTTGCATTCCTGGAATAAACCCCACTTGATCATGGTGTATGATCCTTTTAATGTGCTGTTGGATTCTGTTTGCTAGTATTTTGTTGAGGATTTTTGCATCTATGTTCATCAGTGATATTGGCCTGTAGTTTTCTTTCTTTGTGACATATTTGTCTGGTTTTGGTATCAAGGTGATGGTGGCCTCGTAGAATGAGTTTGGGAGTGCTCCTCCTTCTGCTATATTTTGGAAGAGTTTGAGAAGGATAGGTGTTAGCTCTTCTCTTAATGTTTGATAGAATTCACCTGTGAAGCCATCTGGTCCTGGGCTTTTGTTTGTTGGAAGATTTTTTATCACAGTTTCAATTTCAGTGCCTGTGATTGGTCTATTCATATTTTCTATTTCTTCTTGATTCAGTCTTGGCAGGTTGTGCATTTCTAAGAATTTGTCCATTTCTTCCGGGTTGTCCATTTTATTGGCATAGAGTTTCTTGTAGTAATCTCTCATGATCTTTTGTATTTCTGCAGTGTCAGTTGTTACTTCTCCTTTTTCATTTCTAATTCTATTGATTTGAGTCTTCTCCCTTTTTTTCTTGATGAGTCTGGCTAATGGTTTGTCAATTTTGTTTATCTTCTCAAAGAACCAGCTTTTAGTTTTATTGATCTTTGCTATCGTTTCCTTCATTTCTTTTTCATTTATTTCTGATCTGATCTTTGTGATTTCTCTCCTTCTGCTAACTTTGGGGGTTTTTTGTTCTTCTTTCTCTAATTGCTTTAGGTGCAGGGTCAGGTTGTTTACTCGAGATGTTTCCTGTTTCTTAAGGTGGGATTGTATTGCTATAAATGTCCCCCTTAGAACTGCTTTTGCTGCGTCCCATAGGTTTTGGGTCGTCGTGTCTCCACTGTCATTTGTTTCTAGGTATTTTTTGATTTCCTCTTTGATTTCTTCAGTGATCACTTCGTAATTGAGTAGTGTATTGTTTAGCCTCCATGTGTTTGTATTTTGTACAGATCTTTTCCTGTAATTGATGTGTAGTCTCAAAGCATTGTGGTCGGAAAAGATACTTGATACAATTTCAATTTTCTTAAATTTACCAAGGCTTGATTTGTGCCCCAAGGTATGATCTATCCTGGAGAATATTCCATGAGCACTTGAGAAAAATGTGTATTCTGTTGTTTTTGGATGGAATGTCCTATAAATATCAATTAAGTCCATCTTGTTTAATGTATCATTTAAAGCTTGTGTTTCCTTATTTATTTTCATTTTGGATGATCTGTCCATTGGTGAAAGTGGGGTGTTAAAGTCCCCTACTATGAGTGTGTTACTGTTGATATCCCCTTTTATGGCTGTTAGTATTTGCCTTATGTATTGATGTGCTCCTATGTTGGGTGCATAAATATTTACAATTGTTATATCTTCTTCTTGGATCGATCCCTTTATCGTTATGTAGTGTCCTTCTTTGTCTCTTCTAATAGTCTTTAGTTTAAAGTCTATTTTGTCGGATATGAGAATTGCTACTCCAGCTTTCTTTTCATTTCCATTTGCATGGAATATCTTTTTCCATCCCCTTACTTTCAGTCTGTATGTGTCTCTAGGTCTGAAGTGGGTCTCTTGTAGACAGCATATATATGGGTCTTGTTTTTGTATCCATTCAGCCAATCTGTGTCTTTTGGTGGGAGCATTTAGTCCATTTACATTTAAGGTAATTATCGATATGTATGTTCCTATTCCCATTTTCTTAATTGTTTTGGGTTCGTTATTATAGGTCTTTTCCTTCTGTTGTGTTTCTTGCCTAGAGAAGTTCCTTTAGCATTTGTTGTAAGGCTGGTATGGTGGTGCTGAACTCTCTCAGCTTTTGCTTGTCTGTAAACGTTTTAATTTCTCCATCAAATCTGAATGAGATTCTTGCTGGGTAGAGTAGTCTTGGTTGCAGGTTCTTCTCCTTCATCACTTTAATTATGTCCTGCCACTCCCTTCTGGCTTGTAGAGTTTCTGCTGAGAGATCAGCTGTTAACCTGATGGGGATTCCCTTGTGTGTTATTTGTTGTTTTCCCTTGCTGCTTTTAATATGATTTCTTTGTGTTTAATTTTTGACAGTTTGATTAATATGTGTCTTGGCATATTTCTCCTTGGATTTATTCTGTATGGGACTCTCTGTGCCTCCTGGACTTGATTAACTATTTCCTTTCCCATATTAGGGAAGTTTTCAACTATAATCTCTTCAAATATTTTCTCAGTCCCTTTCTTTTTCTCTTCTTCTGGAACCCCTATAATTTGAATGTTGGTGCGTTTAATGTTGTCCCAGAGGTCTCTGAGACTCTCCTCTGTTCTTTTCATTCTTTTTTTCTCTATTTTTCTCTGCATCAGTTGTTTCCACTATTTTATCTTCCACCTCACTTATCCGTTCTTCTGCCTCAGTTATTCTGCTACTGATCCCATCTAGAGTATTTTTCATTTCATTTACTGTGTTTTTAATTGATGCTTGATTCATCTTTAGTTCTTCTATGTCCTTGTTAACTGTTTCTTGCATTTTGTCTATTCTATTTCCAAGATTGTGGACCTTTGAAATAGAATCTTGGATCATCTTTACCATCATTATTCTGAATTCTTTTTCAGGTTGACTGCCTATTACCTCTTCAGTTGTTAGGTCTGGTAGGTTTTTATCTTGCTTCTTCTCCTGCCGTGTGTTTTTCTGTCTTCTCATTTTGCTTATCTTACTGTGTTTGGGGTCTCCTTTTTGCAGGCTGCAGGTTCGTAGTTCCCATTGTTTTTGGTGTCTGTCCCCAGTGGCTAAGGTTGGTTTAGTGGGTTGTGTAGGCTTCCTGGTGGAGGGGACTAGTGCCTGTGTTCTGGTGGATGAGGCTGGATCTTGTCTTTCTGCTGCTCAGGTCCACGTCTGGTGGTGTGTTTTGGGGTGTCTGTGGACTTTTTATGATTTTAGGCAGCCTCTCTGCTAATGGGTGGCGTTGTGTTCCTGTCTTGCTAGTTGTTTGGCATAGGGTGTCCAGCACTGTAGCTTGCTGGTCGTTGACTGAAGCTGGGTGCTGGTGTTGAGATGGAGATCTCTGGGAGATTTTCGCTGCGTGATATTATGTGGAGCTGGGAGGCCTCTTGTGGAACCGTGTCCTGAAGTTGGCTCTCCCACTTCAGAGGCACAACACTGACTCCTGGCTGCAGCACCAAGAGCCTTTCATCTACCCGGCTCAGAATAAAAGGGAGAAAAAGTAGAAAGAAAGAATTAGTAGATGAAAGAAGGAGAGAGGGAAAGTGAGGAAGAAGGAAAGAAAGGAAGGATGGAAGGAAGGAAGAAAGGAAGGAAGAAAGGAAGGAAGAAAGAAAGAAAGGAGGGTGGGAGGGAGGAAGGAAAGAAAAAGAAAGAGTGAAAGGAAGAAGGGAGGGAGGGAGGGAGGAAGAAAAGAAAGAAAGAGAGAAGATAAAGTAAAATAGAATAAAGTATAAAATATAGTAGCGTTTGTAAAAATAAAAAAGTAATTATTGAAAAAAAAAAAAACGGACGGATAGAACCCTGGGACCTATGGTGGAAGCAAAGCTATACAGAGAAAATCTCACACAGAAGCATACACATACACATTCACAAAAAGAGAACAGGGGGAAAAAATCGAAAATCTTGCTCTCAAAGTCCACCTCCTCAATTTGGGATAATTCGTTGTAAAAAGAGGAAAAGGGGAAAAAGTCTGAAATCTTGCTCTCAAAATCCACCTCCTTAATTTGGGATAATTCGTTGTAAAAAGAGGAAAAGGGGAAAAAATCTTAAATCTTGTCCTCAAAGTCCACCTCCTCAATTTGGGATGATTCGCTGTCCATTCATGCACTCCACAGACGCAGGGCATATCAAGCGGACCGTGGAGCTTTAATCCGCTGCCTCCGAGGCTGCACAGAGAGATTTCCCTGTCTCTTCTCTGTTCTCACAGCTCCCGGGTCTCAGCCTTGGACCTGGCCCCGCCTCTGCGCGTAGGTCGCCGGAGGGCGTCCGTTCTTCGCTCAGACAGGATGGGTTTAAAGGAGCCGCTGATTCGGGGGCTCTGGCTCACTCAGGCCGAGGAGAGGGAGGGGCACGCAGTGCGGGGCGGGCCTGTGGCGGCAGAGGCCGGCGTGACGTTGCACCAGCCCGAGGCGCTCCGTGCGCTTTCCCAGGAAAGCCGTCCCTGGGTCCCGGCCTGCACAGGCTCCCCGGAAGGCGGGGTGGACAGTGACCTGCGCTCGCACACAGGCCTTGTGGCGGCGGCAGCAGCCCCAGCGTCCCACGCCCGTCTCCGGGGTCCGCGCCTTCTGCCGCGGCTCGCGCCCGTCTCTGGAGCTTCTTTAAGCAGCGCTCTTAATGCCCTCTCCTCGCGCACCAGGAAACAAAAGGGAAGAAAAAGTCTCTTGCCTCCTCGGCAGGTCCAGACTTTTTCCCCGGACTCCCTCCAGGCTAGCCGCGGCGCACCAACCCCTTCAGGCTCTCTTCCTGCCGCCAGCCCCAGTCCTCTCCCTGCGCTCTGACCGAAACCCGATACCCGAGCCTCAGCTCCCAGCCCCGCCCGCCCCGGCGGGTGAGCAGACAAGCCTCTTGGGCTGGTGAGTGCCTGAGGGCACCGATCCTCTGTGTGGGAATCTCTCCGCTTTGCCCTCCGCACCCCTGTGGCTGTGCTCTCCTCGGCTACTCCGAAGCTTTCCCCCTCCGCCACCTGCAGTCTCCGCCCGCGAAGGGGCTTCTAGTGTGTGGAAACCTTTCCTCCTTCACGGCTCCCTCCCACTGGTGCAGGTCCCGTCCCTATCCTTTTGTCTCTGTTTATTCTTTTTTCTTTTGCCCCACCCAGGTATGTGGGGAGTTTCTTGCCTTTTGGGGGCTTTGAGGTCTTCTGTCAGCGTTCAGTAGGTGTTCTGTAGGAGTTGTTCCACGTGTAGATGAATTTCTGATGTATCTGTGGGGAGGAAGGTGATCTCCGCGTCTTACTCTTCCGCCATCTTCCTCCGGACTCCCTCGAACGTATTTAAACTTGACTGAAGTCCGTGTGTTTTGAAATACATTGTGGAGCATGTGGCATATTATTGCCTCTTTGGGTGAAACTATAGTGGCACATTCTGTGAATGCTCATTAAGCATTATCCTGATCTTAATTATTTTCTTTTATGCCTCTGGACCCTGTAAAAAAATCACCACTATAGTTTTCCAGAAGTCTTCAGTGGCAGGGTAAGATCTTTCAGCCAATATTAATTTTGAGGTAAATAATTACTTTTAAAATGATGCAGGAAATTAAGTAATTTTTGCACAATCTATGTTACTCTTCAAACAATCTTTAATGAGTGCAATATAATAAAGCAGTAATTGAATTGGTAATATATTTATCATTTCTGTTAAAAGCTCTTTCTTCTGCCCAGCAATAGGAGAGGGTCATTTGGAAAGTGAGCATTAAGTATGCGTGATACATACAGTATCGCACAATACTGCCAAATATCTTTTGGAGGAGCAGCTTCTATGCATGTGTAATAACCAATCTTTAAATGTCAAAGTTGCAGCCATTTTAAGAAAGAAATCCATATTTTGGACTAAATGTCATTTCAGATAACCAAGCTATTTGAAAGCTCCATGAGGATTTTTTAAAAAGAGGAAAAAAGCCAGATCCCCATAAGCTTTGACTTATTTATTTTTGCATTTCCATAACTTGATAATGACCAAACCAAACTTCCCAGAAAACTGAAAGCAAAATTGTGCTCTGAGCCGAGACCTGGTGTTTCTTGCTTCACCCTGAAGGAAATCTTCAGTTTAGTTATAAATCCCTGAAAATTAGGTTTTATATTGGAAATGCTGAGAGGCTCTCTGCCATTTTAACAACCAGAGCTAGAACTGCTTTAAAAAAGGATGTATATGCATATAATATGCGTATATCAGGAGGTTATAGCTAACTTACCAGTGATAAAACATAACACTCATAAAAATTAGTTTCATATACTGTGTGTTGAATAAACTTTACCTGTTCCTCTTTGCCTTTCTCTTTACACCCACTTACCTACCATCAGGGGGGTAACAAAAACTATGCTCTTTTGTACCCAGGAGTAAAACTTGGTGCAGTCAAGTCTCTGGCTCTCCTGGCTTGTTGTTTCTTAGAGCAATTCATCAGATACCTAACAGTATCTGTGCAGACTAGAACCCAGCCTCTTTTTTTTCCTTTGTTTTATTAAACAATAATTTGTTGATATCTTGTGAGTGAAATCCTACACAGTTTTCTTTTAGGGCACATTCAGTATAAACCTATATGCAATACAGCTTATATGTGTGGCAGGTTTACGCACGCTGCATTCAAAGAGGAGAGCCATCCAGGGATGGGGCTATGACTGGGCGTGGAAGGGAAACTTCACGTGGGGAGAGGATTGGACTTTGAAATGGATTGCCCCCCGTTGCCCCACAACAGACGACTACTACTATTTGCTTCTGTCTCCAAATTTTATTTGATACTGTGGAGAAAGAGTCACTGTATTCTGGAACCAAAAAGAGTTAAGAATCTAGTCAAGAAGTAGTTCTTCTCTATAAAGATAGACAACAGGGGAAAAAAAACGCTATTAATTCTTACTTCTAGTGAATCCCTTGTCCTCTGCAGGAGAGGCAATAAATCTTTGCTCCCCAAATGAACAGCAAAGGGGAAAAAAATAATGTTAGGAGTGCCTACAACTTGTCAGATCAAATGTTAGTGAATCATGTCTTTGGAGGAAATGGTTTGCTGGAGAAGAGCTAGCTTGCTTGCTTGCTTTCTCTCTTTCTCTTTCTCTTTCTTTCTCTTTCCCCTTTCCTTCCTTTCCCTTCCCTTTTCCTTTCTTTCCTATCCTTCTTGGCTGCATGGGGCTGCAGGATGACAGCCATCATCATCATGTTTATTACACCATATTTCTCCCCCTATCCTCCTGTCTTCTAACACATAGACAATGCTTGGGAATTACTGACAAGTGACTTCTTGCAGGAGTTAGGAACAGGGAGAAAGACTACATACCCTGTAATACTGGCTGTGTGTTACGTACCTTTATGATGACTCTAAAATCTGCTTGCAGCTAGAGTTTTGTGCCCTTTGAGCTGAAAACAAAGTCAAAATGGTAATTGATATTTTTTGTCCTTTCATTATTTCATGAGCATTATCTTCATTAACTAAATAACATAACCCGTTACTTTGAATGGTCAAGGTTTGGGGGCGTATATGCTTTGAAATTCACGTTTTCTGTTTCCTTGCAATGCAGACAGCCCATTTTATATTTTCATAAAGAAAAGGATGCCCAAAGGTGAATGATAGATGAATCTTAAATGGTTGGTGTCCAGTTTGAACAAGCACCTGGAAGGTGGGCTGTTTGGCTGCATTCCTACAGATCTTTATTATTACTTGGCATTCACACAGCATTTGGTATTTGCAAAGGGTTTCACACTCATTTTTATAAGCTATTCTTCATACCAATCCTGAGAGGCAGGTTCATTTTCCTCAGTACTCCGCTGAGAAGACTTGGCAGAGGACTAGTTAGCTTCTTGCGTTAAGGCATGTGGGACCTTAAACAGGGCAGTGGTTAGGCTGAGTATGCTCAACCATTGTGTTTCCAGGGCGTATTGGCGAGTGCTTGTTTTCACAGCTGAATTTACTTTGAAAGAACACTTTAATTTTACTAAGGCGCAGCTTCCAAAGGAAAGAAACGTTGATAAAGTAGATACTGTACTATAGCAAAGAAAGGCATCGATTCCCTGGAATATTCAGGGATCTCAGATATTTGATCTACATTTAGGGTGTTTTAGAGAAACAGTACTGGAAATCAGTTTAGCTGAAATCATTTTTAAGGGACATCATCCTTCTCTCCTCTCCTTTTTTTTTTTAACCTTTTCTCCTTTCCCTGCCCCCCCTTCCATCTTTTACCTTGTGGTCTGAGCCTTATCCTTAACTCCTCATTTCTAAAATGTTGCTGTAAAGTCCCGCCTGAGATAATGTTGGTAAAGTGCCTGATAAATTTGTTGGCTCACAGTATATCGACATATCTTGTTATATTAGTGGTATTGTGTGCTCCGGGATCGGTGTTATTTTCACATCTCTGGTTCAAATTAGGCGTTAGCAACAATATGTACCCAAGATTCACACAGAATAAAGAGGAGGACTTGGTAACTATCCCAATAGCTTAGGTATATTCCTTCCTTCTCAATTTTATAGGTGACTTAGGCAAAAATCACTGTTAGACGTTTACGTTAATATTAATTTATTTTGGAGGTGGGAGTAGTTTGCTAGAGGGAAAAGCTGAATTACCTTTGGCATTATGGAGTAAAGAATGAAGTCTGAATGTGAGACAAGCATCCTTATAATGTGGCTTCTAATACATCCATTGCTTTTCTGTCCATACATTCAGCATAAATTTTATCAAGTGGCCATTGATCAGTACTTACTTTTCTTTCTCCTAATCCTCACTGTAACAGGAAGGAGTTGAGAAATGACCTACAATTTATGATGCTTTATCAATGTTTTTACTCACTATGGAGGAAAGTGTGAGGAACATATTTCATGATGAAGTGGGTTTCTAGTTAACAGGACAAAATGAAAGCAAAGTCATAGATCAGTGTAATATGTCAAGCACAGAAAGGATTCAATTTATTGTAAATAATACCCAAGTTGCAAAAGAAATACAGCAACAGAAATCAGTTTATTCTATATGTGAAAAAGGAAAATTACCAGGAAGAGGTAATAGGCTCCATTTATCCCTTGACAGAAATTCATATTGTTTGTGCTTATCCCCTCTGGGGGATCAAGGACCCTGTCTGTCTTTGGGGTTTTTAGAAGGATGGGCAAACATATTAAACTTCCTATGGCAAAGTTATGATAACCAGCACCTTTAAATTCAAAACATTTTGCTGCTGATATACAAAGGTACCTCAGGGGACATTCCATCATTTAAGCAGTGTTTCTCAAAGAGTGGTTCCAAGTCTGCCAGCAGTGGAATCATTCATAATGCTTAATTAAAAAATAAGCTTTCCTGACCCCACGATAGAACAATCAAATCCAAATCTATGGAGTTGGGAGGGGAGGAATTGGATGAAGGCAGCCAAAAGGTACAAATTCCAGTTATAAGATAAATAAGTACTAGGGATGTAATGTACAGCATGATTAATACAATTGACACTGCTGTATGTTATATATGAAAGTTAAGAGAGTAAATCCTAAGAGTTCTTATGACAGGAAAATAATTTTTTTTATTTCTTTACTGTTGTATCTGTATGAGATGATGCATGTTCACTAAACTTATTGCGGTGATCATTTCATGATGTAAGTAAGTCAAATCACTATGCTGTACACCTTAAACTTATATAGTGCTGTATGTCAATTATATCTCAATTGAATGAAAAGAAAAACTCCCAAATCTGTGGGGTCTGGAGACTGAGAATCTGCATTGTAAAGTAAATATTCCAGGTAATTTTTATTCTAGGCTTGCTAGATTTAGTAAACAAAACAAAATGCAAAAAACAAGCAAACAAAGAAAAAAAAACCCAGGACACTCAGTTAAATTTGAATTTCAGACAGACAACATTTTTTAGGGATAAGTGTATCCCAAGTGATTTTGGGAACATATTTGTGCTAAAAAAACACTTTATTTCGATCTGAAATTCAAATCAAACTATGCATCTTGTCTTTTGTATGGCAACCCTATTTGACACACACTGAAGTTTGAGAAACACTGATTTAAGGGGTATATTCAAATGTTCAGAACCAGCACAAAGCTCTGGCCATAGCTGAAAACTTTTTGGGAGATGAAGGGTGGAGGGATTTTTGCTGATCTGACTCTAAATGCCTAAGAAGAGCTTTGTAAACTACTAAAGCGTGCAAACATGGGGTCAGCAAAGCCTTGCTTCCATCCTGTTTTACCAGGTAAGTGTTTTCCCACAGGAAAAGCAGCAACTTTAGGAAATCTGTGTGTTATCAGCACACAGCTCATTATCTTTTTAAAGCTTGTTCTCTTAACGATAGGGGAAAAGAGAAGGGAGGATGGACAGGTGCTTCCTAGATGGACATTTTTACAACCTTCTTTGGGAACCTATGACGATTTTCTAAATATTGGGCTGAACAGTTTGTTACCTCCTGTTCAGCTCTATCCATGTTAGGGAAGTGAAGTTATTCCTTGGTTAACATCAGGCTGTATTTTTTGTAAGGAAACTTTTTGGAATTCTTGGTGCAAGTTTTAGTTTCTTTCAGAGGAGATGAGGGTTTGATGATTTTTTTATTTCGATAACAATCCAAACAATCTTTCAGACTGAAAGGTGTGCAGAATTGTGGGAAAGTGATTGCCTGGGACATCTGTGCTCACAGGCATGCTCTCTCTTCAGACGCCTGCTGAGGTGTGACTCTGGAGGAGTGAAACCATCTTTTCACCACCCACGTTTGTATGAAAAATGCTTAAAAACATGCTTCATGAACAGACTGGAGAGTCCAGTAAAGTCTGATCCACAGTGGGCTCAAGAACATTGATAGAAAGCACATTCCTTCTTCTGACTTCATTTTACTACAGTTTCTTTCCAGCTGAAGGTAAGGCCTTTCATTGATTTTGACTGGCTGGGACCATATTTCTAATTTACATCTCCTGAGTCTACACTCACTGCAAAGAAGCACAGATAAAGTGGAAGCAAACAGAGCCTGCTGGAGAAACCCTCAGCATGAGTAATATACTATTTACCTTAATGAAAGCACTATCAGAAACAGGAGGGCCAGCCTTTTTTTTTTATTGCTACACACAAGCAGTCTGCAACCTGAAGGAATAATTGCTGCTCCGTGTTCTGTCTGAACCTTTCCTAAATAATTTCAATTCTATTGACTTTTTTGGCCTTTTAACCAAGCCATCAGCTTTCTAGATAGCTTTGCTTCCATTTCTAGAAATCCATAGCCCGTGGAAAGAGTGAGTAGCTCAAGACATCTTATAAACCTTACTTCATTTATCCTTACCACAGCCTTGAGAAGTAAAAGGTCTATAAGTCCTAATGACCCCAGTTTTCATATATGAAGAATGAGGTACAGAAAGGCTATAAATGACACAGAGGCTGAGAGTTCCCTGAAAAACTAACAGTCTTCATACTTTTATCTGTGATTATTAATTGTAAATATTGGTTGGCTCTAGTACTAGGTGACCTATGAATAAAATAAAACTGCCTCTTTCCTGGAAGATTTGTAATACGTTATGAGATTTTATTTAGAGTCTATATTCTTATCATGTTAGAGCAATGTGCAGAAACCAAGGTCCCCTCTCAATATTGCCTAAGTTCTTTGAGTTTATCAAACACAGGTGATACACCATTAGAAGATGTTTATATGGGAGCTTTGGTGAGATGAATGCTTGTAGCCAACTGATCTAACCGAACTCTTTCTTGGTGTGATCCAAGGGGCTTTAGTACCTAAATGATCAACCATTATACGGCCTTTTCTATCATATGGGTCCATTGGTGGGATGGCAAATATTTTCTGGGTTAGGAAAGATATCATCCCTTTATGATCCTGTTGCCGTAACTCAGACACTGGGTCCAAACCCAGCTCTCTAACCCTTGATCTAAAAGGTTGCAAATAAAATAGCAGACCATGGAACTGGTGAAAAGAATAGAAACACAGAGGGATGCATGAACCTACTTGAATAAGGGGGACACTTGAGACCTCCACCTCCAGAGGGTTTGCCAGTGTTCACAGACAGGATAGTTTAGGTGGCAGATATATATGTCAGCAACTTTGGCTAGTCTTACTCCTTAGTGGTAAGATAAGAGGGGTTAACAGTTGAGTTGAGGAGAAGGTCACTACCTATGAGCTGAGTCTTCTGAACTCTGCTATGTTTATTGTCTAAGGAAGAGACCTGTGTCTATTAGATACCTTTCTGGGACAAGTGACAGGTCAGATTAGATGGGCTAGAGAGAGAGAGGGCTGGAGGACTAGGCACAGAAAAACAGAGGAGGCGGGCTGTGTGCAGCCCCAGCTAGATTTATTTTAGCCCTTATAAATAAAAACATGAGCAGAGCCTCTCTACAGAATTATTTACGGAAGAATTTTAAGCTATGGGCCCTTTCCAGGCTAAGCACTGAATGCTAAAGTTCATGATGTAGAATGACTTTGGCTCCTGTGGCCCCAATTTGGACAAATCTGCCATTAACACCAGCATGGCAGTTATTTTACTGGGGGTGACAGATTGTGAGGTAGGGAGAGTAATTCAGACTATTACCCAGGTGAAGGCACGAAAGCTCAGTGATATATGAAGACCACTTAAATTCATTGTATCTTGTACATCGCATCTTTGATAGATTATAGCTGTGGCATTAAAATGGAAATGGTTTCTCTGAGGCCTGACAGGGGCTGGGGTGACCTGTGACCTCCCTCTGAGGAATGTGACTGACCGAATTATCAGTTAAGAGAAAAATCTACGGGGAATAGACTCACACTGATGGCGCATCCCCCATGCATATATATCTATATCTTTTAAACCTTTGGTTTGATTGAAAGCTTCAGTACTCAAACCTTGTTTCCACCTCCTCTCCCGGATCCTCCCCCCAGCGCGCCTGCCGCAACCCACGCTCACTTTCTCAGCTCAGATTTCATACCGGCAAGGCCCCTAATATTGATTGAAAAATTGTTATTAGAGATAGTAGGCCTCCTGCATGCTGCCTACTGATTTAATTTGGAAAACATTTAATTTTATGAAGCGGTAAATGATGGTGCCCCGTTCCCCTGTGTTAGGGAGCATCTGGCTCTTCACCTCCTCACCCGCCCAAGTCCCCGGCGTCCTCTTGGCAATCATGTGCTCCCTTCCCCTTTGCTTAACAAGTTATTTCAATTTCTAAACGAAGGCTGAACAAGAGAAAGACAACATGCAAATTGAGCTCCAAGCCGCCATTCACACGTGAAAAAGTTCCCCTGGAATTCCCTCAACTCAGCCCACCCCCCCTCTCTGCATCTGTCATGAAAGAAACAGAGCCCTTGTTCTCCTCAGATTGTTTTCACCAATGACCTGACACCACCATCTATAATTAATTACATCATTTACATTAGACTATTGACTAAACAAATACATAAATCATAGGCAGAGTCAATAGGTGCAGACATATTTAATCATGTTCTAAATAATGATTACTGCTCCCATAATGCAATAATTATTTTCAGCAGCTGACTTGAATTAATCTTCTGTCAGTGTGCCATCTGAAAAAAAAAAAAAGACGAAGGTGAAGAAGGCAACGCCAACGATGGAGGAGCTGTTCTCTTTCTCTCAGTGTCTCTTTTCATTCTTCCCTGCAGGTGCCCTCTGCTCTCCCTCTCTCTTTCTACGACCCCTCTCGGCTTCTCTTTTCCTTTTCCTCTGCTTTTCATGGTCCCCTTTGTCTCCTCCTGTGTTCACCTCCGCGTCTCATACTTGTTCTTTTTGCCACCTGTCTCCGTGGCTCTTTCTCCCCCGACATGTAACTTCCCCATTCTTCTTCCTTTGCATTCGTCCTGCGGCTGGACCGTGGCCCTGGCGGCATCCAGTCCCCCTTTCCAGCCTCTGCCCCTCTGGCTCCAACCCTCCTGCCCTCCCATCACCTTCATTTCTAAATCTCTGTGGACAGTTTTAAACGCTGAAGACTCAGAGAAGCAGTTTTCTTAATAACTTATCCAGATTAGATTTTCCTTCTCTCCTGTTTGACAGCTTTTCCTAAATCATTTTCCACTTTGGAATGGCAAATTGATTAAAGAGATGGGGTAGTTATAACACAGGAGTACTCTACAAATGCAATGCTCATAATTTTTAGACTAATTTAGCTTTTGTCATCAGAGAGAAGAGAATAAATCAGTGTTTGTAGGTGTACATGGGTCTAACTTAGAAATGGAATCAACTCTTCAAAGTATTTTATTTGGGATAGAGCATACTACAGTTAGTGGGTGCTTTGCAAATAAAATAATGCCTCCTATTCTACTTCATATTTGGCTATCAGTAGGCAAGGCCAATTATTAAGAAGTGACAGCCTGAAGGAAAGACATTAGGCCACAATTTATTTAAATACCAGTAGTTTGAAGTACTAATTCTAAGAGACTGCGTTAAGGATAAACGCAGAATAAAATTTTACATGCTGTCTTGTCCTTAGCACCATCCCTTGCTTTCTTTTTGTAAGTTTATAGACAGTTGTTACATCAGAGGAAAAGTCATTTTGGGTCATATAATACAAAAGAGTTGCAAATGTTTACTGCCTATAGTTAGTTTTAATGTTCTCTCCTGAAAGCGTTTCTGCAACGACCTTTTTAATTAATGCTTGTCCTCGGGGATTTGTGATCAAAACAAGTCCCAGATCACTATCCATGAAATGGGGAATACGTTTCCTAACCTCTTTTCTCTATTCTCATCCCAAAGGATGAGCCGTTTTTGATCCTTTGCACACTCATATATTGTGTCTGGCTGGCCAGGCCCCTCTTATCCTTTCAAGCAATGACATCCTTTCTGGTTCTGGTACCTACTTGCCAATTTAAGGGCCATGTAATAGGAATGTGATTGGAATTTGTCCTGATTAGCGATATACGGGAAGACAGCCTTGGCAGGGAATATTTAGAATCACAGGTAATAGAATATTCATTCATTCAAAAAATATGTACTGAGTGCCTGCCTGTGGCAGGTACTGTGCTAGGTACTGGTTTTCCACAATAATCATCAGTTCATAGACATTATTAAAGCTACTTTCCTAAACTCCTCATTAAATTCCATAGAAGCAAATTTAACTAAACAATTATTTTGAGAATAGCACACAATTGAAATTATTGAATATGCCAACTAGGATGCATTTTTTTGGTGTCATATGAACCAGGTGTGTTCCAAGCAGTTCAACAAAGGTGTGAGACTAATGTGAAACTCAGTGAAAACTATCTGAAAATGTTAGAGGTGGGGTTTGACTTTTTCCCATTTACATGTGTGTTCCCTAAGGAAAAAGTCAGAGGATAGAGAAGGATAGTTAAACAAGAGACCTAGTAAAGGGAAAGAGAGAGGGCTGGTAGGAAGAATGAAATAATTTCCCCCTGTCCACTGACCAAAACCATCACGCAGTGTGGAAGTACTTACCTCAAACAGATCCTGCCTCTGAAATGAGAGCACTATTTTGGAATTTCTCCAGGGAACAAGTGGAAAGGGAATCCACAATTTACATGAATTGTTTGAAACTTTGAGGTGTCATTTATTCAATATATTGCTTATTTATCAAGAACAACAAAAAATATCTTAGTAAAAAGGGTAAAGCTTGCAAGGCAAAATGCAGTTTTCTTATGTGAAAGCAGGGGGAAAGAAATCTACTTCCTAGGAGTGTTCTGAAGTTTAAATGGCAACATATTTATGGAAATGCAGTGCATCTGGCAATAGGCCATACACAGAGTAAGTTCTCATAAAATGGGCTCTGATGCTGTTACTACAGAATGATCAAGTATAGAGTCTTAGGCTGCTTGTAATTAATTGAAGGATGGGTTGATTCTTTTTAGGTAGTTTTGAGTAGAACAAACCTTTGTATATGGTGTATTTGTATATTTGTATGGTGGTTCTGATCCACCCCCAAGATATATGTGTGTGTGTGTGTATGTGTATGTGTGTGTATATATTTATATATATACACATATATACACACACATACATATTTTGGCTGTACTGCATGGCTTGCCACGACAGTGAAAGCCTGAAATCCTAACCAGTAGGCCACCACAGAACTCCCCAGGTATGTTTTTATATATACAACTCCATTGTTAGTTAATCTTTTATTAGTTACCAGAATCATTCATGCAAAAAATGCCATAAAACTATGCATATTCTGGGTGTTAAAGGAATTCACATTCTAGGACTGGAGGCAAGTTCACTGACAATTTTTGTAAAATTATGAAATGCAATGTAATATAATGTTCAATAATCCTTTGTTCCTGTAGTGACTGGAACTTCTCATCTCTATAGTGGTACTGTATAGTACTTGGATTAAGTATACTGTTAAACGAGATTTAAAGTCAACACAGAGGTAAATACAAACTAAATTTTTCTAAATTAGCATGGCAGTCACTTCCTCTACTTGGTCTGTGACTCAGTGGTTTATTCTAACACACAAGCCATATGCCCTCTAACTTGCTTGGGGAGGCCTGTTCTTAGTTGCTGTATAGTCAGTGACATACCATTTTTATGTATAAGCATCTTCTGAAATGCAGAGAAGTTTGGGGGCAGTTATAATAAACACTTCTTTTGGGACCCATGGCAAAGAATTTGTAGTACTTCATAACCTAGCACATCAAGGAGCTTATATAAAAATGGAGGAATTGTGCATTTTGGCTACGGATTTGAAATATTCATAAAGGTAAATGAAAAAGGAGTCCACCTTTCCATCAGAGCCTGTGTTATAGCCTGGTTAATATTGCATGGTAAGTGACCTATAAATAAACAATAAATAGAAATAAACATAGTGAATATAAAAATAATTATTGATATAAATAATAAATGAATAAAACATAAGTTTAGGGCTGAGATGGAATGGAACTAGATATGAAATTTAATTGAGCTTGATTTTGAGTTTAAGTCTTTTGGAACCAGTAGTTCAGTAAGGATTTCAGGATTTTTTTTCCTTTTAATTTTAAATGAATGTGCTCATAGATCCTGGCTTCTCAGGTCAGTCAATCAAAGATAACTATTACTGTAATTCTAAATAGCTGCCTGGGGGAAAGTATTTGGCCTGAGGATGGGTTTAGACCAGGGGGACCAGAGGTTTCCATTTTAAAAGGATCATCCCTGCTCAAACAGTTTTAATCTGTCTTTTAAGAAGTCTTTGGGGAACTGTACATTATTCCCTTTTCTCCAGGAGAAAGCAGCAGGAGGAAATTTTCTTCAGTCTTGGGAGAAGCCTTCCAGATCATTAACCAACTGGGCTATCAGAACCAAATTTTCCAGAGGAAGTTGTTTGGGGGGAAAAAAAAGTTTTAGTGTTCTACCTGCATGGACTCATTCCTTTAATTCTCCCAACAGTATAATTCAATGAGGGAGGCTGTAAGAGTTCACATCTCTGTTATAGAGGGGAAATTCAGAGAGATTAACAGACCCTTGCCCCGGGTTATAAGTGATGGAGCCAGCCTTTAGTTGGTTGGTCTGACTCCAGAGGTTACACTGAAAGGGGCAGGACACATGGTGAAATCAGAGGCCAAATCCTATGGGGAATTCTGAGGTTTTCCACCAGTAAACCGGTGAGATAAGCAAAGGTAGAACTCTATTCCTCCCTCTCCCCAGCTATCCCACTGTCCCTACGACCTCCCTCTTCTACTTCTTTTCCATGCTTTTCAGGTACATTTTGCCTCCTGCCTAGTTTCCTTTTGGATAGTTAATATTCCTGTCTTATACTTCACTAATGTATCCTTTTGTAGTATCTAATTTGCCATTAATATCATTCAGTGTATTATTTCATCTTACACATTATAGTTTTTATCTCTAGAGGCTGTTTGGATTTAAAAAAATCTTCTATGTCTCTACCTAAATTTTGGATAATTATAAAAACTGTTATAAGGCTTTTGCCTGGTAATTCTAACATCTGGGTCAATATCAATTAATTGATCTTTTTTCCTCTTCATTATGGGTCACATTCTCATGCTTTTTTGCATGCCTGGTACTCTTTGGTTCAATGCAAGGTATAAAAATATTGTTGCATTTTGTTCTGGGACACAGTTAAGATACATTTGGGTTTTGCTTTCAAGATCTGTTAGTAGGACCAGAGCCATGTCTAGTCTCTGGCTGATTATTCCTCACTACTAAGGCAAGACCCTTCTGAGTACTCTGCCCAATGCCTCATCAATTATGAGGTTTTCTAGTCTAGCTAGTAGGAGCAAGCACTATTCCTGGCCCTGTGTGGGCACCAGGCACTGTTCTATCTAACAGTGAGCAAGATAGAAGACCCTGTGTCTTCCTTTATAGTCTACTGGGAGTTAATGCTGAGTGATAACTGCTGAGTGATGAGAGAACTATGATGGTATATCAGAGACAACCATGACCAGACTAGAAGGATCAGGGGAGTTTTTTTTTTTTTTTTTATGAGGAAGTGATCTCTAAATCAAGTTTGAAATCCGAATAGGTGTTATCCAGGCAAAGAATAGGGAGAATTGCTTTCCACGTAAAGAAAATGACATATGCAAATGTCTAAAGCAAGATAGAACAGGGCCAGTTTGGTTTGAAGGATTGAAACAAATCTTAGATGGCTTTAGTGAGGAGTATGAGGACTAAGGCTAGGAGGCTGCCATTTCAATTACTGTTTTTTTGTTTGTTTGTTTGTTTTTTTGCGCTACGCGGGCCTCTGACTGTTGTGGCCTCTCCCGTTGCGGAGCACAGGCTCCAGACGCGCAGGCTCAGTGGCCATGGCTCACGGGTCCAGCCGCTCCGCGGCATATGGGATCTTCCCGGACCGGGGCACAAACCCATGTCCCCTGCATCGGCAGGCAGACTCTCAACCACTGCGCCACCAGGGAAGCCCTCAATTACTCTTAATAAGCAATTGAATACAGCATTAACACAAAAGGCTCCACAGTCAGACAACCCGTGTTCAAATTCTTGGGGACGATAATATTTATATATTATACTAGGATTAGGTTGGGCAACATATAATAGAAAATCCAAAAGATCAGTAGCTTAAGAAAGATGGAACTTTATTTCCCTCTGTGTAAGAGACGTCATCAGAACGACCTAGGCTCCTTCTGTCTTCTTTTGACATCCTAATGCATGGTTCAAAATGGCTGCTGGAGCTGCACCCATCACACCTGTTTTTCAGACAGAAGGAAGGAGGAAATGGGGAAAGGGCAAAAGCGGAGATGACTTTTTAAAGAAACTATCTCTGAAACCCCTAACAACTCTTCTGCATAAATCTCATGGGTTAGAAATTATTCACATGGCCTTCCTAGTTGTAAAGGTAGCTGAGAAATGTCTTTTTAGTTGGCAATATAATAAAATTAGGGTTCTATTGCTGAGGACAAAAGGGAGAATGGATATTGGGTGATCAAGAAGCAGTTTTTTTCTATGTCTTACAAGCTTAATGTAAGAATTAAAAAAATGCGTATAAAACATATGGCATAGTCTGACATGTGTTAATTGCTTAGTAGATGTTATCTCCACAAAGCCAATTCAAAACAACCCCTTTTCGGAAGCATTGTATAAGGGCAATTAGCTTTAAACTAAAGGGTCTCTTACCTACACTTGAATGAACTGGTTTTTCTCCTTCATTGCTGTGGCATAGGTGGGAGTCTGTGACACCATGCATATGATCAACAGCACAAGATCAAATAAATAAGTCTCCTCCATACTGTATTGGTATAATATATCCCACATCTAATTGCCCTTTGTTGACTTGAAGAGTTATTAATCTTTGTTAGAAAGACATGCTAATTGTACCTGATCAACCTGACAGAATAAGTAAATCATAAAGCCAACCAGGTAGAAGTCAAACAGAAAGAAAATGAATATTTTTTGGTCATGGGGCCACCATATTTATTCATGAGGTGAAGCAAACAGTCATTTTATTGACTCAAGTTCTTTCATTTACATCTTATCTCAGGCTATTTGCTTTAGAGGTTTAGCACCCATCAGTTAGTAGAGAAGGCTGTCCGCATCCACCTCATATGCTGGCATCAGCATCAGCATCATCATCACCAACACCATTACCTTCCCTATGGTCATGGTTACCCCCATGCAGGGACGTTTTTCGCTAACCTACAATTAGCTTAGCTGGGGATGGTAAACAAAGGAAGTGCAGCCCTACTTCCCCTTGGCCTGTCTGACTGGGGATAGATCTAGCTGGAGCATTAACTAAGCACTAAGAGATAAAGCTATCGTCAGCTGGAGCAGTGAGGCTGGGAGGCAAGTCCATTAAAAACAGGGGAGGCTTGACTTATCACTACACGTGACTATCGACAGCTTCTATAAAAATTCCATCTTCCTCGCCTGGGGTCAACTTGACCTACTGCAGTGAAAACTGGCAAGGTTCTGACCCTTCACATTTATCTCAGCTAGAGCCAGATAACCTTGCCCTGTGGCCTAAAAATACCCTGCCCTTCCCAGTATCCTCTTTATCTCTCTAGCAATAATGACAAAAATGAGCCTGGGCCTTGGAAACAACGTGTGGACTTGGAAAACTGTGCATTCCCACCCCTGCAGCCCAAACACACTAGACCTTTGTTTTCAGGAATTGTGAACACAGAAGCTCATGCCCAGGGGTGAGCTGAGGACACCTGCAGGCTGTCTCAGGCTCCCGCTGCCCCAGGTTGCAGCTGAAGTCCGCTGATCGCCAGGCCAGGTTGACAGCACTTTCCGTGGTTCTCTCTTCCCCTTCACTGGACTAGTGGAATTAGGAGACCAGAAGCCCTTGTTCAAGTCCTGTTTTGTCACCAAATTGTTGGCCTTGAGAAAGCCACTCAGATTTTGGGGTCTCCACTTCCTCATCAGTAAAATAAGACAACTGATAAATCGTTTTCTAAAATCTTCCAACCTCTACAAGCAATGATTCTTTTCTCTTGCTATTAACTGCCTAGCTTTTCATCCGACTGCCTCAGATTTTGCCTGCTTAAACTTCCACTGGTGGTTTGCTTTATTTAACATCTTGTATTTTCTCTTCTGTCTCCACCTGGGATGTCAATCACGTGATCCCTGGGTTGGTGGGTAAGTCATTGTGGTGAGCACCCCTGTATCCTCCACGGCACACACGAGCTGCCCAGAGTTTCAGAAGTTCCCAGGGATGATCTGAGATAAACCAAGATGATGTTTTTGGCCTCAAAGTGCTTGGAGCTCCTGGTATGTTCCTGGGAGTTTATAAAATTAAAGGAACAGAAGAGCTTTCCAATGTGGTCTCAGTAAACATTCCAGAAAGCACAAAGCCAGCAGAAAGAAACCTCGGTGCCTGGTTTCAGATATAACAGTGAGGCTTGGGACTAATCACCTGGGCTGTCATTTCAGCCATACTGAGAAAGAACAATCGCAGTGTACTCGGTATAAAATGAGATTTAGGCTTTTGGAGGGACCGTGCTTGTTTGGCCAACCCCAGCTCAACCTAATTTGGTTCTGTACAGCATGGTGTTGACCTGCCTGATTTGGAGTGTGTCTCCTGGAGTTAGCTCCTTGGGTCGGAACTGACACCAACTTGAATGAGCTGAATGTGGCCTGAAACTGATACTGTAGATGGAGCCAGAATGTTTTAAACAGTCCATAAGCAGAGTTATTAATGAACTTTGTTAATTATCAGCTTAAGCTGTATTTTAAAATGACCTTTTAAAGTGATGCTTGAGAAGCACAGTCTATACCAACGTGAGCAAACCTTTGACTTGATTAGCTCCCAATACCTTTATCTTGAGGAAATTGCAACTTATTAACATTCTCAAATGAGATGGAACTATAAATGTAAGTGGGTTTTAATACAATAATTTTTGAGGGAATGTCAAACTTCATTGCGTTCCTCTCTCTCCTTCCCCCTCCTTTAATGGAAGAATTCAGTGAGGGACTGAGCCAGATTAATGAGCGAGGGATGGAGAGGATTTTGGAGCCAGGGAAAAGACCAGATAGCCGATCAGTCTCTAATATAACATTTTAGTAGGCTATTCAGTGAGCTAGCATTATTGAACTACCCGATTGTATTTATGTACCTGTAGAAGGAAAAACAAGGGAGAAACTAGGACTGAGTTTATGAACATGAGGGAGACAGGAAAAGCGCAAAATTGTCAGCCCAAGAAGTTTGTGACCTGGAACCAAAAAGCATAATTAGCTAAGAAAATCCACATAATTAAATTAAATATGAATAGCCACTGATTGGGAATTGCACCACGGACAGAATATGCTTGCTGTTAATGACCCACAATTTATTTACACCTTAAATACCGTGTTTCCTTACTGCTCTAAAGTAGTAAAATTGCCTTCTTCCTGGTGAAATTTATTGCCATTTAAACATGCCAAAAGGCCATTCTGGCAGTCATTATAATAATCTATCATTTCTGCAACTGCTGGTATCCTGTTCTGTGGTCAAATTCAATCTGAGAAGGGTCAACAGAATTTTTCCACCAAATATTTTGCTCTTGACTATATAATCAATTTACTCTTGTCAACAAAAAGGACATTACTACGGAATGAAACAGAAGATCCCCTTAAGACCTCTGGCAAACACCGTGAGCTTCTCTGTGTCTAGTGTCTCTTCAGCCTGCAGATCTGTCTTTCTGCATGTGTCTCTATGCATGGTTGGGTCACTGCATGCAGAAGCATGAGTGGGAACCCTGCCACCTGTCTGTTTTTCTTGCCAATGACAAAAGAATCGTACCTGACAGGAGCTTACATCCTTTATAGTTTCTGGTTTCCTGTAGGACTGGCATTTTCTTTGAAGGAGGAACTTTTTGGGATTTAGAGATGAATTGTTACTATTGCTAGTCACAGTGCTTTTCCCCTCTCTTCTTTTCTGTATCCCCTTACACCTCTTTGTCAGTTTTGGTATGACATTTCTTGTTCAATGTTCAGATCACACAGTTCCAACCACTGTACACAGCAAGGGATGCTGGCTCTGTGATATAGAAAGGAAAAAAAATCCTTTGTTACAGACGTGAGCATTGAGATTTTCTCCACTCTGGAAAAATGAGATGGAAAATTAAAGAAAAAGAATGAGGTTGATTCAGATCTTCACCTGTGTTTTTTTCTGACAAACTTGGAAAAGGGGGCTGTTGCTTTTTATAGGAGTAAGGAGAGGGACTTGGATAAGTGGAACCATTTCTGTATTGTCTCCCTTGGTTAATGTTTGAGGATATAGCCCCCATTCCAGCTTTCCATGGCTGGAAGTGCAGCACAGCAGAACAAGTGACTGCCCTCTATATTATAACTACGTGGTGGTGATCACATTGCCCCTCAGCCATCACCTGGTCACATGGGCTGGAAACAGGTTATGATTTATAACTAACAAGTTTAATCTTTTTTTTTAAAATTATTTTATTTTATTTATTTTTGGCTGTGTTGGGTCTTCCTTGCTGCACGCGGGTTTTTTTCTGTAGTTGCAGAGAGTGGGAGCTACTCTTTGTTGTGGTGCACGGGCTTCTCATTGCGGTGGCCTCTCCCCTGCAGAGCACGGGCTCTAGGCACGCGGCCCTTGGCAGCTGCAGCACGTGGGCTCAGCAGCCGTGGCGCGCGGGCGCTAGAGCGCAGGCTCAGTAGTTGTGGCTCGCGGGCTCTAGAGCACAGGCTCGGCAGCTGTGGCGCACAGGCCCAGTTGCCCCACGGTATGCGGGATCCTCCCAGACCAGGGCTCAAACCATGTCCCCTGCATTGGCAGGTGGATTCTTAACCACTGCATCACCAGGGAAGTCCCAACAGGTTTAATCTTGAATGGTCAGACTGCAAACTCGAGGATGATATAGTGTTTATAGTGTGTTTTTTGGCGTGGGCAGGATAAAAATTAACTTTTTATTGTTAGTAGCAGTCTTGTATTTCTTTGATCATATAAAGTTTACTTTCACATTTTATCAGTTACCTATATTTTTTGCAACAAGTCCAAGCAGGCTATCTCTTCCTAGGAAAATTGATTTTTATTGAGATAGAATTGCCTTTTTAATTATGTATAAGGACGTTGACAAGCTGAGTGTTGCTCTTCTTTGGCTTTTTGATGCCTATCTTACCATTACATTTGTTAGGTTTAGTTTGTGTTCAGTTTGTTTACTTTCAACTCTATATATCATATGGGCAGATTTGGAATTTGGGTTAATTTAGATGTGGCCATTACTTTTTTTCCCCAAGTTATTAAAGTTTTATATTTTATGTTTTTTTAAGTTTTAAGAAACATTTTACAAACCGAAGATTACAAGGGTTTCTCTTAATTTTATCTAGAAAATTTATATTTTTAGCTCTTGTATTTGGTTGATTATCTATTTTGAGTTTTTAATTACATACTGTGGAGATAAGAATTGAAACTCAATTGTATATGGCTATCAAATTGTTGCAACATCATGTTTCAAAAAGATTATCTTTTCTCCATTAAGTTTCCTTAGCAGCTTTGTTGAAAATCAGTTGACTACATATATGTGCGTCTATTACTCAATTTTCCGTTTTGTTCAATTGAAGCATGTGTCCATGTTTTTGTCAAACCATGCAGAATCTATTACTCTAGCTTTTTTTTTTTTCAATTCTAGGCTGCAGCACAACAAAGAATGTATAATTCCTGCAGGGAAATCTGCATCTATCAGACCCAAACTGTGCTAATGTAAGCATTTTAAAATTGATCATCATCTCCTGTTTAGTTTAGTGAGAAGAGTAGGAAGTAGAAACCCATAGAGAAATGGATATTTTATGGAAGTCCTCCAAGTAGCTAATAATAGAAATAACCATGATTTATTATTGTTAATTAAGGCTAAGTAGTCTTCTAGGTGTTCAATCTACTATCTATGTTATTAAAAAAGCTCTTCTTACATATTAAAATTCACCTAATTAAAAAATAACGCTTATGTAAGAATTATCCCAATTTTTACCAAAAAAAGAAATGAAGCTTAAGTAAGGTAAATGACTTGTTCAGAGTCACACAGGCAAAAACAGTAGGAAATAGAACAGGGATTTGAACTCAGAGGTGTCTGAACTCAGTGTCCGTACTATTAACCTTATGCTAGGTACTCCTAAAATAAGCAATGTACAGTGTTCCCTGGAAATCTCTGGAACAGAAATCTATGTCTGACTATTGTAAATACATTGTCTGATTTTTAGCTGTCAATTCTTTTTAAAAAATTCTTTTAATTTTTATTTTATATTGGAGTATAGTTGATTAACAATGTGTTATTTTCAGGTGTACAGCAAAGTGATTCAGTTATACATACACATGTATCTATTCCTTTTAAAATTCTTTTCCCATTTAGGTTATTACAGAGTATTGAACAGCGTTCCCTGTGCTATACAGTAGGTCCTTGTTGGTTATCTGTTTCAAATACAGTAGTGAGTATATGTCAATCCCAAACTCCCAATTTATCCTTCCCCCCGACCTTTCCCCTTTGGTAACCATAAGTTTGTTTTTTAAGTCTCTGAGTCTATTTCTTAGAAAACATTTTTTGTTACAAAAAATTGGTTCTAGAAAATATAAATAAGAAAAAAGAAAATTTTTATTATGATGATATTAAAATCATTAATAATCCTACAACAATAAAGATAATCATTTTTAATATCTGGGTGTATAACTCCATACTTCTTTATCTATCTCCCTATATATATTTACAAAAAATATAGGCACACTATGAGTTTTATATAAGATGTTTGTAGGACTGCCGTTCATAATAGCAAATACCTGCAAACAACCTGAATATTCATCAAAATAAATTATAGTTCATTTATACAATGGAATAGTATATCGCAGTCAAAATGAATGAGCTGAAGCTGGCCACAAAAATGGACAAATCTCAGCAACATAATTTGAAGCAAAAAATATTTCTCCAAAGATTAGATACAGCATGATACCCTTTTTATCATGAAGACAAAACCAACAAAACCAAAAAATTTTGTACCTATGCTTTAGAAATACAGATAGATATGGTAGAAGTTGGAGGGTTTACTGCAAAGGTGGCAGTGGGAGTGGAGTAGTTGCCTGCTGTCCAACTCTGGGGAAGAAACCCAGAGATGTTAACACTCGACAGACCAGTTTCTCTCTTTTCTGTCCCAATTCTCATCTGCTTCCAAGCCATTGGTATCTCAATCTTGGCACTACTGACGTTCATGACAAGAGACCTGTTTGGTGTGGGAGCTGTCCAGTGCCTTGTAGGATGTTTAGCAGCAGCCCTGGCCCTTCCCACTACCTTCAGTAGCACCCTTCCCCCCAGTTGTGATAATCAACAAATTCTCTAGACATTGCCAAATGTCCCCTGCCGGGCAAAATTGTCCCAGTTTGAGAATCACTGTGTTAGGAGAATGCACATCAATGGTTACTGGCTCAAGAAGAACATGACAGGTAAAGTAGATCTTGTTTTAAAAATTCTCTGTTTTTAAAAACGTAGTTAATCACCACTTAGGACTATCCATCCTATAAACACTACAAAATGTAGTTCCCCATTTGGTTGATTTTGGTGTTAGTAGAGCCTGCTGAAATAACATAGCACAACCCACTAAAATGACTTGGTACAGAAATGGATTTTGCTGTTTTATTAAAAAGTCCTTTGTAAAAGGCACTGACATATTTTTGTTGGCTCCTATGGAGCTCTGTTCTGCAGCATCATTGATTCTCTAGGCTGTATGGTAGGGGACCCATCCTGCTGGGTGACCTCAGGGAAGCCACTGTGCTTCATCAATCCCATATGGGAGAAAAAAAGAGCAGTCATAACAATTAAACTGGCTAGCCTAGAAGGCCTTCTGAAGAAAGGTCTGTGTGAGGACAAACTTGTAATATTTATTGTGATTATCAGCCCCTCAGGGGCCTTTTGAAGAATTCTGTCTGATTTATCAGGCAGCTGCCCCATGGATATGCATGAAGGGAGAGGGGAAGGATTGGGGGTGGGGTGGGGAGAAGTGGCGAGTGTGACCAGGTTGATGGCAGTGCTCCAAGGGTGACCTCATTATTTACCCCCAGATGTTCAAATCATTTCTAAATATCACCACAATCTTGGTGTGATGCCATTTTCTGTTCTCGCTAAACTTTGGGAAGCAAGGAAGACTTCAGAATTTTAATGCTCACTTTAGCCTGTGAAAGACATGGTAATGTTCAAAAGTAGCCTGACCTTTTCATTGTTCATTGCTGATTGGTTGAGTGACCATTTCTCTTCCCCGTTCCAACTGCTTCAGCAACTTTCTTGTCTCCTCCCCTTCTTAGCACCAGGTACATAATTCTGTGGAGGCCCTGATCTTTTCCAGTATATTTCCTTACCAAGATCTTGTTTATCTTATTCTAGCCCATTGTTTTTTCAAGGTGAGAACTAAATGATTGAATTAAAGCTTAGCAGAAAAATCAAAATCAATGAATGCCAGTGTCTAGAATTATTTTTTCATCAACAACAACAAAAAAGGAACTATGTGATAGGCTAGCTTGTATAAGAAGCTGGGCATTGTCCTTAACAATTCAAATAATGTAGGTAATGAAAATGACTTTGAGGAGGAATGCTCAGATTCCAATTAATTCCAAACAAGAAGGGGATATATATAATAAAAATAGCCCTTTCAAATATTTTTCAAACATTTCCTTGCCTGTTATTAGCAGTGACTCTGGCTGTTTCTCTACTTGTTATTTAAGGAAATCTTTAAGGCTCTAATTACCCAAATAATTTTCTCAGTGGTTGGATCTTGTGAATATCCTGGCTAAGAATTCCCACCACTAGCATCACTCTTGCCCATTAAGGTAGGAATATTTACCCTAGAGGCCATTACTGGAGTTCACATCTGTTACCTGGAAAGGGTAGAGGCATTGAGGAAAGGAGAGGTACAGCCATCTTCCATGAACACACTTACAAAAAAATCGCATTAAATGGTAGACTAAATTAACCATTTTGGCATTGAAAGCAGGGAACAAGCTCTGGGTTATGGGATAGAGGAAAGACAAACTTTAAATAAACCTTTGTTTTCTGATATTGACTCTAAGAATATCATATTGAATCTATTGTTTACCACTGGCTAAGTCCATTCTCAAGCAGTCCATATTTCTCTGATATAGAATAAGACATATTTGTGAAAAGAAGCTGGGGTGTTGAATCCATCACTGAAGTAGTGACAACCCTGTCAGCTTTAACTAGACAGAGGAAGCAATCGTTTAGTATGATCTTCACCACTTACAGATAAAGTAATCACTAAACACATGTTAGATGACAAAAAGATGTCTCTTCAATGACAGTTCCCTGCAAATGAAGAGCTGAGGTTCACCAGACAATAGAAAGCCCATGAACCAATACAAATCGAGGCTTTTCCTCTCCCATGTTAGACACTCCATCCTGACACTTAACAAGTACTAGACTTATCTCTAAAGGGATTAGCTAAGAAATTATTGCGTGCAGCTTGCACTCTACTAAGCTATCTTATACACCCTTATCAAAGACCATTTTGAAGTGGGTAGAGATTTACTAGGTGTTTTATAAGCAATTAGTACCACCAACTAAAGGACTTATAATAAAGATGTTCATTTGGAGTGACACTGAAAAAAAACAGTCAATTTTTTTCTTCATTTTATATGGAATAAAGACTGATTTAGACTGTGAGCTCCAAGAAGGCAGGGGCTGGATCTGTCTTCTTCATGCTGTATCCTCAGCTTCCAGGGTGTACACATTAAAATTTGTAAGATAAATGAATCAATGAATAAATGCTTGCATTATATCAGTTTCCATGTGCAATTTCATTGATAAATGGAATTATGGCCAAGTTGTGAATTCCTCCATAGAATTAGAGTTGCTAACGTTTATTGAGTATTTACTATGCTCCAGGCACTTTTTAAAGTGCTTAACGTGTATAAGCACATTTAATCCTCTAACAATCCTATGCAGCAGGCACTCTTTTAATCACAATTTTCATATGAGGAAATTGAAGCTTAGAGAAGTAAAGTAACTTGCAGCTGGAACCAGAATTTGAATTCAGGTCTCTCCAACTTAGATAATCCACTGTACTATTTGAGTTCCATTTAATTGTTTACTAAAATTAGTTCTAGACTTGGGGATTCCACTACTCCAATGAGGTGCAAATCCTTCTTGAAATTCCATCACATCGTTTCCCCTTCTTTTTCCTTTCTTCCTCTTTGCTCTTCTTCTTTCCCTTTCCTTCTCATCTTCTTGCCTTTCTCTAACCCAGTGGGGTAGTTGACTTTAAGGAGTAGGGTCCAGATTGTCAAAGAGAGCGAGGGAAGAAATCATTCCATTCCCCTCGTAGTTTCCCTTTTCTTAACTCCTTTTCATGTTGCTGCTTGTGGTAATGGAGGATGTACCGTAAGTAAATAAAATCCAAGAGACCAACTTAATTTTTAACGTCTAGATTTTTCTTCTTCTTCTTCTTCTTTTTTTTTTTTTTTTTTTGTGGTACGTGGGCCTCTCACTGTTGTGGCCTCTCCCGTTGCAGAGCACAGGCTCCGGATGCACAGGCTCAGCGGCCATGGCTCATGGGCCCAGCCACTCTGCGGCATGTGGGATCTTCCCGGAGCGGGGCACAAACCCGTGTTCCCTGCATCGGCAGGGGGATTCTCAACCACTGTGCCACCAGGGAAGCCCTAGATTTTTATTTTTTATTTTGAGTTTGGAATTTTAACTCCATCACTCACTGTCTTTCCTTGCTTCTCTTTGCCTGTTTCTTCATCTGTGAGATGCAGGACTTCTGATGGTTGTGATGATGAAATGACATATGTAGTGCTGCCATAATACTATGCTCAAATTGTGAAAATTCAGTAAATGTTTAGTTTTTCCTTTTTCCTCGCTGTGTCTCTTCTTAGAAAGTGATGACCAAGTTGTAATGTCAGGGAATAGGGCAATAAAAAGACTATAAGGATGAAACAAGTTTAGGTATAGTTTCACCCAGATAAGCCTTGCATATTTAATGACACTATGGTGCTTTCTCTTGAAGAGTCTAAAACCACTTTTTACTCAGGAAGAAGTGTCTCTCTTGGCCAGGCTCCACCTGATGGCCCATTTTAATTCCTCAGTAGGAGTCACTAAATGAACCAATGGCACATCTTCTAATTCTTTGGGTGGATTTTGAAATATGTCTTCTTCAGATCATTGTTTGAGTCACCTGATCCAGAGCTCTAGGGAGTCCCCTGGAGCTGTGCCCAGTCTGTGGGTTTTAACATTCCTGGAAGGAACCATCTAGTTTCCGGTACAGTACTACAGTAATTTGACCCTTTCTCTTGGCCCATATGGCCGGTACCAAGACACCTGAAAAACAGAAAAGCCAAATGAAGAAGACATCTGCCCACAATTATATCAACTTTAGCTTTGTTTGGTTTTTGAAGAGTTATAAACAGGACATCGTTGTAGGAGCAAATTCAAGTTATTTGGGGGCCTGAAGCTTATACAGTTCAGGGGGTATGATTTAAGAGGAAATATCAAACTTTCCCTTGAACATATTGCTAAAGCCCCTGGCAAGGCTTTTGAAGGAGCCCATGCAATTTGAGAGACTCTGCAAATAAACTTCATTAGCTTTGCGTTAAATCCACCCATGGTCACATGATTAAATCAGTTAAAGCCTTTTTGATCAACAGCTTGGACCTCAGCTGGGCCCATTTTATTGGGATGTCATGCTAATTTATATGAAAAATCTGTTCTCTTTTTACTTTCTTTTTTACCTCTTTGAAGACTGTTTTTCCTGTCTTGGAATTACCAGAAGCTTCCAAATATCATTATAAAAGCTTCTAAATATCACTCTAAAGGGACCCTTGGCAAATAGATTATAGTTGTTGATTTGTAACAGTAACTAATATATTTAAGCATTTACCATGTGCTAGACTCTGGGATAAAAACTTTACATGTAGTTTCCTGTTTAATTCTCACACTATCTCTATGAGATATCTGCTCTATATTTTTCTCACTCGATAAAGTAACTTGCTCATTCTCATGCCCAGTGGATGGCAGAAACAGGGTTCAAACCAAGGCCTGTGTGATTAGATTAGAATCCAAGTTGTTAACCACTTTGCTGTAGTTTTAGGATTGAATATGTAGTGGGTGGGCGATACTAGTTGTTCTATGTGCAGTGGAAACAGTACACTTTAAAAAAGCAGGCAGTTTGGGATCCAGTTCTCCTCCATCTCATTTACTTTCCTCCCCTCTTCCTTAACTAAATAACTGTGCAGCCATTAATAAATGAACCTACTTCTTCTACACCTCAGATGCCCCAGCTGTAAAATGGGATAATACCTTATCTGCCTTAAAGCTGCTGGCTAGGTCATATATTCCTTGAGGCTTAAGTTCTATAATTACTCAACCACTGCTCAAGTTCCTAAACACCTGTCTCAGTATTTGCCTGATTTCAGATCTTAAATAAATAACTGACATCCAAATGTTGTCCCAGAGTTTAGGATGGAGCCAGCCATCAAACAGAGGTCTCCAGTGGAATGAGCCAGTGCTCAGACTGAAAAACAAAGATCAGTCTGAAGAAGTTCAAAGAGAGGAAGAAAAAGGTATGTTCCTAGTTAAATGCACCCATGTTGAACTGAAGACTCAGAAAAGTTCTTTTCATTTTATTTTATGTTGGACTGACTTTTAAGAAAACAATCTTGGAAGTGTTTATTTTATAACTCTAACAGCGTCCAAGAAAATGTGGACGGCCAAACTCTGAAAAAGCACAGTTCTGAATAGAACTCATTTTCAGTAAGCAGAAAACCCTTTCCTGTCCCGAACCTACATGGTCATAGTGAAACTGTCCCCCCAACAGGAGAACAAAATACACTGTCAACTGGGTAAGGCCTCCTGTGCTAAGAAGGCTTCCTCTGATGCTTCTTGAATTGGACAATTTGAAAGCTTGTTCTCCATTGCAAAATGGGAGAGGAAGCCATATTCCTTATCCTTTTGATTAGTGTTGCAGCTCAGATTATGATTTGGTGATTTGGGGAGTAGGATGTCATCTTAAACAGACCTGAATGGACTACAGTTTGTGTTTTGCAGCACTGATGATGTGTATCAGGACAGTATTTCTGCTCTTTGTGTGTTCTTTAGTATTTAAGCAGTTGGAACCAAACAGATATTTCATAGATCTTAGCTTATGCTATCGAGATTTGTTCAAGATAGCTTTAGATGGTATAATGGCCTGTGTGTGTGTGTGCGTACGCGCATATACTGCCGATATCCAAAAAGCACAGAACAAAACTGGAAATGACTAAAGTGATAACACCACTAGTTCTTAATACATATATACACCTTGTATTTTTTGTTAGCACTTTAAAATACTTTATCAAAGTACTAATAGTTTACCACAAATTTATATTGAGGAGAAAATCCTATTGCTGTTAATCTGTGTTTAAATTTTTGATGAAATCTATATGTGGATATTAAAAAATATTTATCATAGTTTAGACTGGGATTTTTTTTTACAGATTTGTACCCAACTTATTAAAAAGTGACAATACTTTAATGCAAAAGAACATCAGATTACTAAATTCTAAAGATAGGGTTCTAGTGTAAGTTCTGTTACTACCTACTCATGTAACTATGAGCAAGTCCTTCAATATCACTGAATCTCAGTTTCCCCATCAGCAAATTGGAATAATGATAACTTTGCCTCTTTCATAGACTGAAGCAATGACCAAATGAATTAATATATTTATGGAATTTAAGTGCTATGAAAATGCAAGGTGCATTTTGCTTCAGATAGTGCTTCAGATTATAGCTCCAAAACATAGAACACATAAAGAACACAATTAGGCAGCAAGAAGTGTGATAACATTTAACCTCATGGCAAGAATAGCTTATTTCTCTAGTTTTCTGGCCAGATCATACACAGGCCTATGGTTATGATATCTGTACTGTAGATTAGAAGAGCTGCTTGGAGATATATAGAGAGTTTATAAGGAAACACGTGACAGCTGAAATATGGAGCTCTGTAAAACATTACACCAATTCTTACAAGTGCAGATGGTTAAGAGAAGGAGTCTAATGCAATACATAGAGGTTTTCGACCTGGTTGTGCATCAAAATATGTGTAGTTTTCTAAAACCACAGACTTGTGGGTCTGTTCCCTGGAGATTATTGATCCAGAGGTCCACAAATCCTGGACATTTGTAGAGTTGAGAACCAATGCTGTAGCTATATTTACTGGCCAAAGTCATTACCATGGAATACAGTGAGGTGCATGTTTCTGTTGGTTCTAATTGGAGTTTGGAATGATGTCAGCCACATTGCATGACTTGTCATCAACTCCCAGGTCCTCACTCTTATGTTCTCTTCATCTTGCATGCCTTTTGGGTAATCTTCTTTTCGGCCCATCTCCTGAGCTTTCAGCTTCTGCTCTAACCATACAACCTTCTTGACATTCCTTCTGAGCCACCCACTCCTGATTGAAGCCATCACAAGTTCCGCCAACCAGAAATGCTTCCTTTACAAGTAATCTCTCTTAAAACCAGCCAGAATCTCAGCCTTCCATGATACCTTTCCAGATTGAGGAGTAGAGAAATAAAGATGCCTGCCACTCTACCTCCCTGGATTTTATGACTAGGGAGTAGTGTGATGAAAGCAATATTTTATGTTTTTTATTTTGGCTGCGCGTGCGGCATGTGGGATTTTAGTTCCCAGACCAGGGATTGAACCCACTCCCCCTGGAGTGGAAGCATGGGGTCTTAACCACTGGACCACCAGGGAAGTCCCCTGAAAGTAATATTTTAGATAGACGAAGCTAGCAGTGGGGTGCAGAATAAATGCAAAGGAGGAAAGCGTGGAAGCAAGGACATCACTAGAATTTTATTGCTTTGGTCCAGAGGGATGATGGGAGGATGATGCAATTTCCTAGTTGACTGAACTAGGGATGAGAGTGGGAGTGAGGAACAGGAAAGGTGGAACCGTTTGAGGAGAACAATCAATTTCATCTTAAATATTCAGGGAATTTAGTGGTCATAATCCTTTTTGTTAAATAGTGAACCACAAATGCATTTTCAATGGCACATAGTATAGCAGAAATGGCCTGAGCCAGACGAAAGAAAATTTGAGGTCTTAATACTAATCCTCACTGGCTGGTGTGTTCTCTGGCCCCTCATTTACCAAGTCTCTGCTTCAGTCTCTTCCTTTGAGGATCATAACACCTGCTGTATCTACCACACATGAGAAGAAAGTGTAACATACATACCACATTTCTGGTTTTCTTATGTGATAAGGTAGTTGAATAAATTCCACTTGAGGAAGAAAGGACATCTTCAAATATAGCCCAGGGAACAGACATCATGAGCACTGAAGCTCATTTCCACCCTTGGGTTATGCATTTTGCTCCTGGATTTTAAAGCCCTTGTCCTTGCAATCAAATTGCACTGGGTTTTGTTACTAAATGACATCCAGGGAATCACACTGGCATTGGGATTTGTCTATTCAGGCAGGGCTTCCTGGAGTGAGGCAGCATGCTGCCCTCAACAGAGAACTCTGTTTATCACTTTGGAGATGCAATAAAAATAACAAATGTCCAGAGTAAACCTAATTCACTATGCTACTTAGTATTTGAAATACATAAATATGTCAAGCAAAAGACCTCTAATAGACCCTTTTATCCTGGTAATAGTGTACATATAATTTTCCTCTCATTAGTACAAAAACTACCTAGGGAACTCTCGGCTCACCCTTCATCCATTTAATCTGCATTAGCTTACTTTTACCTTGTGTTTAATCTGCTTTCCCTCAAGGTATTTTGAATAAATCAATAGGAATACATGATTGTTTAATGATTTTTAGAAGAGCTCCCTTCGACCACAGCTGCATGATTTGGAATGACTAATTCCACTTTTTACAATTGATCCTTCCCTGTGTTGACCATCCATTTCTGCCAGGCCATTGTGAGAGAATTCTACAGCAGACTGCGCCCTACTCTCGGGGCTCCTGGCGGCCGGATGGTGTGCTAGCTGGCAGTTCCACTACCTCATCACCATCTGATTAAGCATCACAAAAAGGCCTAGTCTCAGCCCCCCTGCTCAGCTGCTTTTTGGGGGCAATTTTCTGGTAGCTTGAAGGTGGCCAGTTTCAAAATCTCTTTCTTCCATTTCTCTTTTCACTGTTCATGCCTGGGAGCCGGACTCCCCTTTAAATGTATTCAGAATTTCCTGAATATGCTGATAGAATGATGGGTACAGATATGACGAAGTAGCAGCAATTCAGTTTGTTAGAGGCTCATAATAGCTGTCTAGGTTTATCTTGTGTGTGTGTGTGTGTGAGAGAGAGAGAGAGAGAGAGAGAGAGAGAGACAGACAGAGAGAGAGAGAGAGAGAGAGGGAGAGAGACCTTGGGATTCCTGTATTCCTGTTCTATATTGTTACTTTTGAGAATTCTGAATTGGGACTGAGAGATTCTTGTCTCATCCTGGGTCAGTTGCTTGAATGCTCTGAGTAAGGAGCTGTGGATGGTGATGGGCTTGGAGAAGCAGAGAAAACTGACCAGCAAAGAAGGATGAGGCAAGAGAGGCAGACACAGGAGACTGTGTGATGCCCTTCAGGGAGGGCGAGAGCCGAGAGAGTGACTGCTGCCTTCCTGCCGGCTTTTCAGGTCCTGGTTCTGCTCCTCTGAGACCTGGTGGTCTTCCCACCCTGGGGTTCTCTGACTCTCTGTTTTCTCATAATAAATAAATCTCCTTTTTTTTTCTTAAGCAAATTTGATGTTTCTGTTACTTTAACTCAAGGAACTTTGTTTTTTATTTATTTTGAATTTTTGAATTTTATTTTATTTTATTTTTTTATACAGCAGGTTCTTATTAGTTATTTATTTTATACATATTAGTGTATATATGTCAATCCCAATCTCTCAATTCATCCCACCACCACCACCCATGCTACCACTTTCCCCCCTTGGTGTCCATACGTTTATTCTCTACATCTGGGTCTCTATTACTGCCCTGCAAACTGGTTTCATCCATACCATTTTTCTAAGTTCCACATATATGCATGGAAATATATACGATATTTGTTTTACTCTTTCTGACTTACTTCACACTGTATGAAAGTCTCTAGATTCATCCACGTCTCTACAAATGACCCAATTTTGTTCCTTTTTATGGCCGGGTAATATCCATTGTATATATGTACCACATCTTCTTTATCCATTCGTCTGTCGATCGGCATTTAGGTTGTTTCCATGAGCTGACTATTGTAAATAGTGTTGCAGTGAAAACTGGGGTACGTGTGTCTTTTTGTATTATGGTTTTCTCTGGGTATATGCCTGGTACTGGGACTGCTGGGTCATATGGTAATTCTATTTTTAGTTTTTTAAGTAACCTCCATACTGTTCTCCATAGTGGCTGTATCAATTTACATTCCCACCAACAGTGCAAGAGGGTTCCCTTTTCTCCACATCCTCTCCATAATTTGTTGTTTGTAGATTTTCTGATGATGCCCATTTTAAGTGGTGTGAGGTGATACCTTATTGTAGTTTTGATCTGAACCTACCTCAACATAATAAAGGCCATGTATGACAAACCCACAACAAACATCATTCTCAATGGTGAAAAACTGAAAGCATTTTCTCTAAGATCAGGAACAAGACAAGGATGTCCACTCTCACCACTATTATTCAACGTATTCCTAGCCACAAGAATCAGAGAAGAAAAGAAATAAAAGGAATACAAATTGGAAAAGAAGAAGTAAAACTGTCAGTGTTTGCAGATGACATGAGAATACATACATAGAGAATCCTAAAGATGCCTCCAGAAAACTACTAGAGCTAATCAATGAATTTAGCAAAGTTGCAGGATACAGAATTAATTCACAGAAATCTCTTGCATTCATATACACTAACAACAAAAATCAGAAAGAGAAATTAAGGAAACACTCCCATTCAGCATTCCAACAAAAAGAATAAAATACCTAGGAATAAACCTACCTAAGGAGGTAAAAGACCTGTACTCAGAACTCTATAAGAAACTGATGAAAGAAATCAAAGATGACACAAACAGATGGAGAGATATACCATGTTCTTGGATTGGAAGAATCAATATTGTGAAAATGACTATACTACCCAAAGCAATCTACAGATTCAGTGCAATTCCTATCAAATTACCAGTGGCATTTTTTACAGAACTAAAACAAAAAATCTTAAAATTTATATGGAGACACAAAAGACCCCGAATAACTAAAGCAGTCTTGAGGGAAAAAAACAAAATTGGAGGAATCAGGCTCCCTGACTTCAGACTATATTACAAAGCTACAGTAATCAAGACAATATGGTACTGGCACAAAAACAGAAATATAGATCAATGGAACAGGATAGAAAGCCCAGAGATAAACCCATGCACCTATGGTCAACTAATCTATGACAAAGGAGGCAAAGGTATACAATGGAGAAAAGACAATCTCTTCAATAAGTTGTGCTGGGAAAACTGGACAGCTACATGTAAAAAAAAAAAAAAAAAAAAGAAATTAGAACATTCTTTAACACCATATACAAAAATAAACTCAAAATGGATTAGAGACCTAAACATAAGACAGGACACTGTAAAACTCTTAGAGGAAAACATAGGAAGAACACTCTTTGACATAAGTCACAGCAAGATCTTTTTTGATCCACCTCCTAGAGTAATGGAAATAAAAACAAAAATAAACAAATGGGACCCAATGAAACTTAAAGGCTTTTGCAAAGCAAAGGAAACTACAAACAAGATGAAAAGACAACCCTCAGAATGGGAGAAAATATTTGCAAGTGAATCAGTGGACAAAGGATTAATCTCCAAAATATGTAAACAACTCATGCAGCTCAATATTAAAGAAACAAACAATCCAATCCAAAAATGGGCAGAAGACCTAAATAGGCATTTCTCCAAGAAGCACATGAAAAGCTGCTCAACATCACTATTTATTAGAGAAATGCAAATCAAGGAACTTTGAAGGCAAGAGAATAGTGTTGACTGGACTCTAATGGTATAAGACTTAATTAAAGTGATCATATTAGCTTAGATTCTTATCCCTACTAGGCTCAGGATAATCTTGGAGACTTCCAAGTTCACAGAAAAATAGATAAACAAACTGTATTCACAGTTTTCTGAAGCAGTGCCCATTATTAGCGAATGAAAATAAAATAGTTGATTCTCTATTGTTTGTTATATAGACAATAAGATGTAATGTGTATTATAATTATTAGAAAGCAGTGCATTTTAGCAAGAATTTAGGTGTTGAACATCAGTTTCTTTTGCCTCTGAGTCTATTATGTACCTTTCCAAGCCT
Source organism: Hyperoodon ampullatus (assembly GCF_949752795.1). Taxonomy (NCBI): domain Eukaryota; kingdom Metazoa; phylum Chordata; class Mammalia; order Artiodactyla; family Ziphiidae; genus Hyperoodon; species Hyperoodon ampullatus. Next base: position 38,570,523 of record NC_136914.1, read on the forward strand.
GTTTACTCATTTGTTGTATAACACGGAGATAATTTCTTCTTCTCAGGGTTGTTGTGAGAATTAAATGGATAACATATGTCAAGGGCCTGGCTCACAGCCGATATTTATTTCAGCACAGGGGACATGTATAGAGTGGTCTCTGATGTATCCCAGTAATAATAGCTAAAACTTAAGGAGTGCTCACTCTGTGCTAGGCATGACTCTGCATCCTTTTGCATATTAGCTTATGTAGTTAAATTCTCACAGCAACCACATGAGGTATATAGCACAACTGCTTGTGTCCTGCCCAGTGCCCTCTGCACTCGCCTGCTCACCTGCAAGGACCTTACTGCTTGCAGCCGCTAGCTCCTGCAGCTCTCTGTCTGACTGTGGGAGGCTGCCAGGCCTGCAGGTGGAACAGCAGGAGTGGCAGATCTGAGAGTCACAGCTGGGCAGCCTGGCTCTGGAGGCCACATGCCCAACCACCTTGCTTTTCTAAGACTAAGCAGGACCCAGGGAGGTCAAAGCCAAACAGAAACATCTGCTTTCCTTCTTGGCTGATGGGATATGGGACAATGGAATTGTATATCACTATATTTTAGAGCTTCGGTCTTCATTTTTTTGTAGGGTAAACACTGTACTCAGAGACATGGAAAGACTTGGCTAAGTTCACAGTATTCAACGCATATTAGGAATGGAATTAGATATAACTCATTCTGCACATTTTGGGGGCAGTTTTAAAACTTCAAAATTTACATTTTATTTTGCATCACATAATAAAATCATTGGTTAAGTTTCTATAAAATAGCAAGAATCTGGGCATAGGAATCAACCAGGCTTCAGGCTGTAACTGCTATGACAGTGAGTGAAGCTGGTGATGGAGAAGGACTTGGCAAATCAGCTCTACAGGATTCTCTTTAGTAGCTCCAATGATGTCCAGACCTCAGCCACCTCAAGCTATAGTCAGTATAGGACCCAGATGTACTTTTAGAAAATAGGAGAATGGATCTCATTATCAGTTAAGATTATTTTAAAAATCTTTGGGGAAGAACAATGACAGGACTGAATGTCCATGGGAGAAAAAAGCAAAGTCAGTTAATATTTTTCAAACCACCCCCCATGCATGGGCAGACATCAATCTACTAATGTAAGGGAGCTTGCCCTCTAATGGACACCTGTAACTCCTGGTACCTGAAGCTGACAGTGCTTCTTTCTCTCATCTCACCTGATTTCATTCTTCCTCTCCAGCACCCTCCCATTAGGTTGTAAACACTTTAGTGACTAGCCATGCCCTGCATTCATGCTTTCTGTCTACCTACACTGACTACCATTGACGGCGTATGTACCTGGTTAAGCATTTTCCAAGCATTCTCTCATTTCATTCTTTCAACAGCTTTAGGAGGTAAGTATTGATACTATTATTAACTCCATTTTAGAGATGAGGAAGATGAAGAAGTTGAGGAACATAGGAGCCCTATAGAATGTAAGTGAGCTGCGGTTCAAACCCAGGCACTCTAACTAAACAATTCTGTGTATAACCTCCCACCTTGGACATATTTATCAACTTGAGGCAATTGCTGAGCATAAAAGTTTCTTTGTTCTGTAATCATGAGAAGGAAAATATGTGCTAGACTCTTTTTTGTGTTTTAAAGACTTAATTTTTTAAGAACAGTTTTAGGTTCACAACAAAATTGAGAGGAAGGTACAGAGATTTCCCATATACCTCCTGCCCTGACACATCCATATCTCTGCCATTATCAACATCCTCCACTAGAATGGTACGTTTGTTACAACTGATGAACCTACATTGACACATCATAATCACCCAGAATCCATAGTTTACCTTAGGGTTCACTCTGGATGTTGAACATTCTGTGAGTTTGCACAAATGTATAATGACATATATCCATCATTACAGTATCATACAGAGTATTTTCACTACACTAAAAATCCTCTGCACTCCACCTGGTCATCCCTCCTCCTCGCCTTGACCCCTGAAAACCACGGATCTTTTTTGCTGTCTTCATAGTTTTGTCATTTCCTGAATGTCATATAGTTGTAATCATACAGTATGTAGACTTTTCAGATTGGCTTCTTTCCCTTAGTAATATGCACTTAAAGTTCCTCTATGTCTTTTCATGGCTTAATAGATAAATTCCCTTTTCAGCGCTGAATCATATTCGATTGTCTAGAGGTACCACAGCTTATTTACCCATTCACCAGCTGGAGGTCATCTTGGTCACTTCCAGGTTTTACCAATTATGAATAAAGCTGCTATAAACATCAGCGTGCAGGTTTTTGTGTGGATGTTAAGTTCTAGATACTTTTTTACACACAGTCTTTAATCTGCCACAATTTTGTGAGGTACTTCCTTCACATTTTGTAGGTGAAAACTTAGGAACTCAAACAGATGCATATCCACCCAGAGCCACCCAGCTGGTAGGAGCAGTGCTGGACTGTACACCCAGGCTTGCCTGACTCCAGAGACGGCATTTTAACCCTCTCCAGCACTGTCTGTCTCAAAGAAGGAGTGACTCTGGATCTCTCTGTCCATATATTTTTAAGGGGGCTTGCATAGGTTGCTGACTAAATAGAGTTACACTTCATTTAAATTTAGTGGAGGAAAGCTTTGGACATGCTATAATGAAGGAGTGGGGTTGTGCAGGCTCATGCTCCCCTAACCGTAGGTAGTAGAATTAGAAGGTACAGAATACAATGAGGGGGGCTATGGGGAAGTTTGCTCAGCTGGAAGGAGGAGAGTGAAGGGGGAACCATGTTGGTGAATCAGGTTAGGAGAACCTACACTGACAGAGGGGAGACCCTAGTTGAGTCTTTGTTAGTGTTTGTTAGTCTAGAGGGTACTTCCCTTCCATGTGGGTTTCAGAGAGAGAGAGTGCGGCTGATTCGAGAAGCAGTTTATTCAGTAAAGAGCTGGCAAAGGCTTGCATTATTTGTAGCCTGGAGGTGGTCTCTGTTTTAAAATTTCTCAGTGTCTCTTTAGCCCTGAACTTCAGTGAAGAACACACTGGGCTTGGGATCAATTAGAACTTAAGTCACTGAGATAGAACAGCATTTGGAATTCTTCTCTTGAAGTTGAAAGAATTGAAATTCTGTTGCCCCTTGTCCTGCCTTCTCAGGCTAGTGCACACTCTGAATTAGGAAGTTGCTCTCCTGCTGTTTGACTTTTCAGCTGGAGGAAGCCCTAGCTGAAAGTCAGTTGACCACCTTTGGGCACTATCATATCCTGTCATAAGCCAGTATATTCATAATGTACTGACTTTGTTAAGGAAAACTGGACCAGTGAGTCATTTTTTTTTTTGAAGGAAGTTTGGAGCTGAGGTGCTATTATTGTATTGGAATAGATGAAGAGTACATATATATATATATATATATATATATATATATATATATAAAACAAAATAGAGCTCTTTACACTCACCAGGTCCAGAAATAGAGTCCAATTGACTCAAGGCAGACAAATATTATTTAGTAAATTCTTTAAGGTACAGGAGCCACACCATTAAACCTCCTGGCTGTCTACTTCATAGTTAGAAACCTTGCTAGCTGCTCTTTCCAGCTAGCTCACTGAGCCCATTCTTCAGGTTGAGCAAGACCTGAGGGTCCAGAGAAGCTGACATTTATATGTGTCATGGGGCATTATTCTTAGCAGCCATCTCTTAATAATGGACTGGGCATTTATCAGATTGACAAGCATTGGGGCACTCAATAAAGAGTAAAAAGTTGGAAATGATCATTTGGCTATTTCAGGCCTCTAAAATTATGTGATTAATTCATATCCTAAAATTCTGCCCTGTGAAAAAAATTATGGTCTGTATAAACCCAACCATAAGTCACCTGATGTATGTCTGATGGGTGGGTAGAGTATGATTTCCTTTTTCTCTTTTTGGGTGGGAATGAGCATGAGGCTCAGTGAAAGAAGAGTTTAATTTTATGTTTTAGACTTTAGATTTGCAAATTAAAAACATTTCTTTGGACTTGAAGTGAATATGTGTAATAAGCACAGGGCATTGTTAACAGACTATAAAAATGTTCTTTTGTGTAGAAGCATGCACGGGTGGGCTTATACACATTTCTACATGAGATTGTTAATGGACTGTTTTAAACCCTTACATCAACTGTTTTTTAAACAAGCTTCTTTGGGGCATTGCTTAAAATGTTTGCATTTTGGTAGCTGATCAAAGTCTTGAAGGTTTTGTGTAAATCAATAGAGCTGGCATGACCAGTGCAGGATCTGAGGCCAAGGGAGGTTTTGTTTGAAGAATGGCACTGTTGCAGGGCTTGCCAGCCAGACTGTGAAGAATGCACTTCTGTTTTTGCCTCCCTACTGTACCTTCTTTTATCCTCTGCCTGTCCTCTAAGGACATATGGAATTCTTCCCAGCGCCATTCTGCTTAACCTTGCTTCTGATCTTTCTATTCAGTCCTTTAAGACTCTCACACACATAAACATCTTTCTCTGACAACATGCCCATGTATACTGATTCCAAGACCTGGCCTGGTTTGCATGCAGTTAGTTTGGCTTATGTATCCTGAAGGGGGCTGCCTCGGATTGGACACATAAGGCCCTTGAAGTCGTGCCAAGCAAAAGCACTGGCAGCGAGACAGAACCTAAAAAGCTGAGTTGGCTACCTGTGCTGTGAAATGTAGACATGTCAAGCAGCTCCTCCACTCTTAGGCTCATTCAATCTGACACTTTCCAGAGTGGAGAATTGCTAATATTTATTTCTCACTTTGTTTGGGATGAAACTTCTGGGGTGAAATTGGTTTTGGCCATAATGACCTAATTTTATTTGATGTATGGAGAGAGGGTTTAAATACCGAAGACTACCTTATCACCAATTTTACCAGCAAACCCTGAGCAAACAGTTTAAAACTAACAGAAAACACCTTGATGGCACAATCATTATAATACTTCTCTAAAAGTAGTGTTTAACACTTGAATGATTCCTACTTATTAAGGAAATGTTTTTTTTTTTTTTTTTTGCTTGTGTTTAATAAATTAAAGGCTAAACTAAAGTGTAGGTTGGAAATAAAATCCTCTAATGCAATTTTATTTTGCTTTTTTTTTAATCACTAAGGAGACAGTTCATTGTCTCCATGATGGCAAAACATGACAAAAATGGTAGCAAAAAATTAACAGTTCTCATGAACTATTGCTTTCTCTCTACACATGGATACCAAGGACCTTCTGTTTTACCAGAAGAACAAAACACCTCTTTGTCCGAACTTTAAGGTGTTAAAATATGAAAAAATATATGCATCTTAAAATTCGTGAAATCTGCTGGGTTGTTTTGGTCCTGAGGTAGACTCTTTGAAGACTGGAAGGGCCTTGACAAATCTTGTTTTTCTTATAATGAAGGATACCTGCCATCCATCCAGGAGCCCTGGGTAGTTGTGTCAAGAGAGGAAGCAATATTTTCCAGAGGAAGCAACATTTTCTAGAGGTTTTTCACATTGTTGGTGTTCTCAGTGGTTCTATATGGTGGGAACCTTATAGGTGGTGAATGGGAATAACAATATCTACTTCTTTGTGTTGATATAGAAATTAAGTTAGATGAATCTAAAAGGCCTGGTGCATAGTAGGAGCTTAATAAATATTAGCATCTATCCCTTCTAATCTGAAAATAAGGAATAGATTTAGAGATTTCACATTCCCTAATTATTTATTTATATATCCATCTACATATCCACCCTTTGCCTCAAACTGTGCACGCCACATTTTTTTCCCCGTTGTCTAGAATATTGCTTGGCATACAATAGGTAGTTGTAAAATAATTGTCGAATTGAAGACTGGGTAGTGGAAAATAATGTAAGATATCTGTATTTGGATTAAATTATGGAAGATGGGACTTGAAAGCCATGAAAATATGCTTTTTAGTTTCCCACTTAGTAAATATTCATCTTCTTTCCCCAAAACTTAGTTCTTAGAGTCACCCATGTTCCTAGACTAGAAAGCTTGGGTTGCATTCAACTCTACCCTTTTCTTGCACCAAATTTTGTCATTTGTGCCTTCAAATTTATGGGTTCAACATTTTCTTCTTTATTCCTATTTTATTCCCACATGTCAAGAACCTTAACACATTAATTACTTCAATAGCATTCTAACTTCAATCCTGGCCTTCGGTTTTTTTTCTTTTTCCAACGTTTCCATGTGAGATGCAAGGCTAATCTTTCTAGAGCACTCATTTGATTATTTAAGACCAGGCTCAAATTTATGACCTTGTGCTTGTGATCACGTTTCCCTCCTACTTAACAAAACAAGTCCAACTCCTTAATCTGACGGTCAGAATCTTCCACTGTGTAGAGCCCACTCTACTTTTTCTGTCTTATTTCTTTTCACATATACCATGAATGTACCACCACAGGAAGACTTCTATACCTATTTTTTCCCTGTATCCTCTTGAATCCAAATACTTCTTCCTGCCATTTAACTTTGGCCATGTTTTCCTCTTAGTCTGAAATCTTCTCTCTTCTCCCTCTGCACTTTTCTACATCCTATTCATAAGCTCAGGTGCACAAAGTCTTCTCCAGAGATCTCAGTGAATGTTGATCTTTCCCTATTTGAAAACCTCTGCAGTTATTCTTACTTGCTTTATGTATGTGAGTTTTGCTTCTCCTGCTAAATTGTAAGGCCCTTGCGTGTCACAACTACAGAGTCCATGCACTCTGGAGCCTGCGCACCACAACTAGAGAGAAACCTGCATACCACAACGAAGAGCAGCATGCCACAACTAAGACCTGATGCAGCCAAAAAAAAATTATATGTGTGTATGTGTATATATATATATATATATATATATATATATAAATATATATATATAAATTGTAAGGCCCTTGAGTCCAAGCACCTGAACTTATGTATCTTCCGTGTTCCTCTTAACACAGAGCTAGGACTTCATCATAGGAGTTGAAAATTGTTTTCTTATTGATGAATCGAATTAGAGGAGCAGTTAAGATGACTGAGCAAGAAACTCTCCCCAAAGATAAAAGTGGTTCTTGAGGAATATTGCATGGTCCAGGGTGGGCAATGGAATGGAATGGAGTGAAGGGAGAACTCGTATCAGGAATAAAGCATTTTAGGTAAACTTGTGGATCATTGTGTAAATTGTTGCTGAAAGCTACTTGAAATTTATTTCCAAAATGTGTGGATGTTCAGGGATATAGCACAGAAATATTATTAAAATCTCTTCAGTGTCTCAAGATGTAAATAATGTAATGCTGTGAATCCCTAGTTGATTTATACTTTTTGTGAGACTTTTCAAAGCTGCTACATGAAACACTGTATTCTGTGAGAAAGCAATAGATATTTTTTAAAAAAGTGTTTCATGGTCAATATATTTTGGAAATATGATTAATGTAAGAGTTTTTTTTTTTAACTGCAGAGATTCTCAAAGTCTTTCAAATACTGTTGTACACTGTGGGTCTCCAGATTCATGACTACAAAACTCCCCCTTTTTTTGAGAGGAATGCATATTACATCATAATGAACACTGCTGTTCCATAGAACATAGTCTAGGAAACACAGCTGTAAAGGTGAAAGACTATTCAATTGTTTGATTACTGTTAGTCATTTTTATAATGTAATCTAAATAAATTTAACCTGTCTTAATTAGGATAGGGTCCCTTCAAATTTCTCAAGTGTGTATGGCAGTGAGATGGTTAATGAAAGTCAATTTGCTCAAACGTAAATCCACAGCAAGCTCTTGAAATGGGCAAGCCAAACTATTTTTTACAATTGTGCTATCATGCTGGCAGCTTCAATTTATCAAGCTTACAGTGTTGCCAATTTTGTTGTTCAAATCCCTCTCCTAGAGCAATTGGATTTGCAAACCAGGAACTGGTAAATGGATGTTGGATAAAGCTCACAATGGAGATATAAATGCTTTGTTGGCACCATGACTTGGCATGGAACCACATCAAAGCTTATTTGCTCATTTTTCCCCCTAAATTGGAGGCATTTAAACCTATTTAATGTTCTAGATTTTCCGAGTAAATGTTCTATGAGTTCATTATATAACTGTACTATAATAACCTTCTGGAAAGCTCAAGTTTTTCCAATTCAGCATTCCAGTTGTATTCTTTTTAAAAGTTCTGTATTTCATTGTTCTTTCAGGTACCCAACAGCACACCATCATGACCACCATCATAACTTCTACTACCATTAACACCATTTAATGACCCTTACTGTGGACCAGACACTGTACTAAAAATATTACATATATTATCTCACTTAATCCTCACAACAGTTCTTTGAAATAGGGTTTTACATATGAGGAAATTAAGTTTGTGAGAGATTAGATAACATTTGAACTCAGTTCTGTCAGATTCCAAAAATTACACTCCATTCCATGAGTTTAGGCACTGTTTCTAATGGGTACTTACACACATATATGCATAAGAAATCACATATGTTCTTTTGTTCCTTTGGGTATTTCTTGGCCAAGATGGTGACAGATTCCTTTCATCTTGTGGTGGTTAGTTGGTTCCATCACCGAGTCTAAAAAGCAGGGATATCTAATATAGGCAGTCCTCAATTTGCAAGTTGCTGATCTGAACAGACTTCAGTTACTATGGTTTACCTGAATAGTATCAGAACCCAACAACATGGTTCAAACTTTAGTTACCACAGTATATTAACAGTGAGTAATTGCATAAACTTCACTGCTAGCTCTCTAGTCCACAAATCACTATGTAAATAACAAATAAGTATCATGATCAGTGATCAATCACATCACTTTTTCAAACCCTGTCAGTGATTGGTCATTGAGCAACTGTTACGCAGCTCATGCACAGACAAAAAAGTGTGTTGTTGCGTTGCCTCCTTGTTTTGCTTTTTTTTTTTTTTTTTGCTGATTAAATATTTACTGCACACTCACTATATACCAGCCATCATGCTGGGTTCCAGAGATCAAGTGGTAAACAAGACAGCCTTTGAGGAGCAGATGCATGGTGAATTTGGGGGACTGAAAAAGCCACATGGCATTTTACAGACGTGGATAACTGAAAGAGGGAATTGGCTAACAAAGATGAAATTGCAACAAAGAAATGAAAAGTGGTAATTCTGAAAGTGATATTCAAATTAAACTTAAATGGAGTTATAGAAGAAATAACTGACTGAGAGAATGTTGACACTGTCCTTATTCAAGAGACTCTGAATGTGCAGCCAGAGAAACTTGGTGAAGGCAAACTGGTCAACATAAATAAGGAAAGGATGAATATATGCCGGATGAAGTGACACTGGCAAAAAGTTTCACATTAAAGGAACTCTCAGAGATATTTCATAACATTGACATTGCAAAGGCTAAAAGATTGGGGGACAATTTATATTTAGAAAGGAGTAGGTCAGTTTATCAAGGCATAGAAAATATGCTAACATGTATATAAGAAAGAGGCAAGTGCTACAAAAGTATTCTGAGTAGTTTTTTTTTTTAATGAAGGAATAAAACATAAATATTTCTAATGTTTTAAATTAGTGTATTAAATTAATATTAGTTTTACTATTTTTCATTTTATTACACATTTATAACTTACAGTAAGAGAGTTTTTAATGTTTAGATGATTTTTTAATATGTTATGAGATCACCATGATTTTTCTTGTTTATTATTTAGGTTGATTTGCATGGTTTCAGTTAGAAAGGTCTTTTTAATGGTCCCATACTACCATGCAAAGTGAGAACTGCCTTCATACTAAAAAAATGTGAACTTCTGTTCTATCTGGGTCCTCTTGTACCCATATAAATAAGATTCCCAGACACTATCACTTTAAATGAAAGACTATGGTCTCTATCTATGCTGGAATAAAGGACTTCACCAACTGGAGAAGACACTGAGAGCATATTTCAAAAAATGTTTTCAACTTGTTCAGCAGTTGATGAAAATCAGATACCTGGCACTGTAGGAGCTTTATAGAAAGATATATGATATATCAAAAATGTTTTCATAGTTACATTCTAATACCAAAATTACTATTCAAGATGTGCAATTAAAGAAGCAAACTTGCCCAGGGACTAGGGAAGGACTTGAGGCTAGTGGAAAATATTTGACTCTATTTCCACTAAAATGTAAGAATGGAAATGCCACTGTTAGACCCTGAAATATTCTTTTTTGGTGAAGTTACATTTTTAGTGTCTTGGTCATATTCAGTAAACTCAGGCAGAGCTGGGATGAGGGTGTGGCTTGAGAAGTACATGCCTTGGGCTAATTGGCTGAGCATTCACTCTTTCATTCATTCAAGCAGTGATTTCTACCAATAGTTTTCTATCACATTCAAGGCCCTGAGGCCAGTGGTGAATAACTCAGTCATCCCTGTTTTTATCTTGGGAAGATGTCTTGACTACATGAATCACATGTTTAAAGTGATAGCAGGCAAACCCCAGTTACAATTATGTAAATACTCCACTTAATGTAAGGGTTGTTTAGGAAATGCCACTTTGGAAGATACAACAAATATTTTGATAATTTTTACATTTGATCAAGACCTGGGGAAAATGTTCCTCTTTATTGTGAAAACGGCTCTTCAGAATAAGTTCATCTTGTCAGTTGTACTAGACCAGTTTATGCATCGTTCCAGATCTGCTTTGTCTTCTTCCCCCAGCCCTTGGCCATTTTCCCTGCTTGTCAGCCAGATCAACTCTGCTGACAGCTCACACTCTTCCTGTGACAGCTCACACTCTTCCTGTGACTGTAAAGCTCTAGCAGCCACAGCCTTATTTCCTAATGCCTAGAGTTGTTTTAGCCTCCTTTATGGATGAACGCTGGTTTCCAGCCTGGTCTTCATTGAGCCCATAGAGAAATGCAGTGGCTAAGGCACCATATTCTGACCCAGTAACACCCAGGAAGCTCTGGCTTCCCCAGTGACTTACTTGAGGGACCAGGCAACACAACCAAGAAGCATCAGGTTGTTAATACTCCAATGAAAGAACTTTGACTGATGAAAGTTAGGGGACAGAAAGGAGGCAGTGGACATTCGCTTACCCTTCTCTCTGGCAGACTTCTAAGACACAGTGGTCCCTTTAGCCTCCCTGTAGCTGGATAGGGAACAATCTGACATGATTAAGCTACTGGTAATGCTGTATCAACTTCATAACATATCATCTTGTACATGGTTTCCCCCATTTCCTGCCTAGCTTCATTTTTTTTCACCTCACTCTTCCTTCCCTGGGATTGTGCCCTCAATAAAGCATTAACACTAAGGTTTGTCTTATGCCTATCTTTACTAGGAACCCAGGCAAAGGCACTAGTGTCTGCTAAAAATGATCAAGGTCTGGTCTTAAAATAATCTGGGAGCTTTCTCATGGCTGAATAATATTCCACTGTATGTATATACCACATCCTCTTTATCCCATTCAGCTCTTGATGGGTACTTAAGGTAATTCTGTGATGTGCTAGAGGTGCTAGCTAACACTGCAATGGCAATCATATTGCCATATATAAGTGTATCAAATTAACATGCTGTACACCTTAAACTTACATAATGTTATATGTCAAATATACTTTAATAAAAAATAATAGACTGGCTTAGTTCATTATTAGATATATTTTTACTAGTTTCTTGATCTGTCACATACACACACACACACAACCAAAACCCAAACTAACAAACAACAAGACAAGACAAACATCTCCACACAAAAAAAGAGTCTGGATTTAATAAATCTTACTTTGTGTACCACATGATTATACTAATTCCTTTTCAGGGTTCAAGATGGCCCCATCTCAAACAGTGGAGATTATGAAAAACTATAAGCATATGTAAATGATCACAAAAATAACTTTAATATGTGTTCATTTAAGCCTTCAAAAATTTCTAGGCAATGAATGAAATGGTTTGTCAAAATTTTTCATTCTGTTATTAAAGCCACTAATAGTGGTGACAAGAACTTTACTGTGGGATTAGATGAGGAAGATAGATCACTCCAAAAGTTAAATTTTAGAAAATTATTGCTGTTATTCTAATCATTACTTGTTTTTCCTGGGCCATGAGGCTGTCCCATGAGCAGCCTGAGGAACTCACAGATGGGAGGGACATACATTACCATAGATATAATTATTCAAAATAATTTTCATTAGGAAAAAAAATCTCATTTTAAAAGACAAGGCAAGGCAATCAACTATCATTCTGTAGCACACAGCCAGCAAGGTGTACGGCCCGAAAGAGGCCACACACTGCTGCCAGGCTACCTAAGACGGGCTCTGTTCCCTTTTACTGCCCTCTGGTCCTGAAAACCATTAATCCTATTAATTGCATATCAAAAGACTGGTAGCAATTCTACAAATGAGTAAACACAGAGATAAAAGTGTAATCAGACTAGTCCAGCAAATTGGATTCAGGTCTTCATTGAACAATCCTGTTTCAATTCAGCAATTTTATTATCACTGTTACTGGAACAAATCACTTTATTAAACAGATGGAGCTTTTGTGGAGAAATTTCTTCTTGTGGCCAACATTATGAAGCTCTCTAACATAAAAACAGCACTTATACTTGCAAGGGATTTCTTTAGGCAATTCAACTAATGGCTTGTGACAAGTAGGACTTGAAATGTTCATTCAAGTCTTCCATTTTGCAATGCAGCTGTATTTTTTTCATTATAAGGGAAAAAGGCACTCTTTTGATGCTTTTAGTGGAATTAATATTTTCAGTAAGGAGTTTGCTGACAAGAGGCTCTCTCTCTCCCGCTCTCTCTCTCTCTACGTCCCTCCACTTTCTCTCCCTCCCTGCCTCCCTCCCTCCCTTTTCCTCTCCCTTCCTCATTCTCTTCCTCCTACTCCCCCTCCTTCTCTGAAGGGCAGTGGAGCTTGAGGAAGGAGATCATCGCAGAATATGACAGTATTTATTTGGATTTAATTGAGGCAGATCATTCCATAGAAAATTTTGCACAAGTATCTTTAAAATATTAGAACAACTCATCCTACTGCTAGGCTAGAAAATGAACAAACTGGAAATGGTCAATCATGAGCTTGCTTTTTAAATTCTCTTCCTAGGCAAGTAGGGTCCTGAGGAGTCAAGACCAGGGGCAATAGTGGAGTCTGGCTTATTAGCTCCTGCAGGGCATAGAGTTGAGGGAATCAAAGTCAGAATCCTGGGGAAAAAGCAGGCTCGGGACTCATCGCACAGGTTTAAAATGCCGTCCAGTAGAACTTTCTGTGATAATGGAAGTGTTCTCCATCTGAGCTGCCCAATATGGTAGCCAACAGCCACTGTGGCTATTGATCTCTTGAGATATGGCTCATGTGACTGAAGAACTGAAATTTCAATCTCATTTAATGTTAATTAATTTAAAGTTTGATAGCCATATGTGGCTAGTGGCTCTTACACATCTAAAGTCTGAGGACAATGAGGTCTGAGCAGTAAAGTGAAAACTTCCTCCAAAGAGAAAATAAGGTTTAGCAAGACATAGTGAAACATTTAGAAGAGTGAGAAAAGGTTGAAAGAATCAGTAGAAACTGGAAAACATTCCCATATGAAACATTGACATTTGGTCATTGAGGAAGATGTACTTCTCTGAATATTAAATATAGTCCTAAGGAGACCACAACCCCTCCCATATTATCTTAGGTCTTAATAAACTGAATATCCCTGAAAATGCTGTTCTCAAAACAAAATAAAAGCTGGCCAACCATGGACAGTGACCCAATACAAGTTGCTGGAAACTTTATATAAATGATCAAAAGAGGTTTTTTTGGTAAGTCAATAAATTTGGTAAATTATGAATTGAATGTTTTGCAAGTTGATTTTTCAGTGAATTAGCCATTCTGCAAATTGCTATCGGTGAATATGACAGCTGTCCTCATCTCTCTGTCCTCCTCCACATGCTCCAGTATGCTCAGGCTGGAACAGTCCCTCAGGTAGAGGAGAGCCTGTCTCATCCCATCCTTCTTTGCCTGGGAAACTCCTACACATCACCAAGATGCAAGTAAATGTCACTTCCTCTAGAAGTCCTCTCAGACTTCTTCACCCCATGCCCACAGGCAGAGCTAACTGCTAATTTCTGTGGGTTTCTGGAGGGATTAGTAATTGTGAGGATGATATAACTCTGGAACTTTTGGTGATATTTCTGCCCAATGAGGGAGAATCTGCTGGAGAACAGTGTGAACAGGGGAGCTGAGTGGAGAGATGGAAAAAAGGGACAGATTGTTTGTGACATTTTTTTTTTCTTTTCTTGTGGTGTGTGGGCCTCTCACTGTTGTGGCCTCTTCCGTTGAGGAGCACAGGCTCCGGACGCACAGGCTCAGCGGCCATGGCTCACGGGCCCAACCGCTCCGCGGCATGTGGGAACTTCCCGGACCGGGGCACGAACCCGTGTCCCCTGCATCGGCAGGCGGACTCTCAACCACTGTGCCACCAGGGAAGCCCTGTGACATTTTAACACCTGGATCTTGCTATGCCTATTCAGCCTTGCACTTTCTAGTTACTTTCTAGTTACAGGAGACTCAGAAAGTACTACTTCATAGGGCTGTGGAGGACTTCCTGAGACATTAATAATTGTTAGCTCTTGTGATTACCTTTCCCAGCATTTGATGTGGGGCTCCTACCCCTTGATGTGCTCAAGGTGGACCCTGTCTCATAAAGAGGGCACAGAACAGGGTAGAACATCCGCCAGTGGTGGACTCACCAGCTCTGAGCAGCCTGGTGTTGTTACAAAAGGAAGACAAGTTGCTCCACCCAGGCTGATGCTGAATAGCCTTGAGGCAGAATTTGCCCTTGGATGGAAGGAGCTGTTAAAATGTCCAGATGAAAGAAGAGGCATGCAGCTAGACTGCACTTACTCTGGAAGACTTAATGGGAATTAAAAAGAGGAAGGTGAAAGAACCTGCCTACATTTGAATACTCTTATTGTTATTATTTCTTATATTTGGACTTCTGTCATTGCCAATACCTTCACTACTTTCCAAATTTTGTCATGTGATGGTAGCAATGCCTTAGAACACACCAACTGAGATGCCTTTCCCAAAGATGTCTCAGGGATAACTTTCCCAGAGATACCTTGGCACTGTAAAAGATACCCTGCCTTGGGATCTCTCTATCTGGTTTCAAAGTCCAGATCTCCTTCCTCTTAGGCAAGATGTTTAATTTCTTTCTTTCCTCTATAAAATGGAGTGGTGATCATACTACCTTACAGAGTCGTGTGAAGATTAAATGAAGAAATGCAAGAGAAGAAACTGTAAAAGCATTATATGGGATTATGTTATTATTCCCAGTTTCTTATAGTTCTAGCAAATAGAGTTTCTGTTAAACTTATTGTGTACAGGCTCGACACCGCATACATAGTCACTGTATAGATTGTTCACTGAGAACAGCTACTCAGAGGTCATCCATGGGAAACTTCCCCCAGAAGTTTCAGATAGACGTAAGGGAGGAAAGAATATTGGTCTTTAGTAATTTGCACTGGAATGTGAATGACTGATAGATTTCTCTCACTCTTACCAGGAATTTTTATTTTTTAATAATTGAGATATAATTGACATATACCATTATATTAGTTTCAGTCATAAATGATTCATCATAATCATCATAATGATTCAATATTTGTATATATTGTGAAATGATCACCACAATAAGTCTACTGACATCCATCACCACACATAGTTATAAATTTTTTTCTTGTGATGAGAACTTTTAAGATCTACTCTCTTATCAAACTTCAAATCTACCAGACAGTATTATTAACTATAGTCCCCATGCTGTACATTATATCCCCAGGACATATAACTGGAAGTTTGTACCTTTTGACTCCCTTCATCCATTTCACCCAATCCCCCACCTCCCAACTCTGGCAACTACCAATCTGTTCTCTGTATCTATGAGTTTGATTTTTTTTTTTTTAGATTGCACATACAAGTGAGATCATATGGTGCTTACCTTTCTCTGTCTGCTTATTTCACTTAGCACAGTGCCCTCAAGGTCCATCCATGTTGTCACAAATGGCAAGATTTCTTTCTTTTTTATGGCTGGACAATATTCCATTGTGTGTATATACACCACATTTTCTTTCTCCATTTACACATTGATGAACAGTTAGGTTGTTTCCATGTCATGGCTGTTGTAAATAATGCTGCAATGAATATGGGGGTGCATATATCTTTTTGAGTTAATGTTTCTATTTTCTTGGGATAAATACCCAGAAGTGGAATTGCCAGATCATATGAAAGTTCCATCTTTATTTTTTGAGGAACCTCTATATGGTTTCCACAGTGGCTCTAGAAATACTTGGTTTGGGTGAATACTAAGTGTGGCCAATGATGTGAACGCCATACTGAGCTGTAATTTATTTATAGCAATTGTTCACTCATTCATTCATTCAATTCACATGTGTGTGTGTGTGTGAGTGTGTGTATATTTGTGGACAAGGGGATGGAGGGAGCATTGTAGGAAACAGGACACTTTGACTTGGCTTTCAAATAATTTAACTTTCAGTTTTGAAAACCCTCCAAGTATTGTGTGATGCAGACATCCTCAGTCCATCTCTAAGTCTCACCCCATCCTGGAAGATGGGGTCAGGGATGATGTGAAGCTGAAAAGTGCCTTCTGTACAGATTAGAAAGAAAGAAAGAAAGAAAGAAAAATGCCACTATAGTTTTTACTTTGTTAAAATGGCTGTGCCCCCAAAGCCCATGGTAATGTCCCTGACCTGCATTACTTTCAAGCAGCTTCAGTGAGTCAGCCCCCTCGCTGGCCTAGAGGGGAACCCCTGATGCTGGGATCTGCAATCTGAGAAGTCTTGGTGGTGGTGAGGCAGGCAGCTGCCTCTTCAACTTGCCCTTTTACCTTCTGGCTTATTCCCTGAGCAACTGAGAGCTTGTTCCCTGCTGGGTGGCCAAGGACTGCTTTCTCAACGAATTGTTCAACATTTGTTAGTGCCAGCAGTGTATCAAATCCGCTGCTTAGCTGCATTTAGGAACATTACAGCTGAAAATACCAGTGTTGACTGAGAGTAAGGTGACATCAAAAGATTCATTCATTCATTCATTCAACAAAGTTTTATTAAAAAAATACTCTGTGCCAGGCGTTGATCTCCAGGTTATTTATCGTTTCCTAGGTGCAGTAAGTGCTTTTTCGTTTTGATGACAAGAGCACTTCTTTTTTTTTATCATCCTCAGAGTTTTTATGTGATTTGTTCTTTGTCATAAGTGCAAACTAAAACCTTTCATTTCTTTCCCCCTACATATCCCCTGCCAAAATTTCCCCAACAGTCCAAAAACCTAAATTTTCTTCTGTCAGTTCTTTTTCCACAAGTACATTAGATTCACTATAGCTCTGCCTTCAGTAAAGGGGTAAGAAATTAAAGCAATTCGCACGACTAGAGGAGCTTTTAAAAACTCTACTGTTTGGGGATGGTCATGTAATTTCCAGGTTTTCACAAAGGAAATGGAATTAAAATGAAGGTCATCATTAAATTGAAACAAAATTAACTCCTTTTGCACCTCATCAGGGACTAATTAACGAGACTCTCACGAGTACTGAACAGTACTATAGATTAGGGCCTCCTGTCAGCACAAACACTTAGATTGGAATCTGTAAAATGCCTGCTTTCCCAGCGATGGACCAGCAGCAGCGCTGAGCTTGCCAAGTCTCTGTTATTGAGGATTTATTTAAAGATACTTTTTAAAGCATTTCCTCCTTTACAATGAAGACTTTTCTGTGTGTACTTCAGTAGACATTTAAAATCCCAGCCCTAATCTTTTTGAAGTCTTTCCCTCATTAAAATGACTTGGCTTGAGAGCCCGTTGGCATTGCAATCTCTGATTATGGAAGGAAAAGCTGTGAGGAAGAACAGTTAAATAGAAATGAGTTGCCACTGAGGATAAACACTTTTCTCTGACTCGGGGTGAGTAATGGATTTAGGGATGGGTGGGCAGGAAACCTGGGGGAAAGGACAGTTTCTCATTACCTCTGGCTCTTGTCCCTTTTTTGGAGTAACTCTGGGGACTTGGAAAAGTAGGAACTTTTCCTGGGAATCTGAAATTTAACATCTCAGTTTTTTTCCTCATTTTTTTCTTTTTGCCTTCTGTGTCATTATTTTTATGTGTTTGTATTCTTGTGCGTAATTTTTAATTTTCCTTGTTTGCTGCCCTTTGTTTTAGGATTCCAAAACAAAATTCTAAAGTTACTGTGATCTAAAGTTTGACATCTGTATTCCATTGAAATTTTGGAGAAATTCTAATATATATATATATATATATATATGTGTGTGTGTGTGTGTGTGTGTGTGTGTGTGTGTATGTATATACACACAACACTGTGACAGTAGCTGAGGTTTAAAGGGTTTTTGCCTTTTCCCTCTAGTAGTAGCTCTGACCCATCCACAGCCTTTTTGCCCCCAGTTGTATTGAGATATAATTGACATATAACATCGTGTAAGTTTAAGATGTGCAACATGTTGATTTGATATATGTATATATTATGAAATGATTACCACAATAAAGTTAGTTAACACATTCATTATCTCACATAATAATAATTATTTTTTGTGGTGAGAACATGTAAGATTTACTCTCTTGGCAAATTTCAAGTAAATAATATTTGTTTCTATGAGCTCCACATTTTTAGATTCAACATGTAAGTGAGATCATACACTGTTTGTCTTTCTCTGACTTATTTCACTCAGCATAATGCCCCCCAGGTTCATCTATGCTGTTGGAAATGGCAGGATTTCCTTCTTTTTTATAGCTGAATAATATTCCATTGTCTACATATACCACAGCTTCTTTATCCGTTCATCTGTCGTTGGACACTGAGATTGTTTCCATGTTTTGGCTATTGTGAATAATGCTGCAACTAACATGAAGGGGTGCAGATTTCTCTTCAAGCTCCTGATTTCATTTCCTTCAGATATATACCCAGAAGTGGGAATTCTGGACCATATGGTGGTCCTATTTTTAATTTTTTGAAGAACCTCCATACTGTTCTCCATAGTGGCTGTACTAATTTACATTCCCACCAACAGTGCACAAGGATTCCCTTTGCTCCATATCCTCACCAGCACTTGTTATCTCTTGCCTTTTTGATAATAGTCCTTCTAACACATATGAGGTGATACTTCACTGTGGTTTTGATTTGCATTTCCCTGATGATGGGTGACGTTGAACACCTTTACATGTGCCTGTTGGCCATTGTATGTCTTCTTTGGGAAAACTTTTGTTCAGGTCCTCTGCCCATCTGCAGTCAGCTGATTTGATTTTGCTATTGAGTTGTACATCCATAACCTGTAAAACTGTCCCTCTCATGGACTGAAGCCATGTACATGATAGCAAGATGGCTAACCAGTTAACAAATGTGGTAAGGCTTTGCCCTCTTTGTGATATTCTGAGTTCAGGAAACACCTCTGAATCAAAGCACTGTAGATAAGATTCCTATTTCTTTTTAGAACTCTTCCCATCCATGCAACTGTCCACATCATTATTAGGGAAAGTCTGGAAGATGAGGGAGGCTACAGCATGAAATGCTGGGTAGTGACATAAAAGAAGTCTAGGGAATATTTACCCAGCCTGAGTCTGCAGAATGACTGGCAGCAGGTGGGGAATGGTGGTAAGGATGTGGGGTGAGCACGGTCTCCATTTGAAGGCTGTGGTACACCTGGATTAGCCTGGTGCCAATATGAGTGGAGACTAGGAGAGCTCATTTTCTTAGGCAAGAAATGACCATACCCAGTAATAGAACAAATGGAGGGATTGAAGGAGAAAGAGTGAAAGACAATGCCTATGATTTCCGCTTTGGAGCCAGTGATGTGCCATAAAAGAGAAGAAACAGTTAACCAACAAGTCATTTATTAAGCATCCACTCTGCATTTAATATTGTGCTTAGGGCATCAGAGGGTGCAAAAGATATGGAAAACCTGTTTTCTGCCATAAGACAACCATGATGTAGTTTGAGATAGTGGAGCAGTCCATGCACAGGAAAGTATAAATTAATAATAACAATAATACTAGCAGTTTCTCTTTATTGGGGTTAACTGTGGGATGGGTCCATTGCTAAGCACTTTCTATTTCTTTTGGTCAAATTCTCTTACCTATGATAGTAACATTATCTAAAATTAAAAATTGATAAAGTAACAATAACTAAGTTTCACTGAATACTAAGATGCCAAGGAGCCATGTTGAGCTTCATAGGATGCTTGTCCCTTTGTGACTAGCACTGTAGTTGCCCATAAATTTCAGAGGAGAAAATGAGGCTTTGAGACATGTTCCTTGTCTAAGTCCCATCGCTAATAGCTTCTAATAAGGGCTGGGGACAAACCTAGATCTGCCTAATTCTAAGGCCAAAGTTGTTAATATACAACACAATGCTAAATAATCTAGATCAAAAAGAAATGCCCCTTTACTCCTAAATACATTCAAGATTTTTTTCAAGGTAATGCAGAAGGTCTAGCAGAACCAGCATTCACATGAAATTGCCTTATTCTTATGGTCAAGTCTTCTTCGTGAGAGCTTCGTACCTTCCATTTCCTGTGTTCACTCTATTGACCCACAAAGGACTTTATTATTTCTAAATGGGTGCAAGTGATTGCTGGGAAGCTTTGCATTTACACATTCTCTCTACGAAAATGCTATAAAGACTCTCCATTTGCCATAAAGCGTGGGCTGTGCTGTTGAAAGTGAAGTATTGTCAAGATAAGTCAGGAGAAAAAAATCCAGAACTGAATGCTGTGTTGGAGAGTACCTTAAAGAACCTGTGCTTCAGAGAGATTTCCTTGGAATGTTTTAAGGAAACATAACTTGTTTAAAGGGATTCAGCCACCCTTTGCACTCTTAAGCATCAAATGCTCCCAGCTGGCGAGAAGGGGGTAACAAAGCGGTGCAGTGTGGTCGTCCCATTTCAAATCCATAGGCTCTGTGGGTGTCAGAGATTCCCTTTTGTGTATGGCATGGAGTAAATTTTCAAGAGAGTTAATATAAAGCCTTACATTCTCATTCTGTATCTAGATGGCCGATTTTGGATAAATAGTCCCGTGGGCAAAAGATTCTTGTGCCCGTTTAGTTCAGATCTCTTCCAACAGCTCCATTCAGTTTTGGGGGTCTCCAATTCATTTTCAAATTTTTTAATTCCAAAGGCAAATCTTTTAAAGTCATCCTCCCGTCTACTTTCCTCCTCACAAGCAAACTGTGCTACAAAAGCAGAGGCTTCCTCCGGCCCTGTTTACTTAGAGCGCAAACCGTATTCAAGCCGGCTATGTCAGATTAAAGGAAGAAAGGAGAGAGCACCCAAAGCCTTAAACTGCACATAAAAGGCAGCCGCTGGCAACCAATCTGTTCAACTTCCAACTATTTGCACTTTATGAATAAAGGTCAATCTGTTATTGGCACCCAAATGTTAAT
Organism: Hyperoodon ampullatus; assembly: GCF_949752795.1. Lineage (NCBI taxonomy): Eukaryota > Metazoa > Chordata > Mammalia > Artiodactyla > Ziphiidae > Hyperoodon > Hyperoodon ampullatus. The sequence continues at coordinate 38,591,835 of NC_136914.1, forward strand.
GTTCTTATGAGGGTTTAAGCTGCTTTAACAGCTGAATAAGTGAGAGTGAGCTATAGGGCCACACCTAATCATTCAGGCCCAGCTGGGACGGGGGGAGCTTCTCAAAAAGGCAAGAGATGCAGAGGGTACGGGTGTAGGGGGCTGGCCGAGGGGAAAGGGGCATGCATTTCGTGAGGGGGCAGTGAGGGGTAAAAGATGAAATAACTTATATAATATATACAGGAAACTCAAGAAGAAATGTGCCTGTGCCTTTTTTCTTTCCGTCTGTTCTGCATGCTGCTTGCTGTCTATAGAAGCTACCCCTGCCCCAGACCTTTGCAGTTTATAGCATTAATTATGTTCTAATATGCATTTGATTTTTCTCTTTGCAAAACAATACCTGCACGCATTTAATAGCCCCTCCCAGCAGAGTTCTCTGGGTGAACGGTAGAGAGTGCAGCTAGTCCGCAAACCTCTGACCTGCCCCATGGTTAGAGTACCCTCCTTACTCGTCAGACCACAGGGACACAGTCACACTCAAGGAGTGCAGTTTCCAGGAGAAAGAAAGACAGTAGATGCATGACAATGCCCCCTCCCCCCAAAAAAAAATAAGAAAGGAAAGAAAGAAAAAGGCTTGGTATCCTGCATCTAGGCAGAAGACAAGTATATATGAGTCAAAGGCCACTTTATTGTATTGATACCTCCAAATTATTCCATGCAGATGGAGGCAATGCGTGACTGGAAGACAGATTTGTTTTGTCCCCTGTATGTGTGAGGCGAACAACCTCAGAAATTTCTGGCTCTGTTCCTACCTACATGTCCCATACCCTCCCTAGGCCTCAGTTTCCTTCTCTGTAAAATGATAGTTTCCTTTAAAATCCCATTCAACTCTGCCGTCCTCTCTTAGCGATTTTCTTCAACTATCTAGTGAGGATATGTTATTGTGAAGTAAAACGAAGTTGTTTATTTGTGAAAACCTTTAAAAAACTAAAACGTGGGCTTCCCTGGTGGCGCAGTGGTTGAGAATCTGCCTGCTAATGCAGGGGACACGGGTTCGAGCCCTGGTCTGGGAGGATTCCACATGCCGCGGAGCAACTGGGCCCGTGAGCCACAACTACTGAGCCTGCGCGTCTGGGGCCTGTGCTCCTCAACAAGAGAGGCCACGACAGTGAGAGGCCCGTGCACCGTGATGAAGAGTGGCCCCCGCTTGCCACGACTAGAGAAAGCCCTGGCACAGAAACGAAGACCCAGCACAGCAAAAATTAAAAAAATAATAATAATAAAAAAAACCTAAAACGTCATACTCAAGTAAGGCGTCATCGTTACAAATAGGACTTTTGTGAAAAATGTAGGATATCCTCAAGGCTGGGCTTTGGGAGGGACTGAGGACGGTTGCTTATCCTCACCCGTTGTAGTGTGAGCAGAAGCAAGCTGCTCATGTCCTTCATTTCCCCTCTCAGGCATTTGTGGACAGTTGCCCCACTTGGTGCATCCTGCCCCAATACTAACCATCTGTTCATGTGCAACTCAGATACACCAAGTGGAAATGACTGTCCTTCCATCTTTATCCTGTGACTTCACACGTTCCTTGATGGATTATCATTGTTTCTGTACTTTTCTGTCTCCTCTACAGGGCGACAGACTCTAAAGTCTGGAACTCTGTCATAGTTCCCTTTATACTGCTTGTAGTTCCTGGTGTGGTCCATAACGTGCAGTAGTTGGGCAATCTCTTTGCTGAACAGAATTCAAATGATACTTGCTTTCTTTGCCTTTTAAATAAACTGATTTATTTTTCAAATAGTTAACAAATTCAAATACTATAAATACCAGAACTTACATATTTAAAAAAATTATTTATTTATTTGGTTGCATTGGGTCTTAGTTGTGGCAGGTGGGCTCCTTAGTTGTGGCCCTCTGGCTCCTTAGTTGTGGCATGCAAACTCTTAGTTGTGGCATGCATGTGGGGTCTAGTTCCTGGACCAGGGATCGAATCTGGGCCCCCTGCATTGGGAGTGCAGAGTCTTAACCACTGCGCCACTAGGGAAGTCCCCACAACTTACATATTAACTCACAAAAAGTAATTCTCCTTCCTGCTCCCTTCTCCCTGTCCTCAGATTCCTGACCAGGAAGCAACTGTTACAGGTTTCTTGTACTATTCTTTTCTTTTCTTTTTAAAACCTCCTTCAAAGTCATGGAAAGTAAAATTAAGAACATATCTCAAAGTGGTTGGGAAGCCAAGGAAGGAAAAGTATCACAAAATACAAAGAATCATTCTTAGGAGACAGTGCTTCTCCAGTGCAAACAACAGTTGCCCGAATCAGGGAATCCAGGTTCTAGGAGAGTGAAAGGATGTTATTAATGAGCTGTGCCTTGTTGGGCAAGACCTTTAACTTCGTTGGGCCCTTTGGATTCATGTCCACCCAAACTCCCATCTCTACAGTTCTCTGATTCTTATCTAAACAAGAGTGATTTCACAAAATCAGAGAATCAGTGTTTGAGAAAATGAATTCCATATTAGCATTTTCAATCAGGAATTTAACCTTCAAGCTGGTGAAGCGGCTTTGCCAAATCAATCTATTTAGAAAATTAAAAATAAAATTAGGCACATTTATTGCAAATTAAAGTGAGCTGGATTCAAACATTTCTAACTGGCGCCAGAAGAGAAATGTCCCAGCTAGATCTTTGTGCCAACAAGGCTAACGGGGCCAATCCTGAGTGCTATGCATTTCTCCCGGAGCTAGGATTTTCATTCTTGCCTCCTTAGATGGGCTTTGAGATGAGGGTGAGGGCAGGGAGGACAGTGGAGTCTATATCTTTGTGTCCAGTCTTTTATGTATATATGTGTCAGATTAGCCCGGGTCCTGACAGGAAGCAGATCTCACACTCAGACTGGGTAATTAGAAGAGAGGGTAATAATGAGCTATTTACAAAGGGCTGGGCAGGGTTTTTGAAAATGAAAAAGGATAATCCAGTGCTCTGAAGTTAGCAGGGGAAAACAGTTATCACTCACTTGTTGGGTTGAAGGGGTCAGGAGGGGTAATTCTGGAGAAGACAGCTGTATGGAAAGAGCTTCCTAAAAAGAATTTCCACCTGCAACATCCACTTGTCCTTTCTTGCCTGGGTATATGCAGCTTATCCTTCAGGTTTCCCAGATGTCTGCTTTGCCGGGAAGACCTTCCCTGAGTTCACCAGTCTGGGCTGAGTGTACACATTGGTTGCCATGAAAGAATCATGTGACTATTTCTATCATAGCATTTATCACACTCATTTGTAATTGCCTCTTTACTTTTCTGTGTCTCCTACATATCTGTGTACTACTTGAGAGCATAGATTCTATCTTATTGGGCTTGTTTCCTTGGTATCCAGTCAAGTGTTTATAGAATGACAGGAAGGAAGGAAATGACAGCATTGTCGCATCATTATTGTTCAGGGGCCTGGACTATAATTGCAGGCAATTCTCTAAGTGCCTGGAGGGGCAGAAGAATCCTAGATGTAGGTTTACTTGGTGCAGTGATCACAAATTGGGAACATACTTTGTTAACTCATCTGTGAAAAATAGGAAAACCTCCAGCCAATAGCTATTGAGTTTACATGATACCCATTATTGAGGCTGCATGAGAGGAAAACCAGGAATTAGAAGATTTAAGTTTTGCTCTAAATCTTATGTCTAAGAATTAACCCTAAGGTGACTACTAGCAAACTGTGAAAGAAAGTATGCTCATGATTTTCTTTTTCTTTTTAAAGATTTATTTATTTATTTTATTTATTTTTGGCTGTATCAGGTCTTAGTTTTGGCATGCGGCATCTTCGTTGAGGCACGTGGGATCTTTCGTTGTGGTGCGCGGCCTTCTCTCTAGTTGTGGTGTGTGGGTTTTCTCTCTCTAGTTGTGGTGTGTGGGCTCTGTAGTTGTGGTGTGGGTTCCAGAGCGTGTGGGCTCTGTAGTTTGTAGTATGCGGGCTTAGTTGAGGCACGTGAGCTCAGTAGTTGCGGTGTGCAGGCTTAGTTGCCCCATGGCATGTGGGATCTTAGTTCCCTGACCAGGGATTGAACCCGCGTCCCCTGAATTGTAAGGCAGATTCTTTGCCGCTGGACCACCAGGGAAGTCCCGCTCATGATTTTCATCACAGCAGTGTTTACAAAAGAAAAAAACTAAAGGCAACCTAAAGTCCATCATTCAGAATTTATTAATTAAATTATGATACTTACATACAATGAAATATATGTAGCCATGAAACATGATGAGGTAGACACATGGGAAGATGCTTATGATATGTTGTGTGAAAAACTGTTACCTACTTATATGATCAGTATGATCATATTTTTATAAGTAATATCCCCAGTTCTGTGAATTTGGGCAAGTTACTTAATCTCTCCAAGTCTTGCTTTCCTCATTTGTAAGTTACATCTACTTAAAGGAGTTGTTCTAAGGAGTAAATGCAAATATCCAAGATATCAAGGATAGTACTTGGTTCATTGTAAGAAGTTAATAAATCTTATTATAATCACTATTAATATTATCTATCTATATGAAAAAAAGATATACGGAAGGATGTTTGCAAAATATTTCTGGTAATTATTGGTATATATTTTACTTTCTTCTTTATACATTTCTGTATTATTTGAATTTTTTTCTCAATAATCTTCTATCAATTTTGCGACAACATTAAAGTTATTAGAAAAAGAAGACTTTTGTTTTAATTCTTCTTCTGCCACTTACTCTGTGTATTTGGGGAAGTAAGTGGAGACCCCTGAGCCTTATTTTCCTCACTTATAAAATAAAAAGAACTATTCATTTCTTTTCTACCTCAGAAGGCTTTACTACAGATCAAAAGAGTTATCGGGTATGTCTGTGTTCTTGGAAAACAGCAAAGTACTATATTAGATATTATTATTATTGTTATCATTTGTATTAACTTCATTGGGATCAGACTTAATTGGATTTTTTTTCCTACTTCTCCTCTGGATGTTTTGAAGGAGACAAGTAGCCATTATGAAATGAGGCCTTATGCAGCCCACAAATCATGGATTTGCTTGTAACATCACTGATCTGCTACCATCCTCATGATGAACTGAGAAGTCCTAGCCACCAAATTATTGACAGTGCAAACTATTTTATGAGCTTACCTTTGCCCTGGTTTATTTTCACTGGTTGTGGAGATCACTCTCTTCCTTTTTGGGCCCAAGCCTCTCCCTTTTCTGTGTGGGTTTGTCTGTTGCCACGCTTGCTGCTCACTTGAGCTATTAACTTAACAAGAGTGAGAGGTGAGCCAATCAGCACACGTTTGGTGACTCTGTGAAGGGAACGTATGGATTTGGGAGGCGAGTCACTGCGTCGGTTCACGAGGTGGAACTGGTGTTGGGAGTCACCGGGGATTTGATCATATTTACCGTCGTTTCTGACGCATCACCTCCTTCCCCTTCACCTCATGAAAGATGTAGACGCCTTCAGGGAGGAGGTCCAACTCGAGCTTGACAGTATTCTGGGAACACAAGGAGGGACCTGTAGTCAAAATCTGCGCATCTGAAGGAGATCTTTGTGCACAGAAGCTGTCCTGCCTGTAACCGTCCCCAGTCACCAGATTAGCGCCAGTTTATTTTCCAGTGAAGACACCAGTGGTTGGGGAGGGGGTTGGAGTTAGCAGCGGGGAACACAAAGGGAAAGGCGCACTTAGAACTAACCAAACGAGCGCCAAAGGAGCATCCGCCCAACGCGTGTCTGCTGAGGTGCCCGCTGCCGCCCTCAAAACAGCGCTCAAGCACAAGTGCTTGAATATTTGTGGAACAGGGTTATGAATATTCCTTTTTCGTGATACCTTCAAAATGTGATTAATTTATTTTGAGGGGAGGGAGCAGAAGGGGTCCTGCAACTGAGAGAGAGCGTTTCTTTGTTTGTTTGATTTTTTAAAGGTGAGGAACATATTTCTAGTGAGAAATGATGAATGAGTTTGAGTGTCTTTTGCTGCCTAGGCACCCCCTCCCCCGTCCTGAGATTTTGACCACAGGTTTCGGTACATATTGGGCTGCTGGTGTGCTCAGGATTTAAGGCCTCCCTGAGAACCAGAAAAGGAACATTTACTCTCCCCCTTCCCACTCTTTGGAAGGTTGCAGTCCAAGCTTCTAAAAGTCATTTCCATTTTCAAAAGCGGAGCTGGTGAAACACTTTGGAAACTTTCCCTGCACCCTCCAGCTCCCCACCCCGCCCCACTCCATCTTCTTGTTCGAGAAATGCAAATTTAAAGCCAATCCTATTTTATGTTAAAAAGTGAAAAACATTTCAATGTATTCTTGTCTTGTATGACTGGCTGAGAGCCTCTAAATCCCCACCATTTACCAAATTAAACTAATTGAAAGTGCTTCCAAAAGTCACATCTGTAGGCTGACGTTTGTCCCTGCCTTTCACTTTCGGCTCGGGGAACTGTTCTCCATTCCATTGATCCCTGAATAGTCATGCCTGTCAGGAAGCCACATCAGCCATTATCATTCTAATTTTACTGCCTTTCTTGGTCCCTAATCTAATTTGCAATGATGCTTAAGCATTTCGCAAGGCCATAGCACTTTCTTCAGAATTTCAACAAGAGCATTAAACCCCCAATTTACATTAATGAAGTGCACATTTAATTAGGGAAGAGGGTAAATGGAGAGCTCTACAGGGGCAGTTTGTGTGATATGATAGGCACTTCAGAAGGGAAGGAGACAGATCTGACCAAAGATGTGCCGTATATCGGAAGGCTGCCTTCACCCCCTAGCTTCCTCCCAGCCTCATCTTCCTTCTCCTCACCCTTCCATCAACAAACTCTACCTCTCTAAAATTTGCTCCACAGCCACGACAATAAAATTATGAAAGCAGACTTGTCAACAAGGGAGCACCAGGCAAAGAACTATGTAGGAGGATCATGTGGTTTTCAGTTCCCCTGCTGCCCCCCAAAGGGGAGATTAACTTGTTCTTTTAAATAATGAGAAACATAGGAAACCGTCTCCAGTCTCCTGTTTAATGAATGCATTAAGCACACAGGCCGAGTGGCACAGTGGTACTACACAAACTTGGCTTTATGTGGCGAGAGGGGTGGGCGAGGAGGAGGGGTGGGGATGAATTTCTGGTCATAGATCCATGCAATGAATTCATTACCACATATTACCCGAGACGCAGTGATGTCACGCCTTGAAGTCTCTGCCATAGGCTCCACTGGGCCAAGGCTTCTGACGCAGGGGCTGTGGGGTGTGTGTGCACCTGCGTCCCCTTGCATATTTATCGTCAGACAAAAAAAATTTTCCTTCTTTTAGTGTAGCCTTTTGAATATGAATTTCACTATGCATGCTTTTCTCTTGTTGCAGGACTATTTTCTTTTTTATTTTTGTTTTATTTATTTATTTATTATTATTTTTTGCAGTGAGCGGGTCTCTCACTGTTGTGGCCTCTCCTGTTGCGGAGCACAGGCTCCGGACGCGCAGGCTCAGCGGCCATGGCTCACGGGCCCAGCCGCTCCGCGGCATGTGAGATCTTCCCGGACCGGGGCACGAACCCGTGTCCCCTGCATCAGCAGGCGGACTCCCAACCACTGCGCCACCAGGGAAGCCCTATTTTCTTTTTAAATCCATAATTCATGGGGTGCAAAGGTGGGAGTGAAACTTACAGATCAATTTTAATTTTGGAATCTTGATAGTCTTTCTTCAAGTTCTCCGTCTCCTCTATTACGGAATAATAACAATGATGGCAATGATGATGATAATAATAATAGCAATGCACTCAAAAATATAGTGATGTGAATAGAACAAGAGCAGCTCAGTAATTCAGTGCTGTTTTATGCTTAACATTTTTGCAAAGATTGATATTTTGCAGCTAAAAATAAAAACATTTGTTCAGAGTAGGGTTCCGTTTGTGTTCCTCTTGAGCATATAAGTTACAGTGCATGGAGAAAAGTATGTATTCTACTAATTCAGCAGCACCAGCTAGACAGTGATGTTTGGTCAAGTACAATGTCTCTCTTTCCAGTGCCTTATTAAGATACTTGATTTAAAGTCACACATCTTTAGAAACAAGTACCATTTTCAAGCACAGACAGGATGAGTATTTAACTAAGGATCATAGCTGTAAATAAGCAGGAAATCACCTCCCTTCCAAATACATAGTCCATGGTCACTGCGCCATGGCTGTGCCCTCACTATGACTGAGTGGCAGGAAAGGAAATCCTGAAAATAATCCCTTACTTGGATTTTGGACTTGAGCAAAGAAAACAAAAGAGGGTACTACAGGGACAGGGAAAACAATGGAATATTGAGGAAAAGAGGAAGAGGTAAATAACATGAGGGCATTAGGTAGTGAGCAGGAGTTTGGAAAAACATGAAATTTTAATAAAAAGATTAAGGAGTGCGGTAAGAATAGCACTTTTACAATCTGGATGTGAGCAGCTCTGGGTAAGATGTGTGATGTGGGGCAAGGTACTTTCATATTTGACTTTCTAATTCAAAAAATGCAGATAATAATCATACTTCATAAAGTTTTCCTGAAGATTAAATGAGATGCTGCACACAAAGTGCTTAGGATGGTGCCTGGCGTCTAAGAAGCACTCAATAAATGAAATTAAAGAGAGAATATAGTCAGCACGCAATAAATGTTATTAGAGAGGGAAGGAAAGATAGATAAATGAATGGAACCCTAACAAGGACTGAGAAAATTATGCAAGAGAATACATACTTAAAAGAAGGAGTGACTAGAGAAAGGAAGAACAAATCACATTTGGTAACCAGTACTGTAAGTGTGGGACCCTGTGTCTTTTCTTTGGATGTGTCCAACAGAGAAAGAGGAGGCTGTTAAAAACCATGTCAAAGAGGGAGAAAATAAAATAGGTTGATGAGACATTTAAAAATCTGCATTCTAGGGCTTCCCTGGTGGCGCAGTGGTTGAAAGTCCGCCTGCCAATGCAGGGGACACGGGTTCGTGCCCCAGTCCGGGAAGATCCCACATGCTGTGGAGCAGCTGGGCCCGTGAGCCATGGCCGTTGAGCCTGCGCGTCCGGAGCCTGTGCTCCACAACGAGAGAGGCCACAACAGTGAGAGGCCCACATACCACAAAAAAAAAAAAAAAAATCTGCATTCTAGACTATTAGAATTTATCTTTCCCAATAGCCATCTCAGTGCAGACTGAGTTTTTTTTAAATGCAGCTGGGGAAGTTCTGCCTATGTCTGAAATCAGAAATGTCTTTGTTTTCCATGTGAAACAAAATTGTATCTCTCCAAAAGCCACAGTGCCTGCCCCTTTCTCCTCCTCTTTCTCCTCCACTGATGGTGACATTTCAGTAACATCCCTTTCCCCAGAACTCAGTCCTCTTCCCAGAGACAACCACTGCAAGGTGTTTTAGACCCTTCCAGAGAAAGTTATGCATATACATGAGATCCAGTTTAAAATTTCACCCTTCTTCAGTCTCTTTGGTTGTGCCCAAGTCTAGAATACAGCCATGTAAAATGTCAAAGCATTCAACTATTTTTCTCTAGTTACAGAAATAATACCTAATCATTAATAAAAAGTTAAGAACAACACAGGACTCGATGAAGTCAGTCTGACTCTTACAACATTTATGGTCCACAAACTAAGTGTGAAAATACTGTCTATGGGGAGGATGCAGAGACAGTTTAGTTGCTGTGGACTGGTACAGATGTGCTGGATACTTGGAGGACACCCCCTACCCCAAGTCTTCAGTTCTGGCTACCCAAACCCACCCAGTGGGGTGGAAAGACAAATCGTGTAAGAGAAGGTAGGCTAAGAATCAGCACATATTGTTTTTGCAGTGGGCACAGAGCTTGCTGGGGCACCAGTGGCCTCGTGGCTTCCTGGAGCCAAGGCTGACTCCGTTCATTGCTCAGGAAAGGCCTTCCCCCAGGAGTTTGATCTACAATTACAACATTCATTCCTCATCTGAAAGGTGAAAGGGCTGCTGTATCCTGGTGGGGACTAACTCCTAATGAAATGGGTGATGGTTTTGTATTTGTGTATTTGCACAGCAGATGGACTGTGACTCTTTCTCAAGCAAAAGAAACCTGGTGCAGGGGCTGAAGGATATACAGCCAAGACTTACTCTGAGGACTGTAAGACTGTTCATAGAGTGGTCTAAACCTGGCCCTCATAGAGCCCACTCCGTCTCTACCAATGAACGCCAACAAGGATTGCTATGACCTGGACTTGGAAGCCTACTCAACCTATAGCACACATGTAAAAATAGGCGAACGCAGGGGAAAAAAGATGACTTTTAATCAAGATTTCTAACAATGTACTCAAAGCCTATCAGAATAAGTGAGGTTGATTTTTCATGTAATTATACAATTTTGCCGGATCCTCCTTTAATTCAGTTTAATAAGGAAAAGGAAGACTGCAAATAGAATACAGTGCTAAGCAATTTTCTTGGTAGAGTTTGGCTAAGAATATGTAAGGCATATTTGCCTTTTCTCTAAATATACTGCCTTATGGCTTGCGAAAATTAGGAGCTTGAGCTCCTCAGTAAAAATCTTAAACTGGTAACTTTGTGGACATGAACCTGTGTATAAAACAGACAAGGGGAGGAACAGAAAAGATGACAAAATTTTAAGCACATAGGAATCTTTTTTTTTTAATTGCAGTATAGTTGCTTTACACTGTTGTGTTAGTTTCTACTGTACAGCAAAGTGAATCAGCCATATGTTTACATGTATCCCCTCTTTTTTGGATTTCCTTCCCATTTAGGTCACCAGAGAGCACTGAGTAGAGTTCCCTGTCCTATACAGTAGGTTCTCATTAGATACCTACTTTATACATAGTAGTGTATATATGTCAATCCTAATCTCCCGATTCATCCCACCCCCACTTCTCCCTTGGTATCCATACCTTTGTTCTATACATCTGTGTCTCTATTTCTGCTTTGCAAATAAGTTCATCTATACCATTTTTCTAGATTCCATATATATGCGTTAATATACGATATTTGTTTTTCTATTTCTGACTTACTTCACTCTGTATGACAGTCTCTAGGTCCATCTATGCCTCTTTAAATGGCATAATTTCGTTCCTTTTTATGTCTGAGTAATATTCCATTGTATATATGTACCACATCCTTTTTTTTTTTAACATCTTTATTGGAGTATACTTGCTTTAAAATGGCGTGTTAGTTTCTGCATTATAACAAAGTGAATCAGCTATACATATACATATATACCCATATCTCCTCCCCCTTGCGTCTCCCTCCCACCCTCCCTATCCCACCCCTCTAGGTGGTCACAAAGTACCCAGCTGATCTCCTTGTGCTATGCGGCTGCTTCCCACTAGCTATCTATTTTACATTTGGTAGCATATATAAGTACATGCCACTCTCTCACTTCATCCCAGCTTACCCTTCCCCCTCCCCGTGTCCTCAAGTCCATTCTCTACATCTGCGTCTTTATTCCTGTCCTGCCCCTAGGTTTTTCATAACAATTTTTTTTAAATTCCATATGTATTTGTTAGCATACAGTATTTGTTTTCCTCTTTCTGACTTACTTCACTCTGTATGACAGAATATAAGTTCATCCACCACACTACAAATAACTCAATTTCGTTTCTTTTTATGGCTGAGTAATATTCCATTGTATATATGTGCCACAACTTCTTTATCCATTCATCTGTCAGTGGACACTTAGGTTGCTTCCATGTCCCAGCTATTGTAAATAGAGCTGCAATGAACATTGTGCTACATGACTCTTTTTGAATTATGGTTTTCTCAGAGTATATGCCCAGTAGTGGGATTGCTGGGTATTATGGTAGTCGTATTTTTAGTTTTTTAAGGAACCTCCATACTGTTCTCCATAGTGGCTGTATCAATTTACCTTCCCACCAACAGTGTATGAGGGTTCCTTTTTCTTCACACCCTCTCCAGCATTTATAGTTTGTAGATTTTTTGATGATGGCCATTCTGAAGAGTGGGAGGTGATACCTCATTGTAGGTTTTTTTTTTTTCTTTTGCAGTACGTGGGCCTCTCAGTTGTGGCCTCTCCCATTGCAGAGCACAGGCTCCAGATGCACAGGCTCAGCGGCCATGGATCACGGGCCGAGCCGCTCCGCGGCATGTGAGATCTTCCCTGACCGGGGCACGAACCCGTGTCCCCTGCATCAGCAGGCGGACTCTCAACCACTGCGCCACCAGGGAAGCCCCTCACTGTAGTTTTGATTTGCATTTCTCTAATGATTAGTGATGTTGAGCATTCTTTCATGTGTTTGCTGGCAATCTGTATATCTTCTTTGGAGAAATATCTATTTAGGTCTTCTGCCCATTTTGGATTGGGTTGTTTGTTTTTTTGATATTGAGCTGCATGAACTGCTTGTAAATTTTGGAGATTAATACTTTGTCAGTTACTTCATTTGAAATATTTCTCCCATTCTGAGGGTTGTCTTTTCATCTTGTTTATGGTTTCCTTTGCTGTGCAAAAGCATTTAAGTTTCATTAGGTCCCATTTGTTTATTTTTGTTTTTATTTCCATTTCTCTAGGATGTGGGTCAAAAAGGATCTTGCTGTGATTTATGTCATGGAGTGTTCTGCCTGTGTTTTCCTCTAAGAGTTTTATAGTGTCTGACCTTATATTTAGGTCTTTAATCCATTTTGAGTTTATTTTTGTGTATGGTATTAGGGAGTGTTCTAATTTCATTCTTTTAAATGTAGCTGTCCAGTTTTTCCAGCACAACTTATTGAACAGGCTGTCTTTCTCCATTGTATATGCTTGCCTCCTTTATCAAAAATAAGGTGACTATATGTGCATGGGTTTACCTCAGGGCTTTGTATCCTGTTCCATTGATCTATATTTGTGTTTTTGTGCCAGTATCATACTGTCTTGATTACTGTAGCTTTGTAGTATAGTCTGAAGTCCGGGAGCCTGATTCCTCCAGCTCTCTTTTTCTTTCTCAAGATTGCTTTGACTATTTGGGGTCTTTTGTGTTTCCATACAGATTGTGAAATTTTTTGTTCTAGTTCTGTGAAAAATGCCATTGGTGGTTTGATAGGGATTGAATTGAATCTGTAGATCGCTTTGGGTAGTAGAGTCATTTTCACAATGTTGATTCTTCCAATCCAAGAACATGGTATATCTCTCCATCTGTTTGGATCATCTTTAATTTCTTTCATCAGTTTCTTAATGTTTTCTGCATACAGGTCTTTTGTCTCCTTAGGTAGGTTTATTCCTAGGTATTTTATCCTTTTTTTGCAATGGTAAATGTGAGTGTTTCCTTAATTTCTCTTTCATAGTTTTCATTATTAGTGTACAGGAATGCAAGAGATTTCTGTGCCTTAATTTTGGATCCTGCTACTTTACAAAATTCACTGATTAGCTCTAGGAGTTTTCTGGTAGCATCTTTAAGATTCTCTATGTACAGTATCATGTCATCTGCAAACAGTGACAGCTTTACTTCTTCTTTTCTGATTTGGATTCCTTTTCTTTCTTTTTCTTCTCTGATTGCTGTGGCTAAAACTGCCAAAGCAATGTTGAATAATAGTGGTGAGAGTGGGCATCCTTGTCTTTTTCCTGATCTTAGTGGAAATGGTTTCAGTTTTTCACCAGAGGATGATGTTGGCTATGGGTTTGTCATATATGGCCTTTATTATGTTGAGGTAAGTTCCATCTATGCCTACATTCTGGAGGGTTTTTATCATAAATGGGTGTAGAATTTGTTGAAAGCTTTTTCTGCATCTTTTGAGGTGATCATATGGTTTTAATCTTCAATTTGTTAATATGGTGTATCACATTGATTAATTTGCGTGTATTAAAGAATCCTTGCATTCCTGGGATAAACTCCACTTGATCATGGTGTATGATCCTTTGAATGTGCTTTTAGATTCTGCTTGCTAGTATTCTGTTGAGGATTTTTGCATCTATGTTCATCAGTGATACTGGCCTGTAATTTTCTTTTTTTGTGACATCTTTTTCTGGTTTTGGTATCAGGATGATGGTGGCGTCATAGAATGAGTTTGAGAGTGTTCCTCCCTCTGCTATATTTTGGAAGAGTTTGAGAAGGATAGGTGTTAGCTCTTCTCTACATGATTGATAGAATTAGCCTGTGAAGCCATCTGGTCCTGGACTTTTGTTTGTTGGAAGATTTTTAATCACATTCTCAATTTCAGTGCTTTTGATTGGTCTGTTCATATTTTCTATTTCTTCCTGGTTCAGTCTCAGAAGGTTGTGCTTTTCTAAGAAGGTGTCCATTTCTTCCAGGTTATCCATTTTATTGGCATAGAGTTTCTTGTATTAATCTCTCATGATCCTTTGTATTTCTGCAGTGTCAGTTGTTACTTCTCCATTTTCTTTTCTAATCCTACTGATTTCAGTCTTCTCCGTACTTTTCTTGATGAGTTTGGCTAATGGTTTATCAATTTTGCCTGTCTTCTCAAAGAACCAGCTTTCAGTTTTACTGATCTTTGATATTGTTTCCTTCATTTCTTTTTCATTTATTTCTGATCTGATCTCTATGATTTCTTTCCTTCTGCTAACTTTGAGGTTCGTTTGTTCTTCTTTCTCTAATTGCTTTAGGTGTAAGGTTAGGTTGTTGATTTGAGATGTTTCTTGTTTCCTGAGGTAGGATTGTATTGCTATAAACTTCCCTCTTACAACTGCTTTTGTTGCATCCCATGGGTTTTGGATCATCGTGTTTTCATTGTCATTTGTTTGTAGGTATTTTTTGATTTCCTCTCTGATTTCTTTAGTGATCTCTTGGTTAGTAAGTAGTGTATTGTTTAGCCTCCATGTGTTTGTATTTTTTACAGATTTTTTCCTATAATTGATATCTAGTCTCATTGTGTTGTAGTCAGAAAAGATACTTGATATTATTTCAATTTTCTTAAATTTACCAAGGCTTGATTTGTGACCCAAGATATAATCTATCGCAGAGAATGTTCTATGAGCACTTCAGAAGAAACTGTATTCTGTTGTTTTTGAATGGAATGTCCTATAAATATCAATTAATTCCATCTTGTTTAATGTATCATTTAAAGCTTGTGTTTCCTTATTTATTTTCATTTTGGATATCTGTCCATTGCTGAAAGTGGGATGTTCAATTACCCTACTATGATTGTGTAACTGTCAATTTCCCCTTTTATGGCTGTTAGTATTTGCCTTATGTATTGAGGTGCTCCTATGTTGGGTGCATAAATGTTTACAATTGTTATATCGTCTTCTTGGATTGATCCATTGATCATTATGTAGTGTCCTTCTTTGTCTCTTGTAATAGTCTTTATTTTATTTTATTTTATTTATTTTATTTTTTCATCTTTATTTTTTACTTTTTTTTTGCTTTATAACAAATTTAATCAGTTATACATATACATATGTTCCCATATTCCCTCCCTTTTGCGTCTCCCTCCCACCCTCCCTATCCCACCCCTCCAGGCGGTCACAAAGCACCGAGCTGATCTCCCTGTGCTATGCGGCTGCTTCCCACTAGCTATCTGCCTTACGTTTGGTAGTGTATATATGTCCATGCCGCTCTTTCACTTTGTCACAGCTTACCCTTCCCCCTCCCCATATCCTCAAGTCCATTCTCTAGTAGGTCTGAGTCTTTATTCCTGTCTTACCCCTATGTTCTTCATGACATTTTTTTTCTTAATTCCATATATATGTGTCAGCATACAGTATTTGTCTTTCTCTTTCTGACTAACTTCACTCTGTATGACAGGCTGTAGGTCCATCCACCTCATTACAAATAGCTCAATTTTGTTTCTTTTTATGGCTGAGTAATATTCCATTGTATATATGTGCCACATCTTCTTTACCCATTCATCCGATGATGGACACTTAGGTTGTTTCCATCTCCAGGCTATTGTAAATAGGGCTGCTATGAACATTTTGGTACATGTCTCTTTTTTTTTTTTTTTTTTTTTTTTTTTTTTTTTTTTTGCGGTACGCGGGCCTCTCACTGTTGTGGCCTCTCCCGTTGCGGAGCACAGGCTCCGGATGCGCAGGCTCAGCAGCCATGGCTCACGGGCCCAGCCGCTCCGCGGCATATGGGATCCTCCCAGACCGGGGCACGAACCCGTATCCCCTGCATCGGCAGGCGGACTCTCAACCACTGCGCCACCAGGGAGGCCCCTACATGTCTCTTTTTGAATTATGGTTTTCTCAGGGTATATGCCCAGTAGTGGGATTGCTGGGTCATATGGTAGTTCTCTTTGTAGTTTTTTAAGGAACCTCCATACTGTTCTCCATAGTGGCTGTACCAATTCACATTCCCACCAGCAGTGCAAGAGTGTTCCCCTTTTTCCACACCGTCTCCAGCATTTATAGTTTGTAGATTTTTTGATGATGGCCATTCTGACTGGTGTGAGATGATATCTCATTGTAGTTTTGATTTGCATTTCTCTAATGAGTAAACATGTTGAGCATCTTTTCATGTGTTTGTTGGCAGTCTGTATATCTTCTGTGGAGAAATGTCTATTTAGGTCTTCTGCCCATTTTTGGATTGGGTTGTTTGTTTTCTTGTTATTGAGCTGCATGAGCTGCTTATAAATTTTGGAGAT
The DNA here is from genome assembly GCF_949752795.1 of Hyperoodon ampullatus. Taxonomy (NCBI): domain Eukaryota; kingdom Metazoa; phylum Chordata; class Mammalia; order Artiodactyla; family Ziphiidae; genus Hyperoodon; species Hyperoodon ampullatus. Next base: position 38,608,311 of record NC_136914.1, read on the forward strand.
TAATCCTTTGTCAGTTGCTTCATTTGCAAATATTTTCTCCCATTCTGAGGGTTGTCTTTTGGTCTTGTTTATGGTTTCCTTTGCTGTGCAAAAGCTTTTCAGTTTCATTAGGTCCCATGTGTTTATTTTTGTCTTTATTTCCATTTCTCTAGGAGGTGGGTCAAAAAGGATCTTGCTGTGATTTATGTCATAGAGTGTTCTGCCTATGTTTTCCTCTAAGAGTTTGATAGTGTCTGGCCTTACATTTAGGTCTTTAATCCATTTTGAGCTTATATTTGTGTATGGTGTCAGGGAATGATCTAATCTCATACTTTTACATGTCCCTATCCAGTTTTCCCAGCACCACTTATTGAAGAGACTGTCCTTTCTCCACTGTACATTCCTGCCTCCTTTATCAAAGATAAGGTGACCATATGTCCATGGGTTTATCTCTGGGCTTTCTATCCTGCTCCATTGATCTATCTTTCTGTTTTTGTGCCAGTACCATACTGTCTTGATTACTGTAGCTTTGTAGTATAGTCTGAAGTCAGGGAGCCTGATTCCTCCAGCTCCATTTTTTGTTCTCAAGATTGCTTTGGCTATTCGGGGTCTTTTTTGTTTCCATACAAATTGTAAACTTTTTTGTTCTAGTTCTGTGAAAAATGCCAGTGGTAGTTTGATAGGGATTGCATTGAATCTGTAGATTGCTTTGGGAAGTAGAGTCATTTTCACAACGTTGATTCTTCCAATCCAAGAACATGGTACATCTCTCCATCTATTTGTATCATCTTTAATTTCTTTCATCAGTGTCTTATAATTTTCTGCATACAGGTCTTTTGTCTCCTTAGGTAGGTTTATTCCTAGGTATTTTATTCTTTTTTTTGCAATGGTAAATGTGAGTGTTTCCTTGATTTCACTTTCAGATTTTTCATCATTAGTATATAGGAATGCAAGAGATTTCTGTGCATTAATTTTGTATCCTGCAACTTTACCAAATTCATTGATTAGCTCTAGTAGTTTTCTGGTAGCATCTTTAGGATTCTCTATGGATAGTATCATGTCATCTGCAAACAGTGACAGTTTTACTTCTTCTTTTCCGATTTGGATTCCTTTTATTTCCTCTTCTTCTCTGATTGCTGTGGCTAGAACTTCCAAAACTATGTTGAATAAGAGTGGTGAGAGTGGGCAACCTTGTCTTGTTCCTGATCTTAGTGGAAATGGTTTCAGTTTTTCACCATTGAGGACGATGCTGGCTGTGGGTTTGTCATATATGGCCTTTATTATGTTGAGGAAATTTCCCTCTATGCCTACTTTCTGCAGGGTTTTTATCATAAATGGGTGTTGAATTTTGTCGAAAGCTTTCTCTGCATCTATTGAGATGATCATATGGTTTTTCTCCTTCAGTTTGTTAATATGGTTTATCACATTGATTGATTTGCATATATTGAAGAATCCTTGCATTCCTGGAATAAAACCCACTTGATCATGGTGTATGATCCTTTTAATGTGCTGCTGGATTCTGTTTGCTAGTATTTTGTTAAGGATTTTTGCATCTATGTTCATCAGTGATATTGGCCTGTAGTTTTGTTTCTTTGTGACATATTTGTCTGGTTTTGGTATCAAGGTGATGGTGGCCTCGTAGAATGAATTTGGGAGTGTTCCTCCCTCTGCTATATTTTGGAAGAGTTTGAGAAGGATAGGTGTTAGCTCTTCTCTAAATGCTTGATAGAATTCGCCTGTGAAGCCTTCTGGTCCTGGGCTTTTGTTTGTTGGAAGATTTTTTTTTATCACAGTTTCAATTTCAGTGCTTGTGATTGGTCTGTTCATATTTTCTATTTCTTCCTGATTCAGTCTTGGCAGGTTGTGCATTTCTAAGAATTTGTCCATTTCTTCCAGGTTGTCCATTTTATTGGCATAGAGTTGCTTATAGTAATCTCTCATGATCTTTTGTATTTCTGCAGTGTCAGTTGTTACTTCTCCTTTTTCATTTCTAATTCTATTGATTTGAGTCTTCTCCCTTCTTTTCTTGATGAGTCTGGCTAATGGTTTTCAATTTTGTTTATCTTCTCAAAGAACCAGCTTTTAGTTTGGTTGATCTTTGCTATCGTTTCCTTCATTTCTTTTTCATTTATTTCTGATCTGATCTTTATGATTTCTTTGCTTCTGCTAACTTTGGGGGTTTTTTGTTCTTCTTTCCCTAATTGCTTTATGTGCAGGGTCAGGTTGTTTTCTCGAAATGTTTCCTGTTTCTTAAGGTGGGATTGTATTGCTATAAACTTCCGCCTTAGAACTGCTTTTGCTGCATCCCGTAGGTTTTGGGTCGTCGTGTCTCCATTGTCATTTGTTTCTAGGTATGTTTTTAATTTCCTCTTTGATTTCTTCAGTGATCACTTCGTTATTAAGTAGTGTATTGTTTAGCCTCCATGTGTTTGTATTTTTTACAGCTCTTTTCCTGTAATTGATATCTAGTCTCATAGCACTGTGGTCGGAAAAGATACTTGATACAATTTCAATTTTCTTAAATTTACCAAGGCTTGATTTGTGACCCAAGATATGATCTATCCTGGAGAATGTTCCATGAGCACTTGAGAAAAATGTGTCTTCTGTTGTTTTTGGATGGAATGTCCTATAAATATCAATTAAGTCCATCTTGTTTAATGTATCATTTAAAGCTTGTGTTTCCTTATTTATTTTCATTTTGGATGATCTGTCCATTGGTGAAAGTGGGGTGTTAAAGTCCCCTACTATGATTGTGTTAGTGTCGATTTCTCCTTTTATGGCTGTTAGTATTTGCCTTATGTATTGAGGTGCTCCTATGTTGGGTGCATAAATATTTACAATTGTTATATCTTCTTCTTGGATTGATCCCTTGATCATTATGTAGTGTCCTTCTTTGTCTCTTCTAGTAGTCTTTAGTTTAAAGTCTATTTTGTCTGATATGAGAATTGCTACTCCAGCTTTCTTTCGGTTTCCATTTGCATGGAAAATCTTTTTCCATCCCCTTACTTTCAATCTGTATGTGTCTCTAGGTCTGAAGTGGGTCTCTTGTAGACAGCATATATATGGGTCTTGTTTTTGTATCCATTCAGCCAATCTGTGTCTTTTGGTGGGAGTGTTTAGTCCATTTACATTTAAGGTCATTATCGATATGTATGTTCCTATTCCCATTTTCTTCATTGTTTTGGGTTCGTTATTGTAGGTCTTTTCCTTCTGTTGTGTTTCTTGCCTAGAGAAGTTCCTTTAGCATTTGTTGTAAAGCTGGTTTGGTGGTGCTGAACTCTCTCAGCTTTTGCTTGTCTGTAAACCTTTTAATTTCTCCATCAAATCTGAATGAGATCCTTGCTGGGTAGAGTAATCTTGGTTGCAGGTTTCTCTCCTTCATCACTTTAATTATGTCCTGCCACTCCCTTCTGGCTTGTAGAGTTTCTGCTGAGAGATCAGCTGTTAACCTGATGGGGATTCCCTTGTGTGTTATTTGTTGTTTTTGCCTTGCTGCTTTTAAGATGATTTCTTTGTGTTTAATTTTTGACAGTTTGATTAATATGTGTCTTGGCGTATTTCTCCTTGGATTTATTGTGTATGGGACTCTCTGTGCCTCCTGGACTTGATTAACTATTTCCTTTCCCATATTAGGGAAGTTTTCAACTATAATCTCTTCAAATATTTTCTCAGTCCCTTTCTTTTTCTCTTCTTCTTCTGGAACCCCTATAATTCCAATGTTGGTGCGTTTAATGTTGTCCCAGAGGTCTCTGAGACTGTCCTCTGTTGTTTTCATTCTTTTTTCTTTATTTTGCTCTGCAGCAGTTATTTCCACTATTTTATCTTCCACCTCACTTATCCGTTCTTCTGCCTCAGTTATTCTGCTATTGATCCCATCTAGAGTATTTTTTATTTCATTTATTGTGTTTTTAATTGATGCTTGATTCATTTTTAGTTCTTCTAGGTCCTTGTTAACTGTTTCTTGCATTTTGTCTATTCTGTTTCCAAGATTTTGGATCTTGGAAATAGAATCTTGGATCATCTTTACCATCATTATTCTGAATTCTTTTTCAGGTTGACTGCCTATTACCTCTACATTTGTTAGGCTTGGTGGGTTTTTATCTTGCTCCTTCTCCTGCTATGTGTTTTTCTGTCTTCTCATTTTGCTTATGTTACTGTGTTTGGGGTCTCCTTTTTGCAGGCTGCAGGTTCGTAGTTCCCGTTGTTTTTGGTGTCTGTCCCCAGTGGCTAAGGTTGGTTTAGTGAGTTGTGTAGGCTTCCTGGTGTAGGGGACTAGTGCCTGTGTTCTGGTGGATGAGGCTGGATCTTGTCTTTCTGGTGGGCAGGTCCACGTCTGGAGGTGTGTTTTGGGGTGTCTGCGGACTTTTTATGATTTTAGGCCATCTCTCTGCTAATGGGTGGCGTTGTGTTCCTGTCTTGGTAGTTGTTTGGCATAGGGTGTCCAGCACTGTAGCTTGCTGGTCATTGAGTGAAGCTGGGTGCTGGTGTTGAGATGGAGATCTCTGGAAGATTTTCGCCGTTTGATATTATGTGGAGCTGGGAGGTCTCTTGTGGACCCGTGTCCTGAAGTTGGCTCTCCCACCTCAGAGGCACAGCACTGACTCCTGGCTCCTCAATTTGGGATGATTTGTTGTCTATTCATGTACTCTATAGATGTAGGGTACATCAAGTTGATTGTGGAGCTTTAATCCGCTGCTTCTGAGGCTGCTGGGAGAGGTTTCCCTTTCTCTTCTATGTTCTCACAGCTCCTGGGTCTCAGCTTTGGATTTGGCCCCGCCTCTGCGTGTAGGTCGCCGGAGGGCGTCTGTTCTTTGCTCAGACAGGACAGGGTTAAAGGAGCAGCCTCTTCGGGGACTCTGGCTCACTCAGGCCGGGCGGGAGGGAGGGGCACGGAGTGCGGGGCGAGCCTGCAGCGGCAGAGGCCGGCGTGACGTTGCACCAGCACGAGGCGCGCCGTGCGTTCTCCCAGGGAAGCCGCCCCTGGATCCCGGGACCCCGGCAGTGGCGGGCTGCACAGGCTCCCGGAAAGGCGGTGTGGACAGTGACCTGCGCTCGCACACAGGCTACTTGGCGGTGGCAGCAGCAGCCCCAGCGTCCCACGCCCGTCACTGGGCTCCGTGCTTTCAGCCGCGACTCGCGCCGGTCTGTGGGGCTCCTTTAAGCAGCGCTCTTAATCCCCCTCTCCTCGCGCACCAGGAAACCAAGAGGGAAGAAAAAGTCTCTTGCCTCTTCGGCAGCTCCAGAGTTTTCCCGGACTCCCTCCCGGCTAGCTGTGGCACATTAGCCCCCTTCAGGCTGAGTTCTCGCCGCCAGCCCCAGTCCTCTCCCTGCGCTCTGACCGAAGCCCGAGCCTCAGCTTCCAGCGCCGCCCGCCCCGACGGGCGAGCAGACAAGCCTCTCGGGCTGGTGAGTGCCGCTCGGCACCGCTCCTCTGTGCGGGAATCTCTCCGCTTTGCCCTACCCAGGTATGTGGGGAGTTTCTTGCCTTTTGGGAGGTCTGGGGTCTTCTGCCAGCATTCAGTAGGTGTTCTGTAGGAGTTGTTCCACGTGTAGCTGTATTTCTGGTGTATCCGTGGGGAGGAGGGTGATCTCCGCGTCTTCCTCTTCCGCCATCTTACCCGGAAGTTGTAATAGTCTTTATTTTAAAGTCTATTTCGTCTGATATGAGAATTGCTACTCCAACTTTCTTTTGATTTCCATTTGCATGGAATATATTTTCGATCCCCTCACTTTCAGTCTGTATGTGTCCCTAAGTCTGAAGTGGGTCTCTTGTAGACAGCATATATATGGGTCTTGTCTTTGTATCTATTCAACCAGTCTATGTCTTTTGGTTAGAGCATTTAATCCATTACATTTAAGGTAATTATCGATGTGTATTTTCCTATTACCATTTTCTTAATTGTTTTGGGTTTGTTATTGTAGGTCTTTTCCTTCTGTTGTGTTTCCTGCCTAGGGAAGTTCCTTTAACATTTGTTGTAAAGCTGGTGTGGTGTTACTGAATTCTCTTAGCTTTTGCTTGTGTGTAAAGGTTTTAATTTCTCTGTTGAATCTGAATGAGTTCCTTACTGGGTGGAGTAATCTTGGTGTAGGTTTTTCCCTTTCATAAATTTAAATATGTCCTGCCACTTCCTTCTGGATTGCAGAGTTTCAGCTGAAAGATCAGCTGTTAACCTTATGGGGATTCCCTTGGATATTAGTTGTTGATTTTCCCTTGCCGCTTTTAATATTTTTTCTTTGTATTTAATTTTTGATAGTTTGATTCATATGTGTCTTGGCATGTTTCTCCTTTGATTTATCCTGTATGGGACTCTCTGTGCTTCCTGGACTTGATTAAGTATTTCCTTTCCCATATTAGGGTAGTTTTCAACTCTAATCTCTTCAATTTTCTCTGTCCCTTTCTTTTTGTCTTCTTTTGGGATACCTATAATTCAAATATTGGTGTGTTTAATGTTGTCCCAGAGGTCTCTGAGACTGTCCTCAATTCTTTTCATTCTTTTATCTTTATTCTGCTCTGCAGTAGTTATTCCACTATTTTATCTTCCAGGCCACTTATCTGTTCTTCTGCCTCAGTTATTCTGCTATTGATTCCTTCTACAGAATTTTAAATTTCATTTATTGTGTTGTTCATCACTGTTTGTTTGCTCTTTAGTTCTTCTAGGTTCTTATTAAACATTTTTTTTTTCTCCATTCTGTTTCCAAGATTTTGGATATTCTTTACTGTCAGTACTCTGAATTTTTTTGCAGGTAGGCTACGTATATCCTCTTCATTTGTTTGGTCATGTGGGTTTTTACGTTGCTCCTTCATCTGCCATGTGTTTCTCTGTTTTCTCATTTTGCTTAACATACTATGTTTGAGGTCTCCTTTTTCAGGCTGCAGGTTCGTAGATTCCATTGTTTTTGGTGTCTGTCCCCAGTGGCTAAGGTTGTTTCAGTGGGTTGAGTAGGCTTCCTGGTGGTGGGGACTAGTGCCTGTGTTCTGGTGAATGAGGCTGGATCTTGTTTTTCTCGTGGGCAGGTCTGCATCCAGTGGTGTTTTGGGGGTGTCTGTGACCTTATTATGGTTTTAGGCAGCATCTCTGCTAATGGGTGGGGTTATGCTCCTGTGTTGCTAATTGTTTGGCATAGGGTGTCCAGCAGTGTAACTTGCTGGTCATTGGGTGGAACTGGGTCTTAACATTGAGGTGGAGATGTCTGGGTTAGCTTTCACCATTTGATATTATGTGGACCTGGGAGGCCTCTGGTGGACCCATGTCCTGAACTTGGCTCTCCCACCTCAGAGGCACAGGCCTGACACCCGGCTGGAGCACCAAGACCGTGTCAGTCACACGGCTCATTGGAAAAGGGAGAAAAAAAAGACTGAAAGAAAAAAATAAAATAAAATAAAGTTATTAAAATAAAAAAGAATTATTAAAAATAAATTTTAAAAATTAAGGAGTAATAAAAAGGGAAAGGAAGAAAGAAAGAAGAGAGCAACCAAACCAAAAAACAAATACACCAATGATAATAAGTACTAAAAACTATACTAGAAAAAAAAAAAACAAAAACAAAAAATCCCGACAGATGAACCCTAGGACAAATGATAAAAGCAAAGCTATACAGACAAAATCACACAAAGAAGCATACACATACACACTGACAAAAAGGGAAAAAGGAACAAAATGTATATATCTTTGCTCCCAAAGTCCACTGCCTCAATTTTGGTATGATCCGTTCTGTATTCAGGTAGTCAACAGATGGAGGATACATAAAGTTGATTGTGGAGATTTAATCGGCTGCTCCTGAGGCTGCTGGCAAAATTTCCCTTTCTCTTCTTTGTTCGCACAGTTCCTGGGATTCAGCTTTGGATTTGGCCCTGCCTCTGCATGTAGGTCGCCTGAGGGTGTCTGTTCTTCCGCTCAGACAGGACAGGGTTAAAGGAGCAGCTGATTCGGGGGCTCTGGCTCACTCAGGCCAGAGGGAGGGAGGGGTGTGGACTGCAGGGTGAGCTTGTGGCAGCACCGGCCAACGTGATGTTACAATAGCCTGAAGCGGCCGTGTGTTCTCCTGGGGAAGTTGTCCCTGGATCACGGGATGGACGCTGGCAGTGGTGGGCCGTATAGACTCCCAGGAGGGGAGGTGTGGATAGTGACCTGTGCTTGCTCACAGGCTTCTTGGTGGCTGCAGCAGCAGCCTTAGTGTCCCATGCCAGTCTCTGTTGTCTGCACTGATAGCTGCAGCTTGAGCCCATCTCTGGAGCTCGTTTAGGTGGTGCTCTGAATCCCCTCTCCTTGTGCATCCTGAAACAATGGTCTCTTGCCTCTTAGGCAGGTCCAGACTTTTTCCTGGACTCCCTCCCTGCTAGTTGTGGCGCACTAGTGCCTTCAGGCTGTGTTTACGCAACCAACCCCAGTCCTCTCCCTGAGATCCGACCTCTGAAGCCCGAGCCTCAGTTCCCAGCCCCCGCCCGCCCCGACGGGTAAGCACAGGAGCCTCTCGGGCTGTTGAGTGCTGGTTGGCACCGATCCTCTGTGCGGGAACCTCTCCACTTTGCCCTCTGCACCCCTGTGGCTGTGCTCTCCTCAGTGGCTCTGAAGCTTCCCCCCACCACCCCCGTCTCCGCCAGTGAAGGGGCTGCCTAGTGTATGGAAACATTTCCTCCTTCACAGCTCCCTCCCACTGGTGCAGGTCCCGTCCCTATTCTTTTGTCTCTGTTTTTTCTTTTTTCTTTTGCCCTACCCAGGTAATTGAGAAGTTTCTTGCCATTTGGGAAGTCTGAGGTCTTCTGCCAGCATTCAGTAGGTGTTTTGTAGCAGTTGTTCCACATGTAGATGTATTTCTGATGTAGTTGTGGAGAGGAAGATGATCTCCACATCTTACTCTTCCACCATCATGAAGGTCTCCCCTCACATCTTCTTTATCCATTCATCTGTCGATGGGCATTTAAGTTGCTTCCATGTCCTGGCTATTGTAAATAGTGCTGCAATGAACATTGGGTTCCATGTGTCTTTTTGAATTATAGTTTTCTCTGGGTGTATGCCCTGTAGTGGGATTGCTGGGTCATATGGTAATTCTATTTTTAGTTTTTTAAGGAACCTCCATACTGTTCTCCATAGTGGCTGTATCAGTTGACATTCCCACCAACAGTGTAAGGGGGTTCCCTTTTCTCCACACCCTCTCTGGCATCTATTGTTTGTAGATTTTTTGATGAGGGCCATTCTGACTGGTGTGAGGTGATACCTCATTGTGATTTTGATTTGTATTTCTCTAATAATTAGTGATGTTGAGCAGCTTTTCATGTGTTTGTTGCCCATTTGTATTTCTTCTTTGGAGTAATGTCTATTTAGGTCTTCTGCCCATTTTTGGATTGGGTTGTTTTTTTAATATTGAGCTGCATGAGCTGTTTATATATCTTGGAGATTAATCCTTTGTCCATTGATTTGTTTACAAATATTTTCTCCTATTCTGAGGGTTGTCTTTTAGTCTTGTTTATAGTTTCCTTTGCTGTGCAAAAGCTTTTAAGTTTCATTAGGTCCCATTTGTTTATTTTTGTCTTTATTTTCATTACTCTAGGCAGTGGATGGAAAAAGACTTTGCTCTGATTTATGTCAGAGAGTGTTCTGCCTATATTTTCCCCTAAGAGTTTTACAATCTCTGGTTTTACATTTAGGTCTTTAACCCATTTGGAGTTTGTTTTTGTGTATGGTGTTAGGGAGTGTTCTAATTTCATTATTTTACATGTAGCTATTCAGTTTTCCCAGCACCAATTACTGAAGAGGGTGTTTTTCCTCCATTGTATATTATTGACCCCTTTGTCATAGATTAGTTGAACATAGGTGTGTGGGTTTATCTCTGGGCTTTCTATCCTGTTCCATTGATCTATGTTTCTGTTTTTGTACCAGTACCATACTGTCTTGATTACTGTAGCTTTGTACTATAGTCTGAAGTCAGGGAGTCTGATTCCTCCAGCTCTGCTTTTTCCCCCTCAGGATTCCTTTGGCTATTTGGGGCCTTTTGCATTTCCATACAAATTTTAAGATTTTTTGTCCTAGTTCTGTAAAAAATGACATTGGTAATTTGATAGTGATTGCACTGGGTCTGTAGATTGCTTTGGATAGTATAGTCATTTTCACAATATTGATTCTTCCAATCCAAGAACATGGTACAGCTCTCCATCTGTTTGTGTCATCTTTGATTTCTTTCATCAGTGTCTTATAGTTTTCTGAGTACAGGTCTTTTACCTCTTTAGGTAGGTTTATTCCTAGATATTTTATTCTTTTTGTTGAAATGGTGAATGGGATTGCTTCCTTAATTTCTCTTTCTGATCTTTCATTGTTAGTGTATAGGCATGCAAGAGATTTCTGGGGCTTCCCTGGTGGTGCAGTGGTTGAGAGCCCGCCTGCTGATGCAGGGGACACAGGTTTGTGCCCCGGTCCAGGAAGATCCCACATGCCATGGAGCAGCTAGGCCCACGAGCCATGGCCATGGAGCCTGTGCGTCTGGAGCCTGTGCTCTGCAATGAGAGAGGCCACAACAGTGAGATGCCCGTGTACTGCAAAGAAAAAAAAAAAAAAAAGATTTCTGTGCATTAATTCTGTATCCTGCAGCTTTACCAAATTCATTGATTAGCTGTAGTAGCTTTCTAGTGGCATCTTTAGGATTCTCTATGTATAGTATCATGTCACCTGCAGACAGTGACAGTTTTACTGCTTCTTTTCCAATTTGTGTTCCTTTTATTTCTTTTTCTTCTCCGATTGCCGTGGCTAGGACTTCCAAAACTATGTTGAATAATAGTGGCGAGAATGGACATCCTTGTCTTGTTCCTGATCTTAGAGGAAATGCTTTCAGTTTTTCACCTTTGAGAATGATGTTTGCTGTGAGTTTGTCATATATGGCCTTTATTATGTTGAGGTAGGTTCCCTCTATGCCCACTTTCTGGAGAGTTTTTTATCATAAATGGATATTGAATTTTGTCAATAGCTTTTTCTGAATCTATTGAGATGATCATATGGTTTTTATTCTTCAATTTGTTACTGTGGTGTATCACATTCATTGATTTGCATATATTGAAGAATCCTTCCATCCCTGGGATGAATCCCAGTTGATCATGGTGTATGATCCTTTTAATGTGTTTTCAGATTCTGTTCGCTAGTATTTTGTTGAGGATTTTTGCATGTATATTCATCAGTGATATTGGTCTATAATTTTGTTTTTTTGTAGTATTTTTGTCTGGTTTTGGTATCAGGGTGATGGTGTCCTCATAGAATGAGTTTGGGAGTGTTCCTTCCTCTGCAGTTTTTAGGAAGAATTTGAGAAGGATAGGTGTTAGCTCTTCTGTAAATGTTTGGTAGAATTCACCTGTGAAGCCATCTAGTCCTGGACTTTTGTTTGTTGGAAGATTTTTAATCACAGTTTAAATTTCATTACTTGTGATTGGTCTGCTCCTGTTTCCTATTTCTTCCTGGTTCAGTCTTGGAAGGTTATACCTTTCTAAGAATTTGTCCATTTCTTCCAGGTTGTCCATTTTATTGGCATAGAGTTGCCTGTAGTAGTCTCTTAGGATGCTTTGTATTTCTGCAGTGTGAATTGGAACTTCTCCTTTTTCATCTCTAATTTTATTGATTTGGGTCTTCTCCCTCTTTTTCTTGATGAGTCTGGCTAAAGGTTTATCAATTTTGTTTATCTTCTCAAAGAACCAGCTTTTAGTTTTATTCATCTTTGCTATTGTTTTCTTTGTTCTATTTCATTTATTTATGCTTTGATCTTTATGATTTCTTTCCTTCTACTGACTTTGGATTTTGTTTGTTCCTCTCTCTCTAGTTCCTTTACATGTAAGTTTAGATTTTTTATTTGAGCTTTTTCTTGTTTCTTGAGGTAGGATTGTATTGCTATAAACTTCCCTCTGAGAACTTCTTTTGCTGCATCCCATAGGTTTTGGATCATCGTGTTTTCGTTGTCAGTTGTCTCTAGGTAGTTTTTGATTTCCTCTGTGACTTATTCAGTGATCGCTTCATTATTTTTTAACGTATTGTTTAGCCTCCCTGTGTTTGTAGGGTTTTTTTGTTTGTTTGTTTTTGGTTTTTTGCGGTACACGGGCCTTTCACTGTTGTGGCCTCTCCCGTTGCAGAGCACAGGCTCCGGACGCGCAGGCCCAGCGGCCATGGCTCACGGATCCAGCTGCTCCGCATCATGTGGGACCCTCATGGACTGGGGCACGAACCCATGTCCCCTGCATCAGCAGGCGATCTCTCAACCACTGCACCACCAGGGAAGCCCGTGCGTGTGTGTTTTACGTTTTTTTCCTGTAATTGATTTCTAATCTCATGGCATTGTCATCAGAAACGATGCTTGATATGATTTCAATATTCTTAAATTTACTGAGGCTTGATTTGTGACCCAAGATGTGATCTATGCTGGAGAATGTTCCATGTGCACTTGAGAAGAAAGTGTAATCTGCTGCTTTCAGGTGGAATGTCCTATAAATATCAATTAAATCTATCTGGTCTCTTGTGTCATTTAAAGCTTGTGTTTCCTTATTAACTTTTTGTCTGGATGATCTGTCCATTTGTGTAAGTCAGTTGTTAAAGTCTCCCACTATTACTGTGTTACTGTCGATTTCCCCTTGTATAGCTGTTAGCATTTACCTTATGTATTGAGATGCTCCTATGGTGAGTGCATATATATTTATAATTGTTATATCTTCTTCTTGGATTGATCCTTGATCATTATACAGTGTCCTTCCTTGTCTCTTGTAACATTCGTTATTTTAAAGTCTATTTTATCTGATATGAGTATTACTACTCCAGCTTTCTTTTGATTTCCATTTGCATGGAATATCTTTCTCCATCTCCTCACTTTCCATCTGTATGTGTCCCTAGGTCTGAAGTGGGTCTCTTGTAGACAGCATATATATGGGTCTTGTTTTTGTATCCATTCAGCCAATCTGTGTCTTTTGGTGGGAGCGTTTAGTCCATTCATGTTTAAGGTAATTATCAATAAGTATGTACCTATGACCATTTTCTGAATTGTTTTGGGTTTGTTCTTGTAGGTCCTTTTCTTCTCTTGTGTTTCCCACTTAGAGAAGTCCCTTTAGCATTTGTTGTAGAGCTGGTTTGGTGGTGCTGAATTCTCTTAGCTTTTGCTTGTCTGTAAAGCTTTTGATTTCTCCGTCGAATCTGACTGAGATCTTTGCCAGGTAGAGTGATATTTTTGTAGGTTCTCCCTTTTCACCACTTTAAATATATCATGCCACTCCCTTGTGGCTTGTAGAGTTTCTGCTGAGAAATCAGCTGTTAACATTTTGGAGATTTGCTTGTGTATTATTTGTCATTTTTTCCTTGTTGCTTTTAATAATTTTTCTTTGTCTTTAATTTTTGTTCAATTACTATGTGTCTTGGCATGTTTCTCCTTGGCTTTATCCTGCCTGGGACTGTCTGTGCTTCCTGGACTTGGGTGGCTATTTCCTTTCCCATGTTAGGGAAATTTTTGACTCTAATTTCTTAAAATATTTTCTCTGGTCCTTTCTGTCTGTCTTCTCCTTCTGGGACTCCTATAATGCAAATGTTGGTGTGTTTAATGTTGTCCCACAAGTGTTTTAGGCTGCCTTCATTTCTTTTCATTCTTCTTCTCTTTATTCTGTTTCGTGTCACTGATTTCCAACATCCTGACTACTAGGTCACTTATCTGTTCTTCTGCCTCAGTTATTCTGCTATTGATTCCTTCTAGTGTATTCTTCATTTCAGTCACTGTATTGTCCATCTCTGTTTGTTTGTTCTTTAATTCTTGTAGGTCTTTGTTAAACATTTCTTGCATCTTCTCGATCTTTGCCTCCATTCTTTTTCCAAGGTCTTGGATCATCTTCACTATCATTATTCTGAATTCTTTTTCTGGAAGGTTGCCTATGTCTGCTTCATTTAGTTGTTTTTCTGGGGTTTTATCTTGTTCCTGCATCTGGTACATAGTCCTCTGCCTTTTCATTTTTTCTGTCTTTCTGTGAATGTGGTTTTTCTTCCACAGGCTGTAGGATTATAGTTCTTCTTTCTTCTGCCGTCAGCCCTCTGGGATGCATGTATCTTTTTGAATTATGGTCTTCTCCAGGTGTATACCCAGGAGTGGGATTGCTGGGTCATATTTTAGTTCTATTTTTAGTTTTTTATGGAACATCCATACTCTTCTCCATAGTGGCTGTATCAGTTTACATTCCCACCAACAGTGTAAGGGCATTCCCTTTTCTCCACACCCTCTTCAGCACTTGTTGTTTGTAGATTTTTTGTTGATGGCCATTCTGACTGGTGTGAGGTGATACCTCATTGTAGTTTCGATTTTCATTTCTCTAATAATTAGTGATGTTGAGATCTTTTGATGTGTTTGTTGGCCATTTGTATTTCTTCTTTGGAGTAATGTCTATTTAGGTCTTCTGCCCGTTTTTTGATTGGGTTGTTGTTGTTTTGATATTGAGCTGTATGAGCTCTTTGTATATTTTGGAGATTAATCCTTTGTCAGTTTCTTCATTTGCAAATATTTTCTCCCATTTTGAGGGTTGTCTTTTCATCTTGTTTATGGTTCCCTTTGCTCTGCAAAGGCTTTTACGTTTAATTAGGTCTCATTTGTTTATTTTTATTTTTATTTTCATTGCTCTAGGAGGTGGGTCAAAAAAGATCTTGCTGCAATTTATGTCAACGAGTGTTCTGCCTGTGTTTTCCTCTAAGAGTTTTATAGTGTCCGGTCTTATATTTAGGTCTTTAATCCATTTTGAGTTTATTTTTGTGTATGGTGTTAGGGAGTGTTCTAATTTCATTATTTTGCCTGTAGCTGTCCAGGTTTCATACAGGCATGTTTTTAACATGGTATGCTTAAGAAGAAAAGCCATGTTACTCAGCTCTCTCAAAGCTCTTGAAAATTGGCCAGATTCCAGTCTTTTGGGAAACCACCACCACAACTATAACAGCACCAACAACTTTTCAGTGTCCCCTATAGCTTCAGATAGGTGGTATTTTCCATTCTCCATAGATGGAGTAACTGGGGGGCACTGAGAGATTCAGCAGTTGTCTGAAATCTCCCAACAAGCTGAAAATGGAGCCCCAGATGACAGCCAAGTTTCCTGCCCTGAAGGTGAAGAGAGCAACCTAAAAAATAGGATTAGATTTGAAAGAGCATATATACTTTCCAGGGGCTTTTCTGAACTGTGTCTCCTCTCTGACTGTCTTTGAGTTTATCCGTCATAAGTAATAGCATGACCTCTTCCTCAGGTTATTAAAAAATGCATTTGTTCTCCATAATAGAGAGAGAATCTCCAGCCAAATTATATTCTAACATAGCATAGACTTGAACCCAGGGACCATTATTGCATTGCTGACTAGGTGGCTTCTGAATACATTATTATTCTGCCAAGGTTTGTGTCAGCTTTGTGAAGAGGCAGATTATCCAGCTTGTCTCCAATACTGTTATGTTTATGGACTTTTTGGGGGGACGGGAGAAAATAAAAGGGGAACAAGTATGAGTACTTGGATATAATCTGCTCTTGTGACTGGATAAGTGTTAGCAGTCTTATGGGCCTTCATTCCTGCATGAATAGATATAGTTGTGCTGAAAACGGGTATGTCTCTGACACAGGAGTCCCTAACCCCCGGGCCATGGACCAGTACCAGTCCGCAACCTGTTAGGAACAAGGCCACACAGCAGGAGGTGAGTGGAGGGCGAGCAAGCGAAGCTTCATCTGCCGCTCCCTATCACTTGCATTACCACCTGAACCATCCCACTTTCCTCCCCCTTTCTGTGGAAAAATTGTCTTCCACAAAACCGGTCCCTGCTGCCAAAATGTTGGGGACCGCCGTTCTGACAGAACTGTATGTTTCCAGTTGGGGGAGGTGTTGTAGGGTGCAGAAGGGCCAAAGAAACTCAAGGGAGTAAGTATTTTAAATACTGGAGGTAAAAGACCTATACTCTGAAAACTATAGGACCCTCATGAAGGAAATTTAAGATACAAAGAAATGGAAAGACTGCCTGTGCTCTTGGATTGGAAGAATTAATATTGTAAAAATGACCATACTATACCCAAAGCAATCTACAGATTTAATGCAATCCCTATCAACATACCCATGACATTTTTCACAGAACTAGAACAAATAATCCTGAAATTTATATGGAACAACAAAAGACCCCAAACTACCAAAGCAGTTCTGAGAAAAAAAAGAAAAAAACGGGTGGTATCACCCTCCCTGACTTGAGACTATACTACAAAGCTACAGTAATTAAAAGAGCGTGGTGTTGGCACAAAAAGAGACATATAGATCAATGGAACTGAACAGAGAGCCCAGAAATAAACCCACCCGCCTGTGGTCAATTAATCTATGACAAAGGTGACAAGAATATACAGTGGAGAAAAGATAGTCTCTTCAATAAGTGGTGCTGGGAAAACTGGACAGCCACACTTAAAAGAATGAGATGAGAAGACTTCCTCACACCATATACAAAAATAAACTCAAAATGGATTAAAGACCTAAATGTAAGACACCAAACCATAAAATTCCTAGAAGAAAACATAGGCAGAGCACTCTCTGACATAAATCATAATAATATTTTTTTGGATCTATCTCCTAAGTCAAAGGAAATAAAAGCAAAAATACACAAATGGGACCTAATTAAACTTAGAAGCTTTTGCACAGCAAAGGAGACCATCGACAAAATGAAAAGACAACCTATGGAATAGGAGAAAATATTTGCAAATTATATGACCAATAAATGGTTAATATCCAAAATATATAAATAGCTCATACAACTCAACATCAAAAAAAAAAACAACAAAAAAAAAAAATCAAAAAACCCAAACAACCTGATTAAAAATTGGGCAGAAGACCTAAATAAACATTTTTCCAAAGAAGACATATGGATGGCCAACAGACACATGAAAAGATGCTCAACATGGCTAATTATCAGAGAAATGCAAATCAAAATCACAGTGATATATCACCTCACACCTGTCAGAATGACTGTTGTCAAAAAGACCACAAATGACAAATGTTGGCAACACTGTGGAAAAGGAGAATCCTGTACACTGTTGGTGGGAATGTAAATCTGGGTAGGCACTGTGGAAAACAGTATGGAGTTTCCTCAAAAGACTAAAAGTAGAACTACCATGTGACCCAGCAATTCTACTCCTAGGTATATCTCTGGGAAAAATGAAAATACTAATTCGAAAAGGAACGTGCACCCCAATGTTCACAGCAGTGTTATTTATAATTGCCAAGATATAGAAGCAACCTAAGTGTCCATCAATAGATGAATGGATAAGGAAGATGTGGTATAGATATATAATGGAATATTAGCCACAAAAAAGAATGGAATTCTGCCATTTGCAGCAGTGTGGATGGACCTAGAGAATATAATGCTTAGAGAAATAAGTCAAACAGAGAAAGACAAATACCGTATGATATCACTTATATGTGGAATCTAAAAAACCCCACATGAATATAGATGGACATATGTAGCAAAACAGAAACAGACTCACAGATATAGAAAACAAACTAGTGGTTACCAGTGGGGAGAGGGAAGGGGGAGGGGCAAAGTAGGGTTATGGAATTAAGAGATACAAACTACTATGTATAAAACTGATAAGCAGCAAGGATATATTGTATAGCACAGGAAATTATAGCCATTATTTTGTAATAATTTATAATGGAGCATAATCTGTTAAAATGCTGAACACTATGCTGTACATCTGAAACTAATATAATATTGTAAGTCAACTCTACTTCAATTTAAATAAATAAATACATAAATAAATACATAAATAAATAAATAATTCTGAATTTCCAAGTTTCCCCTGGCCTGAAGGAGTTGTCAGCTATCTACCCAGTGACTTGGACATGGAGAGGAGTCCACAATGCTTGATACTCCAGACCCTTTTTCATATGGAGAAGAAAAACCACTAAAAATTATTCTTCCATTTTAATTTGAAAGTCTGGATTCAAGATTCCTAGAAGAGGCAATCCAAGGAAAGCATAAAATGACTTACTGGTGAGAAATATCTTCTTCCACTAGAACTGGCCGGAGCCAGTCAGTAAGTGAAGCCAACAAATGAAGTAGTGAATGCTGCATTGTAGTTATCCATGCTATGCTAAACCATCTATCACCATAGCATCTGGATCCTTCGCCAGTGAATCTGCATTAGCCAGACCCCAGACGCTGCATTACTAATGTAATGCATTAAATGGTCCCCTAGTGCCTGCACAGAGGGAGTGTTCCTTCCCAAATACCCTCTTAGTGCCAAGGAGGACTAAGAAAGGGGTGGGGATGGCAGATGGAATCCAATTTGCTATTGGACAGAAACCTCACATAATCCCTTGCCAGCTTGGCAATGCCATCATTTGGGATCCATGAGTCCTCAGGCATAGGTCCTAGAGCAGTTTTCATCCATGGGGAGGAAACTTGGCAGGCCTAGGGAAAATGTTTTTCTTTACCCGGAGGCCAGAGTGGCTGGATTGGGTATTTACAATGCCTGAGTTTGCTAGATTATCCCTCAGTCCTGCCTAGTAGTTCATTTTGGCTGTGTAGACTCTGCCTGTATGAAACTAAGAGGAAAAGCTGCTTCCCCACCAATGCTGTTCTTGCCAACTTCTCTCTTCACATGTGAATTTGGACCCTTGGGGCCTTGTGTATTCACGGCAAGGTGAATGTCACTTTGATAGGGAGAATGTGATGTCCTTGTCCAATAACTTTGGAAACATTCCTGTGCCACCTTCCCTGTGGAAAACAATAGTTTATTACCGACCAATTAGGAAGGATGAGCGTTGTATCTTCACAAAGGATGATAGATGGTTAGAAGAAGTAACTGGAAGGAGAACAAGAAAAGGCATAAACTGTTTCTTTTCTTTTTGTTTCTTCTTTGCCAGGTTGAAGGTTCATGTTGCAAAGGCAGAGCAATGGGAAGGTCACCCAGCTGGGTGATCGGAGACATTCATTTGAATCTCTTCCTGACATGAGCTTGCCGGGTGATTCTGAACTAGCTCCCTAACCATTCTGGGTTTCCTCCTAGGGAACATTGGAGGGTTGACTTCATGTGTCTAGAAAGTTCCTCCAAGATCAGTTATTTGATCATCTATCTGAGCCTTTTCTGTCTCATGGCTCTCACACCTGGAAGGACGTGTTCATTTGATCACTTCAGTTATTCATTTGTTCAAATGACAACAGTTGTTAAGTCCTTTCCCTTCAGTTGCAGCTTCTTGAAAGTGGTCCACAGTCATTGCCTTAATCTTCTTTTTTTTAAAAAAAATTTTTATTGGAGTGTAGTTGCTTTACCATGTTGTGTTAGTTTCTACTGTACAGCAAAGTGAATCAGCTATATGTATACATATATCCCTTCTTTTTTGGATTTCCTTCCCATTTAGGTCACCACAGAGCACTGAGTAGAGTTCCCTGTGCTCTACAGTAGGTTCTCATTAGTTATCTATTTTATATATAGTATCAATAGTTTATATATGTCATCCCCCATCTCCCAATTCATCCCACCCCCCCTTCCACCTGGTATCCATATGTTTGTTCTCTATGTCTGTGTCTCTATTTCTGCTTTGTAAATAAGATCACCTATACCATTTTTTTCCAGATTCCACATATATGTGTTAATATATGATATTTGTTTTTCTCTTTCTGACTTTCTTCACTCTGTATGACAGTCTCTATTATCCATATATACAATGGAATTTTACTCAGCCATAAAAATGAATGAAATTGCATCATTGTAGAGATGTGGATGGACCTAGAGACTGCCTTAATCTTCTTAAGGCTTTTGGAGGCGTTAGCTCTTCACAGTGGCTACCCTGCCTCTGCAAAGCTCCTGAATCTGCTCTCCACCAGCCAATGTCTTTTTCTCATCCTTTCTCAACATCCTCTGACCCTGGCACATTTGACATGGTTGACCACATCCTCCTTCAAGAAACTTCTTCCTTGCTTTGGCTCCTCTGTGACGCCCATGATACCACTCCTTTCCTTCTTCTCTCATTGCTTTGCCTCAGACTCCTTCAGTGCTTCTCTTCTGTAATCCCGTTTTGGAGCTTTCCTCTTGTTTCTTGTCATGATTTCCTCAGCAGTCTCACATCATTCACTGTCTTCAGTTCCTATCCTAATGCAGCTGACTCTCACATCTATGACTCTGCTCCAGAATCTTCTCCTGGGCTGTAGAATCATCCAGTCAGCCATGGCCTAGATATTCCATTTGGATATTTCACCAAACACCCCCAGTCAACAGGTCTGAACCACGTTTATTTTTTTGCTTCTGAAACCAGCTGCTGTAAATGACATCTGATTCCTCTAAAAAGTGCCAGCTTCTTTTAATGCCCAGATCAGAATTCTAGGTCTTTAATTGTTTTGGCTCCATTACTCTAGCACATCTAAAAGGTTACTAAATCCTGCAGATTCCACCAGCCAATTGACACTCATATGTCCCCTTCTCTCCATTTATACTTCCCCCTCAGTTCCTTTTCATTTAGTCAGCCAGAAAATGTTAACTGATTCCTAGGTGAAAGGGACTGCATTACATGCTGTGAGAGAGAAAATGTAGAAGATATGATATTTCCCCTTTAAGAGTAACAATCTAGGAGAGGTTTCATAAATTAACTCTAAAGAAAGGGAGATATGACCTAGCACTGGGCATATTTGATGAATATTGGCTGAATCAACAAATAAATAATTTTCGGTAGAACTTCTTGAAAAAGAAAGAAAGGTAGAAAGGGCTAGGTGGCAGAAGAGAAAAAAAATACAGTAGACAGGAGTTTGTAATAGCTACAAAAACATTTTTGTTAAATTTAATTTGTCCCAAATTCTATTTTTATATTCCCAAATAGTCTAAATACAAAAAGTTTTGGTCTGAACTACATTTGTAGTTCTCATTTCTTCCATCATTCTGCATGCTTCAGGCAATTCAGGTATTTATCTGATGTCCTGCTTTCAGCATTTGTAGTCTCTGACAGCTCTCCACATAGCTAAGTCTTATTTTCAGGAGTTTTGCATGTCGTTATAGGAGCATCATACCTTTGCCTGGCCAGGGGAACTGCTGGATACTCTCAGATCAACATCACTTTATTTCATTCCCATTTATTCTCAGCTAAGTACTCTATATGATCAACAGTTTACACACCTGTTATGTGCTCTGGTGGTATAGGTTGGGTATAGACTGTTGAATGGGACCTGCTCCCCCCCTCAATATTCTCATATTCTAGTAAAAGAGTTAGACAAGTAAATGAATAATTTTAATTCAGTATGGTACCATGCTACAATAACTCTGATAGTGAGCATATATTGAGAACTAAATATGTCTAATGTACTGTTCTAGATTTCTTACATGTAGTAACTCACTTAATCCTCACTGTACTATAGGAGATCATTATTGTGATTTTCCCATTTTACAGAAGAGGAAGCTGAGGTATAATTGTGGAAGGGTCAAGAATCAAATGCAGGCAGTCTAACTCCTGAGTCCACACTCAACCACTACTGTAGACAGCCTTCTTGTGTTCTGGTAGCACATAACAAAGCAGGATTGGTAATTTCAATAAAGAAGACTAGTTTCATGGTGTTTTAACTGTCTTGAGAAAAATGAGTAGGGCTTTAACAGAGAAAGAAAGAAAGGATGGCACTGCTTGTCAATGAAAGTCTTGAAGGGGCTGCTGTTTAGAAGATCCAGTAAGTAGCTCAGATATTTTTGTGGAAGATGAGTCTGGCAAGGGCTAAGGGTGGAACACTCACATTTAAAGAATGGAGGAAGAGGAGCAATAATGGAGAACCTGTTATCACAGGTTATCAAATAAATAACCTTCAGTAGATTGTAGCTTTTTTTTTTTTTTTTTTTTTTTTTTTTTTTTGCGGTACACGGGCCTCTCACTGTTGTGGCCTCTCCCGCTGTGGAGCACAGGCTCCGGACGCGCAGGCTCAGCGACCATGGCTCGCGGGCCCAGCCACTCCGCAGCATGTGGGATCCTCCCGGACTGGGGCACGAACCCGTGTCCCCTGCATTGGCAGGCAGACTCTCAACCACTGTGCCACCAGGGAAGCCCAGTAGATTGTAGCTTTTTTTTTTTTTTTTTTTTTTTTTTTGCGGTATGCGGGCCTCTCACTGTTGTAGCCTCTCCCATTGCGGAGCACAGGCTCTGGACGCGCAGGCTCAGGGGCCATAGCTCACGGGCCCAGCCGCTCCGCGGCATGTGGGATCTTCCCGGACCGGGGCACGAACCCGTGTCCCCTGCCTCGGCAGGCGGACTCTCAACCACTGCGCCACCAGGGAAGCCCCAGATTGTAGCTTTGACATTGAGATGGAAAGGGCACCTGGTGGATTCTTGGGCCGTTTGGGGTACTGCTTGCTCTGTTGCCACCGAATTGTATTGGGCAAGTTACTGGTTATATCTGGAATTGCTCTTTTTCTGTCAATAAATGATTAAATAAGTCTCTTCAAATTAACATTTTAAGATGCTTGGATCTCCTTTTAACTCACAGAAATAATCAGCGTTAGACAGCTGATGGCCACTCTTTAATCTTTCATCCTCCATGACATGGGGAAGTGATTTCTTACTCCACTTCAGCCTGATGATCCAAACAACTCACATCCTGTCAACCAGGAAAACATTTTAAGTCTTGTGCTCTAAATTTTCTTCATTTCAACAGAGGCCAATTTTTTATCACACCCTATCAAGGGTACATACTATCAACATGAATTTTGACTGTTGTTGTTAAATTTGGTTAGCTGACTGATGTAGTGTTTGTCAGTTTTCTCCACTGGAAAGTTACTCCTTTTACCCCCTTTCCATACTGTACATTTTGGAAAGAAGTCACTATGTGTAGCCTACATAAGGAGTGAGAGTATGCCCCGCTTCCTTGAGGGTGGATTATCTATGTAATTTATTTAGAATTCTGCAGTGGAGATTTGTCTCTCTCCCATTTATTCATTTATTTAGTCATTATTTATGTCACCATGGACTCGTGGATGTTTGCTTACTACTACTTCGTGCTATAATTCAATACTACTTTAGTTGTTGTGTTCAATTTGTTCCAGTTTTGGCCATTGGGAGTTCTTTTGGTTGCTCCTAGGCTCCTTTTTTTTTTGCCAGAAAAAATTGTAACTATTTAAATTTTGACTGGCCATATCTTAATGTATTTCTAACAACATTAATATTTTAAAAATGTACCTTCACCACTTTAATAAGAAAAAGTTACCTGTCTTTCTTATCTAGTTCTGTGAAACAAAACACCCCAAAACTTAGTTGGCTTAAAACAACATGGCTTATTCTTTCTCATAATCCTGTAGGCTGGTTGGGCTCATCTGGGTAGTTCATCTGCTCATGTGGTATCACCTGGCATCACTCACATAGGTACTGTGCTCCTTCGACATATTCCTGTGTGTGTGTTTGAGTGAGAGAGCACTTTCTTACTTTCTGGCTCTACAAGATGTTCCAAGATCTTATATGTTTCCTGTCCCAGTCCTAGAATCAGCCACCTCTCTCTAAGAAGCACTACTCTCTTTCATTGGAGAATGGTATTATCAATAGAAACCAAGATCTGGGCATTAGGTATGGTTGTTGCTACAGGGCTATCATTTCTTTTGGACCCTTTCAGCTGACATAGAAATTAATTTGATTTAAAGCACTGTAGTGGGTTGCATAGTTTCCCTTCAAAATTCATGTCCACCCACCAGAAACCTCGGAATATGATCTTACTTAGAAATAGGGTCTTTGCAGATGTAATTAAGATAAGGATGGGGATGATTGAATTAGATGCAATGAGAGTGTCCTTATAAGAGACAGAAAGGGACACACAGGAGCACAGGGAAGAAGACCATATGAGGAGATCAGGGATATTGCTACCACAAACCAAGGATTCCCAGAAGCAAGGAAGGATTCTCCGCTAAAGACTTTGGAGTGAATGCAGCCCTACAAATACCTTGATTTTGGACTTCTGGACTCCAGAACTGTGAGGGAATAAATTTCTGTTGTTTTAATTCACTGAGTTTGTGGTACTTTATTATGAAAGCCCTAGGAAACTAACACAGGCAGGGTGAAAAAATACCTCTGTCCTTCTCCAAGCCTGCATGCAGCAGAGAACTCTGTTGGGCAGCAGAAGAGAAGGAGGCAGAGGCGATGTGTTGGAAGTAAGGATGCAGTGTGCTTATAGACTAGGAAAGGCTGGTTGGTACCGTCCTTCTTCCCTGAGAGTGTGGGGTCTAGGCTTCCCAAGGCCAGGCAAAGCGAGTAGTGAGAAATCGCGTTGTGATGATCTCTCTATGTACCTTCATACAGACATTCTACTAGGTTCTGATTCTGGGTGGTGAGGGAGGTGGGAGAGTAACATTCACTGAGTGTCTACCACATGTTAGGTACTGTACCCGCACGATCTCATTTCATCCTATCAAGAACCCTGTTAGCGCCTGTAAAGCAGGCACTATTATTACCCTATTTTACCAATGAGAAAATGGAGAGTCAGAGAAGTTAAGCAACTTGCCCAGAATTATACGAAGTTATATTGTGAAGCTGGAATCAAAACTCAAGTAGAGTCACCTTTAATTCCTATGATGCTCTTCCACTATACTACCCTGAGTTTCAACACTCTTTGTTTTTTTTTTTTTTTGGTTTTAGCTTGACAATCACTTGATCAGAATTACTTTTCAAGTTTTTCCTTTAGGGATGCTACTGTCCTTTCATCAGTGGATAGAATTTAAAATATTTTATTTTACAAATAATACATATTCATTACTGAGAAAAATAAGTAAGTCACAAAGGTTCTAAGCAAACACTTTTAAACATACCACCCAGAGAGGATAAAACTTCATAAATACGAAATGTGATTTTATGTGATTAAACTATACATTTTGATTTGTATTCTGCTCTTTAAAATTTCTTTTCACTTAAAAAGCTCACGAATGTTTGACGTACCTTTTTCTTTCCCTTTCTTTTTCATTACCTTTTGCCACCACTTTGGCTTGGCTCTTTATTGATTTTTTTTTTTTTTTTTTTTTTTTCGGTACGCGGGCCTCTCACTGTTGTGGCCTCTCCCGTTGCGGAGCACAGGCTCCGGACGCGCAGGCTCAGCAGCCATAGCTCACGGGCCTAGCCGCTCCACCGCATGTGGGATCTCCCCAGACCGGGGCACGAACTCGCGTCCCCTGCATTGGCAGGCGGACTGTCAACCACTTTCGCCACCAGGGAAGCTCCTTTAATGACTTTTAAAGGACAGCCTCAAAATGCCTTCACTGGTCTTCCCATTGCTTTTCCTTGCTTGATTCATTCCATGTGACTTCTCTGATCAGACAAACAAAGCAACACACACACACACACACATACACACACACAATCCCAAATCTGAGAAACACTATTCATGATCTGACCCCATATGCTTTTTCAGCCCCATTTCTCATTTCCTTGTGTGCATGTACCTTGGCCATATTGGATTATTTTCTGTGTATTGGATGTGCCATGTCCTCCTCTTTGTTTATGTTGTTTATTTTGTGAAGGGTATGTCCTTTCCTCCATCTCCACCCATAAAAACTCAAACTCTTTAAGGTTCAGCTCAAAAGCTACCTTGTCAATCATCTCTCTCCTTGCTTTACTCTTACATTCTTTATCCAGAGGCAATATTATATGTCCTAGATTAAAAGTTCCTTAAGGGCTGTACTCTGCCTTCATCATCTTTGTATCTCCTGAGCATTACTTTCGTGTCTTGTTCAAAGTTTGCTTGAATACATGAGGTAGATATATAGATGATACAGATGGATAGATAGATAGATAAAGGGAGCATTGATGATGCATACAAAATTTACTTAATGCTGAAACTTCATAAAAAACAATAATACCATAACCCTGGGCCTCACTGCATTTTTAAGTGTAAGGTAATTAAGCAAGCCAAAGAGAATGCTAATACAACTCTGTTAAATTTTCTTGCAATTATTTCTGTCTTTAGATTTAAAAGAATCTGACTTGATTCTTAAGCTGGCATTAGGATGACTTGGATATTATGACATAATAATACCCAGAGAAAGCAGGAAGACAGAAATATTCATGTTGATTTAAATGTTGATTTAAATTTAAATATAAATTTAAATTTATAATGACTAAAAATGTTGCAATAGAAGATACTAAAGGCATATTATGTCACTTTAATTTGGCTTTTGAGAAAGATTGGGAGGTGACTGAGGAATTAAGAAACAGAATATAACCACAATAGACTCATGTCGTTTCGGGAAAAGCTTGTACCCAGCATGGAGCTGCACTGGATCTCAATTCTGAGAAGCTTAGGGCTCCTGTAGTGTTCCCTTTTCAAAGCCCTGTGCAAACATGAATGAAGTTAATCTAATTAACTTATTAGCTTTTTAAGCTAGTGGTACCAATTAGTCACCGCATCAGATTCTGGCTCAGTCTCATCACACAGCGCTTAGCTATAAAGGGGCTTTCATCAGAACCCCCAGGAGTGCTCGCATGGCATTTGCGTGTGTTTTCCAGAGAGCAGCAAAAAGAAGCATGTGTGAGGCAATTACGGGAACCCTCTCTGGGAAAACCTTAATCACAGGGACCATTCTCTTCACCTCTTCCTAAAAAGGGAATCACATGTTAGGTTTCATTCGTGGAAGTATGAACCCTTTCCTTAACCTGAGTCTGGAGAGTGATTATAAATCTTAGACTTGAATTCCTGGATGCCCACAGCCGAGAAAGCCCCAACAGCAACAGGGAATCATGGAAGGTCTGACAGTTTGGGTGGTATTTTTCTAAAGAGGGAGAAAAGGGGATTCAAGCAGAGTGCAATGAGAATAGTGATCCCAAAATACAGCCCTGAAGGAAGACTTCCAGAGAGACAATGGGGAGGGAATAAATAAAAAGAAAGTTATAAATTCATCTATTTGCTCTTCCCTGACCCTTGCTTTTACTCCTCTTCACTGCAACTACCCTGGGAAAGGCACAATACTTTCCCCTGTCACAATATTGAGAAAAATTGAAACGGGGAAGAAAGACCACCAGATGCTTTATTGTCTTAGACGTTTCCACATAATTAGCTGGGGATAAAGGGCCTCTGCATGGTTTCATTGCATTGAATGAACTTGGATATTGCTACACAGTAGTGTGTTTTATGATTCATGCTCCGTTATCCTGTGGCTTTTTGAAAACTGCCAGCTACTTTATCACTGCCGGCCAAGCCTGGGCCCACCACTTAAAATGCAGCAATGCAAAGTTAACTGTGCATGACAGATGTCCATGAAATTGTTTAACACACACATACACGTTCACACAGAGCACAAAGCTGGCTCTGGCCCTCTTACGAGTCCTGCTGTCTCAATGTCCTTATTAAACATAAATAAAAGTATAGGGCCAGGGAAGAAAGGAAAATTCATGAAACGACAGAGAAGAGAGCACATTTTGGACTCTGGTAACATCGGCTGCATTTTGAATCTCAAAAGGCCCTTGAAAAAGTTAAAAATAATGAAGTCATTAGAAGAGTGAAGGACTGCGGTACTTGGGGTTAGGTTAGGATACTGGGTAT
Organism: Hyperoodon ampullatus; assembly: GCF_949752795.1. Taxonomy (NCBI): domain Eukaryota; kingdom Metazoa; phylum Chordata; class Mammalia; order Artiodactyla; family Ziphiidae; genus Hyperoodon; species Hyperoodon ampullatus. Next base: position 38,635,770 of record NC_136914.1, read on the forward strand.
TTGAGGTCATCTTCTTTTCTCTCTGAACTGGTATCACCCAAGTACTACTCTGTCTCCTCTCTTTAGTCTCCACTCCTGTGTGCCCTGGGGAGCAGTTTCTTAGTGTGGCCCCTCGTGTCTTTTCATCTCGATGTCCTCTGTCCTAAGTCTCCCATCCTTTAAGTCCCATGTATCTTGTATTTCAACTTTCCTGCACATCCCCCTATTCAATATACCGGGTCCTTTCACTTTTCTTGGGCAGTTACTTGTTCTCCACTCTACTTCTGTAGAACAATTTTTATATCGTGATATATATTGAATTGTGACATTTGATGTAAGTGCCTCTCTCTCTTACCAAATTTGAAGCTCTCTGAGTGCAGGCACTGTGACTTACTCATGTATGTATATCAGAGCTCACTGTAGCAGCTGACATACAATAGATATTGAACCAACATCTAGTGGACAGCGAGGGTGAGTGGGAGCCAAGTACAGACATTATCAGAGGAGGTGGGTGAAATGCAGACTTTCAGGAGTTTCCTTCAGTGAGGCTTCCTTCACCTTGATCTGTGTATGTTACATTTTGGCAGTCACGTGTTTCTCAGAGAACGCTGATGAATTAAGTTTCTAAGTAGAAATCACTCAGAGAGGGTAGGGGGTTCAAAGGTACAGGGAAATAGGACTAAAGTGTGTCGGGATAGAGAAGGTCCCAACTCCAAACAATCCTGTTCCAGGGCAGACTGTGAAAGGACACCCCATTTTGGAGAGTGACATGCAGTGCTCATATGTTTTACCCTTTCTTTCTGAATCTTTCTTTTTGAGTCACACTTAGCCCACCTTGGGGTTTGTCTTAGTCAGCTCGAGCTATCCTAACAAAATCCCACAGCAGAAGTTTATTTCTCACAGTTCTGGAGGTTGTTAGTTCAAGATCAAGGCATCAACAATGTAGGTTTCGTTATGAGACCTCTTGGCTTATAGGTGGCCGCCATCTTACTGTGTGCTCACATTATCTCTTTTTTTGTGTGTGTGGAGAGACAGAGCTCATTCTCTGGTGTCTCTTCTTATAAGAACACTAATCCTATTGGATGAGGGCTCCACCCTTATGACCTCATTTAACCTTAATTCCTTCCTTAGAGACCCCGTTTCCAAATACAGCCACACTTAGGATTAAGGCTTCAAAATATAAATGTGGCAGGGGGACACAAACATTCAGTCCATAACAGGGTATCTGTAGTAAAGCTGCTGTTAAAGTTTTTGGCTAATTAAATAAAGCTCCACGTAGAATATCATGTATCAGCAAGGGATCAGTGGGGCATGAAGACTTCCTTCAGTATTTCTAAAGTTATACCTGATAAGCTACATGTAGTCTGGCCTGACTCTATCTTGGCATTTCCCACCTTGTGCCTTCTTTTCTTCCCCTTTCCCAGGGCAGGATTCTCCTGCCACTCACAATTCCCTGCAGAGAACCAAAAGCTGGCTCATTTCCAGAGAACACCTGTGGCTCAGATCTTCATGTTTTCCACCTCTGTTCCTTACACCTCATTCTCTTGATCAAAATTTACCCATCCTTTGTTTCCTTCAGTTGGGAGCATCTGTTCCTCACTCAAGTGATTATTGGTGGAAGTGGATGCTAAAACTTCATGTTTTAATGTACCCTAGGAGTTACAAATTTGCATTTTGTTATGTCCTTTTGGAGATAGTAGATTATAACTCTCTCTAGAGGAGGGACTCCAATCATGGAAATCTTAAGCACCAGAACAGGCCTGTGTATGAATTCATTAGAGATGGGAGACAGAGGAGAACTGCCCCAGTAGGTGGCCTTCTCCTGTGTCCACACATGGGAATCTGCTCTTTTCTAAAACTCTTTGGCATTCACAACCAGCAACAATCAAAAAACTGCCCTCATAGAAAAAGGCAAAGATGTACTCATGGTGCTGGAATAGAAACGTGGGAAAATATAAGTATAGATATAATGGACTGTAAAGAAGTTACCTTTCAGAATCTCTACTTCTTTGAAATAGAAAAGCAAAGAACTCTGTAGAGATAAAATGGGAAAACTTCAGTGGAATTTTCATCATGAGGATTTTGAGTTTTCATTCTCCATTTTCCCTCCCTCTTTTCCTTAACTTATGACATTAATGAGAAAGGCAACTTCCCCTCAGCTGGCTGGCGGCCAGCAGTCAGGCCCAATTCAATTGGTGGGGCTCTGCGCGATGGGATGTGTAGCCCCAGCTCCCCTCCTTCCTGAAAGCTGGGATTCAGCAAAGCTTTGCAAGGGAGTTTGGTCTTTTGTGCTGCGGCAGGGTAATCCACGGTTTACAAAGAGCCTCTTGATAAATCGGAACACTCCTGTACCCAAGAGCCTCAACTCAGACAGGAGGGGCTCATGGACAACCTCCCCCCGATTCCAAGGGCTTAATTTTTATACTTTTGTTGACATGTTTCTTTATGTTTATATATTGTTGTTCTTTATAAGAGGTTAATGTCTCCAAAAAGTGAATATGCTTCCTATATTGGCCTTTTTGTCTGGAGTAGTTTAATGTGCCTTGTAAAGACCTTCCTGGTATGTTTTTAAGATTGTGCACTGAAGGATTATTAATATTCGTATGTGATTAGAAATACCTGAGGATAAAAGAAAAAAAAAAGCATCTGAACTCTTTACCTTTCACAATACCCACTCTCCCCCAACTTAATATATTCCTTATCATTATTAAAGGAATCCGTCTCTATGGTTCCTTATAAAACCGTATATCCCTCTGGAGAATCATGACGTATCTTCCTCGAGTGCCCACTAAATCCTGGGGAGAGAAAAGAATATGTGTGAGGGCTCCAGATGTGCGTGTGTGTGTTTGGGTATATGCTGCGAGTATGTGAGTTGTGTGGGTGTGTGAGTGTGTACTGTGTGTGCGAATCGTGCGTGGTTGTGGGTTGTGTGTATTTCGTGCATGCGTGTGTGGGCTGGCTGTGGGTGGGGACTGTGTGAGTGTGTGTCTGTGTGTCCGTGTGGGGACTGTGGGTGGCCTGCTAGACATTTGGGTGGATGTTTCATTCCCACCCCTTTTACTATGACCCTGGTCAGACCACTTTTATGCCCCTGACAGCTTCATGAAGCACAAAACATGGAGCAATACATGGCATGAAATTGGCAACAAAGCCGAGCAAAAGGAGGAACAATTCTCTGGCAGGATGTGTTCACAATATGGCTGATTGGATCTGGAAGCAGATGCCAGCAGCGGGTATTGTCCTGGTGACTGAAAAGACATGACCCCTGAGAAACCGAAGACAAGGAGACTCTCCTCCCGAACCAAGGGGGAGGGGAGAAGAGGTGAAACCAATGAATAAATCAGGCCATGAAAACCGGGGAGAAAAGAAAATGCTAACGAGGACTTTTTATGGGGAAAAGGGGGCAGTTCAGTATGCAATCGCTCCAGCTCCCCGCCTAGCTGAACACTTTCTCAGACAATGGCTTTTTAACAGATGGGAGACCCAGTGAAAGAAGCCAACTTTTGCGCAGTGGAGAATCCCTGTTTGTTTAGTCTGCTGCTGGGCAGGTGTCTGGAGAAAGGCGATCCAGCAGGTTAAGGGCTTCGGTGCCAGTTTAATACCGAGCAGCCAGGATGTCAGAGGCGACTGGTTTTAATGGGGAGGACTGAGCTTCTTAGAATGGTTTGGGAAATTCTGCAGAAATGAGGCAGACTAGAGGCTGCCTTCAGATGTCCAGTTTTCCCCCTTCCCCTCCCCCTCGCTTGCTCCCTCACCTCTCTCTCACCAGCCCTGGGGGCCAAAAACCCTGTTGAAGAGCTGTCCGTCAAGGAAAGGATGAAGGAAGGATGGGAACACCGCAGAGTCTGCATTCTCAAACCAAACGTCCTATTTCCAAACACTTTTAAACCCACGAGCTTGATTAGGTGGGTTTAAAAGTGCAATGTAGTCTTACTTTCATCAAACGGGTGCTCTGAAAATTTAAATGTACTAGAGAAGGCTTTGCATTGTCCAACATATTCTAAAGCTGTTTAGACTTGGTCACTGCCCCCAAAAGATCTTGGCTTAGCTTCCAGTAGTGTCCAGGCTGGAGGAGTTTGAGGAAGATAAATCAGAGCTTTGCTGCGGAATCTGTGGATCCGCTCTTCCAGCTCTGCAGCCTTGCTCTTCCAGAGATTCTCAAGAAGGTGAGGTAACATTTGCAGAAGAAAAGCGGGGGTGTTCTGCTTTGTAGAGCGGAAGTATTCAGAAGATTCTCCCTCGTTACAGAGTGTACATATCAGAGGGCAAAAGAATATCCAGGTAGGAACCTGGGGCTTGGTTTCTAACCTTAATTATACCGTGAAGAGACACTAGTGTACATGTTCAAGGGCAAAATGAAAGACCTGGCTTACGTAGGTGGTGGGGATTTTATTCCCTTCATCTGTGAGAAGTGAGTTGTGTAAAACGGGAGAACAACCCCGCCGATCTCCTTACCCCTTAAAGGGCCATTTTCAACCATTTTTTCCTAACTTCATAACAAAGGCATTGTCACGTGGGTCCGTATTTGCCTCACTCTGAGACATGGTTCACCAGCGTTGGAAGCTTCTAACTGAAGCGGCCCTGGTCACAGGCCTCCACAGGCAGGGCTTGGCCATTTGTAAGACAAAGGCCGTTTTGAAAAGATGGGAGAGAATGATCATTGGAAATTGTAAAGGAAATAACAAACTTCTCATTACGTGTTAACAATAGAGTTTAATGCTTTATTTCTGTGCAATCTTATGAAATCCATCTTATTTTATAAAAATCTGAAAAAAAAGGTTAGCTTCCTTTCACATAAAGGTATTAGTTTGCTATTAATAGCTTTAAAATATGTTGAATGCTTTTGACCTGAAAATCACGTACCTCGTTATCATTACTATCAAAAACATTTAGTGAGCATCTCCTATGTACAAAGAGCTGTGTTTGAAGAGTTACAGGGCAGGGCTTCCCTGGTGGCGCAGTGGTTGAGAGTCCACCTGCCGATGCAGGGGACACAGGTTCGTGCCCCGGTCCGGGGGGATCCCACATGCCGGGGAGCGGCTGGGCCCGTGAGCCATGGCTGCTGAGCCTGCGCGTCCGGAGCCTGTGCTCTGTAACGGACGTGCCGAAAACAAACAAACAAACAAACAATGCCCCAAGGACCTTTGATAGTCTGTCTCAATAAATACTTCATTCTTTCACTTCTTCCTTTGCAGTCGTTCAGACATCACAAAAAGAACATGACTCGGTGTGTTGGGGGTAGTCAAAGGGACACAAATACTGGGACATTTTGCTGCAATATTTTGTGCATCTCTAAATGCCATCCCTGAATAGCAGCAATGATGATGACAAAATTACAACTGTCATTTATTGGGAACATACAATGTCAAAGCACTGTGCTAAGCAGTTCAAATAATCACTAGATTCTCCCAGCCACTCCAGGAGATTTCTCTTGTATTATTCCCATTTTATACATGGAGTCTGAGCTTAGAGGGTTTGAGAAACTTCTAGTCTTTTAGTAAGAGGCAGAGCTTGAATTTAAGCTCAGTCCTGACTTCAAAGCCATAGTTCGAATCATTTTGCCCTGTTGTTTAGTTCTGCATGGTGTACAAAGAAGAATGTGTTTATTTGTTTAAAACTTATTTGTTTGATACCTACAATGTGAAAAACAACGCGTGTAAAATTCACAGGCAAGGTTTTAATTAAGAAGCAAATTTCAGGAGGGTCCTGTGCTGAAACACAATGTGACCAGATCTTTATGTATTTTGTCAAATGTTGGAACCCCAGATGATGAGAGACAGAAACATCAATAACTTTATGTGCCAGTTCACTTATCTATGTCTGCTCAGGAGATGCACAAAATTATTTGGGAAGATTCAAAATATGTGCTCTCACTGTCTCCTTTATCAACAAAACAGTGGCATAGAAGTCTACTTTATTCTTTAGTTATTCTTTTAACAACTACTCAAAAAGATTTAGAGTAAAGGTTATTAGTGGTTGAAATGATTACTGATATGCTGAAATCCTCCAGGTAGACCCTGTCATCAAGCACCAACCTGATTCTGCATGAAAAAAGGGGTTTTCAGTGGAGATGGGAAGTTTCTGGCAGTACGCGTCATTCCTATTAAGTTCCTCAGTCAGCGGCCTCCCTGTGGTCCCTGCATCTCACCTGACATTCAGATTCAGTGTCAACATGATTCAATTTGAATGAAAAAAATATTTAAGATTTTCAGAAGAAAACAGAAATGGCATCTCCTACTATCTCTGTTAAGTGTTTTTGTGGGATGTAGAGTTCTTAATCACTGCGAAGATGAGGGAATACAGAAAGGAAACTAGTGTTTTTGTCTAAACGTCAGTTGAAAGAAGAATGCTCAGGTCAAGTCTCCGTGTTTACCAACCAAAATTTGGAAATAGATGATTTTAAAATCCCATTTAATCTTGCTGGAGAGGGTGTGGAGAAAAGGGAACCCTCCTACACTGTTGGTGGGAACGTAAATTGGTTCAGCCACTGTGGAGAACAGTATGGAGGTTCCTTAAAAAACTAAAAATAGGGCTACCATATAATCTAGCAATTCCCCTCCGGGGCATATATCCAGAGAAAGCCATAATTTGAAAAAATACATATACCCCAATGTTCATTGCAGCACTATTTTTTTTTTAATTGGGGTATAGTTGCTTTACAATGTTGTGTTAGTTTCTGCAGTACAACGAAGTGAATCAGCTATACGTATACATATATCCCCTCCCTCTTGGACCTCCCTCCCACCCCACCCCCATCCCACCCATCTATGTCACCAGAGAGCACTGAGCTGAGCTCCCTGTGCTGTACAGCAGGTTCCCACTAGCTGTCTGTTTTACACGTGGTAGTGTATATATGTCAATCCCAATCTCCCATTTCATCCTACCCCCCTTTCCCCTCCCCATGTCCGCACATCCTGCCAAGACATGGAAGCATCCTGAATGTCCATCAAAAGAGGAATGGATAAAGAAGATGTGGTACATATATACAATGGAATATTAGCCATAAAAAAGAACAAAATAATGCCATTTGCAGCAACATGGATGGACCTAGAGATTATCATAATAAGTGAGGTAAGCCAGTCAGAGAAAGACAAATATCATATGGTACCACTCATCTGTGGAATTTAATTTAAAAAAATGGTACAAATGAACTTATTTACAAAACAGAAACGGACTTACAGTTATTGAAAGCAAACTTATGGATACCAAAGGGGAAATGTAGGGGGGAGGGATAAATCAAGAACTTGGGATGAACACACACACACTACTATATATAGGATAGGTAGCCAACAAGGACCTACTGTATAGCACAGGGAACTCTACTAAATATTCTGTAATGACCTATATGAGAAAAGAATCTAAAAATGAATGAATATATGTATATGTATAACTGAATCACTTTGCTGTACACCTGAAACTAACACAACATTGTAAATGAACTACACTCCAATAAAATTAAAATTAAAAAAAAGAAAAAGTAAAATTGTAATGCAAAAAAATGTCTCATTTAATCAAAAAACAGTTTGGGAAAGAACCTGACCTCTACAACCTTAACTCCATTCTGTTGTATGGCAGAGATTTGGACAGATGCTTCTGTTGGTGTTTTTTTAAGTAGTTATTAAATATTTGTTGAAGGAATTATGAATGAACATCTTTTCTTCCACTAGTCTGGATTGTACATTCCTTGAAAGCATAGACCAGCCTTTTGCTGCATACTACATGCTTAATACATTTTTATTGAATGAATACATTTGCTATCACCATTTTACAGACAAGGAAACTGAGACAAGAAGGGCTAAATAATTAGTCTTGTCACATGGTTAACAAATGTTGGAGAGTCAGGATTTGGTTCCTGGTTTCAGAGCAGGAGTTCTTAGCCATAATGATAATATGTAGCAGATTAAAGACATCCACAAATTCTTCAACATTCCTCTCACCTAGAGGTAAGATCTTTGCCTCTTTCTCCTTGAATCTGGGTCAGTTATGGGACTTCTTGGGTCAATAGAATATGGAGGAAATAATACTATCAACAGTTTTTGGGCCTAGACTTTAAAAGATTGGCTGCTTTCACTTCTTGCCTCTTTAGGATATCTGAACTACCATGTAAAATGTCTGACTACCCTGGTAGTCTCACAGAGGTGCTCCAGCTGAGATCCCAGCTGTGCTTGGCTTTCCAGCCATCCCCAAAAGACACCAGACACATGAGTGAAACCATCCACTTTAGCTCCTCTGCCAGCTGAGTACCACCAAGGGACCTCAGTCAATGCCATGTAGAACACAAGAAACTTCCAGCTGAGTCCTGAATTCCTGATCCATGGAATTGTGAGATACGAAAAACAACCAAAATAACAGTAATGACGATGACACCAGCAGCACCAGTACCACTAAGGCTGTAGTTTAAGCCACTAAGTTTGGGGTAGTTTATTATGTATAGCAATAGATAACTTGTAAGGAGGTATATATTTGAATGGAAAGATACAGAAATCCACAGACCTCAAGATGGAGGAATATCTGTGTGAGGAAAGAGAGAGATAAATAGAGTTACTATTGCTGTGGGAAGTTACTATAAAGTTAGTCATATGGGTGACATAGATCATGCTTTCTTGACACAGAGGCAAAATATGATGAAGATGAATGACTTATTCTGCTAAAAGTAGACTAGGTGAGTAAATCTGGACTCATTTTGCTAATAATTTAGTTGCTTTGGTGGTAGAGGATGTAACAGAGAACTACCCTTAACTTCAAGTTTCTACTTGGATGTCTAACAGGTGTCTCAAATTTAACATGTCTAACACCAACTCAAGGTTTTCACTTTTTCTTCCCCAAACTACTACTCCTTCAGTCTTACATATCTCAACAGATGACAACCATACTTTACAGTTTCTCAGTTTCAAAACTTTGAAGTTTTAAACTCCTCCCATATCCAATATTCAATCCAACTATGGTTTCATCTACCTTACCTTCAAATTCCAGCAGTTCTATGGGAAGGCAACAGGTTTTGTGTGAAGAAAAATGAGGCCCATGGTCAATTATATTTGAAAAATTGATGAGGTTTCTTAATTGTAAGATAAAAAAATTAGAGCTACCACAGTTTAGGGTAACATGCTTTATGACTCAGATAAATTTTTTCCAAAAATTATTTGACCAGGATTAGTGTTACATGGAATAAACTTGGGGAAAACTGCTTAAGGCATTATATATCCTGTATTCAGTAAAGTATTTAATAGTCTTTATGACATTGTTGTGGATATGAAAGAGAAATGTGGGATGCATGAGAATATTGTCAAGTGGGTTTACATCTGGTCAAACAAACATTTACAAAAAGTGGTAAGGAGACCAATTTCAGCATAGAGAGGTTTTTTTGTTTTGTTTTGTTTTTGATGCCATGCTTAATGCCTTTATCACCAGATTAAACGGCAGTGTGGAAGCTTAGCAAATTTGTGGATGCTCACAAAATTGAAAGAGCTGACTAATACATTGGATAGATTGAAAACATTTTCTTTAGACTGAAATGTTGAATTGAAAGCATCAAGATGATATTGTTCAGGTATAAGTAGAAAAAAATCTACATACTTAATTTTCAAGAGAAGTCTACTAATTAAATGTAAGATTGAGGTAGACTTGGCCTGACAGCAGTTTATGTGAAAAAGACAAGTTTATGTAGTTGCAAAAAAATGCTTATGTAATATTAAATTGCATTTATAGAGAAGTCCAGATAAACAGACTTGATAAATAAATATGTGCATATCATAAACTTGCTCATGGTATTTGCAGCAACACAGATGGACGTGGAGGATTATGTTAAATGAAATAAATTAGACAGAGAAAGACAAATACTGTAATTTTTCACTTATATGTGCAATCTAAAAAACAAAACAAATTAACAAATAAAACAGAAACAGACTCACAGATACAGAAAACAAACTAGTGGTTGCCAGAGGGGAGATAAATGAAGTAGGTGAAGGGGCTTAAGAGGTACAGACTACCAGTTATAAAATGAATAAGTCACAGAGATGTACTATGTGGCAGAGGAAATTAGTCAGTAATATCAAAATAACTTTGTATGGTGCATAATCTATAAAAATATTGAATCAGTATGTTGTATACCTGAAACTAATAAGTCAACTATACTTCAATAAAAAATTTAAAAAAAAATTCTCAAGGCAAGGTTTTAGGCCGTTTGTTAATTTCAGAAGTCTCATCCCCTCTGCTCAATCATGTTACTTTTTGTTTCTCTCTGGTCAGCAACCTCCCATTCCCAAGCCTTGACATTTTCTTTTACCTCAAGCCCTTTCCTCATACATTCCTTATCTTCTTGTTACTTCTTTTCCTCTGTCTTAGTTAGGATACACTAACTACTGTAAAAGCCCCACAAATTTCTGTATTAATCAGTGTAGGTATCAGCTATAATATAAAACCTCCAAAATTTCAGATGATTAAAATAATACGAGATCACTTTTTACCCAGACAGTAATTTAATGCAAGTGTCCCTTGTTGGGTAGATCTCCTACCCTTATCTAGCTTCTGAACTCAATATCTCTAGCAAAATTCTAGAATTAGTTATTGATCAGATGGTATATGAAAAGGACAAAGTACATTTATTCTAATATTTTTAGCATCCAGCAAAGTGACTGTCATTCCTTCATTGATATGACAAGTACTTATTGAGTGCGAACTTTGTTTCAGCCATTGTTTTAGATTCTGGTAAAATGACAAGCAAGACAGAAAATGTTACTGTTTTCATGGAGTTTATATTATGTGGGGAAGAGACAGATAATAGTCAGTGAATGAGATACTTTCTGATAATAATAGGGCTCTGAAGAAAATACAGCTGAGTGATGTAATAGAGATTGTGCATTTGGGAATTCTTCAGATTGGTAGACTTTGTTGAAAAGATGAAGTTTGAACCGAAACCTGTCAAGATGGAGCTGGCCATACAGAGATCTGGTGAGAGGGTGTCTCTAGCAGAGGAAGGATTAGGCACAAAGGCTTCAAGCAGGCATGAGTTTGGTGTGTTCTGGGAATAGGAAAAGGATCGGAGATGAATTTGTAGAAGTAATGGGGGTTGAGGTCTTATAGGGCCATTTAGGCTGTGCTAAGGAGTTTGGATTTTATTCTGAACTTGATTAGAAATAAACTGAGTGTTTTCAGCAGAGAATGGTATGACCTGATTTACGTTTTTCAAAGTTAGCTCTGGCTGGTGCACAGGGGCTATGTTTTAAAGGGGGCTACAGCAGAAGCAGGGAGATCAGCAGAGGCAGGAGGCTGCAATAATGCAGGTAAGAGACTTGGTTGAGGATGGTAACAGTGGAAAATGCACTGAAATGGACAAACGTAGGATATTTTTTTAGAGTGAGTGTTGACAGGACTTGTTGACAGATTTGGATTCGGCAGTGAGCAGTTGGTGAGTGGTGGTGACATTTACTGAGGTGAGGAACAGTGGTACAAGTTAGGGTAGAGATGGGGGAATAAAGAGTCCTAATTTGAATAGTCAACTCTGAGGTACCAACTGAATATCCAAATGGAGATATCAAATATACGTATCTGAGGTGTGGAAGAAAGATTAGAACTGATTGCATCAGATTTGTGGTCATTGGCCTATTTATAAGATGGCCACAGCAGTCTGTAGCACCCATTCAAACAGGCAGAAAAGTCTTCCATGCCTTGTCTCTTTTCCAAGAAAGAAAGAAGTTTATCAGACTTATCTTCATGCTCATTGGCTAGACTTGCATCACATGACCCTAAGTCAGCTGTTGGCAAGGGTAATGGGATCACCATGTTTGGCTTGTCTTAAGCAGAACTGGCCCCTGGGCTGGGGATGGGGCCAGCCTTCCCCAACTTATAAGGCAACATGGAGAAAGTGTAGAGGCGTGGACAAAATCAAGGGAAGCAGGAAAGAGTGGATGGATATTAGGGAGGCAATCAACATTCTAGCTAAAGCCCAATTCGGTTTTCTCATCATTAAACAGGCCAGTGTCTTACCTCACAGAATATGTGTGAGACAGTGGTGTGAAAGTGTTTTGTAAACTATAAAAACTATTTTACTACTTAAAATAGTTAAGTTAGTCTGAATCAGATTATCCTTAACATTTCTCCATTACTCCATTTTACTCAAGGGTTGCCAGTGCTCTGGTAATATTTGTTATTATGTTGTGGAAATATTTTTTCAAAACATTAGGAAATGAACAGGAAAAATAAGTTTAGATGCTCTTAGCACATTTTCTTTCCACCAATAGATTTACATATGTTTTCCTCTTATCATGCATTGCTAATGTTTTCTCCTTCTTTTTTATATTCACAGGCTCCTACACATAAAACATGGTATCATTTCTAAATCAGATATTTATGGAAATGAGATGTTCCTTAATAAAAGCCTGTAGAAGTCTCTGAGGCATTCATTTGCCCATTGATAGCAACACGTAAAAACGTGCTGTACCTGAGGTGAGTTGTTGGCAGAGTTGAAATGATCATTTCACAATTTTTAGGGGCCTACAAGGTGGTAGGTCCTGACCTAGAATACAGGAATTACCAGTTCCAATTATAGATTTAATGCACATTGTATGATTGTATTCTACTTGACTTTAAACATCAAAACCGTAAATTCATAGTAAAATAATGCAGTTTATCCAAAGATAATTTTGTTCCATTTTTCTGGGTCTATATTTCCCCCATTTTAAATTTTGATAAATTTTGAAAAAAAAAAAGAATCTGAGTAGAATAAAATTAACCAAAGTGTGGGGTGAATGTGGGGGGCTGGGGGTTATTTGTCACAGAGGAGGATGGAGGTCTTGTATTTCTCTTGTACCACATTCTTTAACTCTTTAACTCTTCACTGGTATGAGCCCTTTACAGAAAACTTCTTGGACTTTGTTGATGGAAAAGCAGGAATCACTGATTTTAGGCTGGTGACAGACTGACTTCTGTGGTCAAAGGCTGTTGGCATTGGGTTCCCGCCTGATACAAAAGGGCATCTTTTCCCCAATTTTTAAATAGATATTTCCTTTTATCACAAATGCTTTGGGGCAAGGCACATGGTTGTATTGTTTTGTTTTTAGCCATTTGTTCATTCTACAAATATTTATTGTGTGCTCACATGTGTTAGGCCCTATACTAAGGTTTTAAATAAAATAAATATGATCTTTCACTCTATGGGGCATATCCATTAGCAAGGAAGACAGTCATTAAACTAATAATCAGATCTGCACCTACCATTTGTAGGGCCTGGGGCAAGAGGGCAAATGGATGCCATGAATCAAATATTTAAATTTAAAAGTGATAAGCTCTGCTCTTGGCCCAATTCACATTCCCTTCCAAAGCCTGGAAACTCACACCCTGGGGATGATCCTTGTGACCTGGAGGCTAAAGGATCCTTGCTCTCTCCCAGGTCAGTTCTGCCACCTGTGAGCCTGAGTAGCAACAGGGAACTTTTAGCATAGTGCAGGAAAGAAGGGGGCAGGGTCTTGGAGTCCAGGGTGGTGACTGAACTCACCTGGCACTGGAATAGGGAAGGACATTGTCCAGGTGTCCAGGGAACTGGGCTGGGAGGTCCTGTTCCTCGTGCTTCACTTTTCATCCCCTTTTAGGCAGTTCTAAACACCTCTCTATCAGAGAAGCGAGGGATGGCGTGTAGTCCTCTGGGAAATGCCGTCTGCTTTGGGTGTTCTTGGGGAGGACAACTTCAAACAAAGGGAGCCCTCACTATCCATTTCCCAGAGCAAAGGCTAAGGTTTTCTTCTTCCCCAACCATAGGCTCACTCGCTCTCAGCCTGGCGTGCTTTGGTCTGCATGGTTCAGCTTGCTCAGAGCATCCTTCTTCCATAATTCACTCAAAAATAGACTGAACTCTCAACAGTCTTTCTTTGGAGACTGAAAAAGGAAAAAATGCTATGTGCATTTTGATATATGTGACATGTGTGATTTTCTAAAGCACAGGACAGGTAGGACAGAATTCCTTCTGCCTGAGTTTAAGCAGGTTTGCCGGTCATTCTTAACACATGCATGTGTAGTTACAAGCCATGATAAGGGCTATGAAGGAAGAGACAGAGGGCTGGGAGGGAGTCTACACAGGAACCCCAGCTGGAGAAGTGCTGCGTATGGGCTTAAGTCAGGGAAGACCCCCCCGGAGGAAGTTACAATATCAGTTGAGACCAGAATGTAGGCAACATTGTTGCCTAATCTGAGCAATGTTCTCAACTTAACTAATGAATTTCAGGGAAAGTTAGAGAGACTGCAACTTGGGTTTTTACAAAATGTAATCTTCATGTTTAGTTTCTTTTTATAAAAGTAATAACTGTTCATTACAAAAAGAATCAAGTAATATAGACATGCAAGTTTAAAAAAAATGAATATTTTCTGTAAGTCCACCTCTCTGTAAATTTAAAATCAATAGTGTGATTTAATTTTCTCCTAGATTTCTTCTCATACACAAATTTTTATATGTATGTATAAAAATAATCACTTATTATTTTATAACCACTGCTTTAAGGTGGGGTCTCTTTTCCATCTCCATGGTAACTGCCAGTTGACTAATCACCTACTTTCCAACTCGGCAGTGGATTGAACATGTCCAATGTGTACTCCTTCCTAGAAGGTAGATAAAATGTGGATAATTAACTGCACCTAAAGCCAAGGTCCATATAGTTTTTGTGTCATCCTGCATGAACCTATCTTCTGGCCATGATGCAAAATCTAATAGGTTGGAAAAAAAATCCAATAGGTTGGAAATGATTGCAACTCAGTTATTATTCCCTTCCTTGATTTTCCATTATTATTATTGTTGATGTTATTATTATTATTATTAGTTTCCCTTCCCTTATTTTCTAATGATACCTAGGTTGCTTTATTGTTCCCCTTTAAATGCCTGGGAAACCAGTCTTTTTTCCCTTTATATTTGTAAACACCCTTCAGGCCAATTCTGCAAACTATGGGCCACACCAAATAATGAACTATCTCTTGGTCTTATTAGTTATTGTTGCCTATGTTGGCCCCAAAACGGAATTTAGAAAGTCCTAAACCTATGTTCAGTTTTTGGCTTAGTCATTTACTGGTGGTGTGAACTTGGACAGGCACCTTCACGCCTCAGTGTCCTGCCTGAAACACAGAATGAGCATTTACTCTGTCCTCCCCTTAGGGGTATGGAAATATTACATTGAGGTAAAGTGTGCAAAAAACTTCTGTAAACTGTAAAGTTTGCACCAATACTTTCTAGGATAAGCTACCACTTGACTGAGAAATCACTGCTTCCCTCTGGTCTTTTTTTTTTTTTTAATAAGTTTATTTATTTAATTTATTTTTGGCTGTGTTGGGTCTTCATTGCTGCATGTGGCAGCGAGCAGGGTCTATTCTTTGTTGCGGTACATGGGCTTCTCATTGCGGTGGCTTCTCTTGTTGTGGAGCGTGGGCTCTAGGCATGCGGGCTTCAGTAGTTGCGGTGCATGGACTCTGTAGTTGTGGCTTGTGGGCTCTAGAGCTCAGGCTCAGTAGTTGTGGCACATGGGCTTAGTTGCTCCACAGCATGTGGGATCTTCCTGGACCAGGGATTGAACCCGTGTCCCCTGCATTGGCAGGCAGATTCTTAACCACTGCGCCACCAGAGAAGTTGCCTCTCTGCTCTTCTAATAACCATTCTCTAGGAAGCATGTCCTGAACCAAACAAGGCAGGGTATGGAAAAGTGTGCTCATTTTAATTCCTTCAACATCAAGATACTTGGTTTTCTTTTTATATAGAAAAGTTTTATATATAATTTTGTATATAGCATCCTTTATTTTAGTATATGGCCTAAAACTTATAAATAACCATCAGACAAATATTCCCCAAATTCAAACATACTTTCTCTATGGAAATTCTGATGGTAAGATGAAGTCAACCTGCATTTTTAATCAGTAGGCAGCTGACTTTTTTTATGGTTTATAGAGAATTATGGTCTATTATCTATAGTTTGTTGCAAATGATGCCTAGGCAAGGGTTTAGGTGATTCATTAGGTGGTAATTTAGGTTCATGCATATTATTATTGTTAATTAATGATAATAAAAACAATCCAAATGTTGGCATAGGGAGAGGTGACATCAAGTTTGATAGACCTTCTTGAGAAGGTTCCAAACACCCCATAGATTTGGGCGTTTTGTTTGAGCAGCTTTGCTGAATACTCTCAGTCTCTGAAACTGAAGCCAAGATGGGTTATCACTCACTTAATGTGTGGGCTCTTTCCTCCCACACCACCCTAACTGTAAATCACACAGTCTCACCCTCTACAGCCAGCATTTAATATATCTGACTTTATTGCTTTCCATTTTATGAAAATTAATTACAGCTCACATTCTGACACTGAAATTAAAGAGTAAGCACTAAATCTTGTACACAACAATAGAGAATTAAGAGAACATTCTTTATTATCAGAATAATGGGGTACTTGTTTTTCTTCTCTTAAGGCACTGGGCAGTGAGATAAAATCAGATTTTAACAGACATCATCCCTCCTTAACTTGTGCCATTGCAACATGAAAGACAGAATGGAATTATGATATTTTAATTATAAAGCTCTGACTCTTTATGTTTTCTCCAGAGGGATATAGTTTTGTGATAGCACTATAGGCTATGGAACTCTGTCCTTGCAGGCTGTCTTACTAGGAAATAAGGAGATGTAGGAAGTGAGACAACTAGTCTCTGCACCAAGAGTGGACCAAATTCAGTGGATTCTATGAATGCCTCCAACAGAAAAAAACATTTTGTAGAGAAAAGTATCAAAGAGCTTGAGATGTATACATGGTGTAAATGTGCTATTTGTGATAGCCTACCTTTGGCCATAGGTTTTTCAAAGTCAGCAATCATGTAGAATATCCAACTTTATAGGCACTTTACAGAATGTATTTTCAAATATATCATTTCATTTAACACTCACATTAATCTAGTACAAAAGTTATTTTTTTAATAGATCGAGCAAGCAACTGTGTTTAACTCATATAATATCAATATATCTCAGAGGTTTCTAAATCTTTTTCTTTTTGCCATGGATCCATTAAAAAAAACCCATATGATAAGCTCTAATATATAAAATTGGGAGTAAAAACATAGAAGGGGTCAGATATCTGTTCACTTGGTCTTCTCCAGTCCTTAGCTACACTCTCTGAGGCACTTCTTTGGTGATCCATGGAGCATAGTTTAAAAATTTATAGTATAAAATTCAAAGTGTTTAATAAATGTTGTTGTAAACAGTAGCAACCTCAGGGGCAAATAATCAGAAAATACTAGCTTCACAGCTAGCTTGAGGTTGTCATCATGTTGGGCTAAGCAACAGCCTAGCAGACTAGCTAGAAATTCAGCATGGAGATCTGGGGAGATGAGATAGCCATAGTGAGCCTTGATAAGCTCTCCCATATCCCTGGTGGTTTAGAAGGATGCATGCTTATAAAAGGCTATACACATCCTCAAAAGAGACTGGAGAGGGCCTAGCTCTCTACTGGTCCCTGGCTCAAAGTGACGTCTAGAGCATGCTCAGAGGAGACATGAGAAGAGCCAGAAAAAGGCAAAAGTAGGATAAACTGACTGAACTTTGAATGTATTCCCTAGCTCATACATAACTCCATTAATGAAGAGTGAAAACCTTACTGGCTTTAGGTGTTTAAGCTCAACTTTTGACCAGACACTGACTAATGACTAAGCTATTGCTGATTGATGGACAACCCTTAGGAAGACAGGCTTAAATATAAAAACAATTTTAAACAACAACAAACTCAGCAGAGACATCAGCAGCTACACACTGCAGGGAAGACAGCTCTACACTATTAGTGTGAGGAATAAGAATCTAGAGCAGCTACACGATCAAAAATGCCTTGTTTTCCCCAAAATAATTATGAGATGGGGTCAGAAACAGGAAAGTGTGACATATACAGAAGGGAAAAAAGCAGTCAATAGAAACCATCTCTGAGAGTGTATAGGTGTTGGACTTAGTAAACAAAGGCCTCTAATTCATCATTGTAAATATGTTCAAAGAAGTAAACTATTCTTTTTTTTTTAAACATCTTTATTGGAGTATAATTGCTTTTCAATGGCGTGTTAGTTTCTGCTTTATAACAGAGTGAATCAGTTATACATATACACATGTTCCCATATCTCTTCCTTCTTGCGTCTCCCTCCCTCCCACCCTCCCTATCCCACCACTCTAGGTGGTCACAAAGCACCGAGCTGATCTCCCTGTGCTATGCGGCTGTTTCCCACTAGCTTTCTATTCTACGTTTGTTAGTGTATATATGTCCATGCCACTCTCTCACTTTGTCACAGCCTACCCTTCCCCCTCCCCACATCCTCAAGTCCATTCTCTAGTAGGTCTGCATCTCCATTCCCGTCTTACCCCTAGGTTCTTCATGAGCTTTTTTTTTTTTTCCTCAGATTCCATATATATGTGTTAGCATACGGTATTTGTTTTTCTCTTTCTGACTTACTTCACTCTGTATGACAGAATCTAGGTCCATCCACTTCACTACAAATAACTCAATTTCGTTTCTTTTTATGGCTGAGTAATATTCCATTGTATATACGTGCCACATCTTCCTTATCCATTCATCCATTGATGGACACTTAGGTTGCTTCCATCTCCTGGCTATTGTAAATAGAGCTGCAATGAACATTTTGGTACATGACTCTTTTTGAATTATAGTTTTCTCAGGGTACATGGCTAGGAGTGGGATTGCTGGGTCGTATGGTAGTTCCATTTGTAGTTTTTTAAGGAACCTCCATACTGTTCTCCATAGTGGCTGTAACAATTTACATTCCCACCAACAGTGCAAGAGTGTTCCCTAGTAAACTATTCTTAAAGAATTACAGGAAACACTTAGATCTACCTTTTTAGCAAATTTCAAGTATATACCGCAGTATTATTAACTATAGTAACCATGCTATATATTAGATCCCCAGAGCTTATTCATTTTATAGCTGAAAGGTTGTACCCTTTGACTAACATCTTCCCATTTACCCCAGCCCTTAGTCCCTAGTAAAAAAAAAAAAAGTTACTATGTGTGGTGATGGATGTGTTAATTAACTTGATTGGGTTAATCATTTCACAATGTATGCATATATCAAACCATCAAAACCATCATATGTATACCTTAAATAAATAAGTTTCCATCTGGTTCTTTTAAAAATAATTTCTATCTCTTTTTTTTTTTTTTTTTTGTGGTACGCGGGCCTCTCACTGTTGTGGCCTCTCCCGTTGCGGAGCACAAGCTCTGGACACACAGGCTCAGCAGCCATGGCTCACAGGCTCAGCCACTCCGCGGCATGTGGGATCTTCCAGGACCAGGGCACGAACCTGTGTCCCCTGCATCAGCAGGCAGACTCTCAACCACTGCGCCACCAGGGAAGCCCTCTATCTCTTTATTGATATTCTTTATTTGAGGAATCATTTTCATCATGCTTTCTTATAATTCTTTTTTTTCCAGTTTTATTGAAGTATAATTGACAAATAAAAATTGTACCAAGTATGTTCTCTGATCCAATGGAATTAAATTAGAAATCAACAATGGAAAGAAATTTTGTAAGTCTACAAATCTACGGAAATTAAGAAAGAAACACATCTAGGGCTTCCCTGGTGGCGCAGTGGTTGAGAGTCCACCTGCCGATGCAGGGGACACAGGTTCGTGCCCTGGTCCTGGAAGATCCCACATGCCGCGGAGCGGCTGGGCCTGTGAGCCATGGCTGCTGAGCCTGTGTGTCCAGAGCTTGTGCTCCGTAACAGGAGAGGCCACAACAGTGAGAGGCCCACATACAGCAAAAAAAAAAAAAAAAAAAAAAAGAAAGAAAGAAACACATCTAAATGACTCATGGGTGAAAGAAGAAATCACAAGGGAACTTATAAAATAATTTGAGTTGACTGAAGATAGAAACACAACATATTAAAATTTATGGGATGTAACTAAAATGGTATTCAGAGGAAAATTTATCATTTTAAACACCTATATTAATAAAGATGAAAGTCACAAATAAATAACCTAAGGAACTAGAAAAAGAGGAGCCAACTAAACCCAAAGCAAATTGAAGGAAGGAAATAGAACATATACAAGGAAATGGAAAACAGAAAAACAATAGAAGAAATCAAGGAAACCAAAAGTTGGTTCTTTGAAAAGATTTTTAAAAATTGCCAAACCTTTGTCTAGACTGAGCAAACAGAAAAGAGAGAAGGTTCAAGGAAGTCAAGAATAAAAGAGGGGACATCACCAGTACCCTCGCAAAAAGGAAAAGGATTAAAAGAGAGTCCTATGCGCAACTTTATACTGATATATTAGAAAACTTAGATGAAATGGTCAAATTCTTAGACAGACACAAACCAAAACTGACTCATGAAATAATAGAAAATTTGAACAGACCTATAAAAAGTAAAGAAATTGAATTATATTAAAAATATTCCCACAAAGAAAAAGTCCAGGCCCAGATGGCTTCACAGATGAATTTCATCAAATGTATGGACAATAAATAATACCAATCCTTTACAAACTCTTCCAGAAAATAGAGGGAGAGAGAATACTTTCCAACTCATTCTATGAAGTTGGAATTACTCTAATGAAAGAAGTCAGATACAAAAGACCACATATTGTGTGATTCTATTTGTATGAAAAGCCCAAAAAGGCAGAGACAGAAGGCAGATTATTGGTTGCCTGGGGTTGGGAGTAGGAATGGGGATTAACTACAAACTGGTACTGAGGATCTTTCTGAGATGATCAGAATGTTCTAAATCTGGATTTTGGTGATGGTTGTACAGTTATATAAATTTACTAAAAATTATTGAGTTATATACTTAAAAGAAAAATAGAAGAGCAAAAAAGTAGGTTTTAGGTGAAGATATGGAAGGGGGAAGAATGGAGAGCCACAGGGAACAGCATGTGCAAAGGCTCTGAGGTAAGAAGGTACTATGATGAGTTTGAGACAGTGAAAGAAATTCAGTATTGATGTGCTTAAAGTACAAGGGAGATTGAAAAAGTAAAGTAGGCCATATCATGGCCCTTGTAAGCCTACTTAGGAAGAGAGGACTTTATTCCAATAACTGCAAGGATTCTTCAGTGGATATGTATAGCTAGGTTTTGCAGTACGATTTAGAGAAATAACATGATTGTGATAATTATTTACATAAATATGTTAAAAACAATTAACTAAAAAAGCTCAAACTCCAGATTTATTGTGATTTTACAACTTTGGAAAGGAAGAGTCACATTTCTTTTTTTTTTTTTTTTTTTTTTTGCGGTACGCGGGCCTCTCACTGCTGTGGCCTCTCCCGTTGCGGAGCACAGGCTCTGGACGCACAGGCTCAGCGGCCATGGCTCATGGGCCCAGCTGGTCCACGGCATGTGGGATCTTCCCAGACTGGGGCACGAATCCGTGTTCCCTGCATCGGCAGGCAGACTCTCAACCACTGCGCCACCAGGGAAGCCCACATTTCTTTTCATTGTATGTGAATGAGAGAGTTCCAAAAAAAAAATGGAATTAAGACTATAAGTTTCAGCTCATATTTTATTGTTATTAAAGAGAAATATAATCTCTGTTGGTTTAGCCATTGACTGTGGAGCCAAAGCGTAATTTTCACAAGAAGTAAAGTTAAATTCTTTACTGTACTGAAAAACTGAATTCCCAAATTTCAAAAAGGATTAAATATTTTAAAGAATGGGCTGATTGAAAATATCTGCTGATTCAACATTGGGGATAATGGCTGATAACTGTGTCAAAAAAAAAAAGAGTTACCATATACTTCTTTATATTTTATATATTTTATACCCAGCATGTCAGTAACAAATAAAGCAAATCAGAGCATGTTTGTCACATGAACACCTGGTTGAATTTGGATATTGCATATGTTTTAACTTTTTGGTTTTTGAAGACTTAAAATTCTAAATAGCCTCTATAGATCTTTAAAAAGTTTGCTTTCAATACCTAGTCTTACTTTCATTGTGAATTTTTAAGTGTAAATTTCATTTCAATTTTAAATGAGAAAAGGAAATGGGCAGCATACCCAGAATTAGTGTAACAGAGAGCTCTATATAAAAATATGAATTCTGACATCAAGATATGGAATTTACTGTCCTTCCTCCTCCTCAAACCCTCCCCCCGCCCCCCCCCCAAAGCATTACTGTCACCTGACTGGTGGTTGTCAGATTTCAACTAAGTCAACTTTCATTCTCAATCCCATCTTGGCTTTTCTCTCACCTATGCCTTTGTCTCTAGAGTAAAGGCAACCAGGCTGAATAAAAGCAACAGGGTGATTGTGTGATGGGGACCAGTGGTTCCAGACACTGGGTTAAGAGGCCACCAAATTGATTTCACTTGAGAGCAAATTCAGATCTGAACCCAGTTTTTCAGAGGTGAAAAATATCTATTGATTTTCGTCACAGTCAGTTTAAAACTGAAATGATCGCCATTTTAACCGTGTCGGACTTAACAGATCTATTGGAAATGAGTATCATTGCCACTGGAAGTTGTTTTTCTTTGGACTGAATTGTATATTGTACATCTGAGATGGAAAATAAAGTAATAAGACAGTTAAAAGCAGCTGGGAACTCTGTGATGGCTGTTATTTAGTAAATGAAGCAGGCCATGGAGGAAGAACACTCCCTTCACAGAAGTGTCTACAATACCTGAGTCCCCCACTGATGGAGAGGAGTCACCTAACCCATGAGCAGATCTCCAACAAGGCTGAGCTCATTTTGTAAACACCTCAGTGCTTCCAGCTGTTTAGGGTTTGTGAAAAGAAAGAGCCCTCCCGGAGGCTGCAGAAGAGGAATCTCCGAGAATTGTAGGTTTTAGGGTTACTTTGCAGAATTTGGTTTGAAGCTTAATATTGAACTTTAAACAACCATGCAGAGTGAATACAGTTGACCCTTAAACAACATGGGTTTGAACTGCATGAGTCCACTTACATTCAGATTTTTTCCAATAAACACATGTATTTACTGTAAATTTATTTTCTCTTCCTTATGATTTTCATAATAACATTTTCCTTTCTCTAGCTTAATTTATTTTAATAATACAATACATAATACATATGCATACAAAATGTGTCTTAATCTGCTGTTTATGTTATCGGTAAGGCTTCTGGTCAATAATAGGCTATTAATAGTTAAGTTTTAGGGGAGTCAAAAGTTATACATGGATTTTTGACTGTATGAGGGCCAGTGTCCCAAACACCTCCCTTGTTCAAGGGCCAACTGTACATATATATTAGACTATTTCTGGAAAGTATAAGTAATATGATGTTTTTGAATGAACCTGTTTCATGCATAGAAATTACAATTCTGTATTAGTCCTTCCTGTTAAGAAATGCCAGAGTGAAAAAGACTTGTTATATCTTCCATTGGTTGGCATTCAAAATTGGCCATTCTTAGCCGAGCTACATGAGAAATCTTTTTTAGGTTGTTTCTGAGATTAAGTTTTCATAAAGTTAGTCTTTACTCCTAGAGAAAATATTTGTCATCTTAGTGTTTTGAAAGTAAACAAATAGAATCAACTTCTTTTCTTAAAAATTTGAAGTCTATTTCCAATAGTATCCCAATGATAAGCTCTTCTCATAATTTCCCCACACACATTTTATCCAAGTGATGAATCTGTCCTGTCAGTTACAAACAGGTAATTTTTTTGTTGCTGTAAGCTCCCCTTGCTACGTATACTTTTCTTCTTCTTTTTAAATTATTGTCATTATTATCACCGTCATATCTTCATCACTCTCTGTTTTTGAGTCCCTACTTTATAAAAGGTATTTGTATATTTTGTGTGTGTATGTGTGTATGCATATATGTGATACATTAAAATACAGGTAAAAGGGGCTTCCCTGGTGGCGCAGTGGTTGAGAGTCCGCCTGCCGATGCAGGGGACACGGGTTCGTGCCCCGGTCCAGGAGGGTCCCACATGCCGCGGAGCAGCTGGGCCCGTGAGCCATGGCCGCTGAGCCTGCGCGTCCGGAGCCTGTGCTCCGCAATGGGAGAGGCCACAACAGTGAGAGGCCCGTGTACCGCAAAAAAAAAAACAAAAAAACAAAAAAAAAAACAGGTAAAATACTGCCATCACTGTGATCACTATATGGGTGATGTTTGCAGTGGTGGTGGGCAGAGATGAGGGGAATGAAACCTATCATAGTCCTTTCATCCATCAGACTCGGTTACCTGACTTATTTATATCTCACTTGATCTTCACAACAAAAATATGATATGTGTATTATTATTATTATTCTCATTTCATCAATGAAGAAATGGAGATTCAAGAGGTTCAGTAACTTGTTTGAGGTGACAGAGCTAGTAAGTGGATTGCCAGCAAGTCCTTTGGAATAGTAAACCTCTGCTCTTGCTCAAAACTGGGCTGTACCCAGGCATTCCTGCAAGGCAGTTTGAGTACAATGATGGTCAGGTCCTGTCATGCAAAGGATGCATCCACCTGGCAGGGTAGCGATGTTTACAGATCAACATTGCTTCACATTTCAGGGCTTCATCAAAACAGTGTATTCATCCCCAGGTTGTGGTTGAGTGCTCTCATGGAGAAAGTCTACAATTGAATTTTGTCAACCAAAAGTTGTAGTTTGAGCAGTCTGTAAACAGATCTGTTAACTGAAACGGCATAAATTAAGACAGAGCTTAACAGTTAAATTTATCCAGAAGTTACAAAAGCATTCCCAGGAGTAAATTAACATGCCTTAGAAATGTCCAAGCCCATCCTCAATTCTTTATCAATGACTTAAAGGCACTCCTTGATCATTCAAACAGCGCACTATATCTTATTCCTTCATGTACTACTTTCGGTTTATGGTTAGATTCTTGTTACTCTGGGTAAGTACAGAGCCTCTTGGAGTAATTTTCCTACATGAATAGAGTGAAGAGGGAAAAGTTCAAATTAGATTTTATAAAGAATGATGAGGTGAGGGTTAGGTCGTGCAAAACCAAACATTAAAACCAAGTGGATAGGGACTTCCCTGGTGTTCCAGAGGTTAAGACTCCACACTCCCAATGCAGGGGGCCCTGGTTTGATCCCTGGTCAGGAAACTAGATCTCGCATGCCACAACTAAAGATCCCGCATGCGAAGATCCTGCATGCCGCAACTAAGACCCAGCACAGCCAAATAAGTAAATAAATAAATATTTAAAAAATAAATAAAACCAAGTGGATAGCAGACCGGAGTGCCATGGCATGGTGAAAGATTCCAGGGAAGTTCATCTGGGTCTTCCTTGGATAAAAGTTTGGGTGGAATCCATGAGGCTCTGAATTTCAAGATTGAGTAAGTAAAATTATATGAGGCCTTCCAGACTGGGCCAGTGTTCCTTAGCCTGGCCATGCGTTAGTGTCCCCTGTGGAATTTTTCACACATCCTGAATCTCACTGCAGCTTTACTGATTTGGTGTTTTGGAATATGTGTGTTTAAAAAGCTGTCCCTTCAAAAAATATTATGCAGAGAATAAAGGAAAGAGAGAAGAAAAGGGAGGAGGCAGGGGAGGAGAAGTAGGAGAATGGAGTACAAATACTAAACTAAAGAGGGTGACATGGTAACAGTGGGTAAACCTAGATAAAGGGCAGCAGTGCTATGCTGGAGCTTGTATGAATGGGCTCGTGATTCTGTGCGTCTCTTCCCACTCTGTCTGTAACTTCACATAGGTTGTTGGAAATTGACTGTGGTTAGAGTATTTACACTACAAAAGTCAGAAAATGCAACAAATCAGGGCTTCCTCTCCACTTCAAAGGCCTATTCAGTGCACCATTGGGTATATGGGTGCTCTCTGTAAAACTTACACCCTCTCTAAAGCCAAACCAAAACAAAAAGATCCCACTCTTCTCGTGATGCAACTGCAGCCTGTCTGGCGTCCACAATTGGGATTTGGTAAGTACTGCACTTGACAGTAAGCTTCCTGAGGGCAGAGATCATGTCCAGCTATATCTTGACTATATACCCAGCATGTAGCTTGGTGCCAGATATATGGGGGACAATAAATATTTGTTGAATAAATGAAGAGTTCTTGTATTAAGACATTTTACACTACCTTAACTTGGGACAGGTGGCAGAGAAAAAGCAATGGAAGAAGATGAAAATACATAGTTAATATTCTGTACAAAACCTCCATTAGCTCCTGTGGGGAGAGGGTATTTAGCAAATGGAAAGCATAAGGTCCAAAATTAATCCCATTTTAACCTCAGGAAATGCATAGGGGAAGAAAATTCGCATTACTGATTACACACTGCTACCTGACAGATAGAAATGAGATAATAAGTAGATATTGACTTCTGTTGAGGTGAACATCAAGATCTATTGACCTGAGAGGTAAATATTGACCGAGGTGAAGTCAAGGTCAATATTTGCCTCAAAGAACAGGAAATCTTAATGCTCACCAATATATAAAGGTTATATGTGAATTTTTACATACATTTCCCAGGCATAACATCATGAAAGCTATTTTCTCAAGCAATTCACAAAAATCTGTTTTAAAATGTTAAGTTCTATCAAATGGTAACTTTAAAGAATAAGAATTTCCACTTCCTTCTCTGTTGTTGATATTTCCTGAACCATTAGTTAAGAGGATTTGATATGGTCTGCTTCTGGTACAGCAAAGGTTAACAACAGTTTAACAGATCTCAAGCCATCCCTTAGGAAGGCACAAAGAACATCTTACTGAATCATCATGGTTACCAGTGACATTTTCTCACAACTCTCTTTGCCAATCATGAGTTAAAATCTTTCTTTCTGTAACAGCACATTGTAATCATAGTCCTTAGGTTTTAGGTTTGCAAGTGTATTCATCTAGTTATTAGTTCTAATTTGTTTCCTGGCTTCAAGGTAGACTCTATCAAAAGATGACCCAGGGCTGGTAAACCCTGGTCATCATGGATCTCCAAATGAAGTTATTCTGTTGGCTCCAGTAGTGGGGAGGAAGGGATGAATCTTTGAAGGACTGGAACATTTTAATTGCTCTCCATTCCTGGGCTCCTTGGAGAAGCCCCCATCACTGTTGCCAGAGACTTGAAACCATCTGGAAGCTAATGTCCAACAACTTCCAGTTCCCCCGGTAACAGAGTGTTCAGGCCAAGCCACAAGGGAGCTTCTCTAAAAACTCAATGACCGCTCTTGCCGCCATGTTACTGCCCCCTACTGCTGCCTCTACTGGTGGAATTTGTGCTTAATACTGAGGGATTTGAATGGAATCATCCTTACCAGGCCTCCTTTGTTATTCCAATCTTGTTCCTTCTCAGCCTAACTTTCAGACCAAGAAACAAAACTGGAGGTCCCTCCAAGCAAAGAAAATGCCAGTGCATACCAACAACACACGCTTGGTGTCCCAGCTCCCTTTCAGTTCTCTTAAGCTCCTTGAGGGTAAAGACAATGGCTCATACCTCTTCACTCCTCCTACAGCACCTAAAGCAGCACTGAGGGGAATAGACTTTCAACAAAGAAGTGCTGAAGGGATCAAGTGAGTGAGCAAATGCAAAGGCCCTTCTCATTGTGTCCTTACTGATTCTCTCCTGCTACCTCAAGGCATTTGCAGAAATGTCAGGGGGACGGGATTAACAGCATCTATAGCCAATGAAAGGATTTAAAAATGCCCACCCCCGTCCCCTCCCTCACTGGCTAGACTCTAATATATGCATTGCCTGATTTTCATACATGCTGATTGCCTAGCGATTTCTTCTACAAGTGCCAAGGAGAAGAGTCACCCCTGGACTAAATGTAAAATCTTTATTCTCACCAATGTCTAAATCATTGTTTTCTCACGGCCAAGATCCTGTGGCACACATTATTAATAGCTCTGGTCTCTCCACCACTTGACACAGCGCTCCAGCTGTCATTCTGCTCCCTGGCTCGTATGATTCTTGCACTGGTGAAGTGCCAGGCCCGGGCCCAGCCCATCAGTCACTGTCACCCACCACCCAGTGATGAATAGCCCGGCCGTCGCCGTGGCGAGGCCCAGGCTCTGATTCACACACGCCTGACTTTTACCAACTTCAGCACACCAGCTGAGGCCTATCCCAGCTGAGGAAGGCCGCAGTGACCTGGAAATGGCACCGCCTCCCCTCCTCCCCCCTCCCTCTCCCCTCCCCTCTCAGATTAGTTAAAAATGAAACAAATCCTAATGTGATCATGTCACTAATTATGCATTTAATTCAGTTATAAGGAGCTAATGGCTCCCTCAGTGACAGCTTTTACTGCTAAAAGGCAATTCATTCCTGAAACGGAGAAATCTAATTACACAAAATGCTTCATCCTAATCCTTTCAAAGAATAATCTTATTTGTAGACATTAACATCCCAGATGCTGCTGCTGTTTGTCCATTATGACAGTGTTTGTCCTGAATAATGTATAAATAGCTCTTTCTGGACAGTTGCATGTCACTAAATCAATACAGTTTGCTGCCTTCTGTTACATTAAGTCGTCCTGGGCAGGCTGGAGAAAATTAACCTTTTGTTTTCCTCCCCTCCCCCTTTCTCAAAGGGCGTTCAGAATTAGAAATGAGCAAGGGATCAAAGGGGACTGGGGTGGAATTGAAAGGGGACAGTAGGGAGAGAGGGAGTGAAGAGGGACAGGTATGAACGAAGCTGCAAACAGCAAAGGAAGGAATGTCAGGTGTAGAAATGCCGTGAGATGAACCACAAATGACGAGTGAGAGAAAACGGAAAACTTTTAGGAAGATTATTTTGAAATTACTCCAGATGTGGACCCGGACCAAGCATCATAAGTGGTGATCCTTGGTCTCAGACTTCTTAATTCTAAATGATGCTTTCTTTGAAATGGTGCTTTGATGCATATAGACAGCTCATGGCGAGTGGGGGTAGGCAACTAATGTTAAGGGAAAATGATAGCTGCGTGAATCAGTTGACTGAGACATCCTTGCTCAGACCACCATTTATATGGAAAGCATTCAGGGCAGTGCATAATAACAACAACTTATACGTGTGTAATTTATGGCTTAACAAAGGATTTATACAGAGATAATGTCATTTGATTTACACAACCTTGAGAGGGAGGCATCAGGGTTCTCATTCCAAAGGTGAGAAAATGGAAGCTAAATGACTTGTCCAAGGTGACGTAACGGCCACTCTGTCTTCCAGCTCTTGGTTCCGAGTGGAGTCTTTCCATCATCCCACAAGTGACCCCCTGCAAATGCCACACCTCTGAGTATTCGGGAAGCTCTCCTAGCAAGGGTATGTTATATTTCATTTTAGGGCACCCGACAATGCATGTGCATGTACACACGACACCCCTTCCCATACACACATTCCTTTCTATGTAAAACATAGATAGGTGGGTTTTAATATGTAATTATTCAAAGATTGTAAGAATGTGCAAATATAATTTAATTTCAAAACACTATGAGTTCTCTTCTGAAGATCAGATAACAGACTGATGAAATTTTTCTCTGAAGAGCCAGAGAGTAAATATTTTACGCGCTAAGTGCCATTGTCTCACGCTCACCACTGCTCAATTCTTCCATCGTAGAACAAAAGCAGCTGTAGACACTGAGCAGACTGATGGGTGTGGAAGAGGTGGCAGGCTGGATTTGGCCTTTGGGCTGTAGTTTGCAGACCCTTGGATTAGAGAATATTAAAAAAAATTTAACCTGAGTAGTTTTGCTTGAGTTGTAAATTTTACCTTTGTTTCCTTCACATGATTACTTGCTCCCAGTCACTGCTTTGTTTTTAATATTGTCTCAGAAGAATACAGATATCTGCCTTCATATAAACTCCATAAAGAGAGAGTCCTGCAAATAGAAGCAAAATTGACAAAGTGGATGAGAATGCTTTATACTCTCCTTGCCTCTGCTTGATTTCTGTTTAGTTCGCTCTGATTGCTCTTGGGAATATGGGCCAGAATTCAGTTTCATTGCTACACTGTTGGCTGGTTCTTGTTTATGTTCATGTTTTGTTTTAGTGCAGGGGTAGGATGAGGGGTGAGGGACACAGTGCAGCTATTGGGATTAGGTTCCACTGTTTGAAAGCTCCCACTCAAAGCTTGCGTTAATGCATTTCAGCAAAGAAAATACATTACTATAAGACAGACCTTCAAGGCAGACCTGCTTTAAAAAGGGCTTTAGCTCGGTGAACCACTAGAATGCTGTGCTGGGGTGGAGTGTCATCTTTAAGATGGTCTAAGGACAATAGCTTATCGAGGTTTCAGGGTAGAAATGAAACTCAGGTAAGGAAACAAGTTCAAATCAAAGATATAGACATGTACGCTCGTTGATGTGCTTCTCAAGCTCACACCACACAGTGAATGACATCAGAGCCTTACTACAAATGCGATCTTCATTATCCACAGCCTGCCGTGGAGACCTGCTTAGAGGCCCACAGCTGGCATGCATTGATGGATGCGGGGAGCTATTTTGGATAAGCACTTCAATCTGCAGTGGAAAAGCAAAATATTGTCTAAAGTTGATTCTGAGAGCAAAAAATCAAATACGAGGCCCGGAGAAATGACAGAATAATAAAGCATCGAAGGCTGCCTTTGATGAAATTAAATGGAGCACCCTGGAGGTGCGTGGATTGTACAGCATTTGAAGGGTCCTTGTGGAAGAGTTCAGAATATTCTTTGCTTTATCTTTCAGCCTAGCTCTTTATCTTGTGTTATATTCCTTTACTGCTTTGCTGAAGTACGATTTTTCTTGCCTTCTTCCTATTTCCCTAAAAGTATATGTGAGAAAATCTATTTGGAAAGTAAGCCTACGCATGGCATTATAAGGTTCACTCTTGGGAAAGGATTCAGTGTTGAATTCTTAGGTTAGCTTCTTCCTGGGGAAGCTTTGATTTTGTGTATCTTTTGAATGTGAGTTGTCAGGTTTCTTTGGAGTGAAGCCTTTAGCATCTCAGAAGTTATTATTAAGTCCTTGACTTTGTAACTTCTACATTTGTCAGACTTTCAAAAATGGTTAAGGCTCAGCCAAACTGACCATATTAGTAATTCCATTACTACTTGGAATATGAGATTTTAAAAGTAAATAATAATCTATTCTGTAGAAATAGGCAGGCCTTCTCCAATGGAATCAGGATTTACTGTGAAAGGAAGTACTATAGGATGAGATGCAGAGCAGAAAGTCTTATTTCTGGAAAGTAATTTATTTGGGGGGTGCCCCTTTAAAGCATCAGGGCAGGCGTCACTGAAGAGGGCTCAGATTAGCTGATCTGGTTGATTGGGCCTTAATCCATCACTGCTTGAACCCCCTCAAATGTGTTATCACCAGGGATTTGTCTGGCTACATATGATTTCACACATCTGTCATCTAAATCACAGATCCAAATGCAAAGTCCAGCACTAGAAAACGTCACAGGCATTTGTGAAAATCCTTGGAGGAACTTGGGACCATAAATCAATGGATGGATTACAGTTCAATAGTATGACCTTCTCATTTATGATGAAAAGATGTGGTCCACATGAATGCTTAGGTATTATGGTGATGAAACTATAAACAGGTATTTGAGAGTAAATCTCTCTGGTTCTTCCTTAGACCAGTCTCTAAGTACTATCTCTAAGACAAGAACCTTTTAAACTAAGACCAAGCTGAAAAAAATAAGCTGTATGAAAGCTTACTGGGGATTAGCTTTGTGAATGGGCCAGACAAGTTTTGTTTTGTTTTTTTTAGATGGAATAGTAGTAGTAGTAGTAATGGTAGTAGGAACAAATATTTCTCCGATGTTTGCTATAACTGTGCACTCTGCTAAGCACTTCTTACGTATTATCTGAGGAAACAGTGTCAGAGAGATGAATCCATGCC
Source organism: Hyperoodon ampullatus (assembly GCF_949752795.1). Classification (NCBI taxonomy): domain Eukaryota; kingdom Metazoa; phylum Chordata; class Mammalia; order Artiodactyla; family Ziphiidae; genus Hyperoodon; species Hyperoodon ampullatus. Next base: position 38,667,459 of record NC_136914.1, read on the forward strand.
CAGTGTGCACAGCTATGCCTTCAGTGCAAAGAGCCAGGAATCGAACCTAAGTCTTCCTGACTGCAACTTTTGTGCCTCATCACAAGGAAAGGAAAGTCCACATCAGACTTTTCTTGATTTCAGAAGCAAAGTGAGAGGGTCAGAATTTTAAAAATATGTCCCATAAAGTGAGAGGCTCGTCAAGTCAAATATTCTATTTGTTGGTCTAAGCATTGCAGAAAACATCTGTGAGAAGAGAGTCGCTGAGAGTGCTTTTGGCTATGACCAGCTCTCCCACTTGCCCACTGAGCGCGCCTGGTGCTAACATGCCATAAATACTGATGTAATGGGTTAAAAGCCAGTGGGCCTAGAGCGAGGCTGCATGTCCTTAGAGCCATCTTGGAAGAGATGTCTTGGAAGGTAGAGATTTTTACAAATTCCCAAGGAGATCATATTTGATCATCACATTGGAAAGCAAAGCAAAATAAGAAAACAAAACAACACAAAGCAAGAACGACCCACTTCACACGCCTGAAATTGTTGCATTACAGGAATCAGTCTGGCATCATCCTGATGGCAGGGTCTAAAAGTACTGTTCAGCTGTCTATTGGGAAGAGGGGCCTTTATGAAGGAATTTTAGTGCTTAGTTAATTTCCTTGGGAACAAGAAGATTCATCCCTTCCATACCTCCCATAATTGGGCATTTACCTTTTTTTTTTCCTGATTGAGACTGAAGTGTGACAGAGTGAGGAAACTTTCACTGTCTGATGTTTTCATAGAAGGAAACTTTTATAGACCTTCATTCTTTCATTTCTTGAAAATAAATTTCCATGAGAGTCTATGTAGTCAATGCAAATTTCTTTGAATGTTATTTCTCTTCTCAAATTGAAATACAAACTTAGAAATAATACTTGAAGATGATATTTTTTCCTTTCATTTTGTCATTTAAAGGCTTTTTTATTGAATTAAAATAATGAACATTTGTTGAGCCTTTATAATGCCCTTGGAACCATGTTAAGTGTTTTATCTGCATAATCTTACTTTTGTTTCTCACAATAGCTATGGTGTAACTATATTATCATCCCATGTTAAAGATGAGGAAACTGAGGCACCAACTGGATATGTAGCTTGTGCAAGGCTATTTTCCTAATTAGTGGCAGAGCATTTGAACTCAAATCTGGCTGACTTCAAAGCCCTTTCTCTTAGTCACCATTTTTTGCCTCAATCTGAGAAAATTAATGCCAACAAAAAGTATGAATGTTGAAAGCAATTGTAGGCCTTGTGGATGTTGTATAGCTGAGAGAAACCTTGGAGATCACTTCTTATCTTTATTTTACTAGTAGATAAATCAAGATAGGAGATTACGGCTATATCAATTGGTGTTAAATGCCTGTGTCGATCCGGTCAATTAATCTAGTGATGTTAATTGTTTGGTATCAAACAGAAAAATAATGTTGATTAAACCAACTTTTCATTGTTCAATTGGTTATTCTGACATAAAATGAACTTAACTTAAAAAAATTATTTTATTGAAGTGTAGTTGATTTACAATGCTGTGTTAATTTCCTCTGTACAGCATAGTGATTCAGATATATATAGACATATATATATATATATATATATTCTTTTAAAATGAACTCAACTTTGGACAAGGCACAAAGATCACAAATACATTGTAAAACTGATGATTCAAACTGTTTTGGATTTCTACTCTATGCAACATGATGCTTATTTATGCTACTGAAAGTGAAAAACAATTCTCTTCACTTTACCCCTTTAATTCAAAGGCTACACAGTGTCAAATAGCTTGACAATTTTGTTGTAACTGAATTGAGTATAGAGACAGCCAAAGTCTGTTTCACCCTTGAGGGCTGCAAGATTTCCTTTGGACTTGGGCAAACGTCTCTATTTTCCCTCTAGTTACCTTTGAGTAGTCATGCTTGCTCACATAATAATGTCTCTAACTCTGTATGCTTTTGTCAGCTCAAATGTCTTTGAGTCTCTCGTCATAGAACTAAGAGGTTGAGCAGACTGGACACGTTCATCTCCTGCATTGATAGATAGGTCCTAGAATCAGTCCTCCCGTGTTTGATTTCTCTTGGAAAGGCTCTTAGAATCCTACACACTTACGATAAAGTAAAATCAGATAAACTCCTCCCTTCCTGCATCCCTCCTGTCCCCCAGAACATTATTGTCATTGGGACTGATTTAAGAGACAGGATACATGCATCTTGGTGTCCAGATCTTGCGTTGACCTGACAGTGCCCGCATCTATGAAAAGCATTGCTTGATCTAGACACTGAGGCAGTTTGATATAGAGGCTATTGACAGGAAATCAACTTGAAAGCCCCAACATGCCTCTTCTGGAGTCACTTTTCATATTGCAAGTGCAATTCACACGTATTTGGCCTGTGGCACCATCAGGCATTATGAGAGAGCCAGGAAACCTGGAACTCAGACATTATGGGAAAATAAAAGGAAATTATTTTATGTTGTTCAATAATGTTACATCATTATCTTTGTGATGGGCTAATTCATATACTCTACAGAAGACTATTTATGAATTAATGGCTTGGGATTCCAAATTTAAGTTAAAAAAAATATGTAACTTAAGCTGATGGATTCAATTTGCAATTCAAGTGAGTATTTTGTACATTTGCCCAGAGTCTTTAAGTCAATAGGCTTAAATAAGTAAACAAAAACTTCTCCAATCATTTTAATAACTTTCTCTTGGCTATAATACTCCAAGTCACTATGACCGGAAGTGACATCAGTAAACATAGCTATACTTTCTATTAGCCCAAGGTGTTCTTTGAGCTAAAATGTGCCATCTATATTTATCTTTTTGATGATTTTTTCACCATGTAAAATATTTCTAGGGAAGTTTTTTTTCAGTTTTCTTTTCTCTTTAATCCTATTAATTTTACTTTTTGCAAATAATATTTTAGGTTGAACTCATTTATTTGCTCTGACAAAATCATTATTTTTGTTTTTACAAAGGACTAAGAAGGTGAATATCACTGGAAAACACAGGATTAGATTCAGGATAGAGACAGGAGCACCAAATTTTAGTTATCACTGTGTTGAGGGAATTGGGATAGCTCAATCTGGTCCTTCAACTTAAAAAAATCTGGAACTCAAAAGACAATCATGAAACATCTATTCCAACTATTCCTGCCCAGCCCCTCATGGCAGACTCAAGATCAGGATTCTTGAGACCAGTAGCATGTTACATTATCATTTAAAAATTCATATCATAGCTTTTAGGATGTTAGAACTGGAAGGGAACAGGTATTTCAAACTTCATCCCCTAGAGGTAAGTAACTTCTGGTCCGAAAAGTTTAAATTAGTAGCCTGAGGTGTACAGCTTACAACGGAGCTTAGCTCGTGTCTTCTGTTTCCATGGATGGCCTGGCCTTGGGAAGTTGACCTGTTTATTGGCCTTGGATTTGCCCTTTAAATAAATAAATAAATTCATTCATTTATTCATTCAGCACCTACTATGTACCATGCTATGTGTAAAGCTCTAGGATACAGAAGAAAACAGGCAAAATCCCTGACTTCATTGAATTGATATTCTAGGGAGAGAAGATAGAAAATAAATAAGTAAGTAAGTAAATAAATAAATAAAATAATTTAAAGTAGTGATTAGTATTCTGAAGGAAAACTAAAGTAGGGTAAGATGTTAGAAAGTGATAGGCTGAAAGGAGGCATCATTTTGATAGGATGGTCAGAGAAAGCTTAACTTGATCAGAGGTCATTTGAGTAAAGACCTGAAGAAGGCAGGGACAAGTGCTATCCAGGTATTTAGGGGGAAAGTGCTCTAAGCAGAGGGAACAAGTGTAAAGGCCCTGAGGCAGGGTGTGCTCATCCACTGGTTCTCTAGAACCTCTTTTTGGGTAGACTCTGATTCGGTTTCTGTATAGCCACCATGCTACTTGCAAGCCAGTGTTTTCCTGGGAGGAGCTGGAGCAGGACCAAATTTTGGAGTCAGATCCAATGTGATGTTTCCTAAAGCCCTTGATATTTAGTTAGATGATGTTGGGCAGATGGGCCTGATTGTGTGTCAGTAGGAGGGAGAGGAAGAGGAAAAAAATGCCTTTTGGGGTTGGATATCTCTTCTGGCTACCGGTGATAAGAAGTTCACCTGAAAATCTTTCCACTAAATAATATTAAACTTCAATACTGTGATAAAGGATCTTTATTTAATTAATTTGTTTTCAATTGATTCCAAAATAGTGCATTAGCTTTTTAAGGGTCCCCTGGGTCCATGAGGCCCAGGGCACATTGATAACTATCTTCTTGCTCCCAACACCAAATGTGTACTTGAGGGGTAGGGACAGGCTTCGTCTAGAGCCAAGCCTCCTCAAACAGGAGAGGAATGCCATAAGGACTTGGGGCTTATCCCATTAGGAAAAAAGAAGGGATTGAGGAGAAAGAGGGAAAAGGTGGATCCCCAGTTAATCCAGGGGGCTGAAAATATTCTTCCATCTCATGACATCTAGAAAAAAATGGAAATTAAAATATTGAGTGACTAGAGTTAGGGTATCCTAATTTGTAATTCGTACTGAGTGATACTTTTTAAAATATACTTTAGAATTATGCTATGGACTGAACTGTGTTCGTATGTTGAAGCCCTAACACCAGCTGCTCCTCCTACCGCCATTGTGAGTGTATCTCACACTCACAATGTGTATCTCTGGAGACAGAGTCTTTCGGAGGCAATTAAGGTTAAATGAGGTCATAAGAGTGGGGCCTTAATCTGATAGGACTGTGGCCTTGTTAAAAAAAAAGGGAGATCTTTCTCTCCTTCTCTCTTTCTCTGCCATGTGAGGGCACAGGGAGAAGGCAACTGTGTGCAAGTCAGGAAGAGAGCTCTCTCCAGAACACAACCCTGCTGGTACCTTGATTTAGAATTTCCAGCCTCCAGAACTATAAGGAATACATTTCTGTTGTTTAAACCACCAAGACTATGGTGTTTTGTTATGGCAGCCCAAGCAGACTAAGGCAAATTCGTATCTAGATGGCTATGCTGTGATAAAATTGATTTCATACCAAATGCTAAAGTATACTAATCTGGATCCCAAGGGATTCTTGGTAACGTGGCAATTTAGGGATATCTTTCCAAACTCCATGGCCTTCTGTGTCCTCACATCCACAAAATAAATCATGTTTGGAGACAGGAACTAAGGATTTGGCTAGGCTTGGCTCTGCCATTTTAGTTTCTCATTAGCTTTATCCACCTCTGTCACTAACCAGCTGAATAAACTCAGGCAAGCCACTTGACCTCTCTGTTTCACAGTTCCCCCATCTTATGAGGACCAGATGCCATCGGGTCTGTGAAAGTACTGAACATTCTGAAGTTTTAAATGAAAGGGAAAACATTCTCTTTCAATAGAAAACCATTCTCTTAATTACAATTGAAGGGCCACTGATTTTGAAGCCAGGGCTTCTGAGCTGTTCAGAGGTGGTAACAACCAGCATTTGCATGGTTCATTCAGCCATTCCCACACCTCATGCACTGATTCTTCAAGATGGAACCTTGACAAGCACACTTCAGAAGCCTCATGAAGAGAGGCTCCCTCATTCAGCAGAGGTGGTCGGAACATGCTTCTAGTTGCCTGGTCCCTGCACTGTGTGCAAGTTAGAGCCTCCTGTGAGGTCGGGCAGCAAGCCTCATCAGGCATCCATGGCCTGCCACCCCTCCATCATTGTCAATAAGCGAGATGGAGAGACCTGTACATCATTTCATTTACTATTGCAATGATTACATAGCTCATTGCCTTCCCATTGTTTCAGTGATAGATTTAATTAACTTCCAATTAATCATAGAGGGTGATATTTAATGCTTAGCCCAGCACTGAGCACAGTGTCACAGACCAAAGAATATATTCTGAAGGCTTCAGTAATCAAGAGGTCATGGAAGATAGATGTTCTTCACTGAAGGAGAGGGAAGATAAATCTGTGTGTCCAGACCACTCTGGCTAACTGTTTTAGGATAATTGTTTTGCATCCAAATGATAACTTTCCATAAGGCACAACCATGCATAGCACAGGAGAGATAGATGGAGGGAGAGAGAGATAATAGGGTTACAATATGGAGAATTCACTTGGCTGTAATTCCCATCTGATGCCAACCAGACTGAGCTCACCAGGGAATTCTGCTTAGATTTGCAAGAGTGCAAGTGCTATAGTGGGGGTCTAACTTAGGACCTTATGCTGAAGAGACGCTCTATAAATCTTTGTCCAGTGAATGAGAAAGGAGGCCCACAGATCTTGGTTAGGTTGGCTTTTTGCTTTCAATAATCATGAGGGCTTACTGGCATTTTGTTCATGATGTGATACCAAGTATTTCTGTCTCTGTTTCTTGAAAAGAGGTAAGACTTGCATGTCTGAGCAATGGAAACCTGATGTCCCTGGGTCTAGCAATGTGGTGGTCACTCTCAATGCTGTATCCCCAAAAGGATGTAGATCCCTGTGCTACAGCCCAGGCAACTAAAATGTTTTTAATGAAATAGATCAGAACCTCTGAGGAAAAGATTCTAAAAGTTTCCTGAACACTCTGTGAGAAACTCTGTTTTGATTCAGAACAAAAACATACTTGAGGAGATCAATCATACTTCTTGTATTTACATTTACATTCAGGTAATGGTATGGTAACAAATGATAATACAGATTATAGCCCTTTATTCTTTCTTCACCCATCTATTTGTCTATTCATAATTATGTGCTAAGCATTTTTATATCAATTAAATGGTCACTTCTATATTATTTCAAACAATGTCTAGAACATTAAAATCTCAGGATAAAAGGAGTAATTCAAACTGAACTGTAAAGTCATTGTTGACAGGCTTTGACCAGGAGTGATAACAAAATTTTTGGAAAGTATATAGTTATCATTAGAGTACTTGTTATAAGTAATAAAACCCTTGTTATAATATAAAAGGTTGTCTGGGTGTGTGTATATTTTCTGGAGAAAGTCTCTATAGCTCTAAATGTGGATTTGTGACATTGAAAGGTTAAGAACCCCAGTGCTCCAGCGTTTTACCCCCAAGAGGTTAATATATCTGTGCCAATTGACATGAAATAAGGAACTATTAACCAATTCCGTAGACTTACACAATCCCTGTTCTCAGAAAAGTAAGATGTGGCATTATGTCTTGCATCTACAACTTTATTTAGATAAATTATTTCTGCAGTTAACTATTCAGAATAAGATTTCAGATTAGGATACACATGACCCAGGCCTTGGAGATGCTATTTGCTTTAAGTCCTGGGAGAGCTGCATCTGACAAATAGCATACTTAGTGGCTGAATATGCTTGTGATTGTTACTGGAGTGTGTGTGTGTGTGTGTGTGTGTGTGTGTGTGTGCTGATATGTGTGCATGCACACCTCAGGACTCAAAGCTCTAGAAATAACTTGACAGAGAGATTTTTTTTTTTTTTTTTTTTTTTTTTTTGTGGTACGCGGGCCTCTCACTGCTGTGGCCTTTCCCGTTGCAGAGCACAGGCTCCGGAGGCGCAGGCTCAGCAGCCGTGGCTCACGGGCCTAGCTGCTCCGCAGCATGTGGGATCTTCCTGGACCGGGGCATGAACCCGTGTCCCCTGCATCGGCAGGCAGACTCTCAACCACTGCGCCACCAGGGAAGCCCTTGACAGAGAGAATGAAGCATGGGGACGTCCACCTGGTACACTTTACTTCACATACTGGGAGTCAAATGCAAAATGAGAGACACATGCCTTGCTTTATGATGGAGACTCCCCACTTCACTTTGCAGTGAACAAATTGGAGATGGAACAAGAATGAACTCTTGTATTATCTACCTGCCCTTCCAGTCAAGAGGTTGACATCTGAGCAGGGCCATGAGATTATAGTCATGACCCAGTATAAAAGAATGAGAGACATTTGCCACTCTTGTTTCAATTCTGGTCATAAAAATGCATTAAGTTTGGCATGAGTTTCTGTTCTTGTTGAAAGTGTCATCTTAGGAAAGCAGAATCAGGAGAAGCCCCCAGAGGATTCCCTGGGATATATCACAACGTGTGCCTGGTTTGCTCTCTTACTAGGGACTTGAATGATTTCTCCCATCGATCTTGGGAGGCCACTAGAATATACTTATTTGGGCATAAAAATAAAGATTCCCTTTCAGGACAAACTACTTAAGCAAAGAAGCTATAGGATACGGGCTGTGTGAATATAATCCAACCATCTGAGTAATTCTACCCAAGGGAAATCACAGCAGAAACCTCTGTGTATCATGTAATCTATCAGGGCAAACAGTACAATGTACCAAGCTGGTCTGATAGCCCTCAGGCTGTTTTCTAGGCACTTCTTTGCTCCTTTAGGAGCCAGTGCTTCCTGATGCTCCAGGCCTCGTCACACTTTTAATGCAGAACTTGGTGCATATCTTCCCTCTTTAGATATCACTTTTCTCAGTTTCTTCTTCCTATCAAAATCATACAGTTCTCCATCTCATTTCCTTCAGGCCCATGCATTTTTCAAGCTGCATGCATCCTGATAATTTAATCCCTTTGGAGGTGCATATGTGTGCTAATGGTTTGATGTCTCTTAACATATTTGCATTTGGCAGTCTTTTCAGAGAAACCCTGTCTTAGCTCAAAGGAATAAATCTGATGTTAGTAAATCTCAGCTGGTCACAGGGGCTGAGATATTTGGAAGTGGGATGGGGGAAGAATGGAGAAACTAAATCATATTGATTGTGCAGCTGTGTGCTTTATTATACATATATCCGATTTTTAACTGGTGATCAAGGAGGAATAATTCTCTCTCAAACTCCCTATTTATATTTATCTCTAAATAAAAATGGGAATTTTCAAGGCTACTCATCCCACAATCACTTTCATCTGCTCCTGATAATGTGGAGTTGGGCTTTGTAATCTTTCCTTGATATTGAGTTAATTCAAAACATGCTTACTGAGTGTTTGCTGTGTCCAAGACCTGATGATTGGTGCTGGGATACAAAGGCACAATCTCTGACTTGAGGTTAGTGTTGGAGTTGGACAAGCAAGCAGGAAATTTCAATACAGGTGATATGCCCTGTGATGGAGTTACTGCAGAGAGGCACCTAAGCTGTGTAAGGAGAGAGGGAAGGGTCCCTGGCAAAGCCATATCTTATTGGAAAGCCAAGGAATGAGAAGGTATGGGGAGAATTGTTTGCTATTTGTTAGGGTTTAGGCTAAGATCGATAATAGACTTCAAAATACAGTGGCTTACACAGGATAGATACAGATATCTCTCATGAAATCCTAGAGATAAGAGGCTTAGAGTGATGCAGCTATTTTCAGCAAGTGCCTCTTTCCTCTAGGTCCAAGAGAGGTGCCTTTGCCCCAGCTGTGTCCCTGCCTGTAGGAGTGTGTCAAGGGAGCAAAAGAGAACAGCAAGTTGGCGAGACTCTTAGTCATTCTGTATGGGAGGATAGGAATGTCAGAGGCAAGGGTGGAGTGGCCATATATGCTCTGCTCAGAAATTTGGATTTTTCCATTGAGAGTGATGGGAAGCCTTTGTAGGGTTTCAAGCAGAGTAATGACCCAGTGAGATTTTAATTTTAGAACATTTACTTTGGCTGAGTAGTTCTTTAGTTATCAATAACTTTCAGCATTTCATACAACTGAACTTATACTCTGAAGAAGTAGTGAATATAGAGATGAGCTACAGATTATATAATTCAGTAACTTAATAGTTCAGTAACTGAAAGTTCATGTAAAAAGAAGGACCTCTATATGTAAAAACTGGCCTTGGGATAAGGTTAGGTTGTTTCTAGAAACGTGTTTTTGGAAAATGATCTGAATTTTTTGATCATATGGTCTTTTCTCTCTCGCTGACTTCTTTCTCCTTAAAATATATCCTGTAGGGAAAAGTTTAAATAAAACATTTTTCAAGAATTGCAGCCTTAAGTGGAGAGCAGAATAGGCAATTCCGTGTAAAACTGGGGATGGTGGTAGCTAATACCAGGCCACTTGTATTCACAGCCCACTCCCTCCCACTCTGCTTTTACCCTTCCTCAAATATTTGTGGTAATATATTGTGCTTTTTATACATAACTCTAGAATATAGATTTCCTTCTCCATTGTTGGCAGTACTTTCCCCTTTATGGAATAATTCATTTTTAACTATGGTATTTACATTTCACCAGGTAGTAAATTTTATCTCTTATTTGAAATCTACTTTTCATAGCACTTAATTTCCACAAATGGGCTGAGGACAGAGCTAGAGAGGCTACTCTAGGTCAAGACAAGTAGTAAACTTGTTAGCGGCACTAAGTTCCAATAATTAGAACTCGGAGAGAAAGACCCATTTCCTTAGTGGCATGTGTCTTGTTTTGTCTGATGTTGGTTAAAAATGAAAGATTGTACTAAAATAAGACACAAAAACTGAAGATTCCTGAGTTATTGGCAATTTTGTGTATTGGGGAATGTGGAGTGTTGGGATTTTACTTGAAGGGGGTGAATAGAGGCTCTACTTTGGAATATTAGACATGATACTAGGATTTCAGGTGTTGAAACTCAAATGTAATTCTATGGATAGTATTTTTCCATAAAATGTCAGCAGTTATCACAGGGATGAGTGCTTGGGGGAAGAAATGGAGACATCACAAAACATTGTCTCTTTCACAGAATTGTATAAGGCAGGGCATTACCTGGTAGCACGATTTATAATACTTCATTTTCTAATTACCTATGATATTCATAGAGTTCACAGTGGAAAAATATCTAATGGTATGGAAAGAACATTATGTTTGACATAGATGGGCCAAGAGAAATCCCTTGGCTTTCTAGAAAGAAGGATGCCATGGTCCAAACAAGTGAATTTATTTCCAGTAGCAACAGAGTGCAATACTGAACTTGAAGTAAAGCATGTTCATTCTAGAAAATGTGTTCCTTCTCTGATAAACTGTTTCTGTCTCTGATCAAGAAACTAGAATAGTACACGGGAGGATCCAGGTCATGCTCCCAGGAGGCCAGGCAATAACTCAATCAGAAACAGGTAAAAGCTGAGTTGAGAGAGTACTGTCAATCACTGCTCAGTTAGATTGAATTGACAATGGCTTTTCAGTATGGCTTTGCCTGGCAAACATTTGGAGTTCTAAGAGAAGGAAAAACAAGCCTATGTTCTCAATGTCAAATTCATTTTGGCCACTTGCCTAAGACACCCTGGAAAATCCCAACAGGAATGAGACCCTGCATTTTAGAAAGATAGACTTCTGCTCAATGCATCAGCAGTTCTGCATGGTTGCTTCTATCACCAGTTTCTCTGATAAAAAACTTTATTTACCAAGTGCTGCACTTCCTTTCTCTTTCCTAACCTGTGAAAAAATTCAGTCGGTTTCCAACTGCTCTTTTTTGACTGAATTTGTCCAAGAAAATACTTTTATACCCTTCAGTGAGCAGAAGGAAGACAGCATTTTGGGATGAGAGGTGGCAAGAGGAGGAAATTCCACAAGTGGAAATTGGATGTGACCATTCCTTGGGCGCACGCCAGTCATTACTATTACCTACATTGCTTCTGGGCTGACTCGTTTGTCCATTTGTGACCCCGATATATAGAAAATGCATTCTTAAGAGAGCATTTATCCCATGGGCTTCTCTACAATCTCAATATCACAACCCTGGAGGCCTCAACTACCTTATCAACAGGAAGTTTGAGCAAGTCTTCCCGACCCCTTCTTCTTTTTCAATACTTCTCTATCCACAAAACCAAGCATTATTTTGACACTCATATTAGTCCAATTAAACTGAAATTCTTGTTTTACTTTCTATGATTCTTTTTCTTCCTGTTTCTAACAATGTTATCCATTTTTCCCAGATACTCAGTCAAATCTTCCTCAGTTGTTGAAGACAAGAGACATTGGACTGGAAGCCAAGATCCTGAGTGCCTTTGACTGAGCTGACCTGACTCTGCCACTAACTAGTGGTGTGATCCTAGGCCAGTCACTTATTTTTCCTGATCTTTAAAGCAAAAAAGTTGGACAGGATGGTCTCTAAGGTACCATGTGGTGCTATAGGCTTGATTGAACTGCTAAACACTGCTTCTCTCTAGGTCTAGCCTTTAGGTTCCACACCCGCTGTCAGCAGCAACCTTTCTGTTCCCCAGTTGCTTCTAGTCTCTAGAAAGATTTCACCAAACTAATTTTGTTCTATTCATTAATTAACAATATAAATACATACATTTAAATTAACAACTCCTCCAAAAAACAATGAACCATTAATAATAAAATTTTATAATCATCATAAAACTGTCTAGGGCATGGAAGATGGTATAATAATTCACACCTAATTGCTTTCAACCTTGGGCCCACAAACACACTAGTTGGAGAAATGAATTCAGATACTGTAATTCATGAGGTCATGTTTTATTATTTAAGTCATCCCTGTTAGTTAAAAAAACTTTGATGTTCAAATAATCTACAAATTCACAGTGCCACAAACTACAGGGGAATTCAGAGAAAGTTCACATTTGCCTATTTTGTCAGCCCTTCGTACAGAAGATCCATCTGAATCTTGGTGTTCTCTATAGAACAGAGGCTATTTTACTTAATGATAGAAATAATTTACATAAAATAAACAATAACCTTAATTGCAAGATTAGAGTATTGAGAAAATTCTTTGTTAACTTACAAAAAAGAGGTGAGCAGCCCACAAATTGTGCAAAAATAGCAATTGCAAACCAAGTGGTAGAATTAAATCATAATAGTTAAGAGCACAAATTCTGGAGCCAAGCTGCTGGGGTTGAAATCTCAGCTCCACTACTTACTAGTTGTACTTGACCTTGGGTAAGTTACTTCACCTCTCCAACCTTCAGTTTCCTTATCTGTACACAGAGGAATATGATAATACCAGGTTGATATAAGGATTATATAAATTGATATAAGGAGATGTTTAGTACTTACATTAAGTGAAGCATTATATTATTAATAGTATCATTAGAGGTCATGGCATCCTTCCTTGAAGGCTTAGAAAGATGTGTGTACTTTGTATGTGTATAGCCCTGGACTTAATTGTATATGCAATTCTGCTTAAGATGGGTGGGGCTCTTCTGAGGTCTATTTGCAAATTTAACATGGTCAACTAAACCAGGGCAATTAATATGACATTGAAGATGTTCATATGAGTGTGGAAAATAACAGATTAAAGGAAAGGAAGCAAGACTGGGGAGGTATTTGTGTATTTTGAAAGTAAGTTAGCAGCATTCAAATGGATTTTAAAACTCAGTAATTTAGACATTTCTTCTAGGGTTGTTAGTAAGTCACTCAGTGTTTCTGCTTGTGGATCCATATTAGAGTTATACAGTGATTTTTTCTTTTAAAAAGAATATGTCATACAAAGAACAAGATGCACTTGTATTGATTTTTCTTGTGCACAGATGTGTGGTGTGCTGAGTGGGGAGTCTAAGCCAGCTGTGCCACCCTCCCCCGACTCCCGTGTGTGTTTTGCTTCTGGTCCTCTGGTATGGGAGTACTGCCTCACAGTGTCCAGGGCTGTTAGCTGAACCCAAACCTGTAACTGTTGAAAGCTTGTCAAAATCAAAAAGGTAAATACATTTCTCTATGATTAGGTGACCAATGCCTATAGCAGATCGTGAATACCCAGAGGGCATCTGCTCAGACTTTGTATCACAAACTCTACCTCTCTCTTTCTGTTCCTCAGCTTTTAGGGCCCAATTAATTTGTGTTTCCCTTGTTCGACAGAACCCATTCTCAAGCAAAAGATGCTGCTCGCTTTCAATTTGAAATATAAACCAGAGACTGGGATGAACTATACATGGAAAGCAACTCAGTAATGTCATCTAATGGGAAGATCAGAGTTCTATGTCCAAGCCTTCTGTAGGTGGGCATTTAATTGCTGTAACTCCTCATCTGTAAAATAGAAAGATTGGATTTGGTGACTTCCGATATCACTTACATTCAGATAGTCTGTGTGTTTCATTAGGCTCAGGAATCTTTAAAAATATTCCTAAATAAGGTGATTCTTCCCCTTCTTTGAGAATTTTAGGAAAATCCTTCACCAATGTATGTGGGAATCGATTGAGCTTTGAGAAGGCATACATTCCTTGTTCTGTTTATGCAGGTGGGAGTGTGAGATGGATGATAACAGAAAAATTATATTCTTTGTAAATCCTGGCCTACACAACCATTGGTCACCGGGCATATTTACCTCACAGTAATATCAGATATTGTAATAACACATCATGCAACTTTTCTAAATGCTGCATTCTCATAGACAATTTGAAGAAAATGATGACCATATGAAGTTTATGATATAACTGTGTTGCTAAAAGCAACGTTTCAAAAAAAAAAATTCAACAAGTCACCCATCAGAAATCAGGGGTTTAGGAAAAACTGCCAAGTGAGTAAAGTTGTAGCTACACACAACAAGATATGCCAGGGGAGAAACTAGAACAATGAGGTGAGTTTCTATAATCATTGTGGAGACTAGTCACACCAATTTTTCAACTTCTTTTTTTTTTTTTTTTTTTATGTGTGTGTGGTATGCGGGCCTCTCACTGTTGTGGCCTCTCCCATTGCGGAGCACAGGCTCCGGATGCGCAGGCTCAGCGGCCATGGCTCATGGGCCTAGCCGCTCCACGGCATGTGGGATCTTCCCGGACCGGGGCACGAACCTGTGTCCCCTGCATCGGCAGGCGGACTCTCAACCACTGCACCACCAGGGAAGCCCTAAACTTCTTTTTTCAACCTGTTTTGCAAGGTTCATTTCTGCCAGAATGAGGGTGATTTTCTCCAGGCAATGGCCTCTAACTGGTTGTAAATGAATCAATGCCTATCAGTTTCACAGGAAAAAGCATCCTAATCAGATTGGTTATCAATGGATTAGATTTCTATCTTGCTGGACCTTTACCTCTCTTTTAGCTTTGGAAAGGAACTAAACATTTCGAGCCAAGTTGTTTGGTTTTGTCTGGAAGCACTGCAATGCCTTATTGATCTGTTTGGAGAGGAAAGTTTTCAGAAGAGACAGTTTCCCTGGGTAGCTAAACCACTATTAAAAAGATAGCTGATTTCAATGAAAACCTTCCAATATATACACATACTTCCCTATTAAACAGAGTTCCTTGAGAGTAAATGAATCTTTTTGTTGGGTTATGGTCACCACTTTATGGACACCAATTACTGTGACACTCACTGGAATACAGGGGTATCGTGAACCACAGTGCTTGACCCCCTTGATGACTGGCTGTTTTGGCTGGTCTCATAGCATGCCACCAGCTGTCCCTTCTCACTGTAAGAACTTCTAGAAAAATTTTTCCACCCTCTTTTTATCTGTTATCTGCTGGAGATTATGATGGCGCCTTCATATGCCAGGGAGAGTTCAATAATCAAGCTTGGGAAGCAGTAGTGGGGCAAAATTTTTTATCCCTACTCCTCCACTTACTAGCTGAGTAATGCCGAGCCCATTTCTTTACTTCTCCAAACCTTGGATTCCTCATCTAAAAACAGGATAATAATACCCACTCTTCAGGGTTAGAGTGAAACTTAAATGAGATAAAAAAATAAGTCCCATGGTCAGTGTCTGGCATATGGTATGGGTTCTATAAATGAATTTCCATCGAAATGTTCCAAACCCCTCCTTCATCAACAATAGTAAGTGAATAGACACCGTCCCTACTCCCTTCCTGCAGAGGAAAGTATTTCAGGTCATTACTTCATAGAGCTTTGATCTCAAGCTCTACATGAGGCTTTGGGGAAAGGATGGTGAACAGGTGGGCCTGGTTCCTGCCCTTATGGAGCTTAGTGAGTCTAGTGTAGAAGACAGACAAGAAACAAATAATTATCCAACAAATTATTTAATTCCAATTGTCTTGAATGCTATGAAGGAGAAGGGGAAGCTGTATTTAAAAAGAAAACCTGTCTTAATATGGAAGGTCAGGAGAAACTTTTCTGAGATGCCACATCCAAGAAGAGGACAGAAAGATAACTAGGAGTGAGCTGGAAGGACAGATGTGTATTCTAGGCTGAAGGAGAGGCATTTGTAAAGGCTTTGCAGCTTGAAGTGTCAGAGCGCTGGGGAGCAGAGATAAGGTGAGGGATTGGAGCTGAGCTGAGGCTGGTGAGGTGCATGGTTCAGGCTTTGGGGACGATGGCAAAGTTTTGGGCTTCACTCTGAGAGAGATGGGGCCACAAAAGAGAATTAAGCAAGGACAATAATCCACAGGTTTGCAACCATTGACCAAAACTCGAAATGTTTTCACATTGCTGGGTAAATAGCTATACCCTGAGCCTCCTACCACCTATAACCCCTTTTCAGACCCACTCCCCCTTCTACCCACCTCCACCCTTTGGGGTTAAGAAGGCCTCCAGGACCTTTCTAACATCTCTTCCAATTGGTTGGTGGCCAATAGCATATAGGTTGTTAACTATGTTAAATAGTTTATCTAGTTTTAAGCAAGATTCCATCCTCCCCTAAATTTTCTCCTTTACTTATAAATTTACAGTCGTGCTCAAAATTGTTAAAGAAGACTGAAAGTATTGCAGTTTAATGTGGTTAAAATATTTAAATGGTCTTAGGGCCATTTGTCCATCTTCCCTTTCCTAACCCCCACCATATTGAATTTAACCCTGAGGTCTGTTGATTCTACTTCTGAAATGTCTCTTAAATTTATCCATTCCTTTCGACTCCTGCTGTTCTCATGCAGTCCCTTTCACCTCTCCCTGGGCTTCTGTAATAACCCAGCAGCTCTCTGCCTGGTCTCTGTGTCCCTCTGCCCGGTCCATTCTCTCCCTAGCCCAAACCACTCTCCACATGGCTGTCGGTGTCCAGACAGTGTCTAATACACAGTTGGTGCTCAATAAATGTGTTTTGAATGAATGAATAAATAAACAAATGTATGGTGAGACCACGATCAAATGACACATAAAAAAATGGGTAAAAAGTGGAAAAACACAACCAGTTACCCTCTGTTAGTGCTTCCCAAAGATTTTGGATGGCACAATGACATTTTTCATTTTATTAGTTATGTGTGTATTTTAATATGTATAAGAAAAATTTGATAGTACACTAAACTTATGCCTTGTTGCTTAGAATAAGATTGAATAAAAATGTAAGTCAAGTTAAAATTGATTAAAACATATTAAGTTAATAATAGATCAGTACCATTCAGATATGGCAAAATGGTGTAGATGTCATACAATGACTGAAGTTTGGGAAAAATTGGTGAACACAATGCCACAAAACCAAGTGAGGTTATACTCCTCCCTGAAATAGAATGGGTTTGGATGAGTTGTCACGGTCAAGCAAGGCTTGAACATGTGGGCCCGCAAATCCTGGTAGTGCCTCCACATGTAAGTCAGGTTTAAAAAAAGAAAGAAAAAGATAGCATTGAGAATGTGTGCTTCACAAGACTTCCAGTCACGGTAAACAGCCTCAGGTTATTTCAAGAGCCCTGGAAAACCTTTTAACAGATTGAGAAGTATAAAACAGGTTGATTTTTTTTTAATTAAAAAATTTTTTTAATTGAAGTATAGTTGATTTACAGTGTTGTGTCAGTTTTTTCTTCTCCCTTCTCCTAATTTTTTTTAACATCTTTATTGGAGTTTAATTGCTTTACAATGGTGTGTTAGTTTCTGCTTTATAACAAAGTGAATCAGCTATACATATACATACATCCCCAAATCTCCTCCCTCTTGCACCTCCCTCCCACCCTCCCTATCCCACCTTTCTAGGTAGTCACAAAGCACTGAGCTGATCTCCCTGTGCTATGTGGCTGCTTCCCACTATCTATTTTACATTTGGTAGTATATGTAAGTCCATGCCACTCTCTCACTGCATCCCAGCTTACCCTTCCTGAGCCCAGTGTCCTCAAGTCCATTCTCTACTTCTGTTTCTTTATTCCTGTCCTGCTCCTAGGTTCTTCAGAACCTTTTTTTTTTCTTAGATTCCATATATATGTGTTAGCATATGGTATTTGTTTTTCTCTTTCTGGTTTGTATTTTTGATATTGAGTTACATGAGCTGCTTGTAAATTTTGGAGATTAATCCTTTGTCAGTTGCTTCATTTGCAAATATTTTCTCCCATTCGGAGGGCTGTCTTTTCATCTTGTTTATGGTTTCTTTGCTGTGCAAAAGGTTTTAAGTTTCATTAGGTCCCATTTGTTTATTTTTGTTTTTATTTCCACTTCTCTAGTAGGTGGGTCAAAAAGCATCTTGCTGTGATTTATGTCATAGAGTGTTCTGCCGATGTTTTCCTCTAAGAGTTTTATAGTGTCTGGCCTTACATTTAGGTCTTTAATCCATTTTGAGTTTATTTTTGTGTATGGTATTAGGGAGTGTTCTAATTTCATTCTTTTCCATGTAGCTGTCCAGTTTTCCCAGCACCACTTATTGAAGACGCTGTCTTTTCTCCATTATATATTCTTGCCTCCTTTATCAAAAATAAGGTGAACATATGTACGTGGGTGTATCTCTGGGCTTCTATCCTGTTCCATTGATCTATATTTGTGTTTTTGTGCCAGTACCATACTGTCTTGATTACTGTAGCTTTGTAGTATAGTCTGAAGTCTGGGAGCGTGATTCCTCCAGATCCATTTTTCTTTCTCAAGATTGCTTTGGCTATTCAGGGTCTTTTGTGTTTCCATACAAACTGTGAAATTTTTTGTTCTAGTTCTGTGAAAAATGCCATTGGTAGTTTGATAGGGATTGCATTGAATCTGTAGATTGCTTTGGGTAGTATAGTCATTTTCACAATGTTGATTCTTCCAATCCAAGAACATGGTATATCTCTCCGTCTGTTTGGATCATCTTTAATTTCTTTCATCAGTGTCTTATAGTTTTCTGCATACAGGTCTTTTGTCTCCTTAGGTAGGTTTATTCCTAGGTATTTTATTCTTTTTGTTGAAATGGTAAACAGGAGTGTTTCATTAATTTCTCTTGCAGATTTTTCATCATCAGTGTATAGGAATGTAAGAGATTTCTGTGCATTAATTTTGTATCCTGCTACTTTACCAAATTCATTGATTAGCTCTAGTAGTTTTCTGGTAGCATCTTTAGGATTCTCTATGTATAGTATCATGTTATCTGCAAACAGTGACAGCTTTACTTCTTCTTTTCTGATTTGGGTTCATTTTTCTTCTCTGATTGCTGTGGCTAAAACTTCCAAAACTATGTTGAATAATAGTGGCGAGAGTGGACAACTTTGTCTTGATCTTAGAGGAAATGGTTTCAGTTTTTCACCATTGAGAAAGATGTTGGCTGTGGTTTTGTCATATATGGCCTTTATTATGTTGCAGTAAGTTCCCTCTATGCCTATTTTCTGGAGGGTTTTTATCATAAATGGGTATTGAATTTTGTCAAAAGCTTTTTCTGCATCTACTGAGCTGATCATATGGTTTTTCTCCTTCAATTTGTTAATATGGTTTATCACATTGGTTGATTTGCATATATTGAAGAATCCTTGCATTCCTGGGATAAACCCCACTTGATCAGGGTGTATGATCCTTTAAATGTGCTGTTGGATTCTGTTAGCTAGTATTTTGTTGAGGATTTTTGCATCTATGTTCATCAGAGATAATGACCTGTAGTTTTCTTTCTTTGTGACATCTTTGTCTGGTTTTGGTATCAGGGTGATGGTGGCCTTGTAGAATGAGTTGAGAGTGCTCCTCCCTCTGCTATACTTTGGAAGAGTTTGAGAAGGATAGGTGTTAGCTCTTTTCTAAATATTTGAGGGAATTCGCCTGTTAAGCCATTTGGTCCTGGACTTTGTTTTTGTTGGAAGATTTTTAATCACAGTCTCAATTTCAGTGCTTATGTTTGGTCTCTTTATATTTTCTGTTTCTTCCTGGTTCAGTCTCAGAAGGTTGTGCTTTTCTAAGAATTTGTCCATTTCTTCCAGGTTGTCCATTTTATTGGCATAGAGTTGCTTGTAGTAATCTCTCATGATCCTTTGTATTTCTGCAGTGTCAATTGTTACTTCTCCTTTTTCATTTCTAATCCTATTGATTTGAGTCCTCTCCCTTTTTTTCTTGATGAATCTGACTAATGGTTTATCAATTTTGTTTATCTTCTCAAAGAACCAGCTTTTAGTTTTATTGATCTTTGCTATTGTTTTCTTCATTTCTTTTTCATTTATTTCTGATCTGATCTCTATGATTTCTTTCCTTCTGCTAACTTTGGGGTTTTTTTGTTTTTCTTTGTGTAATTGCTTTAGGTGTAAGGTTAGGTTGTTTATTTGAGATGTTTCTTGTTTCTTGAGGTAGGATTGTATTGCTATAAACTTCCCTCTTAGAACTGCTTTTGCTGCATCCCATAGGTTTTGGGTCATTGTATTTTCATTGTCATTTGTTTGTAGGTATTTTTTGATTTCCTCTCTGGTTTCTTCAGTGTTCTCTTGGTTATTAAGTAGTGTATTGTTTAGTCTCCATGTGTTTATATTTTTTACAGATTTTTCCTGTAAATGATATCTAGTCTCATAGCAATGTGGTCGGAAAAGATACTTGATACAATTTCAATTTTCTTAAATTCACCAAGGCTTGATCTGTGACTCAAGATATGATCTATCCTGGAGAATGTTCCATGAGCACTTGAGAAGAAAGTGTATTCTCTTGTTTTTGGATAGAATGTCTTATAAATATCAATGAAATCTATCTTGCTTAATGTATCATTTAAGGCTTGTGTTTCCTTATTTATTTTCATTTTGGATGATCTGTCCATTGGTGAAAGTGGGGTGTTAAAGTCCCCTCATATGATTGTGTTACTGTCAATTTCCCCTTTTATGGCTGTTAGCATTTGCCTTATGTATTGAGGTGCTCCAATATTGGGTGCATAAATATTTACAATTGTTATACCTTCTGCTTGGATTGATCCCTTGATCATTATGTAGTGTCCTTCTTTGTCTCTTGTAATAGTCTTTATTTTAAAGTCTATTTTGTCTGATATGAGAATTGCTACTCCAGCTTTCTTTTGATTTCCATTTGCATGGAATATCTTTTTCCACTCCCTCACTTTCAGTCTGTATGTGTCCCTAGATCTGAAATGGGTCTCTAGTAGACAGCGTATATACAGGTCTTGTTTTTGTATCCATTCAGCCAGTCTATATCTTTTGGTTGGAGCATTTAATCCATTTACATTTAAGGTAATTATTGATATGTATGTTCCTATTACCATTTTCTTAATTGTTTTGGGTTTGTTATTGTAGGTCTTTTCCTTCTCTTGTGTTTCCTGCCTAAAGAAGTTCCTTTAGCATTTGCTGTAAAGTTGGTTTGGTGGTGCTGAACTCTCTCAGCTTTTGCTTGTCTGTAAAGGATTTAAATTCTCCATCAAATCTGAATGAGATCCTTGATGGGTAGTGTAGTCTTGGTTGTAGGTTTTTCCCTTTCATCACTCTAACCATGTCCTGCCCGTCCCTTCTGGCTTGAAGAGTTTATGCTGAAAGATCAGCTGTTAACCTTATGGGGATTCCTTTGTATGTTATTGTTTTTCCCTTACTACTTTTAATATTTTTTCTTTGTATTTAATTTTTGATAGTTTGAATAATATGTGTCTTGGTGAGTTTTTCCTTGAGTTTATCCTGTATGGGACTCTCTGTGCTTCCTGGACTTGATTGACTATTTCCTTTCCCATATTAGGGAAGTTTTCAACTATAATCTCTTCACATATTTTCTCAGTCCCTTTCTTTTTCTCTTCTTCTTCTGGCACCCCTATAATTCAAATGTTGGTGCATTTAATGTTGTTCCAGATGTCTCTGAGACTGTCCTCATTTCTTTTCATTCTTTTTTCTTTATTCTGCTCTCTGTCAGTTATTTCCACTATTTTATCTTCCAGGTCACTTATCTGTTCTTCTGCCTCAGTTATTCTGCTATTGTTTCCTTTTAGAGAATTTTTTATTTCATTTATTGTGTTTTTCATCATTGTTTGGTTGCTCTTTAGTTCTTCTAGGTCTTTGTTAAACATTTCTTGTATTTTCTC
Source organism: Hyperoodon ampullatus (assembly GCF_949752795.1). Lineage (NCBI taxonomy): Eukaryota > Metazoa > Chordata > Mammalia > Artiodactyla > Ziphiidae > Hyperoodon > Hyperoodon ampullatus. The sequence continues at coordinate 38,689,369 of NC_136914.1, forward strand.
CATTCTATTTTGAAGATTTTGGATCATCTTTACTGTCATTACTCTGAAATCTTTTTCAAGAAGACTGCCTATTTCCTCTTCATTTATTTGGTCTAGTGGGTTTTTACTTTGCTCCTTCATCTGCTGTGTGTTTCTCTGTCTTCTCATTTTGCTTTACTTACTGTGTTTGGGGTCTCCTTTTCACAGGGGGCAGGTTCAGAATTCCCATTGATTTTGGTGTCTGCCCCCAGTGGCTAGGGTTGTTTCAGTGGGTTGTGTAGGCTTCCTGGTGGAGGGGACTGGTGTCTGTGTTCTCATGGATGAGGCTGGATCTTTCCTTTCTAGTGGGCAGGACTGCATCCTGTGGTGTGTTTTGGGGTGTCTGTGACCTTATTATGATTTTAGGCAACCTCTCTGCTAATGGGTGGGGTTGTGTTCCTGTCTTGCCATTTGTTTGGTGTAGGGTGTCCAGCACTGTAGCTTGCTGTTCGTTGAGTGGACCTGCATCTTAGCATTGAGATGGAGATCTCTGGGAGAGCTTTTGCCATTTGATATTACATGGAGCTGGGAGGTCTCTGGTGGACCAATGTCCTGAACTCAGCTCTCCCACCTCAGAGACACAGGTCTGACACCTGGCTGGAGCACCAAGACCCTGTCAGCCACATGGCTCGGGCCCTGGAGGAAGGGAGCGAGCTGTGGGTCGTCAGTCCCTGGTGCAGTGTGAGCACAGTGGTGTCAGCTCCGACCCCAGTCCGGGTCCCATTCACAAGTCGCCGGCAGCTGCTACCGGCCCCTGCGGCATCTTCTCACAATGCTTCCCTCCTCTGGCGGCGGCCACAGAACATTGTCTCAGTTTTGGGCATACAGCAAAGTGATTCAGTCACATATATATATGTGTGTGTGTATATATATATATATATATATATATATATATATATATATATATATGTACACACACATATATATACATGTATTTTTTTTCAGATTCTTTTCCGTTATAGGTTATTACAATATATTGAATATAGTTCCCTGTGCTATACAGTAGGACCTTGTTGTTTACCTGTTTTATATAATATACAGTAGTGTATATCTGCTAACCCCAAACTCCTAATTTATCCCTCCCCCTTTTCCCCTTTGGTAACCATAAGTTTGTTTTCTATGTCTATGAGTCTATTTCTAAAACAGGTTGAGTTTTATCCCCCAAAGCTGAGGGTAGTGTGAAGTCATTGAAAGAGGCTGGATTTTGTAGATAGACAGATGTGAGTTCAAACACCAGCATGTCTTTCACTTATTTGCTGTTTGATGTTGGGCAAATATTTGTGCGTCTCTGAGTTATTTCATTAGTGGAACAGGCAAAGTAATTACCATCTTGGAGGGAATACAAGGCTAAATATAGATATTGGCTAGCATGGTTTCTGGCGCATAGTTGGCATTTAATAAATGCAGCCTTTCTTTTTAACTCCCTTAAATGTAATTTGCTTAAAAATAAAAGTAAAAATAGAGTAAAATCAAAGCAGACTGTGATTGTACCAGATGCTTTTCTCTGAGAAAACCCAAACCCCAAAACAATAGGGGAAATACGACAAAAAAGAAAGTAATTTTCAATGGCATTGAACTATTCCCCCGAGTCTTTAAAAATCTCTGATTGAAATGAATGAATATGCAAGTGTCACTTACTGATGGCCTCCTCTCATAAGCAGTGAACTCCTTTGAAATTATGTGGTGGTAATTGTAAAAGAAGTTATATACATAAAATTACTTCTCTGGTACAATAAGGATCATAAATCAGTTCACAATCAATCCATCTGCAACTTCTTCTGTTGCCCTGATTTCATAGATTGCAACAAAAAATAAGTTGAGGATGAATAACTGAAAGGCAATGAAGGGACCCTGAGGCTCTTGCTTACAGCTTTCTTTGTGATGGAGGCTGGATGAGGGTGAAAGAAAGCAATGAGAGTTTAAGGAGATGCCTTATGACATCAGCGTCCTTTTCCTGGCCCTGTTTGGTTCCTTGAGAAGAGAGATTTAGTCTTCTCCATGAGAGAAGGTGTTTATCACCTACTTGCCATGCCTCACACTGCATTCCTGCTGGCTCAGGGCAGCCCAGCACCTCCAGTCATGGATACTTGAGATGGCTGCTGGACCTAATCATTCTGACCTTTAGAAGCTCCTCTAGCTTGAGTGTTAACTATGAAATGCTCTCAGAGAATTTTGTTGAGGATTTTGTCTATAATGGGAAGTTCCTTTGGCCTGTCTCTAAGAAAGTAACTAGGAGTAGAAAAGTGTCTGCCTTTGTTTGCCTTGGAATTCTTAAGTGGCAATAAAACACTGTACTTTGTTCTCAGGAGGACCCAACTGTTGGCAAGTCCTCCAGATGCTTCCCTCCTGGTGGCACCTTTAGCCAATCATGACAGGAATATTGATCAAGAATAACCTAATGAAATATGAGCACCAGTGGATGTGTTGGGGAAAGAGCAAATCTAGTCTGTGAAAGTTATATTGAATAAGAATTGGGCCCATTAGGTGCCTCGTTGAGTATTGAGGGGAGACAATTCTTGCTTTATAAAATATGCTTGGGTTTGCCTTATGGAAAATTTATTGTTCATTCGTTTAAGAGGTCAGTTTTGTCTTCAGTGCTTTCAGAATTTATTCTTTACTCCATTGTTCCTTGTAAACTATCTTTTATTGAATTTCTTTGTGAATTTGAGTTGTCAAATAGCCAATGCACTGTCTAAACTGCATTATACAGTTAACAGGTATTTTGTGATTGGGGCAGGATGAAAATCTGACTTATTGTGCTAGTACTTATCAACATAGAGAGAGCAAATTATATTAATTAGCCTCCTCTGTTTTCAGAAATAAAACATGCCAAAGTCAATGCTCCCAAATCCATATGGGTCAACTAACTGGGAAATGGTTGGACCATCAGGACTGTAATCCTGTGAAAATATCTGACTTCTATGAAAAATGTCCAGGCTTTTCTCCTTTTGTGTTGGGACTGAGAGCTTTTAATGGGAGTGCATTTTAATAGCTAGGAAAACATAGAAGATTGAAGAAGATCTTTGATATCATGTCTTAATTAGACTCTATTTGATAACCATTGGCATGGCTACTTGATATAAATTTTAATTCTAATGAACAAGCAAGGTTATTTTAACCACACGGTTTACCTGAAATAGCCTAAAAATCCTTAAAAAACAGAGTGTTCACAGCATCCAAAACCAATCTTAGGATAAATTGTTGTTTGGTGTTGGTTCTTTCACTATAAAATGAGAGTAGCTATTAATACTGGTGTTCAGAATGACTTTTTCAATTGATTCTATGTGATGGCATATGACCAATAGTTTTTATTTTCCAGCTGAGGTACCTGCTCCAAGTGTATTGAGGCAGAATTGCCCAAAATAAGAGCTCAGTAAAACACAGTTCAGATAAAAGGTTCCACTTGTCAGATGGGCAAACAAGGCTTTCTGCAGTCTTTGCCTGGCTACATTTTCAGTTTCACTGTGTGCTTTCTCCTCTTTGTACTCTGAGTCTCAGCTGTGCTGAGGTATTTCCGCTTCCTCAAATTCACCCAGTCATGTTGCCCATAATGTTTCCTTGGCCTGGAATATTTTATTTATTTTCTCCTTCAGTTTTCCCAAACGAATTGGCTATATGAAACAATTCTCAACCTTCTCCCAACTTCCAGTAGAACTGACCATTTTTTTCTTTGTAAACTCATTGTAACCTGCTCTGATTTCTTGGCATGATTACAATACTAGTCTACATATTATTAATATCTCTTTCTCCTTCTACAAACTTACAGAATCTTGAGGTCAAGGATCATGTGTAATTCATCTTTGTACTCTGAGCACCTGTAAAATGCCTGACAATGAATAAATAAATGAACAAAAGAGTGAATGAATGAAAAAATGAAAAAATGAAAAAATCCAGTGAAGTAAATATTGGCCTTATAACCCAAAGTAGAGATGGCAAACACATGCCCCCCAGTGCTGTACTTTCCCATCTCTTATGCAGAACAGACTTTCTGAATTACTTAGTGGCCACTAAGCCTAGATCCAGGCAGCCTACACCTTCAGAACTTAGAGTTTTTTCTAGCATAATCTTAACATCTAGTGAAATTATCTAGTTTAGTGGTATCCTAATACTTTTGATTATACAAGGGAGTAAACCTAATAGTAAAAATATTTGGGGGCACATCCTCTATGGATAGCTTCTGTGTAACCCTGCAGGCCACATGGGGAGACTAACCCATATGGACCACATCAATGGGCTCTTTTGTCCTCTGACTTCAAATGGGTTTAGCAGGAAACCTGGAGAATAAGAGCCAATGAGGCCAGGGTGCTATTTCCCTGGATCACACCCTGATCAATGGCCGTGGGTTAGCCTGCTTCCTCTCCTGAAGGCCTCAGCTCCTGTCACCTGGCCCCCTCCATACCTCTACCTTTAGTTCTGGTATCTCTTCCCTCCTTTTACCCCTCCCTGCAGTTACTTGTCCAGAATGTGTCCTCTTTTGTTGCTCTAACTAAATCTTAGTGCCCCAAACTGGTGTCAATTGTCCTTCTCTTAAACTCTTTGCAGTTTATTTGAAGATAACTTCTATTTCCTGCTGAGACCCTGACTGATATTTCTCCAAGGCATGTAATCATTTTTGGTGTATTATATACATGTACTAATCACCATCCAGATATCAAATACTAGTAAAGCCTAATTTCTTTTAGTTTCTTAGAGAAGATGAAGTTTTAATGTTTTTTTCCCACACCCTGGCTGATCACTTTTTGTTCTCACATTTTGGAAATTATTGATTTAGAAACTAGTTATCCAAGTCTTCCTATCAGGATTCCTAGAGTAAGGCTCTGTTGAGTGTGGCTTTGAAGGCACAAAAAGATCAGAGACTGGTTTCTGCATGATTTATATACTTAGAGAAAAAATGATGCATGTGGGATGGGCTTACAGCTGTTGACTTTTCCATTCCCCTCAGGGCCTCAGAGCCAGCACGGAACTGCGGGGCAGAGAGTAATAGCATCATTCAGTCTCACAGGCAGCCAGTAAAGCGAACCTGGAGAATATTAGGCTGGGACCAAATAATGCTTGAATTGCAGTCTTTCATTTTAAAGAGATTTGTTTTTAAATAATGAATGAAGGCATCACAAACCTTTGGCTTTGAGACTTTTAATTCTTCATTCTTTACTATAGAATGCTTCTAGCTCCTCTGTCTCTGCCCAAATGAAAATCCATATTCCAGCAATACCTATGGACAGCATCTGTGAGCAATGTGATTCTGACTTATGGTCGATTCTATTTTACAAGGGAATTCTCTCTACCTAATGCCTCTTGGACACAATTGAACCCTAGTTTTGTGATTTATATTTATTTTTACAATTGTGGACACTTTCAGACAAATGTTTACATCTCCAGTGTATCGGCAAAATAACCATAGTTATACCTTGTGTCATCTAAAACATTTCTTTCAGGGCCCTCGTATGCAATGCAGATATTCTCTCCTTAACTCTCCAACCAGTATTACAAATAGCGCTGGTCTCGTTAGCAATAAATAAGTCATGTTAACTTTTGGTATAAAGCTAGACATTTTATGAGGGTTTTTTTAAAATATTTATTTATTTGTTTGTGCCAGGTCTTAGTTGCGGCATGCAGGCTCCTTAGTTGTGGCACGTGAACTCTTAGTTGCAGCATGTGGGATCTAGTTCCCTGACCAGGGATTGAACCCAGGTCCCCTGTATTGGGAACGTGGAGTCTTATCCACTGCACCACCAGGGAAGTCCCTATGAGTTTTAGTTGTCCATAATCTCTTGATTTCCAGAGCATTAGGAAAAATGTTTCCATTATAATGAAGATGATGTTTTTTTCCCATTTTGATTAAAACCTTCAATAAATATGATGTAATGATCAATGGGACTATTAGGAGAGACAGCCTCATTGTTTAGGCTGTTACAATCACCTTGCTCTGACATACTTTCTATCCTGGGGCAGGAAAGCTGAGAGTCCAGGGTAATGCGATAATAAGTAATGAATTAGCAGAGTAAACTGGGCTGAATTAGGGAGTTACTCAATACCAAGCCAAATAGTTGAAACCAGGATGGTTGTGAATTTGAGGGAAAAAGAGATGCTTAGAATGATCAGTTAGGGAGAGAAAATTACTCTTGCTACACATGGAAGGAGTTCTGCCTTTTTTAGATCTTTAGGGGTTCTTGTTTAGGATTAAGCTATAGGAAATTAAGTTGAAGCAGGAATCTGATCTTTTGGTGCCTAACATCAGTATTATACATACTAATAGAATATTAGAATTTGAGGGGATGCTCTTAATGCTCAAAATTGTTTGTTTACCAGTGAGGACCAGAGATTTGGGGTGACGTATTCATGGAACTGGAGAACCAGAGCTACACCTCACATCTGCTGATCCCCAGTCTCATGGAGTTTCCACTAGACTGAATGTCTCAAAATGTTAAGCTTCTGTTTCAGAGATGGAAGAGATCCAGGAAACTGTGTTGATTCAAAGTGTCCCACTTTGCAGTGGGGAAAGATGCCCAACTTATACATGAAGTGAGTGGCAGAACAAGAGCAAAACCTAAATCACATGATTCCTGGTCAGGTACTTTATTCCATGACACCAGTGTTTCTTCATATGCCAGATACTGTGTTAGGTACCAAAGTACAAAGACAAACACAGTAAGATATCTGACTTTCAAGGGAATTTCCACATGTATTCCCACATAGAAAATGTGTGTTTTCCTTCATACCCATACATATTCAAGCTAAATAACAGAGCCTGAAAGTGCATAGAGCACACAATGGTACATGATTTGGTAGAAAATAATAAAGTGCCTTATGTGAAAAATATAGTTCAAGTCCTTTAGATGTGAGTTCCATGGTGGCAGAGATTGTTTCTGTCTTATTTTTTGCTACTGCCCCAACTATGGCCTGGCACAGTGAGTGCTCAATAAATTTTGAATAAATAAATATCTGCCTGGTATTTAATGAGTATTCAATAAATGTTGAATGAATAAATGAAGGAATAAACTGTGCAGTGTTCTTAAGGATTATCCAGAATCTGAAATGATGACCCTAGAGGTCACAGTTCATAATGCTTACTTTATGGCTGGAGACAAGCTAAGTCCATACTGTGATGGACTCTGGAAGATTCAAGGCTCCTGAGTTTGAATCTTGGCCCTGGCATTGTGGTAGAGACTGACAAGAACCAATTTCCCTTTCCTCCTGGCATGTAGCCAGACTAGATTTCCCAACTTCCCTTAGAGCTGGGCACACCCTTGTGACGAGTTCTGGCCAAAGGAAAGTAGGCAGAAATTATGCATCTCACATCTGGATCTGGCCCTTAAAAACCTCCCATACAATACTCTACTCTCTGCTGTGTGTCTGATGACCAGATACAGAAATCCAGCAGAGTCCCCTGGGGCCCTAGGGAATGTGTCACAGGATTGAAGAAGCCTGGGTCCCTGAATCACCCAGTGGTAGGCCATCTACCTTATATCCTTATTGAATTGATGTTTGAATATGACCTAAACCTCTGTGTTAAGCCACTGAGATTTTGAAGTTGTTTCAACAGTTATCCTACACTGTTAATTCCTTTTGGGTATGTCCTTGGATGCAGCTTAGCTTCTCTGAGCCCAGACTTTCCTATTTGTGCAGTGGGGATCATAATGTACTGCCTCTTTTTGTTGTTATGAGATTTATCAATGTGAAGCCCTTAGCATACTTCTGGGGACATGATAAGCACTTGATAATTATTAGCTATTCTTATATAATTTTTATCATCTCACGTTTGATAGCCAAAGTATGGCAATTTTTAAAGATATTTCAAAGATCATCACATATAGTTTTCTCTATTAATCTTCTGGCTACTGAGGTGAACAAATCATCCTCCAGAATCTTTTATCATTGAGTCTCAAATATTTTTTAGAAATAGAACTCTTCTCTTTTCCTAGTATGATCTTATATATGGATGCCAGGTGATAAAAGCATAGCTGTTCCAGTTGTAGGATATGCCCTACATCTACCTGTTTAGCCTTCCCCTGGGCCTTTTTTGGGGCATCTCTACAACATCTGTGAGCTAGAGAGTACACAATTTGAATACCGCTGCCTTGGGTAAATACTAGGGGGAAATATGGTATTATCCAATTCCCTAATGCAATGCCCTTTTCCACTCTCTCCACGACTGCCAACCTGCTTACCACTCCAGCTTTCCCTCACTCCCTCTCTCCATGCTTGTTCCAGCTTCTGTACAGAGACCGCATGGCAGTGGGACTGTGGTAAATATGCACTTCTTTTTCTTTCATTTAAAATAGATTGGTGGCTCTTTTCGATAGACTATTAGAAGAGTAACTGCTATGTATGATTTAAAGGGACTCTGAACTTTGGCTCTCCACTGTATGATATATGGATGGCTTGAAGCTTTGGGGTCAAGGGTTAGAAGTAATGAATTTATGGCTAGATTCTGCCTCCTCTCACTTTGAAAAAAGATGGTATATTTGGAACATTAAATTATACATGTTTTTTCTTCCAGAAATTGTCTTAGAGAAGATGTACTAAATCGATATTTTCCAACTCCAATTAAACTACCTTATTATTTATCATGGGCTTCAGGAGTGATTGAAGGAAAAAGGACTTGGAGTGAAGAAAAGACCAAAGCTACTGTTCCTGTGTTTAGGATTAAAGGAAGGACAGGAGGTGGTAACAGTTTTTACTTGCTAGGGCTGAGGTAAATAGTTAGGAAATACTACAGACCTTTTGAAGTATCAGAAGGCATGATAGGTAGAAATACAATGGATACTACTCTAAGAGAAAGAGAGTGCCTTTAAAAAGTTCATAGTTCTCAAGAGAAGCTTCAGGTTAGACTCGGAGTCAGGGGTTGTTGTTTGTGAACAGTCATGCTCAAATGTTCCAACTCTAGGCAGGCCTTTCCTTCCTTATTAAGCTCTTGGTTAGCCCACTCAGTTCTTCCTTGGGATTATCAGGAAAAACCAGATGATTATCGGTTGTCCACAGTGTTCCTTATTTAGAAGGCTTTGGTAACCCAGTTGCCCATGTAAAAATGCTAATGATATATATATATTTTACCACCAATAACATAGGTTGTACTAAGCAACATACACATATTGCTTTATCTAATTCTCAGTCTGATCTCATGAGACTGTAATACCCATTTTACAGATGAATCTGAGGCTTTGAGATAGTCCAGCCATTAAGGGAGAGAGCCAGGATTTGAACCTAGGTCTGCTGGACTTCAAGGTCAGCATTTAATCCCACCTCTGATAGCCACTTTCAACAATACATAGTCCACCCATTTTCCCTCCATCTGTCCTAATACACAGTCCCATGAAACTCCATATCACTTTGTTGAACCACCTGAAATTCCTCTCATCAGAAATATTAAATATGTAACTGACATTTTTTATTAAACAAAGCTTCTACAAATGGAAAGTAGTATAAATTGGTTAAATTACATTGCTTTCTTCTGAAGGCTTGACTGAGATCAAAACACTGAAGGCATGGGAGTTGTGAAAGAGGATTGTGATTGCAGAAGAGATTATTATTACTATTATCATGTGAATTATAAGCCTCAGTGAGATGTGGCAGTTGTTTTCAGGGGTGAATTTTGGTGTAAGATGGCAACATAGGGGTTCAGGTTGGTAACTGTGAAGGGACATGAGAAGGTAAACAGGGGCACACAAAAAGGAGGTAGATGGAGCACAAAGACAATCTTTATCCATTTTGCTCTTTTTCCAATGACCAACCCCATTTGTATTGGGTAGAGAGAGTGTGGGGGGGGATTGAAATTTTCTCTGGAGGCCGTTTTACTATGTAATTCTCATTCTGTCACACAGATAGCCTTGCATAGCTGTATTCTAATTTTTCCCCATAGCCTACTCATATATCGTTATTCAATGAAGTAATAATGTTAAAAGCAAGATAATCTATAATGCATTTTCAATAAAACTCTGAAAAACAGTCATTGATCTTTCCTTAAGTCAGCTACCTACCCCCAGCTGCCTTATTGCTCTCATTGTAGAGATGGTTAAATGACCAAAGATACTTAATATGTAAGTTCTGAAACATTTCCACTTCCTTATTTACCACTTAATGGTCATTAAAAGAGTAGGAAAATCATCCTTTTTCAGGTGATGTAAGATGGATCCTGGCTTGAATAGAATACTCGTTTATCAATAGTCAATTACTCAGTTAACCATTAAAGATAATAATCATTTCCACCACACTTATAATAAAATGCTACAAATGTCAATGGATCATTATTTTACCCTAGGCAGACCTTAAATCAATTTCTTATTACCATTCATTTTACTTCTGCAATTGTGATGGACATTCAAAGGGCTGGAACATAAGAAAATTCTTAAATGGCTAAATGGTTGGGAGAAGTGAAGCCTGGAAAGTGTGATTGAGGAAAACCCATGAATTTTATCCAAGGATAACATCCAGGTGGTTTTGATCCATGGAATTTTGCCTTGATCTTCAGGTTCATTCCCATTGCCTACAGGAATCTTGATTGGGGATTTCCAATTTCAACTTGTTCAAATACCACTAGTTGATTTCATACTCATTCACCAGATTTAGTCCAATATTATATTTCATTAAATGTGCAAGATGGCAGCTGGGATGATGGTGGAATCACGTGGTGGAGGTGTAATATCACTCTTCAAAGACTTCCCATTGCTCTTAGAATAAAGCAACAACTCCTTAACAAGACTGACAGGACCCTGAACAGTCTGGCCGCTGCACATCTCTCTTGCTTCATCACATGCACCACAATCAGTTCCTCTCCCATCTTCAGTGAACCTGGCCTTCTTTCAGCCCCTTGTACTCTATGTGAGCTCCCCTGCCACAGGCATTTGCATATACTCTTCCTTCAACCTATAAGACCACTTGCTCCCTGTCCCCATTTTCACTCACTTAACGTCTATTGTTCTTTCAGTTTTCAGTTGAAGTTTTTCTTCCCCAGGGAAGCCTTCCCTGGTCTGCCCAGTCCCTACTGTGTGCTCTCAGAATACTATTTCCGTCTCTTTCATAGCACTATCACGGCTGCAGTTTTACATGTGATTGAGTGGTTGTTTGACAGATGTAGTCTCAGTTTTCCCCAAACAGACCATGAGCCCTGTTTGGGCAGGGTTGTGTCTATTTGTGCTCACCACTGTATCCCAAGGATTAGGATAGTGCCTGTTCCATAGTGGGTTTCAATAAGTGTCTGTTAAACAAATCACAAGTTGATTAAGAAAGGGCCCAGAAAAGCATACCATTTAGCCCAGAATGTAGGAGATGTCGACAGCTGCTGTTAGAAGTCTTTCCTGGTCCTCATGGAGTGGTAATAACATTGTAAGCTCATTTAAGGTTATGAAGTTTCACTGATGCAATTACTTCCCAGCTGACTTCTTCTTTTCCTAATAAGACCCAGGCTTCTCCTATCTTAGTTCTGTTTCCTTTCAAGGATTTTCTGGTCTGTGTTGTTCCCCACAATTTTCTGCCACTTTCTCCGCTATCAGTGGAAACACCTAGAGCTTCCTTGGGGTTGCTGACTGCCCCACATTCCTGTGCCTTCTGAGATCCTCTTGAACACACCTATACAATAAATCTCTGCAATAATCTCTTATCTGAACGAAGAGGTGGCCCTTCATTCAAGTCTACCAGTGACTTAAGGGATTTCATAGCGCTGCTCGAATATGGAGACGGAATGGTAATGTGATTATCTTGAGTCTGGTCATTTGAGAAGATGGATCTATTTTCAACACCAATTTTTATTCCATTTGAGCCCCTGATTCAATTTGGAATTATTAATAACCTGTCTGGTCCAACTGACTGAGAAAAGGGCAACTTAGATTTGAAGGCAGTTCGGGGTATATTGATAGCTGGTCTGGGTGAAACATACACTCACACACTTTATAATAATCCTGGGGCATTTTAAGTGTGAGCCTGATAATTAGAACTAGTGGAAATAAATAGTCATGATGGAAATAAATACTCATGGTGCACAGAGAAGTAACTTCAAGAGAAAGTGTGAGGGAGAAAAAAACACAGAAAGACTCCACTGTAGATTCTGAGGTGGTTCAAATGATACAACATGGATTTGACTCAATCTCTCATAATGACAGGAAATGACGTTATCAGGTATGAAGAGCATAGTACGCAGAAAACCACTAGGATAATTTCTCAGTAACTAAAGCAAGGGAGAGTAGAGTCAACATTCTGGGCTACCATAGATAGTATATGCTCAATGTTTACTCTGAGCTATTGAGTTTGCAATTTCATCAGTCCAGGCCATCTTAAAGTCTATTGCATTAGATTTAAATCTCAAAACCCTGAGACTCATTAATTAATAACATATTTATTGAAAATATCATCTGTGCTCCAGGCATCAGTCTAGGTACTGGGTCACCAAGGCAGACAAGTGACAGGAGACAGACACCAAGCAAACAAAGAATGAAATCTCACATTAATGGTGTTTATTCTGTACCTTCCTGAATCTAGGACTTTACTCTTTTCAACCAGTACAATCCTCCCCAAATCCTGTGATGTGGGTGAAATAATTACCCTACTTTTCAGAAGGGGAAACTGAGGCAGAGAGCCTTACTCACAGATATTAAGTTGGAGGACCAGGATCCCAATTCAGGCAACCTAACTCAGGATCTGCATTCATAACGTTCACACTAATCTTATCATCTAACAAATAAACAGAAACAGTATCAAATGATGATAACTTCTCTGCAGAGAACTAAAATCAGATGATGTGACAGAGAGTGGATTGGGTGGTCAAGGAAGGCCCCAAAAGACGACGTGGAAACTGAGCCCTGAATAACAAGATGCTGCAGGAAACATTCCAGGTCCTTCATCATTTTCTCCCTGATGGACAGTATTTCTTCAAGATTATTTTAAGACACAAATTAGAACAAGAGCAATGGCATTTAAAAAAAAAGTTTGGTTAGCCTTCTCTTACCTCTGTTTACCCAGAGAATAAAAAAGGAGATGAGAGGGGGGAAGGAGAAGTCTTTCATCCTCTTTTCCAGCCCTTGGTTTACTCAGCCTTGTTGCAATATGGCTGGAACCACACGTGACAGCCTGAGCAGCTTTCCTAGGCTTGTAGGCTGACTTGCTAGTAGGTGTCCCTTCAAGAATCCCATGGGAGGGGAGCTGTGAAGCTACCCACATTGGGTGGCTTCCTGAATGTTTTATTCCCTCTGTTGTGTATATGATTTCTGAAGTCATAGCTTCAAGCCTGAACTCCTTTTGGGTCCACCCTGTAGAAAAGCGGTGGGATGGAGTCACTCCTGCACTGGTGCATGTGGAGACACCCTTCTCATCTGTCTGCACTGCATTTCGGGAGGCCTGTGTGGACAGGTAACTTTTCTCTGGGTGCAGTCTTAGGCCCCGACTTATGGTGAACATTTTTAGCTAAGACATATCTTTGCCACAAATTTAGGCAGTTTATTGAGGTGAATTTCATATATATAGATGAAATGTATATATACATATATATAGGGTGAGAATATGTTCTCACTACTATAAATACCTTAATGAATATAATTTTCATAAAGAACAATATTTACAATATTTTCATATCATTTCTGAATCTGAAGGGAAGTCAGAGTCGGGAAGACTAGGGGCAAGGATTCTGATGAGTTAAGGATTGTCTACTAAACCATTTTCTGTATACGTTTAAAGTTTAGTTCAATGAATAGAGTCCAGTGAATATCACTCTCTAAAGAAAACTCCTCCTGTAAATGAGAAGGTTCATTACTGCTATGGATTCAGTTGCCATTTTGAAAACAAGCTCTAATTATAAGTACAAAACCAAATCAGTCTATAATGAATGAGAATTGGTGTTGAAAATGAATCACTAACTTAAACTTATATCAGTCAAGAAAAATCACATTAACATTTCATTATACATGAGACATGATGAAATTCTCTATGACTTCAGAAGATATGATTGAAAGGCCATTTCTTCCATGAGGTGTTGGTGATATGATGTCTGTAAAAAAGATCTCCAAAAAGTTCCCTGCTGGGTTTGTAATCTTATCTTATTTCATCTAGTCCCAAGGGCTTTCATTCTTCTTAACCCAAAAATTCAAAATTAAAATTTGTATTATTCAGCTTATTATAATGTCTTGCTCTGGGAGAATTAATATAATTTCTTTCTACCTCCTTCTTGCATTATATTTTAATGTTAAGAAATCTTAAATAGTTTCCTATTGTATATATATAAAAACTCTTTAATATACTGAATTACACACTCATTTAAAATATCAAACAGTTGTAGAATTAATCCCAAACCTATTTTACATGGTAATGGACCACATGCATTTAATCATTGCACCTCTTTTAATCAGTGCACAGGCTCCCTGAATAATTACATATTGTAGTTACACAGGAGAAATATATACTATTTTCAATTTATTGGTTGTCTAGGATACCTGTTTGACTTAATTACTGATAAAATATTGTAATAAAATCTAACATCTTCAGGTACATTTAACCTGTATACTTATTCAAAAAGACTTGATCCTATTTGAATTTTTCTTTTATTTAATAATAAAATGGATGGCATTTAGTGGGACCAAATTGTTTTAATGCTGTCTTAAATAGTTTCTGAAGTATACCTAAACAATTTCTGCTTAATAACTAATTAGTTCATGCCAAGGACACATTATGATAATTCAATTAAGCTATCATCCCTCAACTTGCATATGTAGACCTATAATTCAAGATTAGATGGGGGAGCAATTTGACATTATCTAGCAATGTTGAAGATATGCAAAGCTACAGCTTCACAAATTCATTTCCAGATTAATAGCCTAGAGAAGCAATCTACAAAGTCTCCAGTCTCAGAAGCCTCTTACACTCTTAAAAATTATTGAGAATCCCAAACAGCTCTTGCTTATGTGAGTTATATCTATTAGAATTTAAAGTTGAGAAATTCAGAAGACATTTTTATTAATTTATTTAGAAACAAGAATAACAAACCTATTACATGTTAACATAAATAATATTTTAAAGTAACTGTATTTTCCAGAACACACACATACAAGAATAAGAATGACATTATTTTTAACTTACTTACACATCTCTTTCAGATATGGCTTAATAGAAGATAACTGGATTCTCAGGTCTCCTTCTGCACTGAATCTGCTGTAATGTTTTGTTGTTGCATATGAAAAAAATCTAGCTTCCCACAGATATAGAGCTGGAGAAGAAAGTGCTATTTTAATAGCTGTTTGGGACAATTGTGGATGTTCTTTTTGATATCACATCAAAACTCAACATGCATTAACTTCCTAAAGGTTAGTTGCAAAGTGAAGTTTGAAACCATATTAGTAAACATTTTGCACTTTATTGCATTACAATGCATTGGCCCATCTTACACTTTCAGGGCCTCTCATACATAATTATGTCACATCATGTATTAGTCATTTGGAAAATATTGGTTCATTGAGTTATATAAATATTCCAAATATTAATTCATTTATTATACAATAAGATTACAGTCATTAATATCATCACAGATCTTTTCATAGAAGTCTTTAGATACTGGGAAACGGTCAATGTCATGATGACAGATACAAGTTCTCTCAAATTTTAAATTTCATTTGAAATCTCACCTTTTAGTATGGGCAACAAATACTGTCAGTTGTTTTCCTCAAAGTCACATACTCAATTTGCTCAAATATTCAAGTTGACCAAATATCTGAGTCTGAATTAGTCATTCTTTCAAGTGAAATGATGTCCTATGAAAAGAGTGCTGGGTTCAGTTCTCATATCAAACCATCACGTAAGTGATTTTTCTTGAGGTAAACATCCTACTTCGTTTGCAGCAGAGATGCTTCATGCTTCTTCCCATTTCATCACACAGAATATTAAAAAGATATGTACTGAAGGGTTGAGATCTGGTAAATTAATAAATAAAGTTAATAATAAATGAGAAATGAAATTAATGAATTTATAAAATGAAAGTTTCATCAAGACATTTAAAAGAGAAACTAGCATTAAAAAACTCCGCATTGCATGGTATGAGGAATACAATGACAGCTAGTACCCTTTGTCATCACTGTCTCGATGAAGGCACAACAGTGTTACCTACCATTGTTTTTGTACCTTCAGTACAAATGTCAACACTGTGACAAAGGCAAATCATATCTTAGTGTTATTATGAAAAAGATTTTGACCTCACGATCTCTTGGGGACCCCCAGAGGTCTGTGGACTATAATTTGAGAACTACTGCCCTAGAGAAACCCTTGTTCATGTATAAAAGGAGACGTAAAAATGAGGATCATTGCAGTATTATGTAATAGCCAAGAAAAAGAGAAAATATTCAAAATGTTCACTGACAGGAGAGTGAATAAATCTAAAGAATGAATGAATGAATGAAAAAATATGTATATATACAGAGAGAGAGGAGGGAGAGAGAAAGTGGTAAAATGTTAACAGTTTGGTAATTTGGATAAAGGAATTTGGGAATTCCTTTGTACAGTTCTTTCATATTTTTTGTAAGTTTGAACTATTGCACAGTAAAAAAAGATAGAAATTGAAAACCAAAATCATACAGTCTGAGGATATGTGTTTCATAACAACACGGGGAAGAAGGCATGTTGCAGTTGGCAGATCTACATCATTTGCATGGTTCTCTGCATTAATGAACAGGAGAGAAGTATCCAGAGCAGCAGGGATACAATTCATAAAACTGAACTTTAAAGGGCAAATATTAAAAAGTTGCCACCTCAGAGATTGAGGATGTACTTCAGTTAACATAGCCTAGACACATGCAGGTGGTCAGCCTAACAGGAACTTTTAGGGATGTCAGTGTGGATCAGCAGATAGCATAAAATCACAATAATGGCAAAAGAAAAATGATACTATATAAAAATTTCAAAGAGCCCAGAGGACTCAAGGTTTCAGGAATAGATTCATTAAATGAGACTAGGAACCATTTAGTGGATATATGGATATATTATCTGCAGCCATAACTTGCATCTATACTTAGATTTAAATTTAGTGTTTAATGAATTGTTCATAATTTGTTTCTAGGTATGATTTCAGTAATTCTCAGCTTGAAACTTTTTGATATTTTTTTTTAAGTTTTATGCTAAAATAAGCCTATCAAATACTGCTACAAAATATCTGACCAATATGAACTCAACCAACATTTGTATTCAAGACCCTACTTCAGAAGAGTGGGCAGACCAAGTAAACAGCATCCATTATAGAATGTTGCCTGAACATGGCCTATTTTCTTTTTCTTTTTTTTTAAATTTAATTTTAGGTATTTATTTTTTATACAGCAGGTTCTTATTAGTTATTTTATACATATTAGTGTATACATGTCAATCCCTATCTCCCAATTCATCACACCACCACCACCACCCCGCCACTTTCCCACATTGGTGTCCCTACATTTGTTCTCTATATCTGTGTCTCTATTTCTGCCCTGCAAACCAGTTCACCTGTACCATTTTTCTAGATTCCACATGTATGCATTAATATACGATATTTGTTTATCTCTTTCTGACTTACTTCACTCTGTATGACAGTCTCTAGATCCATCCACGTCTCTACAAATGACCCAATTTCATTCCTTTTTATGGCTGAGTAATATTCCATTGTATATATGTACCACTTCTTCTTTATCCATTCATCTGTCAATGGGCATTTAGGTTGCTTCCATGACCTGACTTTTGTAAATAGTGCTGCAATGAACACTGGGGTGCATTTGTCTTTTTGGATTATGGTTTTCTCTGGGTGTATGCCCAGTAGTGGGATTGCTGGGTCATATGGTAATTCTATTTTTAGTTTTTTAAGGAACCTCCATACTGTTCTCCATAGTGGCTGTATCAATTTACATTCCCACCAACAGTGGAAGAGGATTCCCTTTTCTCCACACCCTCTCCAGCATTTGTTGTTTGTAGATTTTCTGTTGATGCCCATTCCAACTGGTGTGACGTGATACCTCATCGTAGTTTTGATTTTCATTTCTCTGATAATTAGTGATGTTGAACAGCTTTTCATGTGCTTCTTGGCCATCTATATGTCTACTTTGGAGAGATGTCTATTTAGTTCTTCTGCTCATTTTTTGATTGGGTTGTTTGTTTTTTTAATATTGAGCTGCATGAGCTGTTTATATATTTTGGAGAATAATCCTTTGTCTGTTGATTCATTTGCAAATATTTTCTCCCATTCTGAGGTTTGTCTTTTTGTCTTGTTTCCAGTTTCCTTTGCTGTGCAAAAGCTTTGAAGATTCATTAGGTCCCATTTGTTTATTTTTGTTTTTATTTCCATTACTCTAGGAGGTGGGTCAAAAAAGATCTTGCTGTGATTTATGTCAAAGAGTGTTCTTCCTATGTTTTCCTCTAAGAGCTTTATACTGTATGGTCTTACATTTAGGTCTTTAATCCATTTTGAGTTTATTTTTGCGTATGGTGTTAGGGAGTGTTCTAATTTCCTTCTTTTACATGTAACTGTCCAGTTTTCCCAGCACCACTTATTGAAGAGACTGTATTTTCTCCATCGTATGTCCTTGCCTCCTTTGTCATAGATTAGTTGACCACAGGTGCGTGGCTTTATCTCTGGGCTTTCTATCCTGTTCCATTGATCTGTATTTCTGTTTTTTTGCCAGTATCATATTGTCTTGATTACTGTAGCTTTGCACTATAGTCTGAGGTCAGGGAGTCTGATTCCTCCAGTTCCGTTTTTTCCCCTCAAGATTGCGTTGGCTACTCGGGGTCTTTTGTGTCTCCATACAAATTTTAAGATGATTTGTTCTAGTTCCGTAAAACATGCCATTGGTAATTTGATAGGGATTTCATTGAATCTGTAGATTGCTTTGGGTAGTTTAGTCATTTTCACAATGTTGATTCTTCTAATCCAAGGACATGGTATATGTCTCCATCTGTTGGTGTCATCTTTGATTACTTTCACCAGTGTCGTATAGTTTTCTGAGTACAGGTCTTTTATCTCTGTAGGTAGGTTTAGTCCTAGGTATTTTATTCTTTTTGTTGGAATGGTGAATGGAGGTGTTTCCTTAATTTCTCTTTCTGATCTTTTATTGTTAGGGTATAGGAATGCAAGAGATTTATGTGCATTAATTTTGTATCCTGCAATTTTACCAAATTCATCAAATAGCTCTAGTAGTTTTCTGGTGGCATCTTTAGGATTCTCTATGATAGTATCATGTCACCTGCAAACAGTGACAGTTTTACCTTGTCTTTTCCAATTTGTATTCCTTTTATTTCTTTTTCTTCTCTGATTGTTGTGGCTAGAACTTCCAAAAGTATGTTAAATAAGAGTGGTGAGAGTGGATATCCTTGTCTTGTTCCTGATCTTAGAGGAAATGCTTTAAGTTTTTCACCATGAGAATGATGTTTGCTGTGGCTTTATCACACATGGCCTTTATTATGTTGAGATAGGTTCCCTCTATGCCCATGTCCTAGAGAGTTGTTTCTTTTTTTTTTTCTTTTTTTTTTTTAGTTTCTGCTTTATAACAAAGTGAATCAGTTATACATATACATCTGTTCCCATATCCCTTCCCTCTTGTGTCTCCCTCCCTCCCACCCTCCCTATCCCACCCCTCCAGGCGGTGACAAATCACCGAGCTGATCTCCCTGTGCTATGCGGCTGCTTCCCACTATCTATCTACCTTATGTTTGGTAGTGTATATATGTCCATGCCTCTCTCTCGCTTTGTCACAACTTACCCTTCCCCCTCCCCATATCCTCAGGTCCATTCTCTAGTAGGTCTGTGTCTTTGTTCCCGTTTTACCCCTAGGTTCTTAATGACATTTTTTCCCTTAAATTCCATATACATGTGTTAGCATATGGTATTTGTCTTTCTCTTTCTGACTTACTTCACTCTGTATGACAGACTCTAGGTCTATCCACCTCATTACAAATAGCTCAATTTTGTTTCTTTTTATGGCTGAGTAATATTCCATTGTATATATGTGCCACATCTTCTTTATCCATTCATCCAATGATGGACACTTAGGTTGTTTCCATCTCTGGGCTATTGTGAATAGAGCTGCAATGAATATTTTGGTACATGTCTCTTTTTGAATTATGGTTTTCTCAGGGTATATGCCTAGTAGTGGGATTGCTGGGTCATATGGTAGTTCTATTTTTAGTTTTTTAAGGAACCTCCATACTGTTCTCCATAGTGGCTGTACCAATTCACATTCGCACCAGCAGTGTAAGAGTTTTCCCTTTTCTCCACACCCTCTCCAGCATTTATTGTTTCTAGATTTTTTGATGATGGCCATTCTGACTGGTGTGAGATGATATCTCATTGTAGTTTTGATTTGCATTTCTCTAATGATTAATGATGTTGAGCATTCTTTCATGTGTTTGTTGGCAGTCTGCATATCTTCTTTGCAGAAATGTCTATTTAGGTCTTCTGTCCATTTTTGGATTGGGTTGTTTGTTCTTTTGTTATTGAGCTGCATGAGCTGCTTAAAATTTTTGGAGATTAATGCTTTGTCAGTTGCTTCATTTGCAAATATTTTCTCCCATTCTGAGGGTTGTCTTTTGATCTTGTTCATGGTTTCCTTTACTGTGCAAAAGCTTTGAAGATTCATTAGGTCCCATTTGTTTATTTTTGTTTTTATTTCCATTTCTCTAGGAGGTGGGTCCAAAAGGATCTTGCTGTGATTTATGTCATAGAGTGTTCTGCCTATGTTTTTCTCTAAGAGTTTGATAGTTTCTGGCCTTACATTTAGGTCTTTAATCCATTTTGAGCTTATTTTTGTGTATGGTATTAAGGAGTGATCTAATCTCATACTTTTACATGTCCCTGTCCAGTTTTCCCAGCACCACTTATTGAAGAGGCTGTCCTTTCTCCACTGTACATTCCTGCCTCCTTTATCAAAGATAAGTTGACCATATGTGCATTGGTTTATCTCTGGGCTATCTATCCTGTTCCATTGATCTATCTTTCTGTTTTGTGCCAGTACCATACTGTCTTGATTACTGTTGCTTTGTAGTATAGTCTGAAGTCAGGGAGCCTGATTCCTCCAGCTCTGTTTTTCGTTCTCAAGATTGCTTTGGCTATTCGGGGTCTTTTGTTTTTCCAAAGAAATTTTGAAATTTTTTGTTCTAGTTCTGTGAAAAATGCCAGTGGTAGTTTGATAGGGATTGCATTGAACCTGTAGATTTCTTTGGGCAGTAGAGTCATTTTCACAATATGGATTCTTCCAATCCAGGAACATGTATATCTCTCCATCTATTTGTATCATCTTTAATTTCTTTCATCAGTGTCTTATAATTTTCTGCATACAGGTCTTTTGTCTCCTTAGGTAGATTTATTCCTAGATATTTTATTCTTTTTGTTGCAATGGTAAATGAGAGTGGTTTCTTAATTTCACTTTCAGATTTTTCATCATTAGTATATAGGAATGCCAGAGATTTCTGTGCATTAATTTTGTATCCTGCTACTTTACCAAATTCATTGATTAGCTTTAGTAGTTTTCTGGTAGCATCTTTAGGATTCTCTATGTATAGTATCATGTCATCTGCAAACAGTGACAGTTTTACTTCTTCTTTTCTGATTTGGATTCCTTTTATTTCCTTTTCTTCTCTGGTTGCTGTGGCTAAAACTTCCAAAACTATGATGAATAAGAATGGTGAGAGTGGGCAGCCTTGTCTTGTTCCTGATCTTAGTGGAAATGGTTTCAGTTTTTCACCATTGAGGACGATGCTGGCTGTGGGTTTGTCATATATGGCCTTTATTATGTTGAGGAAATTTCCCTCTATGCCTACTTTCTGGAGGGTTTTTATCATAAATGGGTGTTGAATTTTGTCGAAAGCTTTCTCTGCATCTATTGAGATGATCATACGGTTTTTCTCCTTCAATTTTTTAGTATGGTGTATCACATTGATTGATTTGCATATATTAAAGAATCCTTACATCCCTGGGATACATCCCACTTGATCATGGTCTATGATCCTTTTAATGTTTTGTTGGATTCTGTTTGCTAGTATTTTGTTGAGGATGTTTGCATCTATATTCATCTGTGGTTTTGGTATATAATTTTCTTTTTTGTCGTATCTTTGTCTGGTTTTGGTATCAAGGTGATGGTGGCCTCACAGAATGAGTTTGAGTTTGGGAGTGTTCCTTCCTCTGCAATTTTTTTGGAAGAGTTTGAGAAGGATGGGTGTTAGCTCTTCTCTCGATGTTTGATAGAATTCACCTGTGAAGCCATCTTGTCCTGGACTTTTGTTTGTTCGAAGACTTCTAATCACAGTCTCAATTTCAGTGCTTGTGAGTGGTCTGTTTATATCTTCTGTTTCTTCCTGGTTCAGTCTCAGAAGGTTGTGCTTTTCTAAGAATTTGTCCATTTCTTCCAGGTTGTCCATTTTAATGGCATAGGGTTGCTTGTAGCAGGCTCTCATGATCCTTTGTATTTCTACAGTGTCCATTGTAACTTCTCCTTTTGCATTTCTAATTTTATTGATTTGAGTACTCTCCCTCTTTTTCCTGATGAGTCTGGCTAAAGGTTTATCAATTTTGTTTATCTTTTCAAAGAACCAGCTTTTAGTTTAATTGATCTTTGCTATTGTTTTCATTTATTTCTGCTCTGATCTTTATGATTTCTTCTACTAACTTTGGGTTTTGTTTGTTCTTCTTTCTCTAGTTCCTTTAGGTGTAAGGTCAGATTGTTTATTTGAGATTTTTCTTGTTTCTTGAGGTAGGACTGTATTGCTATAAACTTCCCTCTTAGAACTGCTTTTGCTGAATCCCATAGGTTTTGGATTGTTGTGTTTTCATTGTCATTTGTCTCTAGGAATTTTTTGATTTCCTCTTTGATTTCTTCAGTGATCTCCTGGTTATTTAGTAATGTATTGTTTAGCCTCCATGTGTTTGTGTTTTTTACTTTTTTTTCCCTGTAATTGATTTCTAATCTCATAGCATTGTGGTCGGAAAAGATGCTTGATATGATTTCAATTTTCTTAAATTTACCAAGACTTGATTTGTGACCCAACATGTGATCTATCCTGGAGACTGTTCCAAGTGCACTTGAGAAGAAAGTGTATTCTGCTGTTTTCAGATGGAATGTCCTATAAATATCAATTAAATCTATCTGATCTATTTTGTCATTTAAAGCTTGTGTTTCCTTATTCATTTTCTGTCTGGATAATCTGTCCTTTGGTGTAAGTGAGGTGTTAATGTCCCCCATTATTATTGTGTTACTGTTGATTTCCTCTTGTATAGCTTTTAGCATTTGCCTTATGTATTGAGGTGCTCCTATGTTGGGTGCATATATATTTATAATTATTATATCTTCTTCTTGGATTGATCCCTTGATCATTACTTATTGTCTTTCCTTGTCTCTTGTAACATTCTTTATTTTAAAGTCTATTTTATCTGATATGAGTATTGCTACTCCAGCTTTCTTTTGATTTCCATTTTCATGGAGTATCTTTTTCCATCCCCTCACTTTCAGTCTGTATGTGTCCCTAGGTCTGAGGTGGGTCTCTTGTAGACAGAATATATATAAGTCTTGTTTTTGTATCCATTCAGCGAGCCTGTGTCTTTTGGTTGGAACATTAAATCCATTCATATTTAAGGTAATTATTGATATGTATGTTCCTATTACCATTTTCTTAATTCTTTTGGGTTTGTTTTTGTAGATCCTTTCTTCTCTTGTGTTTCCCACTTAGAGAAGTCCCTGTAGCACTTGTTCTAGAGCCTGTTTGGTGGTGCTGAATTCTCTTAGCTTTTGCTTGTCTGTAAACCTTTTGCTTTCTCTGTCAAATCTGAGTGACATCCTTGTTGGGTAGAGTAATCTTGGTTGTACGTTCTTCCCTATTATCACTTTAAATATATCATGCCACTCCCTTCTGGCTTGTAGATTTTCTGCTGAGAAATCAGCTGTTAACATTATGGGAATTCCCTTGTATATTATTTGTCATTTTTTCCTTGTTGCTTTTAATAATTTTTCTTTGTCTTTAATTTTTGTTTGATTACTATGTGTCTTGGCATGTTTCTCCTTGGGTTTACCCTGCCTTGGACTCTCTACACTTCCTGGACTTGGGTGGATATTTCCTTTCCTATATTAGGGAAGTTTTCAACTATAATCTCTTCAAATATTTTCTCGGGTGCTTTCTCTCTGTCATCTCCTGCTGGGACCCTTATAATGAGAATGTTGGTGCATTTCATGTTGTCCCTGAGGTCTCTTAGGCTGTCTGTATTTCTTTTCATTCACTTTTCTTTATTCTGTACTGCAGCAGTGAATTCCACTATTCTCTCTTCCCAGTCACTTATCCATTCTTCTGCCTCAGTTATTCTGTTACTGATTCCTTCTAGTGTGTTTTTCATTTCAGTTATTGTATTGTTCATCTCTGTTTGTTTGTTCTTTATTCTTCTAGATCTTTTTGAAACATTCCTTGCATCTTCTTGATCTTTGCCTCCATTCTTTTCTGAGGTCCTGGATTATCTTCACTATCAGTATTCTGAATTCTTTTTCTGGAAGGTTGCCTATCTCCACTTCATTTAGTTGTTTTTCTGGGGTTTTATCTTGTTCCTTCATCTGGTACATAGTCCTCTGCCTTTTCATTTTGTCTATCTTTCTGTGAATGTGGTTTTCTGTTCCACAGGCTGCAGAATTGTAGTTCTTCTTGCTTCTTCTTTCTGCCCTCTGGTGGATGAGGCTATCTAAGAGGCTTGTTGGCCTATGTTCTTTGAGTGTATTTATTAGGTATATTTCTGATGCCTGCTTGCCCATACCCCTTCTCACAGAAGCTTCCCACCTATGGACCCAAAATGTGGAGTAACAGAGGGGGGATAGTGGTTTGTACCACGTGATCTCTCCCACACGGACCTGCAGTCAGTCTATAGATTACCCATGTGAGCTGTGCTGATCAGATATTTAAATCTCCCTGTCTCTTCACTAATTTGAACTGAGCAGGGAAGATACTAAGATTAAAATCAAGTGGTGAATTCAGAGGTGCTATAAATAAGATAAGGCACATAGTGGTTTATGTATAACTCAAAGCTATAAGGGAATGGAAACTATCAGAAGACTGAAGAAGTCAGGCAGCAAAGAAGAGCATAGATCAAATGTGCTGGGAGAAACAGAAACATCAGGAAACAAGGAGAGACCAATGTGGTCCTTGAAAATGACTATAGGAAATAGCCTGTCTCCACAGCTATCCACATGCCTGATGATTACTAAGCCTGTTCCCTTTCCAAAATCCTTACTGAGTGGGTTTCTGTCCATACAACCAAGTAAGTCTGACAGTGTATCACTGACCCCAAATAGACTATTAGGTTAATTTGTGGTTCAAAATTTATGTATAAACAACAGCATGTTATTTACATTCATATATTAGTTAAAGAGCATATGTGCCTATGATATGTTTATGCCTAAAATAGCAAAAAACTGGAAAAAGCAGCTTTTAAAATAGAAATATAGAATGAAGTCATGATTAAGAGAGATGTGGACCCTCTTACTTTAAAAAGAGGCACTAAAAAGGAAGTGTCTGTTTATCTAGGTTCTGGGAAAATAACTAAATCCTGGGTTTTGTTTGTTCAGCTGAATGATTAGAGCAGACCTTGCTACTGCAATCGGACCGAGGATTGTCTTCTCAGTACATTAGTAGTCACTTCGCTCCAGATGCTGTCTTGAGCCTCATATGGACTTTGGGTTGGAAGGAGCTTCCCCTTCTTTACACACAAATTAAACCAGTGTTTCATGTAAAAATGCCAGTAGTAATACTAGTGGCAACCATGTTTTACCTTTAGGCAGTTTGAAAGTAGTAACTTCAAACTTGAAATACATTCTGATAAGAGAATTTATTTATATGTGTCACTATTAATAAGTAATTTCTGTAACTTTTTCTCCAACCCTCTCATCATTGTTTGTACAATGCAATAGCAAATACTTACATGCCAAATATATTATGTCTTAACTGATTCACTCTTCCAACAACCCTATGAGTTAGATATTATTTTCCTCCCATTTTACAGATAAGAGAAAGGCTATGTAGCCTCCCAAGGCCACAGTGGTTTAAGGGGTGAAATAGGAAATGAACCCAGGCAGCTGGCTTGATGCTACCATCACTACTACACTGTACTTTATTTACAGGTTTATTTGATCCATTCAAGTATTAAATTGATAGTTCATTTCTTATGTTCTTCCATATTGATCTTAAATGTTGCTGCTAAGAATATCCATTGCAGTGGTTATTTTGTAGAACCAGAAGCAGGTAACTACTTAATAAATATTTTCTCCTAATGAAACAAAATTAAGAATCAAGAAAAAATTTGTAAATAGTTATTTTTTATTTGACAACTCTTCTGGATTTACAGTGAAAGGCCAAAATTTACCTAAGTTGGAAATATTATGAGATTTTTACATTACAAACCAACAAGATAGCATTCAGTCATTCATCCAGGAGTTGAGAATCTTCCCTTCTCACCTATAAACTCTTGTTACTTGTCTCCCCATATCTCTCATCTCTTTTCTCTTTCCCACACAGCAAAACAACAATAACACTAAGATATTTAAGTACTACCTGTCTCCAAGATAAATTATAAACCTAATGTCGTGCAACATTTGTCTTTTTTACGTATATGGGGCTCTGTACAAAAGTATTCATCAGGAGTTATTAACAACAATCTCTTGGTACATTTAATACCTAATAACAAAATAATAATAGCTGTGATCTGTTGACTGCATAGTATGTTCCAGTCACTGCACTAAGTGCTTTAACTACCTTATTTTGTTGAATCTTTGCAACACCTTTGTAATACAGTCATAACCATCCTCATTTTACAGGTGAGGAAACAGAGGCTCTGTAAGTATCAATGTGAGGATTCCAAATCTTGTGATCTTCTTCATACAGACTATACTGCTTCTTTCTTCCACTGTTCTTGGTTTTATATTTTCATCTGCAATTGTTTCTCTTCAGCCTAAAATGTTCCTTTAATATTTCTTATAGTTCAGGAGCAGTTCAAATCCTTGTAGTTCAAATTTTCTCAGCTTTTCTTTTGCGTGTTGTTAAAAATGACTGTACTTTGCTCTCAGTTTTGCAGTGGATTCTGCTGGATATAGAATTCTAGGTTGACAGCTTTCTTTCTCCTTTTCCCAGAACTTTAACAATGCTATTGCATTATCTTCTGGCTTGTGTTGTTTTTGAGATGTCTGTGATCATTCTTATCTTTGTTCCCCTGTACATAGGGTGGCTTAAGGTTTATTTCTCTTTATTATTTGATTATTAAGTGCTTCACTGTGGTTTTCTTTTTTTTTTTTCTTTTTTTTTTTTTTTGCTGTATGCGGGCCTCTCACTGTCGCGGCCTCTCCTGTTGCGGAGCACAGGCTCCGGTCGCGCAGGCCCAGCGGCCATGGCCCACGGGCCCAGCCGCCCCGCGGCACGTGGGATCCTCCCAGACCGGGGCACGAACCCGCATCCCCTGCATTGGCAGGCGGACTCACAACCACTGCGCCACCAGGGAAGCCCCACTGTGGTTTTCTTTGTGATATCCTGCTTAGGAGTCATTGAAATTTTGAATCTGCAAGTTTGTTGTTTTCATCTAATTTGGAAAAAAATTTGGCTCTATTTCTTCAAAAATTTCTGCCCTAATCTTTTCGCCCCTCTCCATCTGGGGCTCTAGCTAGGAAGCTGCTCTATGTCGCCCCAAGGTCTCTGAGGTTTGGTTAACTTTTTCTTGTCTGTCTCTTTTGCCTCTGAGCTTCAGTTTGGGTAACTTAAATTGCTATGTCTATAAGTTCACTGACATTTACTTTTTCTGTGTCTAAATTTCTGTTAATCCCACTGAATGCATCTTTATTATACAAAAATAATTTCTCATTTTGTATATAGTAGTTTTTCTCCTCATCTTGTTCATGTTTTCCTTTGATCATATTTATATATAACACCTGTTAAAATTTCTTTGTCTCTGATTCTGGTTTTGTGTTTATTGACTGATGTTTCTCCTAGTTTCAGATTCCACATTCCTGCTTCTGAGAGTGTGTCTAGTAATTTTTGATTGGAGGTCGAAGATCATGAACTTGACATTGCTATGTGTCTGGCTTTTATTGTCTTCTTTTAAAGGGTGCTGTGCTTTGTTCTGGTGGGCAGTTAAGTCATTTTCTGTTCTATTTGATCCTTTTGAGGATTGTTTACAGCTTTGATAGGACAAATCTAGAGTAGCTTATTCTCTGCGGCTGGTTTAGTCCTACAACTAAGGCATGGCTCTTCTGGTCTGCGAACCAAATACCCCAGATGTTCAGTGAGGGCTATCCATTCTGGCTTCTTAGAACTCGATCACTCCCAGGCCTGTATGAGCTCTGGCAATTGTTTGACTGCTGACAGCACCCTGGTAGTTATCAACCTAACTTCATGGGGTTTTATCCTGCACGTGTGTAGCTTAATGTTCAGCAACATACTTGAGAGGACGCTTGTATGCATTTGTAGAGCTTTTCATTTTCTGGATAGATTCCTCTTTTCTAGTACTTTGGCCCACAAATTCTAGCTGCCTCAGCCTCTCTGAACTGCAGTGTCTTGTCTTTTCAACTCAAAGAGGTCATGACAGTCTACTAATCTTCCCCCTCCCTGTACTTTAGTCTGAAAAGTGCCTCCAGGAAGAAGTCCAGGGTAATTGCAGGACTCAGTTGATTTACTTCCTTTCTCTGAAAATCATAGTCAGATGCTGACTATTGTCAATACCTGAAACATATTTTAACCTGTTCATGTATATTATCATCTTCTATAGTTGTTTATAACAGGAGGAAAAATTCAGTCTTAGGTACTCCAACATGGTCAGAGGTTTCTTTTTAAGATGATATATACACCATCTCTTTAGGAATAAATCCATTGAGAAAAATGAGTTACTTAATGTAAATTCGTATTCTGTGATTAAAGAGGATATGCAAATAAAAATGAGATATATCAAATCTTTTCACTGTTAATAAATAATAATGGTTGAAGGAAAATTAAACTCTTCTCAGATCAGAATTTGTCAAGAATCAGAATTTTTAGGCATTAACCTATTTTTCCTCGGGTTTTAAAACATTCTATTTTCAAGGAAGAAGAAAAGTCATCTGAATTCTTTTACATTCAAGCAAGCTTGACATTCCTGCCCATGGGAATCTGATGATAGCTGGGTTTAACAGTGTGAGAAAAATTCTCTTCTTTGGGCATTCTGTTAGAAGGGAAAAGAAATCAGTTTTGGCTTTGTTTTGTTTTTCACATAGAATGAGGGTTCAGGATTCTGTTTATTTATTCAAGTTTTATTTTAATGCTCTTTGTCCCTGGCTAGACCTTGGTGGGGGGGCATGGTAGGGTGGGAGTTGAGCTACCATATTTTAAAAACACTAGTAATAATGGAGCTTATTTAAAGAATTTCAAACTCAAAACCCTTATCTTCCAACCCAACAGCTATAACTTTGTCCACAACAGGTCCCTGACATCTTTTTTCCTAAAGAATGATAGATAGTGGCCTCTTTTCCTAAGCTACCTTCTGGAATGGGAAGGGGAACACATCTTCTTTTATCCTTTCTCATTTTCTATAATCCACCCTTTTAGAGGAATCAAAACAATTTTCTCTCCTTCCTGCATAAAGATAGCGTTGCTGGCTCTTTATCATGAGGATGTACTCTTGGGGCTATTTTCTTGGGCTTGGCAAAGTCTTGTGCTTACCCCTACACACACACACACACACACACACACACACACACACACACACAGAGTTTTCTGGAGTTCCTCGAGGCCAGTGGTATATCTTTGGGACACCTCTGGTGTCTGGCAGAAAATCTTGGAGGCCATTTTAGAATTCTACCAAATTTGACTACCAAAATGGGCAATAGGATCTCATTTTTCCAAAATATTTTATTCATCTATTTATGTGCGTTCACATGCATGTGCACTTGTGTGTGTCTGTATCCATGAAAAAAGATTTTATAAGGCACATTCCAAGGTGCTAAAAATTGTTATGTTATCACTGCGCAAGTGAGAGAGTAAATGTTTATTTTCATCTTCTTTCTTATCTGTACTTGCTAACATTTCTATACAGATGCATATGAAAATGATGAGTCATTTTTTAAATATTTAAGTAGTAACATTAAAATGATAACTCCACATGATAGAGCACACACATAGAACAAAATGCTGATGGTATTTCCTGAATTATTGACTTTCTTACCAGTTGCATTAACTTGACTTAATATTTATTTAAGGCAGAGGCACCTAATGCAGGAGTAAATGTACAGCACTTTTCTATGCTTGCTTTGAGAACACCAAAAATGGAAGGGTAGAGAAATTGATAGGGGCACTCATTACGGAGCTCACAAGGAGGGTGTTTCCTCCCAGCATGAATCGCTCATTAAAAAAAAAAAAGTACAGAAGATTCGTGACATTGCTCCTGACAGCACTGAAATTCATTTTAATGGGGGTATGACCTAAAACAAACCTTTGATACCTGATCATGATGATGGGCTGTTTATTTATTTCTTCTCCTTCATTTCCAGCAGGGGAGATGATTAATGTACCTACCTTTGTTGTGATGGCCTCTGTGGACAAGGTGCATCCTTGAAGGACATTCAATATTTTAAAGTGCTGATCCATCTCATTTTTTCCTTCCAGGCTGTCTGGGGAAGAACACCAGTAGGAACCAATGAGAATAGCCTTCCAACCTGTGTGGGAGGAAAACGGTCAAATTTGGAAGCTTAGAGAGACTCATTGCTTGAATCTCAGGTGAGAAAATTTTCAGGTGATCTAGGAAGCTTATACACTGGTATAAACCATGTCCAGGTTAAATGGTGCCATATGATGGTGGGCAGCTGCCTGATGTGTGGAGGCCTTTCACAAAGTCAAGATAAGCAAAAAGCAACTGAGTTGTTTGTTTTGTTATTATTATTTATTATTGTGATAAATTACACCTAACATGAAATTTACCATCTTAACCATTTTTAAGTATACAGTTCAGTAATGTTAAATATATTCATACAATTGTGCAGCCCATCTCCAGAGCTTTTTCACCTTGCAATACTGAAACTCTATACCCATTAAACAACAACTTCCCATTTCTCCCACCTCCCTCCCCACCCCCAGTACCCATCTTTCTACTTTCTCTTTCTATGAATTTGACTTCACTAGGTGACACATATCAGCGGAGTCCTACATTATTTGTCTTTTTGAGACTGACTCATTGCACTTAGCATAACGTCCTCAAGATTCATCCATGTTTTAGCACATGTCAGAATTTTCTTTCTTTTTAAGGCTGAATAGTTTTCCATTGTATGTATATACATTTTGTTTATCCATTCATCCATTGATGGACACTTGGGTTACTTCCATCTTTTGGCTATTGTGAATAATCCTGCTATTAACATGGGTGTGCAAATACCTCTTCCATACTCTACTCTTAATTTTGGTGGGTATATACCCAGAAGTGGGATTGTTGGATCCTATGGTAATTCTATTTTTAATATTTTGAGGCACTGCCATACTATTTCTATGGTGCCTGCATTATTTTACATTTTCATCAACTTGTTTTGTTATTATTTTTGTGGTTATGCTTTATTATATATTTGCCATAACTCAGACTATAACTAGATTTTAAGTAACTTGAGAGCAGAGATGGTTTCTTAGAACTTTAGGACATTTTGTAGAATTTTGCATCCCTGTAGCATAGTGCTGAGGACATGGCAGGTGCTGAATACTTACTGATAAACCAACTCTGAAAGCCAATCATTTCATATGTAATAAGTTTCTAACACTCTATCACTGGGACATAAATGTCAGAAACTTTGGAGTTGGGGTTTTGGTGCAGAAATGTCAGGAGATAGAGACCATTATGTGATCCTTTAGGCCAATTACCCAATGTCATCATTTTGATGATACATCCTTTGTTTGACAGAGGTTGCCTTATGGCAACAATACAGGCAGGATGGGAAAACTGAAGGATCTGGCAGGCATTGGGCATAGGACATGAGATTGATAGTTGATATATTCAGAAACACCTCGCATTATGGGAATAAGGGAGAAAGCTGTCATTTTCAAACTTCAATGAACTTAGGAATTTTGAGTTGCCTTTTGAAATAAAGATCCCTGGATTTCACCCTCTGAGATTCCCTTTCAGTTAGGTCCTGTCTAAGGCTCAAAAACTTGCATTTTAATAAACATCAGAGAAAAATAACTGGAGACAGATGATTCCCAACAAATTCAGATGCTGTCCGGTGATAAAACCAACTCATGACTCCCTGTGTTAACCTCAAGAAATGAATGGTGTCCTTGATCAATGACTCTCATGTGCTGGGCTGCACTTTTGTAACCAGGCTGGGCTGGCTACTTCATCACTTGGAGGACTTGCTGCTTTAAGAGATACCTGGGTCCCCATCCCCAGTTCTCAGCTTGTGCTGAGTTATTCTCTACAATAACAAGGGTGGTGATTCACATTCTACCCACAGAGGTCGGCAATTTTGGAGAAGGTCCCCTCTTCCAAGTTCTAGGATGATGATTAAATCCAAGTTACAGTTGAGTACTTTAGAAAAAAGAATCCAGGTGAGGACCTTGATACTTAACCTAAATGTCATCTGGGCTTCCCTGATTCTTTGAGTTACAGGTAAACTTGATTCAACCACAATATCACAGTCTGTACATGTCTGGCCCCTTCCTAATGGTTAGTCCAAATTCTACAGTGTAATTCTTCCAAGGGCTTTGGTCTCTGGGCCCTCTTGGTTGGGCTTTACCCAAGCAAGTACAAACATTTTAGCCTCTTTTTAATTTTCAATAAGAAACCCACTCGTGAACATTCTGAGGTTAATAAATTTACTGAAAATCCGTGGATTTATAGAGAGGCATCGTTCTGCTGCATGGCAGTTGTCCACCATTTTCTATTTTTCCCATGCCATCTTCTGTTGCAACTTCTGTTGAGAGACTCTGAGGGCAAGGAACTGGAAGGGCAAGGAGCTGGCTGAGGCAGTGTGAGTGGGAGGGGGTGGCTGGAGATACGAGGGGCAAGATTAAGTTCTGGACACTCAGGACCTCGAGAGGTGAGGGGGAGGAGCTCTGGTCTGTGTAGAGTGGGGACAGGAGAGGAACAGGACTAGAAGCAGGAAGACCGGTCGGAAGCTCACTAGCTCCCCCACACCTAACAGGTAGGGGTTAAATAAATATTTATTGAATATGTGGGTGTCTCACATGCTCAGTTGACTTGAGATGTAATGGCTCTATCCCCCCAGTACCTAGTGGAGTGCAGTGTAAAGGGTACATGTGAGGATTAACTTAGGGGCGTTGGCAGAAGGACTACATAGAGTTGAATATTTTATCTGGTGTTTTCTCTTACTTTATTTTATAATGTTACCTGCACAGAGTTAGGAGCATTTCTCTGTGAATTATTCATTTCGGCACATACTCTATAAAATATCTAATGTCTCTAACCTTTGGGGACCATGAGACTTCCCCAAGCAGTATTTAGAGGAAAACCTCTGTGGTAGCACTTTACCAATTTACCCCCTCAGCTCTTTTTCAGTTCTTGGCTCGTGTGAATAAGGAGGCCAGAATGCTCTTCTGGGAATGCACAGCATGGATATATATTTTTTTACTATCACAGCAGAATTGTTTTGAATACACTTCGGTCATGAGGTTAAAGCTCTCCACAAGGAATACTTCAGCAATAATTCTGCTGCCCTCTAGCCCAGCACTGAAATCCCTCTGGAATGCTGGCATTACCCTTCAAAAACGGTTTTGAAACGACTTTACTCACTTGCCCAGCCTTTCTATTACTATTGAAATTCTTCCAGAATGCTCACAGTAAACTTCAGTCAGATGCCAGAATCACTTTTATGTTCCAGAAAGGTTTCTGTAACAATTTATTACACAATGCAACACAAGCTTACTTTTTGGAAAAGCAGGTCAAATCTGTCCTGGTGGATATCTTGTGGTTATTTCAGCTTTACTGATAACTCTGAGTGATTATCTAAAGGGACTATGAAAGGACCAGCATAGTGTACAGATGAAAGGGTTGGATTTCCTGGTTAGATTCTGCTGCCTGCCACTACTACTACGGCTATTTCTTTTTCCCCCCAATTATTATTTTTAGGGAGACTGGGCCTTGAGTCTTTGCTCCACCACTTAATACTGAATAAAACCGAAACAAAATGTATCCTTGTCATCTGGCCCCAAACTTGAACAACACATAGAAATCAAATTATTTCCAAAACTCAATAGCATGGGACTATGTATATTTTTTATTCATCTATTAATTCATTTATTGTGCATATATTTATTAAGCACCTATTATATGCTCTGCCACATACTAGAAATATGTGAGGGGACAAGATAGACATGGAATTTGTAATTTAGCAGGGGCTGTGTTGTTATTTGTCACTTTGTCTGGAGATAACAAACTACCCCAAGAACTTAGTGGTTCAAAACAACAAGTATTTGTATAATTCACAATTCTGCAAGCCAACAATTGGTGCTGAGCTCAGCTGCATTGTTCTTCTGGCCTTGGCAGGTTCATTCATGGTTAAGTTCAGTGCCAAGTTGACTAGGCTCTGGTTAGATGGCCTCAGCTGCGTTGGCTGAGTTGGCAGAGCCCTGCTCCACATGGCTTTCATATTCCAGCATGCTAGCCCATGCTTGGTCATCTGCGTGTCTGGGCAGGGCTCCAAAAGAGACGGCCAAAGCATGCAGGGTCTTTGGAGGCCTGCTTGGAACTGGCACACTTCCTCCTATTGCATTTTATTCCCCACAAGACTTTCAATTTTTATTTGTAAATTGTATCTCAATGAGGCTGGGCAACATTTTAATTTCTTACAATTACATTATTTTTTCTATCACATCATGTTGGGATAACAAATGATTTTTCTATTTTTTTAAAATTTTGATGCAGTCTTTCTAATTTCAGTTAATCAGCAGATAATGTAATTTACAACAAATCATTATCCAACTCTTTTGTTCTAATGTTCTCTATAATTAGAGTCTAGTAAATTCAGCATAGAATATTCCAGAAGAGTTTAGTTTTATGTCTTAAAATACAAGACACATTTATAGTGTTGACTTGCTAAGAGCTTTACAAAAGTGGTGTTCTCTTGAGGAATGCATTATAAAGTCTGTCAAAATACAGTAATCTGAAAGGAATAGTTAACGCGTCAATTTAAAGAATCCTGATTAAATTCTATGGGCTGAGAATTCCTAAAAGCCTAATTTTATATTATTTATTATTATCAGTGACAGGAGGCAGCATTGTCCCACGTATGGGGACAATAGAATATGTAAATGAAAGGTTTTGATCAACGTTTAGACCTCTTACACCTTTTCAATGTAAATTTTTTCTTAATGGTAAAAGACAATACACTTGAAATAATGCACATGACTTATACTTCCATAATATTGAAAAAAGTCACAGATGGTGGCTGAACTAATAAGTGGTATGTCATGTATATATGGCAACCAGAATGTGTTGGACAGTTTTAAATTCAATTATTTTGACCAGTTTTTAAACCATGTATTAAAACAAAACTTATGGTTTTGGAAATACGGTTACTGGAATAATAATAGAGAAATCACTGGGTCAAGAGGCATGAGTTCAGGTACAGGATTTAAGTCCTGATCACTGAGTATTTTGAGATGATTGTGTAGTTTAATAGAAAAGCATGTGTTCTGTGGTCAGATGGGTTTGTTTCAAAATTTA
Source organism: Hyperoodon ampullatus (assembly GCF_949752795.1). NCBI lineage: Eukaryota > Metazoa > Chordata > Mammalia > Artiodactyla > Ziphiidae > Hyperoodon > Hyperoodon ampullatus. The sequence continues at coordinate 38,725,010 of NC_136914.1, forward strand.
GGTTTCTACCTGCCTGCCCTTAGAAACGTTAAGTTTTAAAACTTCCTGAGCAATTATTTCCTTATGTGTCAATTCTGAAAAATTACTCTGACCTCATGAGATTTAAGGATAAAATGAAATAATATATGTAAACCTCTGTCTCTAAGCCTGGCATACAGTAAATATTTAATGCTCCAATTTTTCTTTTCCAAAATTGAGACATGATAGTTACTTGGAGCACTGCAGCCTAGTGCTTCAGAACATGGGATTTGAGTCAGAAAATCAGTTAAACCTCCAGCTGTGCCACTACAAAGCTGTGCAGCTTTGGGCAACTTAGGTCAGGATGAACTGAAGTTTCAGCTTTGACCTTGGGATCATCCTTAGTCTGCTTAGATTTTGGGCAGCCAATTAGCCAGTTTCAATGTCACTTCTGAAATCCTTGAATTTGTAGATGATCGAAAAAGTTACCATCATATCCAGTCAGCAAAATAATGTTATTTACACAAGCAAGGTATGTCTTTCAGATGTATTGCTAGTTTATGTGATAGTTTGGATTATTATTCAGGAAATATTCAATCTTCTCTCTGCCTATGTGTGTGAAATATGCTTCCCTTCCCTATCAATATTGGGCTTGGCCGTGTGATGTAATTTGGGCAATAGAATGTTAGTGGCTGTGATACAGGCAAAAGCTTGGGATGTGCTTGTGGGATGGCCTTGCCATCTTATTCCTCTGGCACCGCCATGAAAAGAGTTTCTGAGCATCTGGGGTCCAGAAGGCCCACCTGCAGAGCAGACCTGAGCCCAAGCTACAGTGAGGAACCAAGTCCAGCTCGTCCTGCAACTTGAATCAGCCACCCAGTGTAGATCAGCTGACCTTTGGCTTACCTACAGATGCCTGAACAAGAATAAATAATTGTGGTTTAAGCCACTGAATCTTGGGGCAGTTGATTATATAGCATAGCTATCTAACAGAGCTGTGAATATTCACTTTCATATACTATCGGTAAGCATTCGAGATTTAAATTGGAGAAATATTTCTTGAGAATGTTATCTCATAAAATGTTATCATTTGGTTGATATGTGAATGCTTGTTATTGAAGTAATAATGTTACAGTAATTAACAATGATTATGAAAGCTGTTGACTTTTCGTACAGAAATCCTTTTTAGAACTTTCAAATATTTAAACAGGGAAACATTTGCAACATGAATATTAATAGAGTTCCTTAGTGAGATACTTTTAAGAAAAATATATTCTTTAATCCAATAGATACTTATAGAGGCCAAATAACAGAGATTAGATGAAATCATAATTCCAGTCTTTGTAGAATTGCTTGGTGTACTAGTATTTTGTATGTTAAACAAATACCATTGAGAACCGATTTAAGGTCGCACTACTTAATTCTGGAGAAGTTACCTGAATAAATGACTGTGATAATCTTAGACTGTTTTGAACTTTGGTAAAGAAGATTTCTATGAAATCTCATGAGGCATTTGTTTTCATCATCATCGTCTTCATCATCACATCTTTGTAATCCCTGAATCAGTCAGGATAATTTGGCTGACACTTTGGTTGAAACTAATAGGAACAGGTTGGCTGCTTAAGTAAAAAGAATATTTATTGGAAGGATATTGAACAGCTGGCGGGCTAAAGAGGAGATTCTGATCCAGGTATGAAAGGAGCCCTGGCAGTTCAAGGTGGGAGGCAGGGGTCTAGGAAGGAGGCATTCTCCAACAGTCTTTCCAGGGTGCTTTTGTAGAATGGCTGAGCTCAAACCATTTTCTGTCTTACTGATACTTTGTTTAAGATTCAAATTCCAGGAGTTGAGCAACTGAATAGCCTAGCCAGGAGAGGATAGAGAAACATTGGGGATCACCGGAGAACTATCGTTTCCACCAGAGATATCAGGAAGTTACTACCAGAGAAGGTAGAATGGATACTGGTCAGGCAAAGGATACCTACCACCTCTCCTTTACATTTGTTTTCATTGTTATGAATATTACTCTCCATGATCATATTGTTTTAAATTTTTAAAATTTTATATTGGAGTATAGTTGATTTCTATTCTTAATTGCTAGAAGGTTGAAGGAGAAGATCTATGCCTGAGACCTATCTCTAAGGTATCATGTGAGAGCTCAGGGCTAAGATGGGATTTATGGCTGTGCATGAGTCAAACATTGAGGAGTTCCTAGACAGAAGTAGAGATATTGCAGATATGGACCAATTTGGGACACCTGTTCATGTGTGACAAGACATTGAAAACCAGGACTGTCTTTCCTAACAGAGAACAGTTGGTCAGTATATATCCCTGAGTTTCTCCAAAAGAGTTTTATAGCTTCCTCTAAGGTGTCTGCCAACAGGACAAGAAGATTTGCCTTTCTTCCTTGCTGAATGAGGTCTGTTTCACCAAACATTTTACCTTGCTCCTAGCCAATGTCTCCATATTAGTATCTTATTCTTTCTTTGCAATACTTGTAAAAATCACCTCAATTTTCTGATCTTTGTTATCATTTACTTAGGCAGTCAATTACTATGCCTCATGCACTTTGGAAATGACTGTAGAAGGGACAGGACAAAAGAGATGCCTATCCTTTGGAGCTTAGTAGGAAAAATATATTGAAAGATAATGCACATAATCACAGTTTTGATAAAAGTGCTGTGAAGGAGACCTGCAGGGTGTGATGACAGTGTTTACACAATGGGGGCCTAACTTAAACATGGAGGGTCGGGGAAGACTTCCATCAGGGCTAGAGTTTAAGCTGAGACATAAAGGTTGTGTAGGAGTTAGTTGGGTTAAGAGGGGTAAGGTGAAGACAGTAACGGTTGGGGGCTGGAGCAAGTATGAGGACCAGGAGGTGGGAAGTAGCTCAGCCCTCTGGAGAAATCTAAGAAGACCAGTGTTCCTGGATGACAATGAGTAGAAGAGACTGCTAAGAAAGATGATTTCCTTTCCTTTGTCCAATGCGAATGGCAACAACTTTCAATACTTGAATATGTTTAGCTTATCAAGTCTGCCCATGTTGACAACCTTTTAGGAAGGGGGTGGGGCAAGAAGAGCATTGCAAGAAGAGGATATTGGCTAGTCATGGTGCATGCTCCAGAAGAGCACTGGAAACTACCACTCTGCCTGTCTCCTTTCAACTCAGTTTTCCTTAAGCTGCGGTGACTAATCAGAGATGCAAATCACATCCAATGTTTGAGCTGTCCTCACCCTTTCAAAACCCATTTGAAGACTGGTCATTTATTTCCCTGTTGAATGCCTAGAAAATTTTCAGAGAAACAAGTCAGGCAGAGCGGGGAACACCGTATGTGCACATATTCCCTCTGGCCCGGGGTTTCCAGTTCATGGGGCTCACTTGTCATATTGAATCCTTTATTACAACAAAATATTATTTTAAAGCTGCACTAACAGTAATTAGAAGCAATTGAGTTTTATCAACTAACACAAACTGTGGGATTTCGAACTTGGATTTTAGCTGGTATTTTAATGAAGTGTGTGTTAACAACCCCAAATCTTCTGTCAGTCCAGCAGCTGAGTTACATATACAGATCTTGGATGGAGGGACCATGTGTTAATGCTCAGAGGCGTCAGGTTCATTGCTGGCTCCACACAGCCCTCTCCGCAGAGCTGTCTCTCAGGCCCCTTTTATTTTATCCTTCTCCTAGTGACTATCCCGACTGTCCCCACACTGGTTCTTATAAAATTTGGAATTAAAGATGATCGTTCCCATGCACACATTTTAATAATAGGTATTTAGATGTGAGTAATGATGACTTAAATTTTCTCTGTGCTCAACTGTCTCATTTCAGCCTGAGATGCTAAAAGGACATATGGTCCAGAGTGTTAGAATTTATTTAATAAAATGTAAGAGGTTGAAAAGAGATAAAGATAAAAGAAAGGAGGAGAAGGATGCTCTCTAATTTTAAATGAACACTTTTAGAAGAATAAATATCTGGAGGAAGCAGAGTGGCTTCTTGGTTTTAAAGATAACCTTCTAAATCTTGGTTAAAAGCCTTTTCAATTGGACATTTTGAAAGAATAACGAGGAATTTACTGAAAAAGCTCATACAACCAAAGCCGGGGTGGTATGAATCTTCATGGCAATGCTGAGCATTTTAAGAGATGAAAGGAATGCTCCTATCAGGACAAAACCTAAACCAGAGAAAAGTGGATCAGCATTTTGTAGACAGATTTTACCCAATCGGCATACAATACAATTAAAATCTAGTACTTTTAACTTTGTATCAATTCTTCCTGTCCTGATCAATGCCAGAAAATGTATGGAGGCAGTAGATGCCATCTGACAAAAGAAGGTTATGCAGTTGTTCACTTTCTGTTGAGCTTTATCCCAATGAGGGAAACTGCCCCTGGCTTCTCTGATGCCCATGGGAAGCTGCTCACACTTGTGCTTACACAACCTGAAAGTGTGAGGGCATTAATACCTATGGGGCCTCCCTTGACCAACAAGGAATGGGATGCATGCTCCCCCATTACATCATCTGGGCTGACTGACTGGAGATATATTTTATGACTCCTCAGATGGTCCCATGGAGTTGACAACCAGCAGCCTCTAGTAGTGGCCAATACAGTAACATATCCTTGGGTGGAATTTTCTTGTTTCCCTAACACACCTGATTCCTGGAATCACGTACTTAACCTGGGTCAGGTTCCGCTTTCAGGCGACCTCAGGCTGAGACAATTGGTAGCAGGAGAGTTCCCAGAATGCCGACTTTTAGGATGGGGTTTTGAGCCGCATCCCTCACCAGTCAGACTATAGCAAAAACCCCATTGCTGCTTGTGAGTGAGTGGCATAACATGTTGCATCATCACGATTACTAAGACAGTCATCTCTAGTGGATGGAGATGACGTGCAAGCTTATTTAAGGTCGTGGCACTTAAGCGTTAGAGGGGCTATGGTGTGATAAGGACTGTATAGTTGGTTGGCATTTGTTAACTCCTCTAAAAGCTCTGAAAAGAGAAAATAACAGGCATTGTATGAACATCAGAGGGCCTATATGGTGATGATTAAGGAGACCCGTGTCTTCTTCAGCCACTGAAGATCAGGTCCAGGATCTAATTGTGTGGGTAACTAAATGGCAACAAACGCTGAGTGCATAGTTTTGACAAGTCTTGTATGACAAAGTCAGGGCCTTAAAAGGGTGGGATCCTTTTTTAAAAAAAATTATTGAAGTATAGTTGATTTACAATGTTGTGTTTTATTTCTGCTGTACAGCGAAGTGACTCAGTTATACATATATATATATATATATATATATATATATATATATATATATATATGTATATTCTTTTTTATATTCTTTTCCATTACGGTTTATTACAGGATATTGAATATAGTTCCCTGTGCTGTACAGTAGGACCTTGTTTATTCATCGTAGATATATGATAGTTTGTATCTGTTAATCCCAAACTCCCGGTCCTTCCCTCCCCCACCCCCACGTTAGCAATCACAAGTCTGTTCTCTATGTCTGTGAGTCTGTTTTTGTTTCATAGATATGTTCGTATGTGTCATATTTTAGATTCCACATGTAAGTGATATCATATGGTATTTGTCTTTCTCTTTCTGACTTATTTTGCTTAGTATGATAATCTCTAGGTCCATCCACGTTGCTGCAAATGACATTATTTCATTCTTTTTAGTGGTTGAGTAATATTCCATCATATATATATACCACATCTTCTTTATCCATTCATCTGTCGATGGACATTTAGGTTGTTTCCATGTCTTGGCTATTGTAAATACTGCTGCAATGAACATAGGGGTGCATGTATCTTTTTGAATTATAGTTTTGTCTGGGTATATGGCCAGGAGTGGGATTGCTGGATCATATGGCAACTTACTTTTAGTTTTTTGAGGAACCTCCATACTGTTTTCCATAGTGGGTGCACCAATTTACATTCCCACCAACAGTGCCAGAGGGTTCCAAAAGGGTGGACTCTTGACCCCTGATTTGGGGATAGTTGGGTACATAAGCCTGAAAATCTTCACCCCTCAGGTGCTTCTGAATCCTTCAGTCTGGCAGAAGCAACCCCCTCCCCTCTTACAAGAGGATAACAGTTTCCCTTTGCCAGGAGGCCCTGCAAAGACCTCATTGAAGCAGATATCTTACAAGATGCCATTGCCCTGCCCATGATCTGCCCTTGTGTCCCCTCATTGCCTCCAGACTGAGAAAGAGGGTCAGGTTTTGGCACAACTCAAGCAGGGAAATAGTCTTTATTCTACGAGGAAATGGCTGACACACCAAAGTCCCACCCTTCCTGGCTAGTGTTCCTGGCCAGGAGCCTGAATAACATTTGTGGGAGCAGATATCTTGTTGGACCAAGGTGGTGGGAGATGGGGGTATAGTCTAAAGCTGGGAAGAGGAACATGTATTGACACGGGAGCACTGGCTAATGACTCAAGGTTCAGGGAACTGGCAAGGGCACCTGAAACTCATCCTACTGTGACCTTGGATGGCTCCTTGACACTTGGATGTGGTGATGAGGTGGGGACACTGGACTGCCTTGACAGAGTGTTGCAGGAAGAGTCAGAAGGCTCAGGGAGATGGGAGTGTTAGGATGGATTGATATGTGAGAACAGAGCCCCCATCACTCCACTCTGTTTCCTGGGAGGCCCCGGAGGACACTGCCGTCACCGAGGCAGAGTGGAATTCACTGGTCCGAGGCCTTTGACATCTCCGAGAGTCACAGTGGTAGCTTCATTTGCAGGCTGCATGGACAATAAAAGATGCTACCATGAAGTGGAGCTCTGGGAAATGCAGAAGGCCAGTGATGACATTTAATCACCTTAGGCATGGTTAATTATCCTAATGGGCAGTGAGACCAGAGTGGCTGGCAGTATACCGGAATCTAAAGATCTGTGATAATGGCTAATAGATCATGGCAGATAAACTAATAGATGCTAGGGTATCAATGGACTCCTATAACTGAAACTAACTGATAACTGGTGATCAAAATTCTGCCATCAACCACTACAATGGAAAATTGCAGACTACTGCTTTCACACCATGGACCATGGACATTTACACTCTGGGAGATGTCTTGGCAGTCAGCTGTCTTTCCCTTGGAAGCATCCCATCTGTAGCTTTCTCACTTTAAAAGTTGAAAATCACGAAGGGAGATGCATTTCTTGGGCTGCAATCGCTTGGATCAAGTTCAGGGTACTTCCAGTAATGCAGTAGGTTGAAAAGTGAGTAACATCAACCTCACCCGGGAGTTTATTAGGAATGTAGAATCAGCATTTTAACAAGGTCCTCCAGATTATTCAAGATTGAGAAGCATTGCTGGGAGGCAGGGCAGGGGGCATGGGGGTGTTACGGAGCAAGAGAGAAGAGGGAGAAGGGAAGTGGAGAGAGCTGTTTCAGCCACTGTGTGGTATAGGTGTGAAATGATGGCAGAGCAGAGTTGAAATCAACATTGGGGAGATGCTGTAGGTGTGTCCCTGAATGATTTGGAACAAGGAATTAAAATGACTCAGGTACCAAAATTACAAAGAGAGAGAAGCTGTGTGTAAATGAGGGAGAAGTTAATGGCCTCTGAATTTTACCAATTCACACAAAAAAGAAAAAAAAATGTAAAAGCTTAATAAATATTTAAAAAAATTTTAAAGAACCCCAAACTTATTGAGTAGTGAGATACCATATTTTAACCTATTAAAGAAAATTTAAAAAAATTATTCTCATTGTAGGCAAGGGTAACTCATCCATTACTAATGGGGTATAAATTATTACTATACACATATATAGAAGAATTTTATGGTATGTGTTAAGATCATATGAATTGAAATGATCATATGATCATAAGAATTCAGACAGTTTGTCCTTAATTTCAAATCTAGGATATTTCCTAGATTTTATTACATACATATGTATATACACACACACACATATATATATATATATATATATATATATATACACATATACACACACACATACTCTGTGTGTATATGTATATGTGTATGCTACGCACATTTTCATCGTTAGTAACTTATTGAGTGTTTACTATATATCAGGCAATGTGCTAAGCTCTCTTTGAAATTACCAATGTCAGTTTCTGACCTCACTGATTTTTTGAAATCTTTTAAGTCACTTTCTTTTCTTTCCTCCCTCCCTCCCTCCCTCTCTCTCTTTCTCCCTTCCTCCCTTCCTTCCTTCCTTCCTTTCCTTCCTTCCTTCCTTCCTTCCTTCCTTCCTTCCTTCCTTCCTTCCTTCCTTTCTTCCTTCCTTCTTTCTTTCTCCTGCCTCTTGTCTTTTATTCAACCAGTAAAATCCTCTCATACAGAAACTTCTACTCACCAAATTGTATCACTCAGCTGAAATACAACTTGAGAAAACTTTGTCAGATAAAGGACCCTTTACGGAAAAAAAAACTGCCTAAAATAAGGATTTAGAACAGAAATGCCATGTGAACATGATCTACTGGATTTCAGTGCCATCGCAAACATATATTATTTAAGTAGGATGTCTTTTTTTTCTTTTCCCCAGTAGAATTATCATAGCCTTTCATAGAGCCCTTCAGAGGCCGTTAACTTCTCCCTCATTTACACACAGCTTCTCTCTCTTTCTGTCATATTTTGCATCACTTAACCCAGTGGAGTGTTTTCAGACAAAGGCTGCCTAGAATCTGGGGCCCACTTTGTGGCTGGCTCTGTGGCATTCATGGTCAGTATTGTTTTTGAAGACCATCTGCCTGTCATTCGTTTGCTGATTGAGTTAGTGCACCTAATAATATATATTTTTTTATTAGGCTGTGCTAGCCAATGAAAAGGAAATTATACACTCAACAGATGGGTCACAAACCTTTCTACCTCAGTGCAGCTACTCCTTAAGTTAGTTAAAATCCAGCATGAAAGCAGATTATAAACAGAATAATAGCCTTTTCATAAATGGTTTTCACAGTGGTTACTCGTGGTGCCAAACATGATGGCATTAGGGTTTCCCTTCTTTCTTGTATAGATTTTCCCCGTAGGAACAATCTGAGCAATGGGGGATGTGGAATTGAAGAGCAGAAAACCATCTGAGGACCAGAATGGAGGAGAACATCTATATACGCAGGAAGTAGCTGTCATCACATTAGCTTGGTACCACTTGTGCTATTGTGTGCCAGAGGGGCTAGGTGCTCTGGCTTTGCCTTTACTTTGTGGGCAGAGAAAGTAGGGGCAGTAAAGTCTATCACAAAAGAAACCCGAAATAGCCTTACTTTATACAGAGAAATGGAGACTCTGAGGGTCGTCAGCACTGGACATCATGTAAATGAACAGTAAAACCCAAATCTTCTTGGCTTGACAATGATCCTCCCTCAGCCTCCTGCTCCTTTCTGAAATTGGTAACTTCCTGCCCTTGGAAACTGTTCCCTGTGAGCTCACATCATGAAAATTCACTTTGCCTTAAAGAGGAAGTGAACCTCCCTGGCCAGGATGCTATTAAGTCAATTGGAGGTATGTTCAAAGAGCATGAGAGCAAATCTCTTCAGGAAGAATCATGATGCAAAGGATTATTTTACTTACCTCTGAACAATGAAGTTGCATCTCCCACCAGGAACATACAAAACAGTGACAGACTTTTCAGTTTTGCAGGGATAGACTTAATTTTTGAACACTTGTAACATGGGAGAAAGTGTGTATTGTAAGGACCTGGCTTATTCTCTTTTAGAAACAAATAGATTCTGCTTTCAAGAGTCAAAAAAAACAAAAAACAAAAACAAAAAACAAAAAACAAAAAAAACCCCCACAAAACTGGAGAAGACAGTAATTGCTTTGTGAACCACTTTTCTAATTGTGCACATGAATTACTAGCTCACTTTTTCCCCATAGTCTTTGGCCCTTGCTTTGTCCTAACTTCAAACCTCAAATGGATTCTTGCTTTGATTTTGGTATGAAGACACTGTCTGCATTCCTGTGGGTGGTGGGTGGAAGTGGTGGCAGTGTGGACATGGATAGGGGAAGATTTGGGGCAGATGGGATCACTGGGCACATGACCAGGAAGAAGAAAGACCTGGTATTGCTGAGAACCTCTCAACATTCAAAATGAATGGTCTTTTACTTTTTTCCAATTGATGAACACCAACAAAATATTTTAATACTACTCCCTGGCTTTTTTTTTGTTTTATATAGTGTTTATTTTTACTTGTTGACAGTTGTGCTTTATTTATTTATTTATTTTTGGCTGTGTTGGGTCTTCGTTTCTGTGCGAGGGCTTTCTCTAGTTGTGGCGAGCAGGGGCCACTCTTCATTGCGGTGCACGGGCCTCTCACTATCACGGCCTCTCTTGTTGCGGAGCACAGGCTCCAGACGCACAGGCTCAGTAATTTTGGCTCACGGGCCCAGTTGCTCCGCGGCATGTGGGACCCTCCCAGACCGGGGCACGAACCCGTGTCCCCTGCATCGGCAGGCAGACTCTCAACCACTGCGCCACCAGGGAAGCCCCTAATCCCTGGCTTTGTTCAGCATTCTGAACCTATACATTAGTGATTTTTCCAGAGCTTATCTGATACTGAAGCTTTTCAGAGATTTTGTTTCTTCCTTTAGGGATTACTGAGGAATTCTGGTGGGGTATCCCACCATGATGGGCAACCCGGGGGTTGGAGAAGGAGTGAGTGTCAGGGGGTCAGTTTCCTACAATTCTTGGTCACTCTCATTCTCTGCATCAGATAGGTCCCAGTGTAACCAGATGTTTGCCCAGATACAGTCACACTGGAAGAGGTGCAGCCCCTCAAATTAACCTCATGAGGGTCCCTGCTGCCTTCTATATATCATCCTGCAACCCACTGATGCTTGAATTCATACCTGGAGATTGATTCTCTAGTCAGTTTTGTCTTATGTTAACATACATGGTTCTGGGAGTATTTTCACCTGTAGCCTCATCAGTCCTTTGTGCCTAGTTGTAAATGACATTGGGGACATAACCCTGAATTTTATGAAGGGTATGTATGACTTCATGAGCATACTGGAAGCTTAAGAAAATGGGAGAAAGCCTTAGGAAGGGGGAGCGGGCAATAGACCAGGAAAGAGAAGATGCTGGGACTGAGCAGACACCTTTAAAGTCTGCTCTCCTCTTCTCATTAGGACCTAAAAGGGACTTTAACTCCAATTCATCTTTAGGACCTATTGGCAAGTCAGCCCCGAGGAAAATTCAACCACGATCGCTTAAAATTCCCAAAGTTGTCTGAATTGGTTATGACTTTCTTTCATCACAAAATTTGCATCCTGACCTAATTACACTGGCAGGTGACTCAGAGGCAGATGTGTCCAGAAAGACAACCAAACACAGTAAAATCCCCACCCATTCTGGTTTCTCCCCCAGGTGCCTGCACCCCCAACAGTGCTGGTCCCTGCCACCTCCCTCACTGTCACTCAGCGGTCCCCCCACTGCATGCCATTGCACTGGGATGTATCAAGTTAGGAAACTGCCTCCATCTCCATCCCACACCTAGCTCTCCTTTTCAGCTTGATGTTGCTGGGATTTAATTCTGAGCGGGATTTAAATAAAATCAGAATCCGTCTGTGCTGGAGGAGATGTGTTTGCTCAGAAATGGAATTCATTGTCTGGGTCACTTGCTAGTTAGCCCCTTATCCTGCCTATGCTGGGACCCGGGGAAATGGTATGCTAACCACCCCCCTTCCACACCGCTCATGCGCTTTTCAGGGCAAGAAGTTGGGGTGCTGTGTCAGGGGTTGGAGAGAGGAACAAAACTCCTCTCTCTGCTCCATATTTAATTACTAACTTTAATGCTTTTTGGCCTCGAAACATCTCTACATTTTAGGGGAAACAAATGTTTCAAGTTAATATTAAAAATGAACAGTGGCAACTGTTTTGGGGGGGCATATTGACTTGTAAGGAACCAGGCCCCATCGAAAAGGCTTAAGGGAAGAGAGGACTTATTATAAGGATATTATGGAATGTTACAGAAGCCAAGAGCAGGAAAGGTAGGCAGGGCTCAGGAGAGGTGGAGACCATCAGGTAGTCGCTGTCTGCAGGTGTCTTACTCCGCTTTCCTCTGCCACGTCAGTTGTCCTTTCATCTCTGCAGACTTGCTTCTTTGCAGGCTCTTAGTTCTTGCTTTCCATAATCTGTGTTATGTGTTACCTTGGCCCTTTTTTTTGGCGCCACATTCTGGCGCACTCTATTCTTGACTCAGCCCAGTGCCTGGTTTCTGTCAGGTGATTACCTTTGGAATGAATGGAGGAATGAACAAATGAATGAATGACTCTATGGCCTTTCAGTGTAAATGCCCATCATCACCTAACTACATGTTGAGTGTTGTAGTTCAAAATCTTATGAGAGAGGATCTGATGGGCTCAGTTTGTCCCATTTAATGGGTATTCACTCCTGGTCCAGTTGTCTGTCGTCAATGAGTGTGTTTACTTAGTACAAACATGACTACTCACAAGGATGATGGATGGAGCCATTTCCAAAACAAGAGTGGTGGGTTCAGCAAATATGTTTACTATAGCCACCAAACTAATATTTCTTTCCTGGAAATATGCCTAAGTAGTGTCCATGTTTACTCAAAACATGACAATCTCATATTAAAGGGATTACCTGTTCAGTTCAGAAAATGGTTTGAGGGTGTTCGTCTATTTTTAAGTTCAAGTAAGAATGGATTTCTATGTTGATGGTCTTAGTATAGCCAAGTAAAAAAAATCAAAAAGATTTTTGACTCATGTCTTATCTTCCTAAGAAATTATTTAAAGTTTTTTAAATTCAGAAATTTAAGGTTCATATTTCCTGCTTCTTCATGACTTCAGTGCATAATTTACATGGATCTCTAGAATCTTGTATAGCTCTTTAAAACATGTAACTTAGGGCTTCCCTGATGGTGCAGTGGTTGAGAGTCTGCCTGCCTATTCAGGGGACACGGGTTCATGCCCCGGTCCGGGAGGATCCCACATGCCATGGAGCGGCTGGGCCCGTGAGCCATGGCCGCTGAGCCTGAGCGTCCTGAGCTTGTGCTCTGCAACGGGAGAGGCCACAGCAGTGAGAGGCCTGCGTACTGCTAAAAAAACAAAAACAAACCCCCAAAAAACATGTGATTTAATTTAATTTTTCATAACAACCTTCAGGTAAGCCTGGAAGCTGTTATTTTTCCCATTTTGAAGATGAGAAAATTGAGGTTTGGATAAAATAAGCCAATGGATCCCAATCTTGGGCCTCTACCTCATGTGGAATATGAGCATATAAAAATGGAAAGTCAGGGGCATAAGTTACTTTTAATATATCCAGAAGCCTAATGGAAATCATACATTAACCTTCAGTTAAGCTATCTAAAATAATTACATAATCAACTTCCATTGCTTTATAACTGCTTATTATGGTAACATGGTCATCTGTAGCTGTCTGGAATACTCAGTTGATTGAATATAGCTTGTGTATGAAGGAAAAAATGGGATAAAGATTTAATTTTCTACTTTGTAAATATTGTGTTTGGCAGACCTAATCTTTCCAATGATATGGTCAAGGCAAAAAAATAATAAAGGGAATTCTTGGTGGAGAAGAGATGGTCTTAAGTGGCAGCATAGGGTACACTCAGAAGGTCTTCTAAGGCCCAGCCCCATTGGTTTTTTACTATTTGGTGCTATTGTACTATTTGAGCTCGGATCAATTCCTCCCACTGCTAAAAGGGAAGAAAATCTATCCCCATGTATGCTTCTCTTGGTAGGAAGAAGGACTACCGCTATGAACCCAGGTCCAAGTTTTATTGCATGGACTCTGGTGTACTCAGCCATCTTTTTGTAGTGGATGTTAAAGTTCAAGGACATGGCTAATAACCACATTCTTTTAGAAACAAATGACTGGACATATTCCACTCTTACAATAGCAGGCAGTGGTAAAGTAAGCCTCACCCAAACAAAAGAAAACACATTTTAAATGTCCGTAGAGACACAGCCATGAAGTTATACTCACTTAACAACTTCAGCTCCAAGAAACCTGGTACCTTTCACAGTCATGGACTCATTTAAATGGGGGTGTCAAGAGAAAGGGCTATAAGAAACATTAATTTGAGTGAATTCATTCCCCCACACACAAAAGTAGGAGGTACAAAAGTCCTAGTGAGATGGAAGTAAAAGGATATTAACAAAAATACAAAGATAAATATGAAAAAAGAGGAATTTTGCCTTTTGGGAGGTCTGAGGTCTTCTGTCAGCGTTCAGTAGGTGTTCTGTAGGAGTTGTTCCACGTGTAGATGTATTTCTGATGTATCTGTGGGGAGGAAGGTGATCTCCGCGTCTTAGTCTTCCACGATCTTCCCCCTCTCCCCCCGAAAAAAGAGGAATTTTGTTGTTTTTGTTAAGGGGTGAAGGCAGAGAGGGAAGAAAAGATCTCTCTTGGCCTGAAGCCATGAAATTTAAGATAAAACGTTTCTTCCTTTTGCAGAAAAAGAAATGCTCATTAACAAAGAAAAATCTTGCCTGAATCTGAAGTAAGAGCAGCCTAGACATGTTTATCTTTGGCTTGGGATGCTGACATCAACAATGGCATTTGCCTCTTAACCTAGTGCCCTTATCAAAATGGAGGAATATTTTAATCACTTTGTTCCTACTTTTATCTTGGATTAGCCCCATTTTTAGCTTTTGTGAACTTGAATTAAAGAAAAAGCATGTAGAAATTTAACAAGAGTTATGAATACCTTTTATAAGACCAAAATCCATTATGTAAATCCTGATTTGGGCTCCCTGTCAAAAAGTCTCTTTAGGACCCTAAAACTATTTCAATAGCATCTTCATATTGTGCTTTAAACACAAAATGTTCTAAAAGGTTAATTGGGATTTTAAAAAAATCTCGAAACAGTTCTTAGTTTATGATATCGTTGTCAACAATTAACAAAATAAATATGCTTGCAAGCCTACCCAGGTGTATAAGGCAAATAAATGAATAAAATCACTCTTTTATTCAAATGAATAAAATCATAAAAGTAAATTCATCTTCTGGATTTATGAGTTTTTAGGGCAAGCTTGAAATGTTTTCAATTTTTAAATTCCCACAACAGTGACTAGTGCTGCAATAAATTGAACAAAAAAAACAATTGATGTTTTAGGAAGCGAGGCGTTGCTGCTAAACTTCCTACTACTAATTTAACACAGATTTCAAGCTGAAATCAAGACAATATGCTTTCTTCAGCTGTGTTTATGTGACTTCCAACATCCCCGTTAATTCTCTTCTGGCTTTCATGTAGACGTTTCTGGAAGAAAGCTGGCCGAAGGCTAAGTAACTTCATCCACCACCACCACCCCGCCCCCCCAAAAAGGTCAGGTGTTCCAGAATGCATCACATGGAACAACAGCACCCTACACTGATTGTTTAATAAATATCATGGTAGGAGTAAACAGATGCTAAATAATAGAACCTTTAGTAATTTGAATCGGTTAGCTCTGTTTGCGATACAAATCTTAATAACTTTTCAAAAGTCTCCTTGTGCAGAAGATAGTTTATTCCTTACATTTCATCCAAGACAGGATGTGTTTAGGTGGCCTGATCTAAAGTGTGAAGGGATACGGCAGAAAAAGAGTTTTGATTTCTGGATTCTATCTTTACACAACTGCTGTGACACACTGCCTCCCTCTAGTAAATAAATAGAAAACCCTTCACTCCTGGTGACAGTACATCAATGTGTGTGATTCGGCATTAGGCAGTGTAAACATGAATTCAGATCCCTACCTCCCTCCACCGCCTCATTGTCCTGGGGGGGGTGACACAGAGGTTATTTGGAAGAGCCAGGTGGATGTTTTCAAGAGCGTATGATCTCACAGAAAGAATCGAATTTATCAGTGAGGAGTTGAATCCAGTTAGCCTTTGAGACTGTGTGTTATTTCACATATTTATGCCTCAGTTTCTTTAGGTGCAGAACAGGGCTGACAAATATGCTCGCCTCATCTGCACCAGATGGAGACAAGGGGTAAAGCTGAGTTATCAAACATTTTCAGCTCAGGATCGACTTCTGTGCACCCTCAGGAGATGCTAGGGCTTATGATCTGAGTCACCTGTGAGGTTCGCCTCACCTGAAAGGAGAAAGAAAGGTACGGGGGGGTCGGTATTGCCGCTCGCTGCTAGTTCTCCATTGAGAGGACCCTTTACTCCTCTCTGGCCAGTTATTGAAACTTAGGACTTTTTAACCCTTCAGAGGACAGCAGTGACCTGGCTTGCAAATGCCAAAGCTGTACCCTCTCCAGAGCTCACATCCATACCGGGTTTCATTTTTTTCTCTTTGCAGAGGAAGGTGCTCTACTCAGGCCTTGACTTGGATTGAGCCCCAAAGCGAAAGAAGATTTGTAGCTTAACAAATCTCTGGCCATATTTATGGCTAGAGTGATCCAAGGCTGGGGGTGTGGGGAGGGGACGGGCGAGTTCAGTGAGGGACGTATCAGGAACAAGGGACCAAAAGAAAGCAGCAGCCAGAAAGCCCCCAAGTGGATACCCCTTTGGCTTGGAGAAGCAGGGAGTCAGCTGGGGCTGATGCTACCTGAAAACAAACTCTCAGTGATTTCCTAAAAGTGACCATGCGGGGCACAGATCCATCCGTGTTTTCAATGAGTGCAGCCAGCGCCATGGAAGTCGGGCAATGGGCAGCGACAGATGGAGGGCTTCCAGGGCGGCGGGCGGCGGGCGGTGGCCTTTATTCCCGGATGAAGGCTCCTTCCTGTGTGTGTCGACCGGCCATCTCCACTTAAACAATCCCTTTGCAGTGAATGGGTGTACGACACATAACACCTCCTTTGTTTACCAGCCTTTCCAAAGCTCTCTGCCTGTCTGCCCTCTGCCTGTGCATTTTTATGGTGACGATCAACACAATGCCTTGCTCCAGAGACACCCCAACTTGGTTGAAAGGGTGGCCTTCTTCCACTGAAAACTAGGTTTTCTTGGGTAATTGAAAACCAAAGGGAGTCAAAGTGAATTCTTTCAGCCTTTAACAATGAATTTAGTTTATTTATGATGTTGGAAAGTCAGAAATGTCATCTTTATGACTTTAGAAGGTCATAGTAACAAAAAGAAAAGGAGACAACAAAAAGGATGAGAGAAGAGAGAAAATAGAGCTTGGGTAAAACCCGAGAGGTGCTTTACGTGTGCATTTTTTTTTTTTTTTTTTGCGTCGAAATTGAATACTGTCTTTGCAATCTTTTTTTCACTTTTCTTTGGAGAGGTTCAGAAATGTCTCATTCTGTTCTGTCCTTTCACGTGGATGAGATCTCAGGCAGGTTCTGGATGAACATGTATGTGCTGGGCCCCCGAGTGACAATGTTTCTGCCACACTGGGGTGGGGAACATGACCAGTTAAGGTAGAGCTGACACCTCCTTGCACACCAGCAATGTCCATCCCCCACTGCTTCTGCTCTGCCCCCCAAGGTCCTGCCACAGAGGTACCCACATACAACACATACAGAACAACACATACAGCCAGAACAACACAACACAGCCAGAACAACACATGCAGTTACACATCACCTCTTGTGGAAGCTGATTTTATCAGAATAACCTGGCAATCTGCTTGACTTTTATTTATTTATTTAAAAAATTAAAATATAGTTAATTTACAATGTGTTACTTTCAAGTGTATAGCAAAGTGATTCAGATATGCGTATATATATATATATATATATATATATATATATTCTTTTTAAGATTCTTTTCCATTATAGGTTATTACAAGATATTGAATATAGTTCCCTGTGCTGTATAGTAGATCCTTGTCGTTTATCTATTTTATGTGTGTCTGTTCATCTCAAATCCTAATTTATCCCTCTCCCTCCCCTTTCCCCTTTGGTAACCATAAGTTTGTTTTCTGTGTCTATGAGTCTACTTCTGTTTTGTAAATAAGTTCATTTGTACCATATTTTTAGATTCCACATATGAGTGATATCGTATGATATTTGTCTTTGTCTGACTTACTTCACTTAGTATGATAATTCTAGCTCTATTCATGTTGCTGCAAATGGCATTATTTCACTCTTTTTTATGGCTGAGTAATATTCTATTGTATATATGTACCACATCTTCTTTATCCATTCATCTGTTGCTCGACACTTAGCTTGCTTTCATATATTGGCTATTGTAAATAATGCTGCTATGAACATTGGGATGCATGTATCTTTTCAAATTAGAGTTTTTGCCTTTTCCGGATATATGCCCAGGAGTGGGTCTGCTTGAGTTTTAGATACCAAAGAGTGCGCTAGTGAATGAGGACATACTATGTATCTATTGGAACTGACATCTTCCAAGGAGATTAAATGAGATAATCTGCTCAACAACCTGATATGAGAGATATTTTCTCGCCATTTTCTCAGATGAGGAAAGAGGCTCAGAAGTTCAAATACCTTAATCTTAGATGTGAAAATATAAATATCAAATGGCCCTTAGAATTCTAAATCTTTTCCTTCCAACTTAAATTATTTTTTAAAACACATGAGCCATGAATAAATGAACAAGTAACTAAATTCATAAACAAATACACTCAATTTAATAGTTTTGTGCATTTCTCTGCTTTGTTTGTATATTAGGTGAAGTCAGGTTAGTGTGCACATTAAATTGAGACTTAAAGAAGAAAACACAAAAAGCTCACTGCCCCCCACCAAGCTTTGGTGAGAAATAACTTATATACAATAAAATTCAGTGATTTTAAGTGAATTTTGGCAAATAGTATATGGTCATGTAACAATCACTTCAGTCAGGATATACAATATTTCCATCTCACTAAGACATTCCCTCATGCCCCTTTGCAGCTGACCCTCTGGACCCCGGCCCCAGGAAACCACTATTTTGCATTCCATTGCTCTAGTTTGTCACCAGTCTCTTCCAGTTTCTCTTTCCTGCCTCAGTACATTTGCACATCCTGTTCTCTCTGTGAGAAGGAACCTCTCTCATATCACACACTTCTCTTTCCTTGGCTAATGTCTGCTCATATTTCAGCTTAAGTGCCATTTCTTCAGAGAACCTTCCATGATCCCCTTTCCCCACAACTAAAAGATGTATCACATTATTTTCATTTATAGCACTTCTTTCTTTCCCTCCATGTCACATGATATAAGTGCGTATATGGAGGTATTTATTTGATTACTGTCTGTCTCCGTCACTATACTTTGTTTCATGAATGCAGGGAAAACATCTATTTTGCTCACCATTATATTTTTAGTTCACTGCTAATCACTTCACTCATACATCAGTTATATTCTTGGAACAAAGCTGGTGGATCTCGCATATTTTTTAAATGGATTAATTGAATAAATAGTTTTATGTATATAAAAATTCTGTCAGGCCTTTCATAGGGCCAGTGGAAACTCCATCTCCTTGTCACCTCTGGCTGTTTATCTGAGTCCCACCTACTCTGCACCTGTGGTGCTCAAGATGCATCTTTCAGTTCAAAATCTCTGAGGTGCAGTTCACCTGAGATTTTTAGCCAGCACAACCAAAAAGGAAAATTCTGCCACGTGAGGCATAGGTTAATAAGGAGTAATCACTTTACAGACTGGCAGATGGGGCAGGAGTGCAAGACAGGTGCAAAATATGGAGACCGTTGGGACTGTCTCCATGACTTTGGTTGTCCAAGTTATGACTTTGGCTGCTCCTTTAGACTGGAAGTCTGAGCAGGGCTCAGTGAGTGAGTGGGAGAGGAGGAAATAGTGGAGAGCAGTGTGGCTTAGGATTCTGGGTGTGCTGCTGTAAAAATCCCTGTTTGGTGATGATGACAGTGATGACGATGTTGGTTGTGATATGGAAACAATGGTAGCAGTGGAAAGAACAGTTACGCTAACATGTGTGCACTTGACACGTTAGAAACCCTTCTCCACCCATTCCATCCCTGTGTTTTATCATCTACCACCTTCCACAAACTGGGTGCGTTGACTTCCATTTTCATGACCCAGGTCAGACCCCCCATAGAGAACCAAGCAAGCAGTAAAGTAGGGGTGAGAAGTGGAAGACCATGGGCGTCAGGTCTGCCATTTCCTCTGCCCTGGAACTGGCTGCGGAGAGTTTCCCTCTTTGGGTTTACAACAGCTTGCCCTTTGGCCGTGGTCAGGGAATTGGGATCATCGTGATCATCATTATAATTACTATGACCCAGGAGCTTTTGCGAATTGCTGGAGCTGAGTGTAAGAATGAAAGTGATGTGGGTGGAGGAAGTGTAGCTATAAAATCGTGCCCAGTACAATAAATCAGCTCAGGGGTGACCTCAGCATTGTAACTCATGTAAGGGCTTTGGTCCTGGAAGAGACTTGAGTCTTTTATAACAAGGAGTTGGGCCCAGGGAGCTAATCTGGCCATGCGTTCTCTGTGAGGTTAACTACAGCACTGGTACTTGTGAGCAGTAGTTCAGACCCTTGGAGCCACAACGTACACACATTACTCCATTTCCTTCACCTGCCATTGGAGGCTCCTTTCCATTGAGTAGGTTATAGCCCAGAATGACCATTTTCTCAGTATGTTTCAAGAGTGAACCTACGCCTTTTCCATTTTATAGAAGATACCTTTAGTTGCTAGCAGCTGCCATTCCCTTGGCAATCTCACCCAAGCTCTCAAGACTGAAAATACCATCTATACACTGATACCTCCCAAAGGTATATCTCCAGCCCAGATCTCTCCCCTGAGTGCATCCAGCAGTCTCTCTGACATCTCTACTTGGATGTCAAATGGTCATTTGAAATTAACATCCAAAATAGGCTGCTGATAACTATTCCCAAACTTGTTGTCTTCCCCATCCCAGTTAATGACCATCCTATTTTCCAACTGCTCAGGCTCCAGATCTCTTTATCTCACACCACACATTTGATCTTTCGGCAAAATTCTGATAGCTCTCCCCTCAAAATATATCCAGAATCTGAACACTTCTCACCACCTCCACTGCTATGAGCTTTGTCCAAGCTGCCAGCGTATTTTATTCGGTTTGTTATAATAGCTTCATAACCAAACTCCTCACTTCTGCCCTTGCCCCCTTTTAGTCAATTTTCAATATAGCACCCAGAACACACCTGTTAAAATATGTCAGCTCACACCACTCCTCTCCTCTGAACCCCGCAATGACTTCTCATCTCAGAGTGAAAGCAATGTCCTCACAAAGATATGTATGCAAATTCTACACGAACTTGTCCTTGTTACCTCGAACATAGCCTGCCCTTCCCACCTCACCTTCCACCAACATGCCTCCACCTGGCTGGCCTCCTTGTTCTTTGAGTTTCTGCTTCAGGTTTGATATTTGCTATTCCCACAGCCTGGAATGCTTTCCTCCTAGGTATCTCTGTGGTTTACTCCCTCATCTTCTTTGGTATAAAATACAGAGTTGCAGTTTTAATTGAGGGACCTAAATGATAAGGGGCTGAATGGAAATATAAATGGTGACTTTTAGCTGAGGGACCATGAGTGTATAAGAAAAGAGTGTTCTAGGCAGAGGGTACAGCAAGTGCAAAGGCCCTGAGTTAGGGAGATGTCTGGTTTGTTTAAAGAAGACCAAGTTGACCATTGTGGCAAAGGAGAGAGTGGTAGGAGATGAGGTTAGATTTGGGGGCCAGATCAGGAAGCACCTGGAAACACTTTGGCTTCTATGTGTAGGAGAATAAACTATAGCGTCCATATTGTAAGCAAGGAGACCAGACAAGATAATTGATATAGTCCAGAGGAGAAATTGTGGTGGCTTGGATCACAGTTTAATATTAGAAGTGATAAAAGGATTCATTTGGATTCAGCCAATGGGATTTCCTAGTGGATTAGAAGAGATATGTAAGAACAAGATATGATGCAAGGATGACTTCATATTCTCCAGGGTGCCATATTGCCCAGAGTTCTGTGATAGCCCCCTCACTGTTCCACCTGTACATATTCTTGTCCCCTCTCCAATCTCTATCTACTCTTGTCCTCTCAGCAGTTCGTTCTCCACACTCCAACAGAACGATCTTTTCAAAGCACAAAACCTGTCAGTGGATTACTATTTACTATAGGAAGAAGATAAAACTGTCTTCCATGGTCACATAATCGAGTCCCCTCCTACCTCTCAGGTCTCATCTTGTGCCTGGTCCCCCCGCTTGTTGTCTGCATCACCCCACATGTGCTGGCTTTTGTCCCTCAGCTCATCGTGATTCCTTCCACAGAAAGGACTTTGCGCATGAGTTTCTTTTGCCTACAGTGTCTTTTCCTCTCCTCGTCACTGAATTAATTCTAACTTATGCTTCATGACTTAACTTCATCATCATTTCCTTAAGGAAATCGTCTCTGACTCCCCTGACAAGGTCAAAAGCTCACTCTCAGAGAATCATGTTCTGCTCCTTGTTAGAAAAGACCATGGTCGCAGTTTTCCCATTTGTCTTTGCCTCCTCTCTAGACTCTAAACTGCAAGGGGGCAAGGACTATATCTTTTTTCCTTTCACCATTTCCTCCCTAGCACCTAACACTGTGCTTAGGACATAGTACCTTTGCTGAATAAGTGAATAAATGCATATTTTCTGTGCTGGAATGGGATAATTTCTTTCTGATGTTTCTCTAGACACTGATTCTATGTCCCTCCTGTTTCTTTAGCCATAACCAGCTGTACTGCTCAAACATCCACCTCTAGTCTGCAGAGTGGCTGACTCCTTTATTTTTTCTGTTTTGTTGCAGTTCTCAGTTGCACCAAGTGTATGAGCATGAATGACCATGAGATACTGAACAGGAGACTTTGGCAGTGTATTTGAGTGGCTTTTGAAAGAACTATATAGTAGATTACAATTTTCTAAAACACTGAGGCAGAAAGATAGGAATCATACTCCTGGTGATGAAAAGCAAAAAAAAAATTGAATGAAGACACCTTTATTGAGGAACCTGCTAGACGCTTCTTTGCTTCTGAGCAAGGAAAGAAAATTGCTTGATGAGAAAATTAAAGCATTCCTTACTGCACTGTCCCTTATAGGAGCCACATGTGGCCTTTGAACTCTTAAGATGTGGCTGATTCTTTTTTTTTTTTTTTTTTTTAAATTTTTTTTTTATTTTTTGCTTTATCACAAATTTAATCAGTTATATGTATACATATGTTCCCATATCCCCTCCCTTTTGCGTCTCCCTCCCACCCTCCCTATCCCACCCCTCCAGGCGGTCACAAAGCACCGAGCTGATCTCCCTGTGCTATGTGGCTGCTTCCCACTAGCTATCTACCTTACGTTTGGTAGTGTATATATGTCCATGCCGCTCTTTCACTTTGTCACAGCTTACCCTTCCCCCTCCCCATATCCTCAAGTCCATTCTCTAGTAGGTCTGTGTCTTTATTCCTGTCTTACCCCTATGTTCTTCATGACCTTTTTTTTTCTTAAATTCCATATATATGTGTCAGCATACAGTATTTGTCTTTCTCTTTCTGACTTACTTCACTCTGTATGACAGACTCTAGGTCCATCCACCTCATTACAAATAGTTCAATTTCATTTCTTTTTATGGCTGAGTAATATTCCATTACCCTGAGAAAACCATAATTCAAAAAGAGACATGTACCAAAATGTTCATAGCAGCCCTATTTACAATAGCCCGGAGATGGAAACAACCTAAGTGTCCATCATCGGATGAATGGGTAAAGAAGATGTGGCACATACATACAATGGAATATTACTCAGCCATAAAAAGAAATGAAATTGTGGCTGATTCTAATTGAGACATATTGTAAGTATAAACACACACACACACACACACACACACACACCCCAGATTTGGAAGATCTAGTATAAAATATTGATTACACATTGAAATGGTAATATTTTGGATATATTAGATCAAATAAAATATATTATTTATAATAGGTGGCCCCCTAAGACATCAGGCCCTAATTCTTGGAACCTGTAAATGTTACCTTATTTGGAAAAAGAATCTTTCTAGATGTGATTAAGTTAAAGCTTAAGTTAAGGATCTTGGAATGGGGAGATTATCCTGGATCATTCAAGTGGGTCTTAAATGGAATCAGGCATATCATTATGAGAGACGATAGAGGGAGTTGGACATGCACACAGAGGGGAAGGTGGCATATGGAGATGGAGGCAAAAGTTGGAGTGATGTGGCCACAAGCCAGGACTGCCAGCAGCCAAAAGCAGCTGGAAAAATAAAGGGGTGATTCTTCCCTAGGGCCTCCAGAGGGAGTGCAGCCCTACTGCACCTTGCTTTCAGCTCGGGCATACTGATTTTGGACTTCTGGCCTCCAGAACTACAAGAGAATAAATGTGTTGTTTGAAGGCCCTGGGTTTCTGGTGATTTGTTACAGCATCCACAGGAAACTAATACAGTATTAAAAGTAATTTCACCTGTTCTGTTTTCATTTTTTTTAAGTGGCTACTAGTTAATTAACAATCACATGTGTGGCTTGCTTTCTGTTTCTCTCGGACAGTGCTGCCTTAGACCATTTGAAGGATAATTGTAAAGATGGCAATGACCAGCTGTCTCTAAATCTGTAGTGGCCAGAATAAACGCTAATGGGTTTAACATGCGAAGAGAGTTTAAATATATGAAAAAAGATAAACTAGGTTTAATGGCTATTAAATATTGAAACTGGCAAACCAATCTCAGAAAGACAGATAAGTAGCCATATGTCAGTTAACCTTTCTATAGAACTATCTGGAAAATGGGAGTGGGATGAGGAGACTTGGAACCTTGTTTCCACCTTGAATCACATGAAATTGTTGAAATTATAAGGCAAAGTATTTTCAAGGATCAAATTGATATTCCACCATTCCTACTTCTGTCTGGAAATTTCATCTTTCTCATGGTGCTGAACAAACAGATCGAGGATAATGAAGCCAAGAACAAACTAGTTAGAGGCATAATGTAAAGAATGAAAGGATAAGGGTTAGATAGAGCTAGTGTGTGTCAAACTACTTGCAATAGTGGGACCTTTGGGTGACGACCTTGACCTCCCTGCACCTCAATTTTATCATCTATAAAATGGATCTAATAGTATCTACTTTGCATATTGTTCTAAGGATTGGAAATAATATATGTAAAGTACACAACACATAACTGCAACATCGTAAATGAGAATTTTTGTTATTTTTATTAAGGCTTTTCACATTGATGTTAGTCAATAAACAGAATTGATCATTTCAAATTGGACTTTACTAAGATAGCATTATATTTTCTAGTGTGGTTAAAAAAGGTAAGGAGTGTTGTAAAAGTTACAAGTCAGCAGTTTCTGGATTTGTAAGAGACTAGCATTGCAACTAGACTTGGCGTGAAGTACAAAAGATTGAAACTAAATGTTTATCTGTGGAATTCAAATTTTTGATCAGCCTTCAGTAGTCAATGTTCTACAGGAGTGAAGGTCTTTGAATCTGTTTAGGAAGAGAATGACAACTAATGTTTATTAGACGCTACCATTAAGGCACTTTTCTAAGTACTTTTAATGAGTAGATGAATCCCTCTAATCTTTATAGCAACCCTTGGTGGTAGATACTATTATGATCATTTGCATTTAACAGATGAAGAAACTGAGATACGGGCTGATGAAGGACTTTGCCTAATGTAAACAATTATTAAAGACTGGTATGGGCATTTGAACTCAGGCTACTTGGCTTTAATACTCTACTTCTTATAATAATGTACTGTCTATATATTGCCTTTCACAGAATATGGATCTTTCAAGACAGACCAAGGCATTTGCAAGTACTCAGTGCTGATGGCTTCATCTCATCCACATATTGATAATACATTCAGATCATATTTATTGGACACCTACTATTTGCAGCATATTGTGGAAGACGCTAAAGGAATACAAAGACAAATAAGACAGCATCTGGCCTCAAGGAGTTTACAGCGTAAGGAGGAAGATGGTTATGTTAGCAATAAACTATGAGGCAAAGAAAATCAAAGGGAGTGTGAACCAGAGGTATAAGCAACTGCTGTTGGAAAAGAGTCTCTCCCAGGGGCTCCGAGTGCCATGTGTGCACCTTTATTACTTGTATCACACCCGAATGCAATCATCTGTCCAATTCTCGGTCTTCTTCACTAGACTGGGACAATGGGGACTATGTCTTGTTCATCTTTGTTTCTAGGCATCTCCCCTTTGATCCTGGGCATCTATCAAATTCCTTGGCATCTAACAGGTTCTCAATAATTGTTTATGGAATGCATGAATAAATGGAGAAATGGGTGCAGGCTAAAAAGGGATCAAATTTGCCTGGGAGTGTCCAGCAAAGCTTGACTGAAACATTGGCTTTTGAACTCAACCTTGGAAGATAAGCAGGATTTTGAGAGAAGAAAAGGTGAGACTTGAGGAAAGGCAGAGTGTAGGACTGATGAAATAGAAGGAAGAGTTGTATAAGGTTATATAAAGAGAAGCTTGAAGATGTGGAAATGGTTTATTGGACTTAGTGTATTGTTCAGAGACAAGAACCTGTGACTTGTTGATCAAGGTCAAGGTTAAGGGCAGAGCTGATGTAGCTCCAGATAATTCAGGCAAATCCCCAAGCAACTTGGCATGAAGAAAAAGAGCTTGATGAATACTTGAATTGTTCTAAATAATAAACACTGTGTCATTTATTGACTACTTATCACATGTCCAACATTTCACAGATATTAACTGATCCTCAAAGCACCATGTATCTACTTATTTTACAGATGAAGACACTGAGCTTCAGTGCAGGTAAATGACCTACCCACACAGCTAATAAGAGGTGGAGCCAGGATTTGAAACTCAAGTCCTTCTGGGTCCAAGGCTCTTGTCGTTTTCTCTATCACGTGCCTCTAATACAGTGAGCATACATTCATCCAACTTACATATTTGTTTTATCTTTCGTATCTTCTTTCACGTGTACCTAAAATCTGCTTTGGTTAGTAAAGGCTCAAAAATGCTGAGGCTGAAGTTGAATCAGGGAAGCAAAATTTCTTTGTGTATCCCGTTAGCAAAGCAGGAGGCTGCAACTCATTGGAACTCATCTTCCTATATACTCAAGTGCCTCCAGAGAATTCAGAAAGCTGGGCATGAATATGTAGGCATGCAGGAAATGAGCAAGGCAGATGTTGCACTGATCTCTGCTGGGCCATTTTAGATCATAGTAGCTAATATACAGCACCTTTTTTGGCTGCCAACATTTTTTTTGTCCCTGTTTATCAACCTCCTTTCCTCCCTCTCCCCCACTGCCAGACCCTTGCATTTACATCTTTCTGTCCCCAGAAAAAGCATACTTTTGATTTTTCTTCAGAGCAGATTAAGTCAAGCCCGTCCAAAGAATGAATCCAGTTGGCAGAAGAACTCATTGGCTTCAAACTCACTGTGATATGTGAACGCTCAGATCCCCCATCCGCACCCCATCACTACCTCTACCATCCCAGACAGGCTTCCTTGGTAGCCTATGTACTGTGAGTAACTCGATGGCAATTTCTTTTAGGAATTGGTTAATGCATCCAGTGCCAGGGAAGCATCAGCGTGGGTAGCTTAACCTTTGTATTCTCTTCCTTAATATACTAGATGGTACTACTGAGGTCCTGCCAGAGGGTCAGGTTCTCAAACTGTTTCTCAGCAGCGTGGTGAAGCAACCCATTCAAGATATGTGCTTAGATTAAACTGGGTTCATTCATTCATTCATTCTTAAAATATTTATTGATAGATAACTGTGTGCTAGGCACTGTATAAAGCAATAGGGTTACAGTGGCGAGTAAAACTGATGTGGCCCTACCTTCATGGAACCTATTTTCACGTGGGGAGATGTATTAAACAAGCAAACCATGAACAACACTGTTACAGATTGACACAACTGCTGTGACACAGTAACAAGAGGGATGGGCTAGAAAGGGGCTGTGAGAGGCCCCATTAAAGAACTGGCCAGTGAAGACTCTTCTTAAGGGGTGACCAGTGGGCTTAGGCTTGAAGGGAGAGAATAACTCAGCCATGAGGAGAGTGTGGGCAGGAAAGCATTCTAGAGTCACGCATGGAAAGTTCTGCTAGTGGCAAAAGTGAAAGAGGAAGAAGGGACAAAGAGCACGTACCTCATTGACTCAGGAGAGGCTGAAATTTTTTCAGGGCTTCTCTTTTGTAGAATTACTTGAAGGATTATCTGTGTCCATTGATGACCATTGCCTATTCACCCTTTTTCTCTCATTTCACTTTGAATATTTTGTGAGGTGGTTCATGACGTACTTGGTGATGTTACCGAGAAGGCCCTCTGAAATGTAAGCAGACTAGCCCTCTGCAGTATGCCTACCTTGACATGAATCATCATTTAATATTCAGAGTATATAACATTTGCTTAATGAGTATCAGATTTGCTTCTGAACCAGTGACCTGGGACTCCCAAATCCTTATTATACCTTCCTGTCCTTATTCTATTCTCTGAAAGAAACTGTATTTCAAGGAGAATTTATCCTTGGGATGTCATTAGATATACCATTATGTGATTACTCCTAAGATGGTGAATATATTATAGGCAATTGTCTCTAGAATACTGTTTTTATGGGAAACCAGTTGTGCACAATAGTAGATTTCACCAGTCGTGTTTAAAATTAGCATTGAAGATATGCTGAAACTCAGAGTTTGGAATACATGTAGCCATGAGCCTTCAGAGACCCTTAACTGTCAAAACGTTAGCACTTTCACTGGAAGAGACGTGAGCTCTAGTTCCCTTTGAGTGAGTACTGTATAACCACCTCGGTGTCCCAGAGCTGCTACATATTGTTATGTAATGATAATAAGCAGCATATAATAGCAATATCTCTTTCTATTGACAGTCACTTTGGATCACTTCATGATTATTTGAAAAACTAGGTGACCACAAATAAGCCACATGCAGACCAGCCCAGAGACCCTCTAATTCTTCTCTGTTGCCTTAGCCTTTCCTGCTACTCAATTTTCTTAAAAATATAATTCTAGTGTAGAATTTATCTTTTTAAGTCTTACATTTAACAATGAACCAAATTTTTGAGTAAATAATGTGGGAGGAAAAAAAGGAATGCACATTTGTATTGTTAGATTTCTGCTTTATCCTGTCATTGAACAGCATGAATTTAACTCTACTCCCTCCCAAATCCCAACTAAATGATAGTAAAAAAAAGAATTGAGGAGAAGAGATGAGAAAATGACAGTTGAAAACAAAAATTCGAAAGATAGAAAATCAGTGGGCAAGTGGAAATTAAATTATTTTGCTCAGTTCTTTTGCTGTTACCTTCACTAACTGTAAATCAACAGACAAGAAAATGATTACAATGATCTTGTTTCCTTAGAGCCCCCATGCAATCTGCAGTATTGTCCACATTATAAATGGGAAAATTGAGCCACAAAGAGATTGAGGATTTATAATTACAGAATATCAAAATGTTTAAGGCAATTTTAAAAGTTTTATTACAATTACAAAAATTAGAAATTTAACTCTTTAAAGGTAGGTATGAACATGGTTAGAACTAAGATCAAAGTTAGATACCAGAAGCAAGAAAGAGAGTACCAGAGGCAGTTGTGTGGTTGAAAGGTTAAGCTTGGTGTGTGTAGTTGCATTGAGTATTAATTCAACATTAAAAAGAAATTTTTAACAATTGAAGCTTTCCTAAAATGGAGTGGCTACCTTCTGGAGTAGTGTGTTTGAATGTCTGACCACTGGGTATATTAGAAGGCATTGCTGTGATCAATGGGAAGCAAGACCAGATGACCCATAATGTCATGGTTGTGTAATTCTAATGTAAGTGGTAAAATAAATACTTAAACTTAGAGTTTCTAATTCCTGTTACAGAGCATTTCTCTTATATCATCCTGTCTTTTACTTGACCATGTGATTAAGAATCCCAAGGATTATAATACAGAACACCTTTTCCCAGCCTCTGTACATGAGTTATGGTGTGGTACTCCTGGTATACTCTGTATATGAGTTACGTGGTGTGGTATACACGGTGTGGTACTCCAGATCTTATATTCCCACATCTGCTTTTCTTTTTCCATTCATTTCCCATCTCAGTAACTCAGGCCAAAGACCTAAGACACATCTTTGATTCTTCCATATGCCCCATCTCAATATCAAGCCATAAATAAATCTTGTTTTTCCTATCTCTAAATTAGATCTCACATCCATTTACTTCTTTGCATCTCCATTCAAACTGCCATCAGCATAAAGATGATCATCCCCTCCAACTCCTGGGTTCCAATTAATCTTACAGGAAAATTTTAGTTTAAAAACTTCATGAACTGGCCCTTCCCTTTCTTGTCAACCTCCTCTCATGTCGCTCTCCTTCTTGGTCACTCTGCTTTAGCCACATTGGCCTTCTTTCAATTCTTCTAATCCTTCCCCATCTCTTGGCATTTTCACTTGCTCTTCCTTCTGTCTAGAACATTCATTGCTCCCCCCTCCTTCTAGCATCCCCATCTCTTCACTTGACTATTTTCATCCTTTAGGTTTCAGCTCAAATGTCAACTCTTCTGAGAGGCCTTCCCTGGTCACCTATCTTCTGTAACCACCCTCAGTTACTCTAGCTCACCACCTTCTTTATTTCCTTCATAACAAAATTTATGTGCATATTTGTTAACTTGTTTGTTCACTTATTTGACTAATTTACTATCTCTACCACTTGAATGCAAACTTTAGGAAAACAGTTATCTTGTCTACCTCATTTAATTCTCGATTTAGCAAAACACCTGGCATATAATAAACACAATATATGATGTGTTATAAATATATAAACACATATATAATGTTTATATTTAATCACAGATCATTTTTTAAACTTAACTCATAGCTCTTGCCTGGCCTTTAATTCTCAATAGTGATATATTTCTGAAACATTCTCTACTGTCTTCTAAAAGATAAACTTTTACCAAATGCAGCCTTGAAGGTTTTCAGATTCATTTGGGTTGGGTAAGAGAATAGAGAATGAGGGACAAAGAAAAGGCACTGGGCTAGTAATAACTATGCATCTGAAATATTAGTCACTTTAAAGATCTCAGAGGCAGAGAAGCCCCCCCCATCTGTATTCTAGTTTCAGTATTCTTTCTAACCTGACTGATTTCACCCTCGTTGCTTAATTGTCATCATTATTGTGGCTTGTCGTTTTGGACAGAGAATGGTATCAGCACAGCAGTTTGTACAAGCTGCTGTCTACTGTCAAATTTGTTAATGTCCTTATTACAGGCATATAAAAACTTTGTCCTCCACTGAACTATCAAAGGCCTACTATCTGTCAACATGTCATCCAGAACAGAGTGACAAAGTCTTCATCCTTGTCTTGCAATTTGAAAAGCCATTTAATATTGAACAATCCACTCAGCTTCTATGCTTTATTTAAAATCTTATTATTTCACTCCATTTTTTCATATAATTCTTCTTGCCTCTAGATAGATAGAAACCTGAGTATGTTCTCCAAAGATGAGACCCAGAATACCAATCACTTCTTCCCTTGATTTGCTTATACATTCTCCTGGAGATTTTGATTTATTAATAATTTCCATAATTATACAACTTTGGTCCAGTCCCTATTCAAATAATTTAACACTGCATTTTACAATGTTGTTATTTAATAAAGTTTCACTGTAGTTTCATAGACAGACCTGGGAGAAATAGACATTCTGAACATTAGCCTTCATGAGTCTCTAACTTTTTTGAAAGAAATGCCTCCATATCTGAGCAAACACCTGATCCAAGGAAATCTTGAGAGTTTTAATCTCATCAAGGAGTGAATTGTTTTATTTTGTTGGAATTTTTGGTTTGTCGAGGGCTAGCTTATTTATGCATCTTTTAAGTGTTAATACTAACAAATTACAAAACATATTAAATACTTTCTAAAATAGAGCATACTGAATATAGATTAATCTTTATTTGCAACTTACAATCATTAGTAACATTAATTCTTAAACCTTTTTTTAAAATACAATGATGCACTCAGGAACCACTGAGGAATTTAAGGCTGTTTGCCTTGATACTAAATGGGTATCAGGCTATTTCTTTGTTTGCCTTTTGTAATTTCTTTGAATTCATTACTGCTGGGCTGCATCCTCCATTGCTATCATTATGACTTTTAGTAGCATTTTGTTTCCCCTATTATTTAGATGCTTCTATTTTATAAGACCTTATTTACTTGCTAGAGAGGTGTCAAACCAAATGCACAGAGGTATTGGAGGCAGAACTCCAGAGCCTCTATAAAATAACAGTGCATAAACTCTCATAGGTTGGTTGTGAGGATGAAGTGAAATCTTGTATGTAAGTACTGAGCCATCGAGGGTACTCAGTCACTGTAAGGTTTTTCTTTCCTGTTTTCATCTCTGCTTCCTTGACTTTTTTTGCATTAAGTAGAGATCTGTCCTATCTTGAGCCCTCAGTGAGGTCATTGACCAAAACGAGAGAGGCTCTTTCCTCAGAGGTAATAAGAGTTATCTCCATCAAGTGGGCATCAGAGGGTGAAGAGAAGCAACTTTGTCCAACCCCTTCCTCCAGGGACCCTGCCCTGAGTCTTATTCTCAGTCTTGTCCCAGGAATGGGTTGGGGGATAGGGGAGAGAGGAAGAGTAGCTTGTTCCCTTCTTAGTGTGCCTCCACCTATAAAAGCCTAGATCTCTGTGACAAAGATGTGAGGAGGGGGAGTTTCCCTGCAAGAAGCATGCACATTTTTAGTATATGTACATTATGATTTCTGTTCATTGCACTGTGAAAATGTGGTGAGTGGAATCTTGTTAAGCTTAATTTACTTATTAACTCAATAAATACGAAGTGCCAAGCACTGAGTATTTACCAACAAATAGAGGAAGACAGTCTATGCCCTCAGAGCTTTATGTTCAAATGGGGTAGACAAGTCAACATCAAAGTATGACATGTACTTGAAGACAGGGAAATGTGGTATGTTATGCAAACCCAAAGGAGCACCTGAACGGTACTCCACAATGGTGAGTGTGTGTGTGTGTGTGTGTGTGTATGTGTGTGTGTGTGTGTTGGTTAGGGGTGTGACTCTTGACTTGAATCCAAAAGAATGACTAGGATTTATCCAGGCAAAAGAGAGCTAGAATATTACAGAATATTTACAGAATAAAACAGAAAAGACTCAGTTTTAGTTTCAAAATAGGGCTAGGAAGTTCTCAAGTTGAACATAATCTTTTGATACAATTTGTGTTTTGTTTGCTTGGTTATATCTTGCTATTGTCTTTGAGTTTTTCTTTCCTTGTGTTTTACCTATGCTTATTTTATTTTCCTTTAGAAAATTCTAGACTTTCTTAGTTGTGCTAAAAGAAGTTTTTAAAAATTAAAAAAATAAAAGAGATGAATCCAACTTTGGGCTATAGACTGATAGCTTAGGGATTGGTGTTGCTACAGGGGCAACTCAATGGGAGACTCCCATGAGACAGGAGCAAACTCATGAAACTTGCCCTAATTTAGAGTCCATTTCCACAGCTATAAAAGGGGAACAGCATATCTAGTAAGGAAGTAAGAAGATACCTTTGTAGACAGATTGCTCTGGTTTTTATCTTAGCCCTGTGATTAACTTTGTAATCTTGGACACATTACTTAACATCTCTTTTCCTCAGTTTCCTTATCTGTGAAATGAGAAAAAAAAAAACCCAATACTTATTTTATAAGATTTATTGTAAGGGTTAGATGAGTCAGTATTTGTAAATATTTGTCCAGCACTAGAAAAATATTAGATATTATTATTACTGTCATCACTATGAGTTTAAAAAACAGCTACAATATGTAAAGAGCATAGCCCAGTGCCCAGCACATTGTAATAACTATTGTCTTCCTTCTCTTCCCCCTCCTCCACTTTTTCTTCCACTTTCTCATTATCATCTCTTTCAAATGGGTATTTTCAGTCAATATTTTGTCACTTCTTTCCTAAAAGAATCATAATCATGGTTCAACATTATAGTTTAATACTGAATTGTTCTCTGATTCTTTGTTGAGTTTCTATCTTTCCTTCCTGACAAACTATGAGGTACTTGAGGATAGGAACCAGGCTTAACACCAATAGTACAGTGTTGAGAATTTATGAGATGCTCCGTAAATTTTTGTTGAATGGATTATCAAATAGTTGGTAATAACCAAATACTCTTTTTTTTTAAACATCTTTAAAAAAATGGCTCTGAAGAACCTAGGGGTAGGACAGGAATAAAGATGCAGATGTAGAGAATGAATTTGAGGACACGGAGAGTGGGAAGGGTAAGCTGGGATGAAGTGAGAGAGTGGTATGGACATATATACACTACCAAAGGTAAAATAACCAAATACTCTTGATTGTGTAAAAATGGGGAAATAATCTGTCGTTGATGAAAGTTCTTTAATTTTTTTATGTTCTGAGTATTCACTCAAGAGTTAAGAATGTTTCAGGACTTGATGGAAGATTTCCAGATCGATAGCTTTAGTTTTTATCTACACCTGATAGAAACATTTGTCTTATCTTTAAAATAAAATGTTTTCATCACTTCTAATATTATTTTTAAAAAACCAGATATTTGAAAAAAATGGAAATGAAAAAAACCCAGATATTTGTCTTCTTCATTTTAATCTTTGCTCATGGACTAAGAAAATAGGGTCTTTGGAAATATTGAAATTTTACCTATAATGTACATGTTTCAGTGAGTTCTTATTCTGTGATTTGGTAGACCCAGGGATATTATCACTAATGTAATTGATTTACATCTTTTTCTTTCTCCTAGTTTCATACTACTCATCTATTTTCTTATAAAGTGCAATTCTGTCAAGAAAGGTATCTGGAAGTACTTTACACAGTCATCTGCATAGTCCTTCATCGAATTAAGTAAGCATCAGCCATTCCTACTGCCATTTGCCATTAAAAAATGAATTGGTGATTGACATGGAAAACATGCACAGGTCAGTTCCCAACAGAACATTTCCTTGTTCTTCCTTGTTCTATACCAGATTTCTGACCTTAGACTTGTGTTTTGATGCTTTCATTACTTTATCCTGATTCAACTTGGGTTTAGTAGTTGGTTTTCCTTTCCACCAGCTTCTGTTTTGATAATAGGTTGAGAAAAATTGTGTCCAGGCATTTTAGGCATTAAATCACTCGGATCTTGTCCAAAAATTCCCCACATATGTGTTGCCCCTCATTTGTTCAATACAATAAAATCACCCACAAATACACAGAGTCAGCCAAGGAACACATGACCCGTGCAATTGCCCAGATTGCCGTGCAATTGCCCAGACCCGTGCAATTGCCCAGATTGCCATGCAATTGCCCAAAGCAGTCTTTGCTTCTTCTCATCCTGATCTTGATCACCCTTCTTTGTGTTTCCTTGGTTTTGTTTTGACTTCCTGATCTTTTTTATTTTTAAAATTTGCTCTTGAGGATCTATTTCGTCTCTCCTCTCTGCTTTGGATTTGGTTTCCTTTATGTCTCCCATTTGGCTCTTGACCCGGATTTTGATTGTCTGCAACTTTGGGTGAAAGACGCCCTCCCCTAGCTCTGCCCAGAAAACCCCACTGGCTTGGTCCACCACTGATTATTTCCTCCTCCCCACATGAGAGAAAAAGGATTTAGACATGTAAGTCATTCTTCCTAGTTGAGTTTTTATGCAGTTAAGTGGTCAACACCATTTCTTAACTAGTCATAACCCTTTGAGACATAGCTGAAAAATTCAGTATAATTTATTTTCTTTTCTAAATTTTGTCTTTATATACAAGCTAAAATTATGTCCACATGTATCAATAAAGTGGCTCAGTAAATTAATAAAGTCAGGCAAATTAGTAAAAAGATAACCATACTAGTTTTATGACATTAAAGTGATAAATGTACAGATGCCTTATTGATTAAAAAAATACTTTCAGTTAGCTGCATCTAAAGTCTAATCATTTGGTGAGATAGTCATAAACATATATAAATGAGATAATAACTTAACAATACAACTTTTTCAGGGCTGTCTTGCTAATAGCTGATTGGCCTAAACATTTGAAAAAAGTTTAGTATTCACATGTTTTTCATTGGTATTTAATTTTGATAGAGGAGGGCTTAATATTTCTATGGCATTTATTATACTATACAGAGGGAGGAATAGTTCAAATATAACAGCAGCACTTTCTTAAATAATATTTATTTTAATTGACAAAAATAGTTGAAGAGCTATGAAGATATGTCCTAAGATTTTTTTCCTATAAGACTAGAATACAATCTTCTGGGGGGGTATATATTAAAGTAACATTGTGTATTTTATATATAGATTACAGATAGAAAGACGGATATAGGATTTTTTCCCTACTTGGGCTAATTCACATCAGATAATTTCAGAAGCCAGCATTTTATAATTCACTTAACCTATCCCAGGAAAGCATAAACTATATACTAATGCAGATGTTTGGAAGGGAAAATGTATTTTTTCTGAGTGAGAAGTAGAAAGTGACATCCATTGAGATTTAAATGATAGCATGTGACAGTAGATGCTACAATAAAAAGTCATTATGGGCTTCGAAGTAACAAATTATCATTGAACAACAATCTCAGGAAAGCATTAACAAAGCAGTATTTGGATGAGTGACTTGATCTATCTACATAGGGGTGAGTAGAGGGTAGGGTAGAAGAGGTACAGCTCTTTATAGCTCCAATGACTAGGAAAAATAGCTTGAAATGGCTGGTTCAGACATAGGTGGCAGACATCTTTCATCAAAGGAAATCATATGATATCCTTTGCAATACTAGAGTTAAGAGTACTATCATTTTACTTTTTGGCTTAGGAACTTACAAACTATACTCATTTGAATTCATTCTGCCTTTACTAATTTTTGAACCCATATAGAATTCTTGAGAAGTATTTAGGAGTATGATTAATGGTGGACTAGTCTGACAGCTATAAATTTAAACAGTATACAAAAGTTAACATAACTAATTAAAAAAATAAAATTTTTTGTCAAACAATACCCTTCCGTGGCTATGTTTTTGGATAAGAAGTGGTAGGGTAATCTTTAAATACCAATTAACTGAATAGATGGGATAACATGACCAAAGTCCATAATGCAGGCATACTTTCACAGTTTTTCTCTGCTGGTCTCCTGTTTTTGGAGTGAATTGACTAAGAGAAGGAAACTTTGCTTAAATTTAATGCTGAGAACATGCCTGATACTTTGAGATTTTCTTGGCTTCAATGCATTTTATTGATTTCCATTCTTATTATGGATGCCATTGTAATATTTTTTTATATTAATAAAAAGTGTTCACTATTGTTGAGAAAGAAGTGTTCAAATGTGTCACTCTTAGACTATACATGAAGATATGATTTCTCCGCTTCTCCACCAGATGTCTAAGCATTGTTTGTGAAACCATGTGTCTTGGCAGTGGTTGAAGTATGACTACTCTTTTCTTGGATATTCCTTAGCTTATTGATCTGCCAAACTGCTTCTGCCAAGGGAACAGTATGATAATCAGTCTTTTTACCAATATTTTTTGGTTTGGTTATTATAATTGAATACAATTGTATAAGACTTACTGTCGAATTACTGTATACCTATCTATTATTTAATAGCAACTGTAATTATTATTGATTCTGATTATCTGATATAAGAAAGTGGGCTGAAGGTGCATAACTTTCTTTGTTATTTTGGCTCCTTATCCTTCACTGTTTTTGCCTCACAGACCACTTGGAGAAGCTGATGAAATCCTGGATTCCTTCTCCAGAAAAATACACATGTGCTCATGTATGCAGAATTTCAACTATGGTTTCCAGAGGTTGGTGGGTCATTGAAACCCAACCAAGGCACAGTGGCCTCCAGTTTAAGAACTCCTGCTTGGTGTATTTAAGGTTCCACCTATATCCCCACTGCACTCAACATTCCCAACCCATAACCTCTTACTACACATTCCTATGACTCTACAGGAGAGGGCTCGCCCATGTGTAGGACAGGTCAGGTGCCTGGATGTTAACACGCCAGAACACCTTTCAACCAATGATAAATACCCTAGTTTCATCATCCATCAGGCAGGACAACTTGGAGGCATTTTCTGCACCATCTCC
Organism: Hyperoodon ampullatus; assembly: GCF_949752795.1. Taxonomy (NCBI): domain Eukaryota; kingdom Metazoa; phylum Chordata; class Mammalia; order Artiodactyla; family Ziphiidae; genus Hyperoodon; species Hyperoodon ampullatus. Next base: position 38,762,851 of record NC_136914.1, read on the forward strand.
CAGGGGTCCCCAGCAGCAAAGGACCCCATTGACCACAGTGGTAACCTGCTCACGAACATGCTGATACTGGCTTTCTTCCCTTTCCTGTCCCACTCCCCTACTCTCCAACTGATGTTTCCTGGGATCAGCTTTCAAATAATCTTCTTGCAATCAAATCCTAATTAGAGTCTGCTTTTGGGAGAACCAAACTCTTCCAGTTATTACTGCCATTATAATAAATTACCTTAAAATTTAGTGACATAAAACAAGAATTTATCATTTTATTATGCTCATGTAGTCTCTGGGTTAGGAATTCAAGCAGGGCACAGTGGGGATGACTTGTCTCCACTCCATGATGCCTGGAACCTCAGGTGGGAGTTCTCAAAGGCTGAGGATGACAGCTGGGGTCTGGAATCACGCACATACCTGAGGGCTGGGCTGGAGTGACTTAATGGCTGAGCTCAGCTCAGAGTGGCGACCTGAGAACCTACAGGCAGCCTCTCCAGCGTGGAAGTATCAAGGTGGTCATTCTTATTACATGGTGGCTAGCTTTCCCCAAGGTGAATTTCCCAAGAGAACTGGGTAAAAGCTATATGGTCCTTAGGATCTAGCCTTTGAACTTGTACAGCATCACTTTTGCTACATTCTTTTGATTACAAGATCATTACTAAATTGGCCCAGATTTGTTGTAAAGTGTGTCAGAGAATTTGCATACATATTTTAAAACCTTCACACATTTAAGACAGAGTTATAGCACAGGTAGGAGGATTTGGTTCCTAATGAAGAACATTCTCCCTGCAAAAGCTTTAGTAAGTAAATATGGAAAACTAGATTTACAATTTTTTAATTCTGTTATTCTACCACATTTATGATTTTTATTAGCACAGGTGTAGCTATAAATGAGCCAAGAACTGATAAGTCAAATTCATTTTTGTAATTTAATCTAATTTAAAATATACTGAGAGTGCATTATTTAAATAAATATTTCAGTAAATTATCTTTTAATGGGAATAATAGAGTGAATTTACTTTTATAGGATTTTCTTGAAACTGATCATACATGTAATTGCATTTTTGAACATTTGTTGTAATTTGATACTTTAATAAATATGAATTTGGTCTTGAATTCTAAGTTTAAATTAGGCAGAGAAAACTAAAGAAGGAAATACCGGAAATTATTTTACGATGAATAAGGGATAACGTACAGAGGTCTATGTGTATTAAACAGTACTAAGTTCATGTCAACAGGAGTTTAGAAAATTGCTTCCTCTTTTGATAGGAAAATCAAAGGATAAATCATAATATCATATTGTACCTTGTCTGAAATAGGACCTAAAAGCTCTTTTAGTTCAAACTCTTTACCTTCTTTTAGATGAAGCCTTGAGAGATTATTTATGGAGACTTTTAAATGCATAATTTTGCTCAGTTTGCTTGTCTACAATGATCAGAACAGCCAGATAAAGTAAAACTGTAGAAAGAGGAAAATGATCAGTGGTTGTCAGGGGTTGGGGGGAGGAATAGGGGATAAATAGGTGAAGCACAGGGGATCTTTAGGACAGTGAAATTATTCTGTATGATACTGTGATGGTGAATGCAAGACATTATGCATTTGTCTTGTATTCACCATAAAAGTGTACAACACAAAGAGTGAACCTTAATGTACAGACTGAATTGTGTTCAAATGTTGAGACCCAAACTAATGTAATTATATTTGGAGATTAAAGCCTCCAGGAGGTAATTAAAGTTAAATGAGGTCACAAGGGTGGGGCCATAATCTAATAGGACTGGTGGCCTTATAAGAAGAGGAAGATCTCTCTCTCTCTTCCACCCTTTTCCCCCTCCCTTCCTCCCTCCCCCTCTTTCTCTCCCTCTGTCTCTCCCTGTGAGCACACACTGAAGAGAGGCCATATGAGAACATAGTGAGATGGTGGCCATTTGCAAGACAGAAGAGAACTTTACCAGAATGTGAACCCTGCAGGAACCTTGATCTTGGACTTTCCAGCCTCCAGAAGCATGAGAAAATAAATGATGATATGCATGAGAATACTTGAGAAATGTCTGTTGTTCTGAAATAAGAAAACAACATCTATTTCATTATGACTCCTCTGATTAGATGATTGATAGCAATACAGGCATTCCCCATCAGAGAGGAGACTTGCTGGACTTGATGACATTCTGTTAGGTTCCTTGGACAGGATTTGACAGTTTTGCAATATTAAAATATGCTCATTTGCATCTTCCTCAGGAACATCTGGAGGGGGGGAAAAGTGGCTTTGGAAAGCTGTTCAGCTCACAGAACACTGGGGCTGAGCAAACATTCCAGCTCTCCCTCACTGGCCATCACTCACACCCAATGTATTTATTCTTTTTCTCTGACAAGAGAGCAACATTTGGAATAGCTCAAGCTGCTGAGTTAATCATCGAGACACCATGGGGATGTTTTAAGCTGTGGGCCTACTCACCTTGTATGATTTGGAATCAACACAACCAACAGGCAGAGTAAGGCAAGCACTGTAGCTTGTCCAGTGCAGGGTAATCAGATTTCCTACCTTTCAGATTTCTTCTCTTTGTTTAAAGCATCAGTGCCAAGGGCAGGAACTTGCCAGTATTTCAATGAGTCATTGGCTTCAACTCAGCATTGGCCCCAAAATATTCTTACCTAACATGGGTACATGCTTCTTGCCTTTTATCGTATTGTGCAATTTCACTCTTTTTCCAAGTACTGGGGTTCAGAAGCTGGATTTTATCTTGTTATTCTTGCGTTGTGGTAGAACCTTCTGAAGTCATTCTCTATACCTACAACTCCTTTCCTCCTTCCCAACACCTACCAAAGTGCTCTAAAACCAATAACGCTTCACTACCAAAAAATATTATCCCCCATCCCCTCCTTATGATTCCAGGTAAAGCCAGACTTTGAGGTCTGATGCTTAAAAGAATGGTTCCTTACGTTGTTTTTAGTAGACAGATATATATCTTTGCTTTGCTAGATAGCAGCAGTTATTATAGACATTGCATACTTATATTGAGTTATAAAGTCAAATATAAGGCATGAGCAGGCAGGTAACTTTTGTCCAGAACATGGCTTTTTCAGTAGTGAAAAGTTTTGAAGGATCAAATAAGATGCTCATTGCCTTAAGTTAGCTTGTAAGTTATCAGGACTCTTATCAAGAACTTAAAATATAAGTTGAAGTCAAGGTATGTCCCTTTTCTAAAGGGATAAATTAGGAGGTTGGGATTAACATATATACATTACTAATACATATATATATATATATATATATATATATATATATATATATATATATAAAATAGATAATCAACAAGGACCTACTGTATAGCACAGGGAACTCTACTCAATACTCTGTAATAACCTGTATGGGAAAAGAATCTGAAAAAGAATAGATATATGAATATGTATAACTAAATCACTTTGCTGTATACCTGAAGCTAACAACATTGTAAATCAACTACACTCCAAAGTAAAACAAAAAAATTTTTTTAATTGTTATAAAAAAATTCTTTTAAAAGGTGAAATTAAACTATGTCTAGGAAAAAATACTTTTGCCTGTTAAGTTTGAGAAGTATGTAAGTGTAAATCTTTCCATTTTCATTTGTAAAGCTGAATTATAGCAATGATGATGATGATTGGGACCTATGGCTTGAAAGAACTTCTATTTATCATGGTAAATTGATATCAAAATTTTGAAAATTCTCTATAGATCTCACATAGCATAGTTGAAGCCAAAGTGTTTTGGGGGCTTCAGTTATCTGGGTAGTTGCTTCAGACTTCTGCTTTATTTGATAAGGGCCAAAAAGTCAGTCTATGTTTCTATAACAGGTGATGGTCAGGAAGACCAAGATACCTGGAGTGTCGACTAGAAAAAGAGTTAAAGAGATAATTTCTACTTTTCCTTTCCAGTAGCAAGAATTTTGTAAAAAGTTCTCTGAAGTGCTTTTATAAAATCTCCAAAGATTTTTTCCCCCATTTCTCTGATGCTTTTGTCTTAATTTCTCCCATGGTAGCACCGTTGTTTAACACACTGGAATTAAATTATTAGAACAAATAAGGTTCTGCCAGCTTTTTGCTGTTAAAAAATGGTTTCCTTGTTTTGGTTCATCTCAGTTAACTGAAAAGGTCCTCACCTAATCATGTCCTCTTGTCATTGAAAGGCAGGAAAGGAACTAACACAGCAGAGAAGACTATTTTCAAAATCAATCCTTCACATTTAAAAGAGAGATCCATCCCCTCCAGAAGGTGCAAGCACAGTCATTAGAACTGAGACCTCCATCTTTTCAAGTGCCCTCCCATTTTTTTCATACTGAGAGGAGCTTTTAGGTGCCTGCTGGGCTAACTAAAATAGATGGCTTTTTTTCTTTAATGGGGTTCAGTTTGACTTTCTGTCATTGTGGTCAATGACACAAGACCTTTTCCACTGTCTGAATGTTAAAAGAACATCATTTTCCCTCACATCATTTGAGCTGCATTATTTCCACTCACCTGTCAGCTCATTGTCCTTCTTTGGGGGTGTTCTTTGATCCTGGCTCTAACATGTCACAATTTCCCAAGAATGCAATGTACATGGGGTCCACTGGGTAAAGGTACTTCTCTTTTCTGAAACTCTTCTATGCTGTAAAGGAGAACAATGAGTCTTTGAGCTGTCTTTTCTGCTTTATGTTTGATCTCTGAGACAAGGAAGAAACATCATTCTCCTACAATTTCCTTCCCTTGCAATTTGTGCAAGATCTATCTGTAAAATGACTGAAAGGACCCCATGCCCACCTTGATATTTGACTTAGTTGTTCATTTTTCCATCTCAAGAGGAAAGCTTCACTTGGCACCCCAGTTCTCAGGCAGCACATAACTGTCCTTAAAACCATCCTTACAATGTCCTTGGTGACAGCTGTATATCAGACTCAACTCTTGAGCCCACCAAATCAGATTCATCAAGACAGGCCTCTCCTGTACCTTAAACAACTCAAATTACACTCACCAAGTCACAGCCTCTAAATCACAGAGCTCTGAGTACCATGGATTGTGCATTTAGAAAGTACTAGGTGTGGAGCTGCTTGCTTTACACACTTTGATTCCATTGAACTCTAGGAACGATGCTAGCAGGAGGCATAGTTCAACCCTGTTTTACAGCTGAGAAGACTGAGGCTCAGTGGGGGTAATAACATTTTCCTAAAGTCATCAGTAGTGACAGAACTAGAATTTAAACTCGGATTTTCTGGTTCCAAAGCCAACACCCTGAACTTCTATCATATGCCAGAGACTTCCTCTTCTACTTATCCTGCGTATATCAGGGAGGCTGGAGCAGGGAAGGAGTTGGCAATGGACTGATTGAAAAAAGACAGAGTAGGCTGTGACGATTTTTTTGACTTTTGACCTCAAATATAGTTTTATGCAGAAGTGAGGAGAAGAGAAAGTAAGACCCCTTTCCCGAGACCCTCTTGGAAGCACAGAAAATGTATTTTCCCCTCAAAGGTCACTGAGCCAATATTTGAGTATTCTCTGGGGTTATTTGACCTCGACTCCTGGAAGGAGCAAGCATCCCATTAGTAAGTAAGGCTTTGATACTCTCAACATTTTGGATAAAACTTGCACTCTTTGTCCTATGACAATGTCAAGGGTATGGGAACATTATTGCCGTGTGTCTCCCTCGCATCTCTTTTGTGGGTGCGCACTCCTGAAGGGTCAGTGCAACAGAGATATCCACTCTTTAAATGGCTCTGAGGAATGTTGCCAAGGAGTCCACTTACATTATTTAAAGACCTTTTAAAAGAGAACCCTCCCCCCTCTAGCACACTCTTGGCTGATAATCCCCATTGAACAATCTGCTGCTATATTTCTTGGAGACATTATTTAAAATCCTTTTAAAGTGCAGTTTTTCCTACTTCCCGACGATTGATACGTGTGAAGGGCTTAATAGTATGGGGGGGGGGGTGTTAGGGAGGAGAGAAGGAGGGTGACTGCTGCTTAAATGGATTTAAAAGAATGTTGCAGCCATATTTCATAACCATGATGTCTAAAAGCCTACAGTAAGGGGAAAAAGGAGTTGCTGCTTCTTTTTCTGGGCATTAAAAAAATGGGAATATATTCCTGCTGAGTTTTCCTTCACCTGCGTAAAGAACCATCAGAAGATGACCAGCCAGTCTGTAGTGGTTTAACATCTATCCAGAGCTCAGTACTCATTTGGAGAAACTGGAGGAGCCTTCAGAATTTTCTGAAGTAGAGGCTGAAAATGCAAATGTCTACAGAGGCCAGGAGGAGTGAAGTGGGCTGGATGTAAGACAATAAGGACTCATGTATAATGTTATATTTAAATCCAGATATATGCATGTGCTATATGTATACATACACACTCTATATATACATATATACACATGCATATAATATACACACATATATACATATATATTTATATAAACACATATACACCTGGCTTTCAGGTAAGCTTTCAAGTAATACATATAGCTGATATCATTGAGCACTGTGTTCCAGGCACCCTTCCTAAACTTTATGTGTAGTATCTCATTTAATACTCACCTCACTAATACGAAGTATATACTCTTATTACTGTCTTTTTAAAAATGAGAAAACTGAGCCACTGAAAGAAAGATAAGTCACTCGGCTGGTGAATGGGACAGCCAGGAATCCCACCTGGGCATCTGAGCGCTCACTCCAGAGTCCAAGTTTTTTTGTTTTGTTTTGTTTTGTTTTTTGTGGCACGTGGGCCTCTCACTGTTGTGGCCTCTCCCGTTGCAGAGCACAGGCTCCGGACGCGCAGGCTCAGCGGCCATGGCTCACGGGCCCAGCCGCTCTGCGGCATGTGGGATCTTCCCGGACCAGGGCACGAACCCGCGTCCCCTACATCGGCAGGTGGACTCTCAACCACTGTGCCACCAGAGAAGCCCCAGAGTCCAAGTTTTTAATCATTACACTTTTCTGAGTGCCCAAGCATCCTCTCATAGAGGTAGAAAAATTGCCCATGTAGGAGTCCACAAGTGAACTGTGATCCTCTTGCTGCCCCATTGTGATTCTTTTTCCCTGCTATCTTAATCGCTCAGCCACATCGCTAAGGTGAACACAGGGTTTTGAAGCATTTATAAGACCTGATTACAGAACCTAGTTCTCTTCATAGCAGATTTGGGTATTTATTCACACAGTTGCTTTACAGGCCATCTAAGCCTTCCAAAATTAAAGTATGTTCAATTAAAAATAAATAAATTAAAGGATCTGAGGAAATTTAGAACTTGAATCTGGGAATTATTTAATCAAGTAACCTCATCTTATACATGAGAATACTAAGACCCAGAAAGAGAAAGTGACATGCTTAACATGACACATTTGGTGGCAAATACAGTGCTAGAATCCAGGTATGTTATTTGCCACTCTAGCAAAATGTTCCTCCTATCCCTGTTTCTATGCAACTTTGCCCTTTACCACACCCTGGGCTTGGCCATGTGACTTAATTCAGCCAATGAGATATTAGCAGAATTGTGAAAAGCACTTGTATCATGGGACTTGCTTGCTCTTGTACCTCTGCCATTTCCATAGGGAGGAGAGGGTGAGAGCTTTAGATGATGGAGACTCATTTTTTTTTCTTCTAAAATGTTCTACACTAAAACTCAGCTAAAGTTAAAAAACCAAACCTGATATTGAGAGACGTTTTATTACTTGGGTCTCAGCTCAGGTATCACCTCCCGAGAGAAGCCTTCCCTTGACAACTAATATAAAATTGCCTCTTATCCCCCTAGCTACTCCAGCACAGTACTTTGTTCATGTGTCTGAAATTATATATATATATATATATATATATATATATATATATATTACCTATTTGTTTATTTTCTCCACCAAAATTGAAGTTCCATGAAACTAATCTTACCTGCCCTGCTCACCTCTATAATCCTGGCACCTATTACACTGCCTGGTACATGGTTGGCCTTCACTAAATATTTCTGAAGAAAAAAGTTATAAAGTATTTGCATTTTGCCTGTTAGACATTTTGGGGTCTAACTTTCTACTAAGGGCTGCTCAACCCTTAGTAGAGTAATTGGTCTAAGGAATTAGGAAAGGCATTAGAGAGGAGGTGGCATTGAACAAGGCTTGAGAGAGAATATTTCACCAAGTGGTGTGGGATGACATGAAGGCAGTGGCACTCCAGCATAAATAAAGACCTGGGAGTATGAAAGTTCTCAGTATAACCGGAGCAATCCAGCTTGGTTAAAACTTAGGCTCACGTATTCATAGTGAGAATGGGGGAAGATGAGCCTTAAATGTTTCTTGGCTCCAAATTGGAAAGTGTCTTGAATATCACCCTAAAGGATTGTATACTCTGTCTTTTAGATCATAAGGTTTTGTTTTTTTTTTTTTTTTTTTGCGGTACGTGGGCCTCTCACTGTTGTGGCCTCTCCCGTTGCGGAGCACAGGCTCTGGACGCGCAGGCTTAGCAGTCATGGCTCACGGGCCCAGCCGCTCTGCGGCATGTGGGATCTTCCCAGACCGGACCACGAACCCGCGTCCCCTGCATCGGCAGGCGGACTCTCAACCACTGTGCCGCCAGGAAAGCCCCATCATAAGGTTTTTTAAAAAAATTATTTTTTTTATCCATTCACATTGGTTGAAATTTAAGAAAAAATTTTATTTTTATACAATTTTTAAAGGTTACTTTCCATTTGCAATTATTACAAATTATTGGCTATATTCCCTGTGTTGTACAATACATCCTTGAGCCTATCTTACACCCCAATAGTTTGTACCTTACACTCTCCCATCCCTATATGGTTGCCACTCCCCTCCCCACTGGTAACCACTAGTTTGTTCTCTATATCTGTGAGTTTGCTTTAGATCATAACCTTTTTAAGCACCAGTGTATTTTGGGAAGGGAATTCTGCTGGTAGTGTGAAAGGTGAAGGTGATATAAGAGAAAGCTGGAGGCAAGAGATCACTTAGAAGACTGCTGTCAATAGTCCAGGAGAGAGATGATGACTAGTACAACTAAGATGTGATAGCAGTTTAAAAAAAAAGGGAGAGAAAAGGTTTTAGACACATTGAAGGGAGAGAATTGATAGGTTTTGTTGACCAATTTGACATAATGGGTGAGGAAAGGAGTCAAAGGAAAACTCTAGTTCTCTTGCTTATATGACCTATGAGATGCCAAGCTGGAGAGAACAGGAAGAGAAACAAGTTTACAAGAAGATCCTGAGTCTTGGATATGTTGGGTTTGAGAGGCTGGAGGTTTCGCTTTAAAAACTCATTACATTCAAGGCTTATGTCTGGAGTTATCCCTCCAAACATGCAATAAGCATGAGCCTTCTGAAATGGTCATTCATTACCTTTGTTTTAAAACAGCTTTCTCTACCTGTGCACTGTCCATAAATGGACATCATGGTGAGTTAAAACAAGCACTTTTTTTTTCTCCTCTGCTTACACTGTAAAGCCAGTGACAGAATTCAAGATATTTTGCATTTAAGTTTTGATGGAGGAGGGAGATGAAAAGGAATGGCTCTATTCTCTGGTTATTTTACCACTCAACATTCCTGAGCCAAATCATTTATAGTCATGAGAAATGAGCTGGTTGGTGATGAACACAAGGTGTGAAGATAAACTTGGGTCTATAATGCTGAGGCCCCTCTGCAAAGAGACAGAAGGGTGTTGATGTTTGCAGAAACTAGATGAGCTGAGCAATGGGCTGTAGGGAGCATGTTTTCTGTGCCAGAGAAGAAGAGTTCACAGCAAAAGGTCAGAGCTACCTAGTTGGCATGGTGCTCCTAGACCCAACTCTCTTGGAAGCTTCAGATGAATTTGATGTATGTAATTCAAGCCATATGCATTCTAAAGATATATTCTTAAAAATAACCTACACATTTGCAATCTCTCTCGACAATTCACACATCTATATTATAATCCTCACCATCAAGAAGTTCATCTTTGAATCTAACCTTATTTGTTAGACTCTGACCACTTCCAATCTAAGTTATATGTACCAACAGAGTCTGTGAATATTTCTATCTTGATTAGACTTATCCTCTCTCTCTCCCTCATTAAGCTACAAGCTTTTTAAGGGCAAAGGCAATACCTTAGGTATGTTTATATCACCATGTTTGGCACTCAGTTGGTTCTCAATAAATGTCTGTTGAATTTAAGAACAAATGAATGTAGCCCTTTTTCATTGCTGTTATGGCTCTTGATATATGCAAAGATTGTCATTAAATCATTCCTCTGACTTGACATCTCATGTGTCTTAGAATCCCACTCTCTTTAGTGGAAGTGTAAAGGCATGCTTCTCAATATGGTGCAGAATAAAGAAGGGCTGGTGAGAGGAAAGTTTTGATATCAACTAATTTATTGTGAAAAAGACTGTATTAATGGAAAATACCATCTATTTTCTGTATCCCAACAAAACTCTAAAGTCATCTCAGTATAAAAAATTGAGAAGTACATGTAATGAGATTGAAGTTTCCAATAGAGTGGACACATTTGAACACCTATGAAGTATAACTTTCTCAAAGTCATATGAAGGGACTGCTTATGACAACAAATCATCTTCACTCTGTACTAACAGTTATTCATTTAGGACTGCTGTCTATGCTAAGATGAGATCCCTATAGAATAGACTCAAGATGGGCAAAATTGGCAAAAGTTTCTTTTAAATGATGGGAAAGAAAAGAATAGCCTAACCTTTATTTCCTTACAGCTGTACTCATCATCTTCTTGTAGCATGAGTTCCTTGTAGGAAATATATTTAAGGTGTATCCCAGCCTACAGTCTTGATAACAAGGGCAAAAAAGCAAGGCACAAAAAAATGGTTTTACAAAGCAGTAATTATATTACACAGTGCATAAGCCTCTGTCTTCCTAAACAGCTCAGTTTCCTGTAACTTCCAAAAAGCAAGCTAATAATTACTGCCTATGGGATATTAACAAGGAAAGACTTTACTAATTGATACTAATAACTCAGAATTTGTGTGTATACATGATTTTGTTAATTAAAAATTTGGGTTTATAATCTTTGATGAATCTGTCTAAAATAAGTAGTCCTACAGATCAAGATACTAATGATTCCTGATATGAGTATTTAGAATTTCGATTATGAAACTGTTCTTTTTTAAAAATTAGATTATCTAAAATTATTTATAAGTGGCCATTTTAGCTTAATTTTGCTGTGTGCTGTGCTATTATAACTAACTATATTAGCTTTTTACAATCAGACTAATGAAACTACGACTTTTCATATTTTAGTTTTCAAATATGAAAACTACAACTTTTCATATTTCTTTTATTTTACTAATAAAGGCCAGTCTTTTCTTCAAGTACTTTGATTTTAATACTTATCAGGGTCAGAATGTAAATCTTTAGAAATGGAAGGGTTACTATCCAGTCAAGGAGATGGAATCACATCTCACCATACATGCTCCATTGCACCTTGGAGTTGGTGACCTCAAAGGGCATCATAAATGCTTATTTTTATAGAATTGGTACAGAAAGTAAACTCACAATAAGTCAGTTCCCATGGATTGCCCTAAAGTAGTAAACTTTATTTTGTTTTATTTTTTAACATCTTTATTGGAGTGTAATTTCTTTACAATGGTGTGTTAGTTTCTGCTGTATAACAAAGTGAATCAGCTATACATATACATATAGCCCCATATCTCCTCCCTCTTGCATCTCCCTCCCACCCTCCCTATCCCACTCCTCTAGGTGGACACAAGCACCGAGCTGATCTCCCTGTGCTATGCGGCTGCTTCTCACTAGCTATCTGTTTTATATTTGGTAGTCTATATATGTCCATGCCACTCTCTCACTTTGTCCCAGCTTACCCTTCCCCCTCCCTGTGTCCTCAAGTCCATTCTCTACATCTGCGTCTTTGTTCCTGTCCTGCCTCTAGGTTCTTCAGAACCTCTTTTTCTTTTTTTTTTTAGATTCCATATATATGTGTTAGCATACAGTATTTGCTTTTCTCTTTCTGACTTACTTCACTCTGTATGACAGACTCTAGATCCATCCACCTCACTACAAATAACTCAATTTCGTTTCTTTTTATGGCTGAGTAATATTCCATTGTATATATGTGCCACATCCTCTTTATCCATTCATCTGTTGATGGATACTTACGTTGCTTCCATGTCCTGGCTACTGTAAATAGAGCTGCAATGAACATTGTGGTACATGACTCTTTTTGAATTATGGTTTTCTCAGGGTATATGCCCAGTAGTGGGATTGCTGGGTTATATGGTAACTTTATTTTATCAAAGTATAGTTGATTTACAATGTTGTGTTAATTTCTGCTGTACAGCAAAGTGATTCAATTATACATATATATACATTCTTTTTTATATTCTTTTCCATATGGTTTATCACAGGGTATTGAATATAGTTTCCTGTGCTATGCAGTAGGACCTTGTTGTCAGTCAAGTTTAAATGAGAACTATTTTCACTGGGGCTCCTTTATGTAGTCATAAACATTTTAGAGCTCCATGCAACCACCTGCTTCTGGTGGTGCCACATTTGAGAAAAATCCCTGTTCTTTCTCTTCCTATCATAACCACAGTAGCCAGAGTGAACCATAAGTTCAATAACTGAAGATTGATCTTTTTGCCTCTGCTCTGTGGTCCAGTATCCCTCCCCAGAGAGCGGGGAGGCAGGAGCCTTGACTGCAATGTGCTTAGCTAGGATGACTGGTAAAGGCCATAAGGAGGAACAATTCAAGGTGATAGTGGGCTCACATATTCTCTATGCTTCTTGGCTCACCCCTAGAGACTCCCCCATCAGCTTGCAAGACCTCCCAGTAGGGGGTTTCTGGGGAGCAGAGCCTTAACTTCTTTTCAGATTTAAAGGCCCAGACTGCTGCATGATGGATTCTCCCCTAATATCATTAGTTGCACATGCTGCTAATTGTAGTGGTTGCTAATCCATCTGAGCAGCCAAAATGATATTAGCTTTCAATAGGATTTACATCTAACCAGGCTTGTTTCTGCATCAGCTAGCAATTAAAGTTTAAACTGTTGAACATGCAGCTTGCTGTAGGCTAAGTAATATTTAATAGCATTAACAACGCATTTCCCTATTTGCCTCCGAATCTCTTTACAGGCTCATCAATTCGCCATCACCTTTGTGTGGCACAGCCGACACTAGCTCTTATCCTAACAGCTTCCAGAGGAGGGCACTGTCATAAGAGACAAGACAATAGAAGTGCCAGCTGCACATATAAGTCTTAGCAGCACAATTTATGTTTCTGGTCCTATCCACTCTCTTTCACACACAGACACACACAGTCACTCGTACACTTACTGAAGGAGGTGAGGTAAGTTATCCTGTCAGGTCAGGCTTTGAGAAAATTGTAAATCAACTTATTTGGACCGAAGTGTTTATCGAAGATGAATATTAACTAAAAGGCTGTTCGAATCATTCTAAACCATGTGAGAAATCCAGCTCTTTCAAAGTTCAGTGTAAGCAGAATTAAACTCTCTTGATTGACTTGTTTGGTAAAGATTTATTTGTGTGTAATTGAGTGAAATCAAGCTAGAACATAAACTCCATGGGTGTGGTTTCTTTGTCTGTCTTGTTCACAGCTGTATCCTTACCCGTCTACCACAAAGACCATCACATATAATGTGCTTAGTAAATATTTGTTGGAGTAATGATTGCATGATATAAGTGATGGACAATTCAAACTTTGGATCCCAACCCCAAGCCCCTGACACCTCCTCCCTTGCTCTGTGGGGTATACACACACCCACTGCCCACACAGTCCTTGTTTCTAGGCCACTGTCCAGTGGGTGGATGAGTCAAGGGTGGGGAGAAGGGTCAATTTAGAAGACATGCTATAAGCACTGAAAGAAAGGTGTCCTTGTTAGGACCAGACCAAGAGTAGTTTGATACAAAAATATGTCTCTGGCCTATAAATCTTCCTGCCTGGGGATCAATGTTGTTGGATGTCAAATGATTGTCATCACGGTGCAGCTTCAGAATGAGAGGGTATTATTAGTTCCCTAGGGCTTTCATAACAAAGTATAAAAATCTGAATGGCTTAAAATAGCAGAACTACATCACCCCACAATTCTGGAGGCTAGAAGTCCAAAATCAAGGTGTCAGCAGGGCCCTGCTCTCTCTGACAGCTGTAGGGGAGAATCCTTCCTTGTCTCTTCCAGCTTCTGGAGTTTACCAGGAGTCCTTGTTCCTTGGCTTGTACACACATCACTCCAGTGACATGGCTGTCTTCTCCCTGTGTGTCTTCATATTATCTTCTCTCTGCCTCTGTATCCAAATTTTCCCTTTTATAAAGACACCAGTCATATTCAATTAGGACTCACCCTAATGACCTCATTTTAATTTGATTACCTCTATAAAGGCTCTATTTCCAAATAAATGTCACATTTGAGGTACTGGGTGTTAGGACTTAAACAGATCTTTTAAAAAAAAACAATATAACCCATAACAAAGGGTTGTATGCAGTCTGCAAGATGATAAAGGAACATTTTCAGGCCTAGAAACCTCCCTTCTTGGGAACCAGAATAATCCATATTGTCTGGGCATAGAGGTCAATAATAATTGAATTATTCTTATCATTTCTTGGCCTCTGCCATCTTGTAATTCCCACCTTAATGGACTTTTATTATATAATTTTCTCCAACTATTTCCCTGGTCATTCTTTGTGTTTAGTAATTTCTCTTTCTCATCCATCCTTTAGTGGCATTCTGTCTAAACTGTCAGTTGGTCCATATTCTTTTTGCTGTGTTTGGCCAATAAGCCACTGGTTTATTTTTTATTTTACTTTTTTAAACATCTTTATTGGGGTGTAATTGCTTTACAATGGTGTGTTAGTTTCTGCTATATAACAAAGTGAATCAGCTATACATATACGTATATCCCTATATCTCCTCCCTCTTGTGTCTCCCTCCCACCCTCCCTATCCCACCCCTCTAGGTGGTCACAAAGCACCGAGCTGATCTCCCTGTGCTATGCGGCTGCTTCCCACTAGCTATCTATTTTACATTTGGTAGTGTATATATGTCCATGCCACTCTCTCACTTCGTCCCAGCTTACCCTTCCCCCTCCCCGTGTCCTCAAGTCCATTCTCTACATCTGTATCTTTATTGCTGCTCTGTCCCTATGTTCTTCAGAACCATTTTTTTTTTTTTAGATTCCATATTCCATATATATGTGTTAGCATACGGTATTTGTTTTTCTCTTTCTGACTTACTTCACTCTGTATGAGAGACTCTAGGTCCATCCTTCTCACTACAAATAACTCGATTTTGTTTCTTTTATGGCTGAGTAATATTCCATTGTATATATGTGCCACAACTTCTTTATTCATTCATCTATCGATGGACACTTATGTTGCTTCCATGTCCTGGCTATTGTAAATAGAGCTACAATGAACATTGTGGTACATGACTCTTTTTGAATTATGGTTTTCTCAGGGTATATGCCCAGTAGTGGGATTTCTGGGTCATATGGTAGTTCTATTTTTAGTTTTTTAAGGAACCTCTGTACTGTTCTCCATAGTGGCTGTATCAATTTACGTTCCCACCAACAGTGCAAGAGGCTTCCCTTTTCTCCACACCCTCTCCAGCATTTATTGTTTCTAGATTTTTTGATGATGGCCATTCTGACTGGTGTGAGGTGATACCTCATTGTAGTTTTTTGTTTGTTTGTTTGTTTCATTTCTTTTTTTGTGGTACATGGGCCTCTCACTGTTGTGTCCTCTCTCATTGTGGAGCACAGGCTCCGGACATGCAGGCTCAGTGGCCATGGCTCACGGGCCTAGCTGCTCCACGGCATGTGGGATCTTCCCAGACAGGGGCACGAACCCGTGTCCCCTGCATCAGCAGGCGGACTCTCAACCACCGCACTACCAGGGAAGCCCACCTCATTGTAGTTTTGATTTGCATTTCTCTAATGATTAGTGATGTTGAGCATCCTTTCATGTGTTTGTTGGCAATCTGTATATTTTCTTTGGAGAAATGCCTATTTAGATCTTCTGCCCATTTTTGGATTGGGTTGTTTGTTTTTTTGATATTTAGCTGCATGAGCTGTTTGTAAATTTTGGAGATTAATCATTTGTCAGTTGCTTCATTTGCAAATATTTTCTTCCATTCTGAGGGTTGTCTTTTCGTCTTGTTTATGTTTTCCTTTGCTGTGCAAAGGTAAGTTTCATTCGGTCACATTTGTTTATTTTTGTTTTTATTTCCATTTCTCTCGGAGGTGGGTCAAAAAGAATCTTTCTTTGATTTATGTAATAGAGTGTTCTGCCTATGTTTTATAGTGTCTGGTCTTACATTTAGGTCTTTAATACATTTTGAGTTTATTTTTGTGTATGGTGTTAGGAAGTGTTCTAATTTCATTCTTTTTACATGTAACTGTCCAGTTTTCCCAGCACCACTTATTGAAGAGGCTGTCTTTTCTCCATTGTATAATCTTGCCTCCTTTATAAAAAATCAGGTGACCACACATGCATGGGTTTATCTCTGGGCTTTCTATCCTGTTCCACTGATGTATATTTCTGTTTTTGTGCCAGTACCATGCTTTCTTCATTACTGTAGCTTTGTAGTATAGTTTGAAGTCTGGGAGTGTGATTCCTCCAGCTCTGGTTTTCTTTCTCAAGATTGCTTTGGCTATTTGGGGCCTTTTGTGTTTCCATACAAATTGTGAAATTTTTTGTTCTAGTTCTGTGAAAAATGCCATTGGTAGTTTGATAGGGATTGCACTGAATCTGTAGATTTAAGCCACTGGCTTAAATTGTACTTGCTCTTTGGTCTTACTACACAGGGATGATTGAGTCTACTTTGTGGAAAATTGGTATTGTGAGACAGGCCAATTCATTCTGAGAGTTAGCTATTTTATTAGACACAATGATTTCTAAAGGTCATATTAATTTTTTTTGTTATTTTATTTCAAAGTAATCTATTGTTTTGGCATTCATAGAATAAGGAATAAAGGTAACCATAGTTCTTATTTACATAGCCATTATCTATTTTGCTTTGAAACACAAAATGCTGAAAACAGTCAGTGCCTTTAGGCTGGGTTTATCTCTAGGCTACCCTGGATGAATGAAACACATTTGTGTTTTCTCCCTCTTTGGAAACTACTTAGTGTAATTGTGATAAGCTTGGTATTTCGATGGCTTGCAAAACATTGACGTCTCATTTTAGAAGAACAAAATGTTCCTTGTGATGACATGGAGCATGTCCTCATGATCTACACCTCATCCATCATTCAAATAAGAAGGAAGTATAGAAATAAGAAACATTACTGAGGCCTATTAACATTTAAAAAATTTAAAAATCTTATAATTTCTGTTGAGTTTGAATAGCTCCTGCCCCAGAAAAGAGCTTCACGTCGATGTCCTTAGTGAGGAGAGACAAGAACAGATGAATGGCTTTCTTCACGCTTCTTGTTGGGTGAATCAGTCATGCTCCAGGGTCATGTTGAGTTTGCCATTTTTGTACAAAATCACTTAATAAATTGATTGGCACCTTATCTCGGTGTCAGTGTCACTCCACTTTTAGAGATGTCCAAACTGTTTAAATATCCAAAACAAACCATGGAGGACAACTTGGTGAGAAAGGGTTTGTGCTAGCTGAAGATCAAAGGGAGACGGATGACTGCTGTATATACGTGATGTTACCAGAGGAGAAGCATAGTGATTTAGTCAGTGCATATGGTCAGAGCTTCTTGGCTGGCCTCAGTGAACAGTGAAAGCAGCTGGAGACTAAGCCAGGACAAGCATCTACAGAAAATCAAAGAGACATGTTCTAAGGAAAACAGGATTTTCAACATTAGGAAGGTGAATATTAGAATGTGAGTTCATATAAACTATTTTTTAGAAAATTAATGAACCTAAGTCTGGGTATGTTAAAGGAAAAAAAAGAATCCATTTAAGTGGTTAAATGTTATGAAGTATAAAGCAAAATATGATCACATTAACAATATGATACCTTAAGCTGGCATGGTCAGGAATTTTAAGAGAGCTATCAATAAATTGTCAATCTTGAAAAAAGAAGATCCAGTGGCCAAGTTTTAACTTATGAGTATTTTATTAGCTTGGACTCAGTGTCTGAGTTTTCCACACCTGGTCAGTTAATGAATGTACTATGTATTTGGTTGTATAATTTATTGCAAATATTCTGGGGAAGATTTAGGTAAAACATTAAAGAGTCAGTATGAAAAGCAACATTTTAACCTTATAGGGGTTATTCTCTTGAATGATTTGATCATAAACTATGTCATATATGGAGAAAATTTTCAGGACATAAGTTCCATTCAGACTGAAAAGCAGGATATAACTATAACTTTAAGTAGTTTCCCAATTTGATTTTTTTTTGTCTGACACTCTTCTTGATAAGGTTGTAGGATGACTTTGTGTAATCTCATTCTTTTCTGTAAAGCAGTCACTTCAAAAACACAAAGTACCCATTGTGAGAAGCCCAGCCATGGAAGCAGAGATTGGGTATGATGACTTCAGACTACGCTCCAACCATGCTTGTCTATGCAGGATGCTATGGGCTTGGGTTAGGGGAAGCTAAAAGTCATAATGAAAGCAAACTGTGAGCAGCTGTTCCCAAAGTTACTATGTGTTTGGTTTGGACCTCTGCTTTCATGAATTCCTAGAATTCATTTGCAAAATGGTAAGTAAATTTTGCATTTCAAATCTGAACAAAGCATCCAAGGAAAAGAATCCTTAAAAGTAGTGTGACATTGTATTCTATGAAACCTCCAACCACAGAGCCTGCATGCCTGCACACTATCCTATGTTCTATTTGACTTAAAAAAATTTTTTTTAATGATACTGGTATTTTTCTCCAGATGGTATGAGCTCTAAGTACAGGGATTCTGTCTTATTTACTCTAGCATCTAATACCGTGTCAGGCACACAATAGTTGTTCAAAAATATGTGTCAAATATTCATCATATGAATAATTATAATTTAAGATGGCTTAAAAGTTAGAGCTAATGGATTTCTTTTCCTTCAAACCTCTTCTCCTAATCTTTCTTATCTTAGTAAATGGTAACAGTTATTACCCAA
Organism: Hyperoodon ampullatus; assembly: GCF_949752795.1. NCBI lineage: Eukaryota > Metazoa > Chordata > Mammalia > Artiodactyla > Ziphiidae > Hyperoodon > Hyperoodon ampullatus. The sequence goes on from NC_136914.1 coordinate 38,781,862, forward strand.
CTGTTAAGCAGAAACCTGGGCATTGCCCTTGATTCTTTCCTTTCCCTCATCCCCGCTATTTAACAAGCCCTGTAGTTGCTGCCTTCGGTCCGTCCTCCACTCCACATCAGCACCACTGTTGTGGAAGCCTAAGTCACGTCATTTCTTGCTTGGACTTCCTCAATGGTATCCTCACCAGTTTCTCTGCTTTTACTCTTGCTTTCCTTTAATCTCTTCTCTTCACAGAAGCCAGAATAAGCTAAAAGCACAAATGGATCGTAATATTCTACCTCTTATACCCTGTGATGGCTTCCCGTCGACTTGACAGACAATCCCTTTCCGTACCAGGGTCTACAAGACCCATCTGGTCTGGTCCTCGCCTCCCTCTCCAATCCAGTCTTGATCAAGCCTTCCATTCTTTCGTTATAATCCAGCTGCGTCCCTCTTCTTGCAGTTCCTAAGAAAACACCATGCTTTCCTCCACCTCTCAGCTTTTCTTCCTGCACTTTCGTCTACCTGGAATGAACTTCCACCTGGTCTTTGAATGGCTGGTTTCTCACCCTTCCAGTCTCACTTCTCCTTTGAGAAACCTCCCTTGAACCCCCGCCTGAGTAGGTGTCCCTTTACAGCCCCTCCTCAAGCACTTCATCTGCTTTGCATGTTTTTATAGTCCCATCACTATTTGCAAAAATTAATAATTTGTTTATTATCTATCTTCGCTAGAACTTTGGAACTTTGTTTACTACAGCACCCGGTACAATGCCTGATATATATTATGTGATCAGTAAATATGAAAAAATTAATTGAGTGATAGAACATCCAACTAAGTATTTTATATGTATATATAGTGCAGAGGGGAGGTAAATGGGAAAGTTTTGTTTTGTTTTAACCATAACCCTTTCTCCATTAACCCACTTACTAAGCACCAAATACGTGAAAGCTATTCTGAGGCTGTTGTGAATTCAAAGAAAGAGACCTGGTCCCTGCCCTTGTGTACTTAGACCCTCGGAGAGAAGATTAATATGTATATCAGTAACTATAATTCAAGAGACGATTGGAAGAGAAGTGCTCTGGAAGTTTTTTTCATTTATGTACAATTTATATTTAATCTATTGTTTTAAATTGCATTAGACAGTAGATAGGGGCTTCAAGGAAAAAAAAATGACTTGTCTCTGGATGAATCGGGGAAGGCTTCATGAAGGATCCAGTGTTTAACTGAGATTCTGAGGAATATAGGATTTGGAGGTGCAAGCGGAGTGAAAAAGGGCCGTCACTATAAATGAGAAAATGCTGCGCAAAGCGCGCAGCTCAGGCGGGGAGCTGCTGGAAGGGGCAAAGCTCGCCTGAATAGAAGGGCTGTGTTGGGAAATTGGGGTTGTCAGAGTGTGTGATGTTTGTAACTGCCTGGAGAAAGAGTTTGTGTATTGTTTGAGGAAGCAAAGAGGAGCCCCTGAAGCTTTTCAAGCTGGACAGTGATTTCATTCGAGAGTGGTTTGGGATGGTTAGTCTCGAAGTGCCATGTAGGATGGATTAGAACAGGGAAGCAATGGAAGTAAGGGCAGTGTTCGGAAACTTCCAGCTCTAGGAAAGAGACAAATAAGATCGATGGTGATCATAGTGGGCATGAAGAGTAGGGGGAGACTGGGGAGGTACTACAAAGGAGAAAGCCACCTGTTTTGAAAACTCATTGATAGGGTCAAGGTGTAGGCAGGGGACAAGATAGCTGTGGGGTGATGCCAATAGAATGAGAGCGGAGGTCTAGGTTCATACAATAGTTGGGGAGGAAAACTGAGAAGGAGAGTTCAGTTAGAGTACTTGAGTGTGAGATGGGGATGATACTTCATGCAGAGTCAGACGACATAGGTTGAAACCCTGACTTGCTCACCAGCTTACTGCTTACTAGTCACCACGTGACCTCCTTAAACTCTCTAACCTCAATTTCCTTCCGCATGAAATGGAAACAAGTCCATGATGATTGTAATATCAAGCACTAGTGGAAGAATTCAGTGAGATTATGCATTTACAAAGTGCTTTGTAAACCCTCATGGGAGAAGAGAATCGGCAAGGAAACTCTAGGTATGTGACTGATGGGTATTGGATATTGGCTATATTATGGATTATAAAACTGCTTTAAACAGTTGTCACGTTTCCTGTTTCCTGGCTTTTATTGTGTCATTGTCCCCAAACATATTATTAAAAAGAATTTTTTTTTTTTTTGGTTTGTTTCATTGGTCAGGTAACCTGACCTTTTTCTTTGAAAATTCTTAGTTCTATAAAACTTAAACAAGCCACTGAGGAGACTCTAGGACTTGAACAACGGAAAAAGTAAGCAAGCTGGCAGCCGCAGTGTCGCTCCCTCCGGCGGGTGGAAGCCTCGCTTTCCCGCACTGCCTCCCTGTGTCCTCAGAGAGAAGCGCTGCCGCGGGCTCCCCCTGGTTAAAGCGCGCTCTGTGTCTGGTTCAGAGGCGCGGACAACTGATGGGTTTGCAGTGCCCGCAGCAGAGCTCCGCGCTAGGCTCCAAAAGCTCTCAGGGCTCTCTAAAGGAAAATGAAATCCGGCTGGCAAAACCTCGCGAAAGCTCGGGCAGAACCCGGGGGTTATATTTACTTAAAACAAAACAAAACATTTAGGGAAGAGCCTGTTTCTAAACCTCCCTTACCATCGCAAGAAATTTAATTTCTTTTGAAGTGCCAGCATTCCAAAAAGAGGGATGTGAAGAGGTATTACAACCATGGACTATGGGGCAGACCCCTTAAAGTAAATAAGCTCCTTGTCCACTCCCAAATAAATGGCTTTTGTTTGAGGATGGGGTGAGTTTGATAAGGACGGTGTTACAACATTTAATGAGGTGCAAGGGAAAAATGACTTTCATAAGTTCACATGGCTGTCATTTTATTCTCTCTTATGTTCCCTTTTCTCCGAACTCCAGCTTTACAGACGGGCTTCTGGATGCTTCCGCATCTATTCAGTAGAAGTCAGGAATACGTTGATACCAGTCCGCATTTGCTGTGGGTTTATATACATCTATTTCATGTTCCAAGAAAAGCTGTAAATGAGGGGGAGGAACAAAAAAGTTGTGTGTGGGCTGTTTTCACTGGCATGTAGGAGCCTGCTGGAGTCCACACAGAGTCTTTTGAATGGACTGAGCATAAAACATACACACACACAGATTTTCTAGAGCCATAATCTTTTTTACTCTCTTTGATTCTTACCTCATGTGGATTTTATGTCTTGGTCATTTTTTTTTTTTAAATCAACAATAGCTTGTGAATTTTTTCTCCTTTTTAAGTCATCTGCTTTGGTGGCAATGTTAGCTAAACACATTCCCAATTCATTACACTCATTAGTATTAGTGGAATAATCATCATTCCCTTCCTTGGCTCCCTAGACTTGCTTCAATATTTACACATTGGCTGAAGCTGATTGAGCAGAAATAATGAGCCTTCGACATCCTCACAGCACAAGGTGGGTGAAACCTTGTTTCTACTGGGTGGAGTTTATGGCAGAATAAATGATATGTCTTAGAATGATCAATGAAAATGACAGATGGTGTCCCTGGTACTTGTCACACTAGCCCGGCACTGCAGTGGTGACTGTGACATGACCTAAGCTGGACCGACTCTGCCTATCAAGTGACCAGGAGAAACGGAATTGCCCTTAAGCCTTCAACAACCTCTACTCAAATTATTCTTTTTAAGGGAAAGGTCCCTTTTTAGCCAGAGGACTTTCTTACAGACTTGTCAGGTCTTCATTCCTAGTTTGGGCTTCCTGAAAGTACAGTTTTATATGTAAAGAACTTCTGTTGGAATTTTTTTCTATTTATTTTCTGGTAAAATAAACAAGTCAACTTTCCTGACTTCATCAAACACCTAATTCACTG